>NC_064630.1:735680222-736290222 GCF_023864275.1 Schistocerca cancellata | reverse complement strand
TCGGATCTGGCACGATATCGCTTCGTGCGCGAGATGGCAACACATCTAGATATTGGGTGAGATATTTGTGCGGCTGCATTCATTCGTTTAGACTACACCAGGCAGTTAACAGCACTGATTCTGACACTTCTTGTGCCCATGAAACCAGCCCTGAATAATCTTTTAAAGATGATGAAGTGTTGTATCTCATGTATGACATCAAAGTTTTCTCAGGAGCAAACTATTTCTGTTTCTTTTCTGGCTGGAGATTCTGTAATAATCGTCTTTAGTATGTTCAAATTCTTCATCTCGGCAATCGAATTGTCCGTTAGAAAATTAAGTGTCACTTGAGTAATGTCTGCCTTTCACCAATTAAGAAACCCATTCTTGTCAAGAAGTGTTCTATCAAATTCCATGACACTTGTAGATTTCTCAGAATCTACAAACGTCACTTTCACTTCGCTGTAAATCTTCTTTTCCTCAGCCTACTCCATTTTCTTGCATACCACAAACGGGAAGCCCCTAGCGCGACTATAATTTCACTGTAGGAGTTCACCTGGGGTTCACCTGGCAACATGCTTGTTTTCCATGTCTTTTGGTGTGCCTGTATATCACCTCTCCAGGAAACTTATATTTCTTTGTAAGTAACTGACAGTGTAAATTTCTCAAAATATAACTAAGACAGGAGAGGCATAAGGCCAAAAGATAAAATAACTACAAAATTTTTGCTCACTAATTTGGATTGAAAATAAACATGGCTGGATTCTGAATAAGTAACTATCACAAAGCAGGAAATACACTGACTGGAAACTTTTATCAATATCTGTTTTTGGAATTTTCTTTTGGTTAGAACATTAGTGAGGATTCGACGGATGACATAAACGCTCTATAAAGAGAATGACGAAAGTAGTTCATTAATTGGAAGGAAATGATAGGACCATTCTTTCACATCACATCTCTGTGAGAACTGGAGTGCTTTTATCAAAAATTATGCACCAAATGAAATGTAGCAAAATGGAATCATGTATAATGCAGTACCTAACCGAAGCAATTACTCCGATAGTCAACTGCAGCATTCAGAAAACAACATGATGGTAAGCTATGGTCCGAATCCAACTTCTTCACGAGAAGAATCCAGCATCTTTAAGCCGCTGAAACGCGTCACTATCGCAACTCTAGTGACATTTGCTTTAGCATTCTGCAACGTTGCTTTGTATATCAAACTACAATGCAGTTACACTCTTATTAGATAATTATTTTCCTAACTGATTATGGATGGTTCTGAACGAAAGTCTCTTGCGTGATCAGTTGCGTGAAACATCACACAACTGCCAATGAAAAATTACATTCACCATTGCATGTCCCACTTGTGATACACTAAAGCGCCAAAGAAACTGCCATAGGCATGCGTATTCAAATAGATATGTAAGCAGGCAGAATACGGCGCTGCGATCGGCAAAGCCTAAATAAGTGTCTGGTGCAGTTGTTAGATCGGTTACTGCTGCTACAGTGGCTGGCTGTCAAGATTTACGTGAGTCTGACAGTGGTGTTACAGTCGACGCACAAGCGATGTGACACAGCACCTCCGAGGTGGCGATGGAGTGGGGATTTTCCAGTACGATCATTTCACGACTTAACCGTGAATATCAGAAATCCAGTAAAACATCAAATCTCCGACATCGGTGCTGCCGAAAAAAGATCCTGCAAGAACAGGACTAACGACCACTGAAGAGAATCATTCAACGTGACGGAAGTGCAATTCTTCCGAAAACTACTACAGATTTCAATGATGAGCCATCAACAAGTGTCAGCATGAGAACCATTCAACGAATCATCATCGTTATGATGTACTCTTGATTACTGCATGACACAAAGCTTTACGCCTCGCCTGGGACTGTCTGCACCGGGACTGTTGATGATTGGAAACATATTGCCTCATCGGACGATTCTCGTTTCAAATTGTATCGGGCGGATGGACGTGTACCTTGTATGGAGACTACCTCATGAATCCATGGACCCTGCATGTCAGCAGGGGACTCTTCAAGCTGGTGGAGGCTCTGTAATGGTGTTGGATATGTGCAGCTGTAATGGTACGCGACTCCTGATACGTCTAGATACGACTCTGACAGGTGACACGTACGTAACCATCCTGTCTGATCACCTCCATCCACTCATGTCCATTGTGCATTCCGAGGCACTTGGGAAATTCCAGCAAAACAATGAGACACCCCACACGTCCACAATTGCTACAGAATGGCTACAGGAATACTCTTCTGAGTTTAAACGCTTCCGCTGGCCATCGAACTCCCTAGACATGAACATTATTGGGCATATCGGGGATGGCTTACAACGTGCTATCCAGAAGAGATCTCCACCCCTCGTAATCTTACGGATTTATGGACAGCCCTGCAGGCTTCATGGTGTCAATTCCCTCCACTACTATTTCAGACATTAGTTGAGTCCATACCACACCGTGTTGCGGCAATTTTGTTTTGCTCGCGGGGGCCCTACATGGCATTGGGTTGGTGTACCAGTTTCTTTGGCTCTTCAGTGCATGACGTACATGTAATAATGACAACAACAACATTTTTTTACTCTAAGACAAGTTACTGAGAGATTCTCGTAATTAATTCAAATATTCATGTATTATTTGTGTGTTTTAATTGGTGTATAAAAATTTACACAGTTAAACAATAAATATTATGAGCGATTTTGAATTCCCTGAAGTTAACTTATTTAGCACTGATGTGCATAAAATAAAGAGACTGCAGAATGAAGACAGTGGTGGGGTAAACCTTAGATGAATGCGAGACGACACCATGGTCCCTATTCAGCTCACCATCTTCAATTACCAAAGAATTAAAGTTAACAAATAACGAAGGAATTCAAGTTGACGGAGTTAAACTCTTTAGTAGATGATGTGGCCCTAATCAGCAACTCAAGAGAAAAAGCTGCAAAAGCCAGGCTTTGTTAAAGAGAGGTTCCCTCCCTAGATCTCTACCCAACGAAACACAACAATTAAACTGTGCACAATGGGATAAATAAACGCCCAGCAATGGCTCAATGGCTGGGAGTAATCACAATTTTTCACTAATTATGCAGCGGAATGACAAACTGTGAGAGGAAACTCAAAGATAAAATAAATGTTTGAGTTTCTTGACAATAATTAATTTTCAAATGTTGTGAAATAATGCTGTAAAATAAATATTAATAACAAAACGAAGAAACAAATTTTGATTGAACTATGGTTGACAATGTTTAGAATATGGATGTATTTGATGACATTAAAATTGACTGACCAAATTCCGTGGCTCGACAATAGTAACCGCTTATCCTGCTCGCAATAGCAGTGAAGTTCTTGTGCAACGGCGTTTCCTCCAGCAGCCAAGTCGAAGATAATTGTGAAATCATGGAAAGTTACTAAATTCATCGCGGTCTATACTGCCGGTGCACGCTAATCTCACTATCATTGAAGTGTGAATGTGTTGGCTGCGTATAGTGACGACGGCTTGTTAAGTGCAACTGTCTGAGCGTTAGTGCGCCTTGAACTTTCTGAGGAAAGTATGTGCAAGCTAGTGAAGGATTTGTTCTACACAATATGTACAAGAATCAAGAAGGGAAAGTAAGAATGGACGATCAAGAACGAAGTGCGTGGACTAGAAAGAGTACGACAAAAGCATGTCCTCCATCGCTCCTACTATTCAGTCTATACATGAAAGAAGCAATGACGAAAATAAAAGAAAGGTTCAAGTGTGGGATTAAAATTCAAGGTGAAAGGATACAAATAGAAAGATTCGATGATGACATTGCTATCTTCAGTGAAAGTGAGGATGAATTGCAGTATCAGTTGAGCAGAATTAACTTCATAACGAGGACATAATGTATACTGACAGCAAAACGATAGAAGATGAAAATAATCAGGTGTTGAATAAATGACACTGACGATAAACTTATCAAAACTGGGGACACGAAGTATTCGGAGTTACGGAGTTCTGCTACCTTGGAAGCAAAATAAGATATTGTGGACGAAGCAAGACGAATATGATTAGCACAAGCGAATAGGAACCAAAGAAGTCTACTAGTTTCACATATCAGTCTTAATTCGAGAAAGATAATTGTGAAACTTCACGTTTGGAACAAAGCGTTGAATGGAAGTGAATGACGGACTCGGGGAAACCGGAAAAGAAACGAAGTGTTTGACATGTAGCTCTACAGAAAATATTGAAAATTAGATAGACCAGAAATGAAGGGGTTCTCTACAGCATCGGCGAGTGTATGAACATATGGAGAATGACGTGAAGGGACACTATGAAAAGACAGTAGGGACAAACTTCGGCATTATAGAAATATGTATAGGGCAAAAAGGGTACTGGAAGACAAGGACTCGAATATATCCACTAAATAATAGAGGACGATGGTTATAAGTGCTACTCTGAAGATGAGAGGATATTACAACGTAGGAAGTCTTAGTAGGCCGCTGAGATCATTCAAGAGAATGACGATCCAAATTTTTTTTTACACTCCTACAGCCCTAATCCTTTTAGTTGTCATTCACTGCAGATTTTGCACTGAACTCCAGTTCTTCCATATTTAATGAATGTTTTTTGTTAATTAGCTCTACGACATTGACTCAACAAAATCCATCTCTGCATAAAAAGTTTCCTACCGGGTGCTTATCTAAACCATCACTGCATGATGATACTCAACACAGGATTAACAAAATCCAACAACTACAAGGTACCAGCCAGATCCCAATAAAAGGATGTTGAGGAGGTTTGTGGGTATTTAGGCTCATGCCACAGCTGTAATGAAGTAAGAGAGCAGTCTTTCATCTTACCTCTTCGGTAGCTTGAAGATTGCTTAGATGTAACTCTCCACCCTAGTCTAAACCTTAGATTTTTCTCCAGTTCCGCCTAAGTACTACACCTTAAAACATGCTTCTTACACTGCTTGTTGCATTCAGTTGGTTTCCCTCTACATTTCTGAACCTTTTCCTCCCTCGCACTTGCGTCCATTAGCAAATTACCTGTCCTTGATGTCTCAGTGTGTCTCCCATCGATCTTCACATTGTTTTGCCAAATTGTTTGATAAAAGTCTTTCTTCGCCTACATCTCTGTGACGTAAAAACCTAAATCGCGCTATCACTCCAGCATTTACAGGTAGAAGTAGGTGGACGAAATATTTAGTTGAAAGAATTCTGTAATTTACCCGTCCTGAGGAATGGGGGTGTCAATTTTAATTAGATTGGGTGTTAGTGGACTGGGTGAAATTCCAAAGCTGACCGTAAGTGATGACGTGGTGACCGAAAACAGCAGGTCCACGAATTAGCACGGCTTTAGAAAGCATCGCTCGAACGAAAGTCACCTTGCTCTTTCCTCACGTGATACACTGCCAGCTATGGATGAAGAACATGAAACTGATTCCATATTTCTGGATTCCCCAAAAGCATTCGACACTGTATCCGACTGCCTCATGTTGAGGAAGGTACGTGCACACGGAATACCCTCCCAGATATGTGACTGACTCGAAGATTTCTTAAGTAATAGAACCCAGTAAGCTGTCCTCGATGGAGACAAGAGTAACATGACGAGTGCCCCAGGAAAGTGTGATAGGATTGTTTCTATTTCCTGTAAATAAAAATGATCTGACAGACAGTGTGGGCAGCAGTATGCGGTAGTTCGCTGATGATGCTCTGGTGTACAGGAAGCTGTCAAAGGTAAGTGACTGCAGGCTGATACAAGATGACTTAGACAAAATTTCTAGTTCTGTGGTGAATGGCAGCTGGCCCTTAATGTAGAAAAATTTCAATTAATGAGGATGATTGAAAAAAACCTTAACGTTCGTATACAGCGTTAGTAGCGCCTTGCTTGACACAGTCATGTCGTTTAAATATCAGGGCATAACGTTTCGAAGTGATATGAAATAGAACGAGCATGTGAGGATTGTGGTAGGGAAGGCAAATTGATCGACTTGGGTTTATTGGGAGAATTTTAGAAAAGTGTGTTTCATTTGTAAAGGAGTCCGCGTATAGGACGCTAGTGCGACCTATTCTTGAGTACTGCTCGAGTTTGCGGAGTCCGCACCAGGGACGGATTACAAGAAGACATCGAAGCAATTCAGAGGTAAGCTGCTAGACATCAGTGGGCGTGATCAGCATGCAAGTGTTACGGGTGTGCTTCGGTCGCTCAAGTCAGAGTCCCTGGAGTGAAGAAGTCATTCATTTCGAAGAACACTACTGAGAAAGTTTAGAGAACCGTCATTTGAAACTGACTGCAGAACGGTTCTACCGCTACCAACATACAATTCGCGTAAGGACCACGAAGATAAGGTACGAGAAATTAGGTCTCATATGGAAGCATATACACTACTGGCCATTAAATTTGCTACGCCGCGATGATGACGTTCTACAGACGCGAAATTTAACCGACAGCAAGAAGATGATGTGATATGCAAATGATTAGCTTTTGAGAGCATTCACACAAGGTTGGCGCCGGTGGTGACACCTACAACGTGCTGACATGAGGAAAGTTTCTAACCGATTTCTCATACACAAACAGCAGTTGACCGACGTTGCCTGGTGAAACGTTGTTGTGATACCTCGTGGAAGGAGTAGAAATGCGTACCATCACCTTTCCGACTTTGATAAAGGTCGGATTGTAGCCTATCGCAATTGCGGTTTATCCTATCGCGACATTGCTGCTCGCGTTGGTCGAGATCCAACGAATGTTAGCAGAATATCGAATCAGTGGGTTCAGGAGGTTAATACGGAACGCCGTGCTGGATCCCAACGGCCTCGTATCACTAGCAGTCGAAATGACAGGCATCTTATCCGCATGTCTCAATCCCTGAGTCAACAGACGGGGACGCTTCCAAGAGAACAACCATCTGCACGAAGAGTTCGACGACGTTTCCAGCAGAATGGGCTATCAACTCGGAGACCATGGCTGCGGTTGCCCTTGACGCTGCATCACATACAGGAGCGCCTGCGATGGTGTACTCAACGACGAACCTGGGTGCACTACAGCATCATGATGGTCGCATCCGTGTTTGGCGTCATCGCGGTGAAAGCACATTGGAAGCGTGTATCACCCGGCGTGATGGTATGGGGTGCCATTGGTTACACGTCTCGGTCACCTCTTGTTCCCACTGACGGCACTTTGAACAGTGAACGTTACATTTCAGATGTGTTACGACCCGTGGCTCTACCCTTCATTCGATCGCTGCGAAACCCTACATTTCAGCAGAATAATGCACGACCGCATGTTGCAGGTCCTGTACGGTCCTTTCTGGATACAGAAAATGTTCGACTCCTGCCCTGGCCGGCACATTCTCCAGATGTCTCACCAACTGAAGACGTCTGGTCAATGGTGGCCGAGCAACTGGCTCGTCACAATACGCCAGTCACTACTCTTGATGAACTGTGGTATCGTGTTGAAGCTGCATGGGCAGCTGTACCTGTACACGCCATTCAACCTCTGTTTGACACAATGCCCAGGCGTATCAAGGCCGTTATTACGGCCAGCTGTGGTTGTTGTGAGTACTGATTTCTCAGGATGTATGCACCCAAAATACGTGAAAATGTAATCACATTTCAGTTCTAGTATAATATATTTGTCCAATGAATACCCGTTTATCATCTGCATTTCTTCTTGGTGCAGCAATTTTAATGGCCAGTAGGGTAGATTGTCGTTTTTCCCTAACTGTATCTGCGAGTGGAACGGGAAAGGAAACGACTAGTTGTCGTAAAGGATAATCTCCGCCACGCACCGTACGGTGGCTTACGGAGTATGTATGTAGATGTAGAATGTTACACCGTCAGTGCTCTTTTTGCTGCCTGGGGACTTTGAGCTACACTTCTCCTCAGCATTGTGCAGTGAGGAGCAGGATGCGCGCCGCCCTCTCCTTTCATTTATTTATTACTGATGCACTGCAAATCAAGCGCAATACAACGATCCAAAAGCACCAATAGCAGTTAACTGCTTGCCACATTAACAAATCCGACACATCGTGGTTGGGTGACGGAAATGCACTGTCAAGGTCATTTCGCAAGCAGGTGGTGTGTGAGTGTTACGGCACTATTAAAGTCAGTGTTCTGTATGGCACTCTAGTAGTAGTTAATCGCCCTAGGCAAATCTGTGTCGAGGTGTGAAGGAAAGCGAGTACGCCACGTGGTAATGCGGGGAGCGTCCTTTGTCGCAGAATTACGTGAGCTGTGCCGCGCGCCGGGCAGCGTGGAAACGGCAGAACCGGCCATAACCGGTTTCGTGCCCAACTGAACTATCCATGTCCGGCGTGTCTCGGACAAGTGGCGATTGCCGCAAAAAGAAAAGGTAAACCCCGCTCGCCGGTAACATACGCGGCGTTGCCTAAGGCGCTCAATCGTGAGACAGCTCCGCTACTAACTGCGATGTTATCTGCAGCGCCTCCACGGCTGCTCTGCTCTCCCTTCTCCAGCGCGAGACTACTCTTGTCTTCAGTGTGTGCTGAGAAGGCAGCCTGTGATATATCTCACGGGGGCACAGAATTGCATTCTGCTTCACTTATCACCGTACATGGAAAAGCGAGGCCAGTTCTTATGTGAGCAGGTTAAAATTTCAATTCCCGGTACAGATGTTGAAAACAATTGTCCTCCCCATAAACTATCGTTGCTGCGATCTCACTCATATCCCGTACATATTACCTTACACTTCCGATAAATCGTACATGGTAAGTGGGAAAGGAACTAGTGCAAAGGTCCGTTCGTGAACCTCATATTAAAAATTTAAATAAATTTATGTTACAGCCATAAGTTGGTTTCTGTGAATAATGCTTTGTTATCATTTTCAAGTCTACCTTCATAACGAAAGGGTCGGCCGATGTGGCCGAGCGGTTCTAGGCGATTCAGTCCGGAACCGCGTTGCTGCTACGGTCGCAGGTTCGATCCTGCCTCGGGCATGGATGTGTATGATGTCCTTAGATTAGTTAAGTAGTTCTAACCCTAGGGGACTGATACCTCAGATGTTAATTCCCATAGTGCTTAGGGCCATTTGAACCATAAAGAAAAGAAAACTACAAGAAAATATTAACCGTACAATTATTTTTATAAATGACAGTTAATTGAAACCTTTATCCCAGAGAAGGTGCACGGTCATCAATGGTATCTGTTCTTTCGACTACAGTTACTATCTTCATATATTGTTAAAGGCTACCCAGCCATTGATCTTCGTCTGTGTGAATACTCACAGGTTGCCCAAACTCTTATGAGAATCGTCATCTTAGTTGACGCAAGTAATGAGCGGATGGGCAAATATCTATTAGGAACATTACGTATGTAGATTGTGGACAGCTGGGAAAGTGGGTCTCACGGGAGGCGTGCAAGGGATAAGTCCCTGCAGTCGCGCTATTCATCTGTATTCTCGGTGGCTCAGATGGTTAGTGTCTGCCCTATGAGCAGCAGATCCAGCGTTCGAGTCCCGGTTGGGGCACACATTTTCAGCTGTCCGCATCGACATATATCAACAACACCTGTTGGCAGCTGAGAGTTTCAATTAATTATCATTAATCCTAGAGAAGCTGCACGGTCATCAATGGTATCTGTTCTTTCTAGAACAGTTACTATCTTCATATATAATTATTTTTATATACATGGCAATCGCAGTTACAAGCAGAAAATTGAGCATAAGTTCTTACATGAAAATACATTGTAATAAAATATCTTGGTATGATACATTAACAAGTAAACTGTCATATCCAAATTAACAATCGTCTTGCTCAAAAAAGTTTACCTCACAACCTAGAAGAAAAGACGATTCAGAGGTCGGCATGTGTTGTGCTACACCATATATGTATGAAGAACGAAACCACATTACATCAGCTAATGCCGTACAGTCCACAATGGTCAACTCAATCTATTCACTATACATACGATAGATATACGTAAAAAAATACCTTCGATACTGCTGCCGTACGTTCTCGACATGACGTAACAACAGAGGCCTTTCACAGTCGTACGACGTACATCAACACGTCTAACGTCTGCAAATGAGACTCTCGCTGCAGAGATGTTGCAGACTATAAAATAAATAAAATAAAAATATTGTTTAAATATTAATTATTCTATCTGTATGATGGTGATTGTAATTGTAATTGATATTTGCTTATCTGGAACGTGGACGTTTAATTATTCGGTATCAGACGCTTGACAATGGCTTTTTTCGTAAAGGCAATGTTACTCGTAGTTGACCGTGAAATAAAACTGAAATAATCGGACTTCGTAAATAAATCGTTTCCAAAGACTGCTGCGGTAGGTGCGGACTCATAATCTAAATCTCAATATTTCAATAGTTTGCCAGCCATGCCAATACGTCGTACAGAGGTGATTGTCTACTAAACATAAAAAAGTTACACAGTTAGTTAAATCAGATATATTCAATGAATAAGCCTACAGTTCATAATCCTACTTACTTTTATAAATATAAATTCTTTACAGAATCGAGTGCCTAGTCTGGTTGCAACTCGCAGTATTCTTCTATAACATGAAATATGGCGGTGTGCCAGACAATAGAATAAAATACGTGCTTCTCGCACCACTTCTACCAGAGCTCTCTCATTTCTTAATCAAACATAAGAGTAACGTAATTGTGCTTTTGTTTTATCAGCGACACAGCGCTGCAGTTGTGTGCCATAGGCTTTATTTATTTGTCACTGATTATTTATTTAATTAATATTTCGAGTTTCCGAGGAAGCTCACGCTCGGCATGCAAATGGGCCTTTATATTGCCCCCTGAATTGCGAGGCGAAAGGACACACCTGCAGGCGAGCAATTCACCTAAAGGCACAAGAAAATCTAAGTTATCTACAACTATTTACATGACCTACATTATACACATTATACACATTATATACAAAATTTGAATGACGCGGGTGCGCCGTAAAAGTTCTTATGTTGGCAGATAGAGTGCGCGCATGCGCAGAAGCGTCTGTGTGACTCTGGCACTGCCGTTATATCGTACAGTTAGATCACGCGGCACAGTATTGCAGTTCATATTGTTCGTGTGCGCGCGTTTCTCAGTCGTTGCACAAAGAAAATATTCAACCAAGATTACATATGAAGACTACATTCTATGACAGGTAACTTAGTTTTAAATTTACAATATTTGTTATAACACAATACAACTTAGATTGTTGAATGTTCTTAGTTACATAGTATTGTTTTGAAATACTTCAAAGAAAAATGTCCGTATGTTTCAGGTGCGTTGACCTATACACATCGTGTCGTTATTACAGTTCATATTCAACTGCTGCACAATAATTTTTTACAGGTTAGTATCGTCGTGGTAAAGTTTTTTGATCACAGTAACATCGTTGTATAACAACGTGATTAATACATAAGCGTGTCCATTTCCCATTTCCATTATAGTCGTTGTGATGCAGTTCGTTGTGACTAAAAGCATTGCTTATTACAGATCAGACGTGACCCGTCGAGTAATTGGTCCACGTGCAGTTCGTTTTTTACATTCCGTGGAAGCTTGGTTGCAGAACCTCGGACGGCACATAGCTGGCGTCGATCCTTGGACAGTCCAGGTAAGAGTGTCCGTCACATTTCGAGAACATTTCATTCCCTGAAGTTCCAACCAAAATTCTTCCACCCGTCGTGTTGTTTTCTGGACAGGCACTTTGTGTCCATTTAATCCAGTTAACATCTTGAAGTTAGGTACTGTAGTAATGTCACTAGACGATGCACGAATTATGCCCTTCACATTTTCAGTTTTTTGCTGAATATAGCTCACCTAAATGTTCGTAGTTATTAATCAAAGAAATCATTCATCGCGTTTACATAGATACGCTGCATAATGAATGGCATTAACCGTTTCTTTCACATAGGTTTCTGCGTAGTTGCAGAGTTAGTAATGTTCGTTAATGTCCGTGAACAGAGGTTCACTATGCAATGTCTTTTTGGCACTCGTTTTGTTCAAATTTTTACATAGTAACAGTTACATGATACATCAGTTAAAAAAATAAGTAATTATACATACACACGTCACATATTTTCTTAGCATAAACATAATAAAGTTGCACATAAACATGTTTGCATCATCATTACATAGCTGTAGGTTATTACATTGTGTCACGTGATGTCATCTGAAATTAAGATAGGTTAGACACAACATTCATTACATCAGTAGGCAAGACCAGGCGTTTTCACTACTCAATAAATATTCAAAATAGTAAGAGAGAGAAAATGTTCGATTCCTCGCGTTTTGTGCGTGTGTGTAGAGTATCTGTGTGGCCTTGACTACTGATAGATGCTTTTCGTGTTGAGAGATGTGCGTCTAATCTATTTCTCAAAGTAAAAGATCGCTTCACAGATGACGTCTGTCGGTTCGTCAGGTGTCATATCAAGTCAGTGGTACCTACAATAACAAATGTTCAGTGAAAAATTAATATATCATTCACTGCTACGTAATCATGAATTTCATTTTGATATTCCGTCTTCCAGGTGGTGGCGCGCGCTGAAAGAAGAGTTCTTCTGCCTTCAACTGCGACTCTGGAACCGCTGAAATGAAAATTTCTACACTACTTATTATCTGTGTTGTAACAACAGAGTTTTTCGAGTTGCTTAGCAATATTTTGATGGGTATGACTTTGACATTATTCAGCATGAAATGCTCTAAGATCTCGGTGTGCGTATTTTTCTAAAATTCTTTGAAGTGTGCCAACGTGTTCCTTCCAAGACTGTGTAGCTATCAGTATATCATCTACATAGTGTGTGACTGTCTCAACTAAATCGTCGCCAAGCACGGTATCCAGGGCTGTAATGAATACCCCAGAGCTGACATTCAGTCCGAAAGGTAGAACACAAAACTGATAGGTTCGCCCCCCGAACATAAATGCAGTATATTTCCGTGAATCAGGAGTGATACCCACCTGCCAAAACGAATTAGTGAGATCTATTGTGGAAAAATATTTTGCATCTAGAAATTTCTGTAATTGCTCTTCTAAATTTTCGGGTTTTGTGTGAACCGGTAAAATTATTTCATTAATTGCTCATGCGTCTAACACTAACCTAATGCTTCCATTTGATTTTTTGACAACAAGTAGAGGACTACAATAAGGTGAGGTGGATGGTTGAATGACCTTCCAGTCTAACATTTGTTTTAATTCTTGCCACACAGCAGGTCGTTGAGATAACGGTACGTTATATGTCTTGTGGTAGAAGATCTTGTGAGGCTTAACTTCAATCTTGTATACATACGTGTTGATAACACCTAATCGTTTGGTAAAAACTTGTAAATATTTGGATAACACTTCCTGTAGTTTTATACGTTCATGTACACTGAGAGCTGTAGCTTCACTTATCTTATGATCAAGCAATGTTTTCAAGTCCAATAGCTCTGTGTCAGATGAGTGTGTTTGCATATCTTGAATGTCATTGTCAAGTACTAACTGAACCTTGTACCCTGTACAGTGTTTGTCATGCTTTAGAGTTCTCCTGTCCAAATCAATAATAATTACACTGCCTTTATCATTTAAAATACATTTACCTTTGGAGAAGTCTATAATAGAGTCCTTCTCGCTCATAATATCTATTCCTAATATGCAATTAGTCACAAGGTTTTGTACAACCAGGAATGGCCATTGTACCGTTCCATTACCTATTTTAATGTTTACAAAAACTTGCTTCGTAACCCTACATGACTTATTACCTAGTGCAGTAGTTATTTTACAGTTTTGGGCAGGAAACTCAGGCACAGGTTCCAATTCACACATCTTTTTATAGAAATTAAAAGACAAAACGCTCACAGCTGCACCTGTATCTAGGATAATAGTAGTTGGAATCCCACCTACTACACCAGTAGTAGATGCTAAAACAATTTCATTCGTGTTTGAACGACATTGTGTACTGTCTTGTAAAAGTTCATCTGATATATTGTTATTGTAGTTGTATCTTATAAATAAAACAGGTAATTTTTGTTTAGAATTATTCGGCATATCATTATTCTGTTGTTCAAGTGTGGTGTCAAATAACTGATTAACATTGAAGTCGCCCCCCAAGAATTCTTCAGCCACGACCTGGGGCATAGAAGTGACTGTTTCTAGTTTGTTGGATTAGCATTTGTACTAGGTACTGACACAGATTGAGGTTGTGCATCAGGTGTCATTTCTATTATATTCACATTTGGATATTGCCTATTATGATCTCCAAACTTTTGCGGTTGTTGTTGCTGTTGCGCATTATAACTTACCTGTCGGTCGTAAGGTATGCTCCAATTTTGTCCTGGTGGCTGCTGTGGTAAAGCAGAGTTTGAATGAAAGTACTGATCGTTACGAGTCCAACCTTGATGCTGTCTTGGCTCGTAGTTATTATTGTTTCTATTTCTGTTTGTGTTTTTGTTGTTGCCTTTGTATCCGTTGTTACCGTTGTAGTTATTACCGCGGTGCCTTTTGTATGGATTGCCGCATGAAGTGTTATTACTGTTGTAACTATTGTTTGTATTGGAATACGCGTGTTGATTTTGATTTTCGTATTGAGACGGCATGTGAGTTTGCTGCTTTTGCTGTACCGCGTATCCAACTGTGGGCGCGCCAGAATTGAGTTGGCAAGCCTGCATGTTTTGCATACCACTAGTGTAAACATTGTGGCTGCTGTTTTGCCGCGCGAAGCGCTGATCTTCAAGTAACATGTCAACCGAATCTAAGGCTGTTAAAAAATAATCTGAATCGTCATCCGGGATATGTAGGAGTTTTTCTTTAATGTTGAAAGGCAATTTGGCCTTCAACGCACGGAGTATATCACGCGTTGCGACTGGTTCGTCTAAAAAGTGTCCCATGTTCAAGTATTTTTCAAAATATCTGCGTAAGTTGCCATTTTTACTGTTAAAAGTTTCAGGTTCTAAAATTTGTCTTCTGAGTCGCTCCTGGACGGATTGCGACCAGAATTTGTTCAGAAAAGCACGCTCAAACTCACTGTACGTGGTACATACGTCAGCTTGACTGTATGCCCAGACAGCTGCATCGCCTTGGATGTAACCGACAATATATGAAATCTTTTTCCGGTCACTCCAAGTGCGTGGAAATGCGTTACTAAAAGATTTAAGAAAACTCACCGGATGAATGGTTCGTTTTTCTGGGATAAAAATCTGAAATTGCCTGTGTTTCATTAAGCTTTCTTCTTCCTTCGCTTTGTGATATGGATTTATTCCACTGTAATTACTGGTATGTTCAGCTGGCGAGTAATTACGATAATGTTGCTGTGGTTTACCATGATAATAGCTTGTGTTTGTGTTTGCACATCGTGGTATGTGTTGTAGTCGTGGTGTGTTTTGTTCTTGTGTGTTTGTCGTGTGCGGTATGTGTGTGTCATACTCGAATGTATATTGGTTCCTGAACTGTGCATTTTGACTGATATTTTCGTTACATTCAGACTGTGGTCGATCGGTGAATTGTCTCAGTACGGATTGTACTGCGTCACTGATCAGCTGTTTGTTATTAGTAATGTATTGCGCTACGGAGTCGTGCACAATTGTTGGTAAATTTTCACGTAAGCATCTATCAAAATGTTTGTCTTTGTTCACTACCCAATCATGAAATTCTTTATTAATATTTTGAAAATGAGCTGTGGCATCAGATTGTAAGATGTCAGTCAGGTGTTGTTCAACATTGTCAAATTTATTCTGTACGTCAGTAATTCGTTTTTCAAGGTTGTCATGTACTGAAGGATATGTTTGAATTTGTTCAGTAAGAACTTCACACGTGACATTAAGGTTTTTTACTTGTGTCTGTAAAAGTGCTACGTCAGTTGTAGTCTTTTCTTGTCTCGTATTAAGCTGGGAAAATTTAGTACTGAGTTCAGTCATCTGTTTGGTCAGTGTGGCGTCTATAAGTTCCACACGTTTACATAAAGTGTCATTACCTGTCTTGAGTGCTATGAGGTCAGATTTAATTGCGTCATTTTGTGTCTGTAAGGTTGCCATGTTTTCGGCGTTCTGTTTCCTTATGTATGCCATATTTTCTGCGTTTTGTTTCATTAGCATTTGTAACATGTCGGCAATGTTTACTGTTTGCAAGGTCTGTGCCCCCGTCGCGTCATTAGACGTGACGTCATGCATCAACATGGGCTCTGACTGAGACTTTGAAATTTTTGTACTGGACGGCCTATTGCCAAAATTTCCGTCAACACTTGCGTCAATGTTTGATAAATCGTCACTACCGGTTGCTGTCGTAAAGTCATTTTCTAACATTTGTCTCTCGTCCGAGTCGGATTGCGTCTGAATAGTACGTCTTTGCTGTTCCATTTTTGCGTATTGATTTCTAGTTATTACCATGCCACACGTGATATATGTTTCAAGAAAATATTTGACACTGATTTTAAAATAAAATGCAGTTGAGCATGAATCGCTCGTAGCAACAATGGCTGTCTGTTAATTTAAAAATATAAACTGAGTTTGAGATTATTGGTAATGGCTGCTGTCCATGTTACTACGTATAGTACAGAAGTCGGCCATATTGTACACTCGTGTATTGGTATTGTTGCATACGTTATTGTTTAAGGAAAAGTACTGAGAATGAAATTTATCACTGAAAACTGTTATGCGCGAAAGAAACACTACAGAATCTACTGAAAAGCTAATACACTGAATTATACGTCTGGTCAAGCCTGCTAATGCAAAGATGCTGCGTCTTACCTTATTTTGCTGGAAGTTTCATTGCGTCTTCCCGCAAAATTTTAGAATTGGAAAATATCTTCAGATTTTTTGTTATCTCTCATACATTCACGTCCAGGTCCAGAAAGTTGATTTTTCACATGAAACAAAGAGAACAATGTAACAAATGACAAAATAACAAGTCCGACACGCAGTCGCCAATATAAAATAAATAAAATAAAAATATTGTTTAAATATTAATTATTCTATCTGTATGATGGTGATTGTAATTGTAATTGATATTTGCTTATCTGGAACGTGGACGTTTAATTATTCGGTATCAGACGCTTGACAATGGCTTTTTTCGTAAAGGCAATGTTACTCGTAGTTGACCGTGAAATAAAACTGAAATAATCGGACTTCGTAAATAAATCGTTTCCAAAGACTGCTGCGGTAGGTGCGGACTCATAATCTAAATCTCAATATTTCAATAGTTTGCCAGCCATGCCAATACGTCGTACAGAGGTGATTGTCTACTAAACATAAAAAAGTTACACAGTTAGTTAAATCAGATATATTCAATGAATAAGCCTACAGTTCATAATCCTACTTACTTTTATAAATATAAATTCTTTACAGAATCGAGTGCCTAGTCTGGTTGCAACTCGCAGTATTCTTCTATAACATGAAATATGGCGGTGTGCCAGACAATAGAATAAAATACGTGCTTCTCGCACCACTTCTACCAGAGCTCTCTCATTCCTTAATCAAACATAAGAGTAACGTAATTGTGCTTTTGTTTTATCAGCGACACAGCGCTGCAGTTGTGTGCCATAGGCTTTATTTATTTGTCACTGATTATTTATTTAATTAATATTTCGAGTTTCCGAGGAAGCTCACGCTCGGCATGCAAATGTGCCTTTATAAGACGTGCATTTAGAAGAGGACACTGCCAGTAGATAGTAAGATGGCCTCTGTCACAAAGCGACTTGCATTTCGTAAAGAGAATGAATATGTGAAACGTAGTATCTGAAATAAAAGCCGAATAACTTCAGAATAAGCGGAACTAAACATCCGGTCATGGCTGTAGTATGTGCTCACGCAAGACGTGAGTGAATATTAGAAACACTGCACCTTACAGTTAGTAGTTATAACAAAATAGTTTTGCTGTGCCGGCCGAAGTGGCCGTGCGGTTAAAGGCGCTGCAGTCTGGAACCGCAAGATCGCTACGGTCGCAGGTTCGAATCCTGCCTCGGGCATGGATGTTTGTGATGTTCTTAGGTTAGTAAGGTTTAACTAGTTCTAAGTTCTAGGGGACTAATGACCTCAGCAGTTGAGTCCCATAGTGCTCAGAGCCATTTGAACCCATTTTTAGTTTTGCTGTATAATGTATAGAAGAAAATTAACTGTCCACACGTATCGCAGAATCAAAATGTCAAGCGTGTGAAATAAAGCGACAATGAGAAAAGATGTTTTAGTCCATTCTGTCGAAATATATAGCGGGTTCTTAAATTACTATTCTGGCAGACTGTAAGAAACATCAAGGGTACAAGTCGCTACCTGGTATATTAAAAAATATTTTGTGTAAGGTCTTGCCTCGTTAGGTTCTTTCTGTTATAAAATAAATGAAGTTATCAATGATTTTCTTCTTTCTTTGTCCAGTTTGTTCAATGAGAATAATACTTCGGTCGGTCATTGTGTGGATGTATGCGAGTATTTCGACTTCTAAGAAAGCCATGTATCGCCTTTTCGCTGCTGTGTGAAGTACTTGTCAGTTATCACCAATATCTCCGACTAAATGCTATGCATTTTCCATTGTGAAAAGAGTTTAAGTATCATAGACGGCAGTTTACTACTTTGTGCTTATTTTGTTGCAACCACTTGTCTTCGTCTATCGTCAGAAATCTGTGTCTACTATATTCTATTTATGCTAATGATCTGCATTGGAATGATTTATTTTATACTCGTACATTTCCTGAGTTTGAATTAGTACTTAATATAGTCAAATTCATTTAGAAGTTTACAATATTTTTATTAGCACGCATTTCAAGTAGACATCTTTGACAGTATATTTAGTAAAGTTTGAAGAGACTCTAGCCTACAAACTAAATGTCACTGTTCAGGGAGAAAGATAGTCTAAGGCAAAGTAGTCAAAACACCGCCTCGGACTTACATCGAGTGAAGCTCTCTGCCTAGTGCTTCCTACTTACAGGGTGACAATTATTGAACTATACGAAATAAAATCGTCATAACTTCTAAACGGTTGCGTTAGGACGTACAAGCTACACGGGATGTTATGGGAATCAGTATGCGCATGCGTGGTTTGGTTTAGTGACGAAGGTCACTTTCATTTGGATGGGTTCGTCAATAAGCAAAATTGGCGCATTTGGAGGACTGAGAATCCGTATTTCGAAATCGAGAAGTCCCTTCACCCTCGTGGGAGTGATGGTGTGGTGTGCAATGTACAGTATCAGAATAATCGGTGCGGTATTCGTTGATGGCACGGTGGCTACCAAACGGTACGTGAAGGTTTTGGAACATGATTTCGTCCCCATTTCGACAAGGTGTGGTTCATACAAGACGGAGCCCGACGCTATCGAAGCAGAAGAGTGATGTCCTTGAGGAGCACTTTTGGGACCGCACTCTGGCTGTGGGGTACCCAGACGCGATTGCCATGGGCATCGATTGGCCGCCATATTCTCCAGATCTGAACACATGGGACTCCTTTTTGTGGGGCTGTATTAAAGACGAGTTGTGGAGCAATAACCCCAAAAACATTGCTGAGCTGAAAAGAGCCAGCCAGGAGGTCATCGACAGCATCGATATTCCGACACTTTAGCGGATCATGCAGAATTTCGCCATTTGTCTGTGCAACATTATCGCTAATGATGACAGGCATATCGAACATCTCATAACCTAGATCCGAATATCTGTAATGACGTGTACATGTTGAATAAGCTGCCCATGCAGCTTCAACACGATACCACAGTTCATCAAGAGTAGTGACTGGCGTAGTGACAAGCCAGTTGCTCGGCCACTATTGACCAGACGTTTTCAATTGCTGAGAGATCTGGAGAATGTGCTGGCCAGGGCACCAGTCGAACATTTTCTGTATCCAGAAAGGCCCGTACAGGACCTATAACATGCGGTCGTGCATTATTCTGCTGGAATGTAGGGTTTCACAGGGATCGAATGAATGGTAGAGCCACGGGTCGTAACACACCTGAAATGTAACGTCCACTGTTCAAAGTACCGTCACAAGAGGTGACCTAGACGTGTAACCAATGGCACCCCATACCATCACGCCGGCTGATACGCCAGTATGGTGATGAGTACACGCTTCCAATGTGCGTTCACCGCAATGTCACCAAACACGGATGCGACCATCTTGATGCTGTAAACAGAACCTGGAATCATCCGCAAAAATGACGTTTTGCCATTCGTGCACCCAGGTTCGTCGTTGAGTACACCACCGCAGGCGCTCCTGTCTGTGATGCAGCGTCAAGGGTAACCGCAGCGGTGGTCTCCGAGCTGATAGTCCATGCTGCTGCAAACGTCGTCGAACTGTTCGTGCAGGTGGTTGTTGTCTTGCAAACGTCCCCATCTGTTGACTCGGGGATCGAGATGTGGCTGCACGATCCGTTACAGCCATGCGGATAAGATGGCTGTCATCTCGACTGCTAGTGATACGAGGCCGGTTGGATCCAGCACGGCATTCCGTATTACCCTTCTGAACCCACCGATTTCATATTCTGCTAACAGTCATTGGATCTCGGCTAACGCGAGCAGCAATGTCGCGATACGATAAACAGCAATGGCGATAGGCTACAATCCGACCTTTACCAAAGTCGGAAACGTGATGGTACGCATTTCTCCTCCTCACAGGAGGCATCACAACAACGTTTCACCAGGCAACGCCGGTCAACTGCTGTTTGTGTATGAGAAATCGGTTGGAAAATTACCTCATGTCAGCACGTTGTAGGTGTCGCCACCGGCGCCAGCCTTGAGTGAATGCTCTGAAAAACTAATCATTTGAATATCACAGCATGTTCTTCCTGTCGTTTAATTTCGTGTCTGTAGCACGTCATTTTCGTGGTGTAGCAATTTTAATGGCCAGTAGTGTAGCTGTTCTGAAATAAGATGTCAGCCCCAGCGTTGAAGCCACAAACAGCCGCTTTAAAACAATCCATACTTGCTCGTATATTCTCTTTGAATTTTCATTGCGCCTCACACGTTGTACTCGTACAAGGCTTTCTGGAGGTTACAACACACACGTCTCTGCGCTTCATACACGTACAGGCAAAGGAGATAACTGGTGGATTAGTCCGTCGTCGGCAACTTATCGCCCGTGTAACTGCGAGAGCGGGAGCGAACATTGGCCTGTTACGTACAGATTTGCCTCAGACATCCATTTGGCGTAATTCGCTCCGGAGTTTCTCCCCGATGATGTGGGGAAATGGCTGCCTGAGCAAGCTGCGACGTTTCCTGTCTCATAGAGAAGCTATTCTTCTCGTCGGCACTCCTCGTCCGAGGGCCGTTATTCGCCAAAAACTATGTTCCCTGCGGACCGGAAGTTACGTGTCGGTAGTAGAAGGAAATTCGATCCTGGCCTCGGAGGATGACCTTTGGTACTGCCAAGACCCGTCACTCCGTTCCGGTGCTCTGGCACACTGACATTGCTCCCAATGCCGTCAGTCGAAAACGGACAGGTACTGTTAGGGACCAAACTCGAGGTCAGTCTCAACAGTGTGGTTGTCCTCTGGTAAAAATCTTTCCTCGCTATCTACAGCTACAATGATTTCAGACACGATAGGTGACTGATCTTTCATCTTTTGAGCCTGGTATACAGGGTGTTCCACAATTCCTATTAGAGGCTTCTAGGGCTCTTGAGGGAAATCACCAGATTAAATTTTGGTAAGGAACAAAAGCAAAACGAGGGTAATGGAATGTAGTCGAATTAAATCGGGTGATGCTGCTGGAATCAGATTAGGAAATGAGACGCTTAAAGAAGTAAATGTGTTTCTCTATTTGGGGAGCAAAATAACTGGTGATGGTCGAAGTAGAGAAGATATAAAATGTAGACTGGTAATGGCAAGGAACGCGTTTCTGAAGAAGAGAAATTTGTTAATATCGAGTATAGATTTAAGTGTCAGGAAGTCGTTTCTGAGAGTATTTGTATGGAGTGTAGCCATGTATAGAAGTGAAACGTGGACAATAAATAGTTTAGACAAGAAGACAATAGAAGCTTTCGAAATGTGGTGCTACAGAAGAACGCTGAAGATTGGATGGGTACATCACATAACTAATGAGGAGGTATTGAATAGAATTGGGGTGAAGAGAAATTTGTGGCACAACTTGGCTAGAAGAAGGGACCGGTTGGTAGGGCATATTCTGAGGCATCAAGGGATCACCAATTTAGTATTGGAGGGCAGCGTGGAGGGTAAAAATAGTAGAGGAAGACCAAGAGATGAATACACTAAACAGTTTCAGAAGGGATGTAGGTTGCAGGAGGTACTGGAAGATAAAGATGCTTGCACAGGATAGAGTAGCATGGAGTGCTGCATTAATTTATTCTCTGGACTAAGGACCACAACAACAAGAAGGAACCCATGTACATAAATGTACTGTTTGGATACCAAATAATTGTGAAGATGGGATCACTTTCGAATTCCCTGCTTCACGGTACGGTACGTAATGACAGAGGTGCACAACGCGTGTTTCTGGAACTTTTCCTGGATGGCCTCAAACCGCCACGTCCCATTTACGTGCGGCTGCAGCTACAGCTACGAGAAACTGGTACATTCAGAACTAGGGGGACTGAGTGTGACGCTCCACGGACGTGCATCATGGGTTGTGTCAAACCATGCGTCTCAGATATACCATGTGCAACGAACAACAGTTTCGCCACGTGTGGCAGCTCCTCAGGAACACACAGTTATAGATCAGAACGTAAAGATTTCTAATCCAGCAACAGTATTGCGGAAGCCATGTGACTGCTACGCTCTATGGCTACGGTATTCAGCTTGATTAAATGCACTGCTTTGACCCACCTTAAGAGGAAGTGAATTTAGTCGCCGGTTGATTGTGATGGATCACTGCCGAAGTTGGTGCTGTAGAGGGTGCTCGGAAACAGTCCGAAAATTTTTTAAGTGAGTTTCAGGGCAGATTGTGCTATGAAATCATTATTAAAAAACAAATTCGATACGTTGCACCGTTTCCGATTTAATGAGCATTAACGTTAGCGGGTCAGGTCGCTTGCAACCGCTAAAATGCGGTAATGCGCTGACGTCAGTGGTCTGTGAGTTATACTTTTTCAAATGCTCATTACCAGTTAAAAGTGTTTTGTTTTCAGAAGTGATGAAATCATGCTAGGTAGCGAAACCTTGGACTCTTCGGTTTTACGAAACAGAACGAAGAACACGTTTGGGGACACCGTCGCAGGCAGGCTGTTTGAATCTGCCCAACTGGCTAATTAAATCGGAAACGGAAGCACCATTACAAGTTTTTCAGACTGTTCCTAACTATCCTGCACATACGCGCGACACCACGTCATGTCTGCGGATGTACCAGGTGATTACACTGCGCATCGCCTGTAGCCCTTTTGTACCAAACCACTTAACGACTAACACCGTGTGGGCCAACTAAAGCTAGTTTGAAGAACTCTTGTCGATCTCTTTTTCCATCTATCAATTCAACAAAAGTGTTCGAGGTCACTGTCCAGAATTTGCAGGTGAATGGCGAGAAGAGTATGAGAGAACGATACAAGCTTTCTTTACCCTGTCTGCCGTAACCACGTCAGTACCATATCTACACAGACTCTCTCTCTCTCTCTGCACTTAAATGTGGTACTGAATCTTGCTATACCACTAAGATCAGTTGCAATGGTCAGTGCGGGTTGCCTACATGCAGGGGTAATGATGTCACACTCAAAGACGGCGGTAAGCAAAATCGCTCCTTATCAATGATGGCATTATCCTCAAGTGCCCCAATCGCATCACAGTATTAAAATGAGGCAGCCAATCACAATGTAGTAGTCAATCGGAAGGCAGCTTTGAAATTACGTTAGCTTCATTTCATTTGGATAAAAATGGTGCCAATTAAGCAAAATGAGGTCACATACAACATTTCCATGTCGGAAAAATACCTCAGTTTCATTTGAATTGGGCCGTGTTCAAAGTTATTTGAATTTTACAAATTGGTGTCGAACTTTAGCGTGGCCACTGGCTGGATGCCCTAGAGAAAGACGGATAGAACTTGGGGTATACATAATAAGCAAAGTGCTGTTATCTTTCTCATCAACAGATCTTATATTTATTGATCTATGTTTTGTGTGGTCATATTGGTTCACTAGATATTGCTCCTTATCAAGTCAATTCAAAAACTCTGAGCACTGAAATGTTTAAAAATCTTTACTTTAAGAGTTCTGTTGAACAGCTCCACAACCGAAACTTTCAAGGTTGAAAATCACTGGCAGCGATTAATCATGTGCTTCTCCATCAGTTTCTTCAAATGGCTGTCAGAAAATCCCATGCCTAAGGCAGTTCGTAAGTGATTTGAAACTCTGTTATTTCTTCTGCGTAATTTTACAAATCGATCTGCAAACTTAACAGTAGTTTCAGACTTCAAATCAGCGACCCAACATTTTTGGAGCACAAATCAGTTACTGTAAATTCATAACCTGAATTGTAGTTTGAATTTGCAATCAGATCAACAAAATAGCTTGATGAAGGTTAATAATTACTTTCGAGATAACCACTCGCTTTCAAGAAACTCTAAATGCTGAGCGATGCAGTTCTTCAACTCTTTCAGCTTCCATGCTCATTAGAATGAAGTCAGTACCAAGAGCAAAATCTCACTACAATGAAGTATCAACAATAAAATATTTCTTTATACAATACCTTACAGACGGAGGGGGAGGAAAAGGATGAACGCATAAATCACTCTAAATATAAATTTTATCATTACATTTCCTTCATTGTTCAACAACAACAACAATGTCTGTTCCACTCACTGTTCAACAACAAGGTCAATTCCAGTCATTGGCGTCATATGGGAAACCTCACAAATGATGATGAAACCACCACTTATCTAACAACTTCACATTTAAACCTCTGGTCACTGGTTTCTATTTGCCAACACACATTCTTGGTCAGAGTGGAGGAGATGAGTGGCAGAGCTTGACGTCAGTGTTATACACATCGTATTCTGGCAACAAATCTTTAATCCACTTCACTTTCTCCACACCAGTCATGACGATATGCATCTCAGATGGATTAACTGCATGTTTACCATTCAGCAACAATAATGTGAAAATTTTTTCTTTGCTATCTGTCAATATATATTCATTATTCATTGCTACCTTACCAGCAGCAGCTAAATACACAACCTTTAATATTTGTATGTTTCATCTAATCAAAAGGGGTTTGGTGATGTGCTGTTATTTTAAGCCCTTGTAGACGTTTGGATTATTTATGAAGCATCTTAATTAATGAAATAATAAATTAAATAAACAGAGAGGAGGAACATTAATAAATGATCCTGTAGGATAATTATATTGGCAGACAGATTATTCTTGACTCAGTTTTTATTCCAATATTCACGTAGAAGTTGTATACAAATGCTGGTCTTACAAATACTGTTAACTCAACGTATCACTGAATCGCATACTATGAATGATTGATTTTTAGTGCAACTACAACATTTTGCAGGCAGTAGCAAGTAAAGACTGAAGGCTGAGAGCAGCAACAAAATCACTGAAAACCTGCAGCGATAATCACAAAGTTCAACAGTTGTATATAAATCTATCAATATTAACAAAATTTTATTGAAATAAGACTTAATGAGTCACTGGCATCTGGCCTGTTCACCATCATTAAGAGTTCCAAAATATTCTGTCTTGATTTTGCTGGGCATCGAAAGTCCAACCATTACAACCACACACTGACAATAGACCCCAAGCTCTGGCTTGCAAACCTTAATCACATGATCAATATTGCATAAACCCTTGTGTTTCTCAACCTGATCAACATTCATGAAATCAGATGTGTTACAATATTCACTCAACATTATTCATACTACATAGACTTAAATAAATGGTGTGATTTCGTTTTACGACATTCTCTCTGCACTATTCATTAACAATCACTTTTATTTATTTTACTTTCCACATACAAAGTGGCAATGGACAGCAGTCACCACCACATCTTTACACACATTAGCATTGCATTTCTATGTTGGTCAAATGATATCTTATCCATACATAATTATCAAAACATCATTAAATAAATACATGGACTGATCAGAAAAGAGGATAGGAACCTCATGCTGACAATAATCAAGTGTGTGTATATGGATAAATTATGGTTTTTCAATTCTTTTCAGATTATTCACAGAATAATATTGA
The DNA here is from genome assembly GCF_023864275.1 of Schistocerca cancellata. Classification (NCBI taxonomy): domain Eukaryota; kingdom Metazoa; phylum Arthropoda; class Insecta; order Orthoptera; family Acrididae; genus Schistocerca; species Schistocerca cancellata. The sequence goes on along the minus strand of NC_064630.1, from coordinate 736,264,218 downwards.
ACTATTTACTTATTTGTTTGACAATATTAGAGAGTTGTTCAAACCTTGGTTGACATCAAGAGCTATTTAACCATGTTTCACAAGCTTACATATGTGTCTGTATCAATTTATCTATATTATAAAAAACTTTAATGTTAAATGATGATAAATTTGCTAATAACAATTTTATACAGACGGTAATAACTGTACTGACATCATCTCACAAACGTTAATCAGACGCCGCCTTCAGATTTTTGGCAGTATGTCTATAAGTAGTTTCAGAATTTAAAGTGAATATTAATAGGTTTCCGTTTTAACACAGTTCCTAGTTCATCCTGCCTCAGTTCCTCAAGCTGTACATTCTCTTACACATCTGTACATTCTCTTACCCTTCCAGTCGAAATTTCCTTGTCACTGAGTCGCCGTAACCTGACCAGCAGCCCCTGGCCTCACACAGCTGACTGCAACTGATTGAGTGTTCTGCCCAGCAACAAGTCTGACTTACCTGCCCCAGCCAAGTCATGGCCACTTCTCAACCACACACTTCTCAACCAAATATTCTGCATATACATAACCAATTTTTCCGCAGCTCGTGGTCGTGCGGTAGCGTTCTCGCTTCCCGCGCCCGGGTTCCCGGGTTCGATTTCCGGCAGGGTTAGGGATTTTCTCTGCCTCGTGATGACTGGGTGTTGTGTGATGTCCTTAGGTTAGTTAGGTTTAAGTAGTTCTAAGTTCTAGGGGACTGATGACCATAGATGTCCCATAGTGCTCAGAGCCATTTGAACCATAACCTACTTAGCAGCTCCTAATCTCACATCCCCCACTTCATATGACATTAGCCTGTTAATTTTGACACTCAGTAGTGCCATAATAACTGTTTACCTCATACCAATTTCTCTGCATGCTTACATACTGTGTCACTAATGTGTAATCTAAAGTTGTAATGGTGGATTAGCCATCATGAATGTTAATATGGAAACGTGTGCATGTATATGCTCAAACATAAACAAACATACGTCTTGTCTCATAGGCACAAAATTCACAGTCACATATCGAACTAATGCCCAGCCTATTTTTCCTGTATCTCACACTCTTTCACTGCCCTAGACACTATCATATGTGGACATTGTGTGTTTTCCATTGATTGCACAAGGTGGATGCTACCAGTTACTTGTATCAGCGTGATTGCAGTTCATCAGTCGCTTAAGAGTACAGTCAACAGTGTTGTGCATCTGTTATCAGGCAAGTCATGACCTACCAAACATTCAGATGAACCTCAAATAAACGATTGTCCAGATAAATTGAGAGATGACTCCCAGTGATCAAGCTTCAAAACCTTTCCCTGCTTTTCCATGTTTCCACTGTGCTTAGCTAAAGCAATGATGAAAAAAAGCAAAGATGTAGATACAAATTTTTCCAGGCTTCAATTCTCTACTAAACCACTTTTTACTCATGTTCTCTAAGTTCCCCATAAAACACACACACACACACACACACACACACACACACACATATATATATATATATATATATATATATATATATATATATATATATATATATATATATATATATATATATATATATATAACACACTAAACTATATAAAACACTTCCAGCTCCTAGCTAAATACACAAAAATGAATAATTCACCTATTCCCAATACCAATTATTAATATTATCTCTATCAGTAAGCCTGAATCAATGAATTTATACACACGTTTTTAATAAACTAATTTTCATGAGCAGCCCTCTACTAAATCCACCTCAACACATATTACCATAATCCTCTGCTCAAGACCATCATTATCTCTTCTCACACGTGTGTAGCTTTTACGCATCACAAACAAAATGATTCCCCAAATTACTTTCAGCTTGCAAGTAACATAATTTTAAGCTAACTAAACAACCACATGTGTCCACATACACATCACTCGGATATAAGTTCACACACACACACACACACACACACACACACACACACACACTCACTCACACACACACACACACATGCAGCTTGTCCCTTCTAAGAACAGTCAAATGAATTTTCTCTTGTGCTTCATCACATTGAAGATATTTGCAATTTTGTTTGTGCAATGTGTAACTGGAGACAACCCAAACACAATGTATTCCATAGAATGTTCACCATAAATAAAAGCATCAGTTTGTTTCCCATCACAAAAAAAATGATTTTCAAAACAGAATTTTACCCACCCACTCGGCAGTGTGTTCCCAAATTAGTCTAGTGTGATATTTGTTTTAACGACATGTACCAACAGGGACAGTGAAACAGGAAGAACAACCAGTACGCCATGAGCAACATCACCACCATGGCCTGCAATTGACAACCAGTACTCCACGAGCAACCTCACCACCATGGCCTGCATTTGACTATCTGCAAAAATAGTTCGCTCCTATGATAGCGAAGTTCTGCCTCAATTCCTCGACACTACATCTGAAAATACCGCTGGTAAAAAAGGATATTAGACCAGTTAAGTATAACTCGTATGCTCCACAGCACAGCACGCAGCAGACATAAACGTCTCCCTCTTAGCAACAATACGCCAATGTGGAAAAACTCGCGCAGGTGAAAATCCAATTTCCAAATCCGTGATGCCAATTGAACAGCACTGCACAGTAAACCATATGCAAAACTACGCAACGTTGGTCTTTCATTGGATAGTACAGGACGCCATGTCTGAATGATCACCAGCACCTTCAGAGCCAAAACAATCGAAGCTCAGCCGTCTATTAAGAAAGTATCAGATACTCTACTGCAACCAATGGTGCGTTCGGAAGGCAGCCACAATGATGATTATCTGGATAACCTTACGTATCACTGAGGTCAGACAAAACAAACTATCAGCCGACTACTGAATGTGAGCACTATTTCTGGCCAGCTCTGCACGCTGCCGTAAGCCTGAGGTCGCAACACGAGACGCAGAATGGCACACTTTGCAAGGAAAATGCTGCATGCCGAAAAGACGGGTTTTCAAATTTCCAAAGAGACAAGAAGCATCTTTTCTGTTTTATTAAGGCAGGCACGGCTGTCAAAACTTGGTTGTCTAATGAGGTTGTCTCAAAAATTCACTCAAGTAATAACAACCTAGTGTTTGCAGTATATGATATTGTAAAATTCGTTGATGCTAAATTCGAATGTTTCCACTGTCCGTGTCAGTATAAAATTTGAAACGATTGGGCTGGTACTCAAAATTCACTCTGAATTATTTTTATAAAAATGTAAAAATCATTTATAGTAAAATTTATATCTGTAGTATTTTTGGATTGCTATTTTTTTCCTTTCGTTTCTTCTCTAATATATTATAATATTGTTGTCTTATTAAAGTAAGCATTGCATATAAAGTAAATTTACTGTAGTGTATAAATCGGAGAGATGATGAGATAAATGTGGAAGTACAGCAAAAATTTTTGTTGTTATTGTGTCCGCACACATGAAATTTAATGATGAGGCGCTGTGGAAGTATCGTACAAATTTCTTTTTTTTAATGTGTGGACACATATGAGATGAAATGTAATGCCAAGGCAGTACAGTACTCACATTCGTAGGACGTTCTGCAGTACTGTGTGTGTGTGTGTGTGTGTGTGTGTGTGTGTGTGTGTTTGTGTGGGTACCTGATTCAGGTGAAAGTATCTATGAACATGGCAACAATTCATGTGAAGCTTACTTATTATTTTCCGACGATTTACGCAAATATACTTGAGCTTGGTGCCATTTTACGCAGTTCTTGGTATAGCTGCCGTCTAAAATGGTATGCTGTCATTGGTTGATACGTTTTTAACACTTCACTGAGATTGGCTGGAAAGGGGGAAGTGTGGGAGTTGGGGAAAGAGGAGGAGAAGGGGCAACGGTTTTCACATGATGATGTCATTGATTAGGAGCGTCGCTTACCACCATCTACGATTGTGACGTCTTTGCTCCTGCATTTAGGCAACCACCACTAGAATGTGCAGTTGACATCAGTTATGTCGGAAGTTTCAATAGCGCATTTGCCAAGTGCAAAGTGCGCCAAAGTCGTCGTGGTTAAAGAGCTCACGTCGATTTTACGTTCTCGTCATGTACACCACATCATCGTCACGTGGGTTACAAAGCTTTCTAAGTATCTTGGTTTTGAAACAATATTGTATTGTTTAGCAATGTTTTCAGGTAAAATGGAAAACGCCCTTGACTGAGGCAGTGTCTACATACAGCCAGGCACCTAGGCACCCAGGAACTCTACTCTTACAAGATCTTTACGCCACTGCTCAAAGTCTATAAGTCTTATTACACATAGATGGAATCTAAGCATATTTCTGAAAACCTTCTACACTTTAGATATGAGTTAATGTTTCGTATGAGACGATTTTTTAATTATGTAACCGTTTGGCACCAGTTCGAGATAAGTGAATAAAATGCTTTATACATTGTCTATTACACTTTTTCTGTAATTTTATTACTGTGTTAGGCTACACTGTAAAGCAATTTAAAAACGAAGAATGCAATTTTTTTTTCATTTTGTCTATAGCCATGTCGCATGTCAGTGATTTTGGGAATGGGCTCGATTTTTCCTTCTTCATGCTAATTCTATGTATTGTTTAGCAATGTTTTCAGGTAAAATGGAAAACGCCCTTGACTGAGGCAGTGTCTACATACAGCCAGGCACCCAGGAACTCTATTCTTACAAGGTCTTTACGCCACTGCTCAAAGTCTATAAGTCTTATTACACCGGTTGCTGGAGGTTCCCCACATTGATTAGTAGTCAGCGATTACATTCGTGATATCAGTGAAAAAATTTTCCATGCGTTTGAACAGTTGGTATTATCAAACACCAGACGATACAACCATCGAACACGAAACATTAGAAAGCTAGTGAGAATATAGTCAGTGGTTCAGGCTGAGGTGTAGAAAGGCGTGGGGATTCTATACGCGGAATAAACTCATCGGGCAAGATGTTTATTACCCTCATAACCAAGCACGCCGGTGTGGAACTAGCACTAGGTGGTCACGTGACCCTCCACCGACGGTCCAAGTCATTATAGTGGAGTGGAGCGGTGTGTGTGTGTGTGTGTGTGTGTGTGTGTGTGTGTGTGTGTGTGTGTGCCAGTTGGTGGCAGCAAGGCGGGTCGATGCAGGGATGCGACAGATCAGAAGAACGGAGCTGTCATGCTGGGAGGCGCACACGACTACTTCGTGAATGAAATTCCACTATCAATTTGTGGCAAAGTGTGTGCAAGGAATGGTTTACCAATCCCAGCCATATGACAAGGAGTACGAACAGTGGCAGTAAAAATGCCCTAACCGACAAGGACCAGGGACGAGTACGGCGTCAGGGGGAAGCAATCTTAAATCAAGCAGGAATTACTGCTGTCAGTGAATTCAGATACATCTCAAATAGTTTCGGGACAAACACTGGGAAGGGAATAGCACGCAGAGGATATTTCGATTCGGATACCTTGCAAAGCTGAACGTCTTCAGCTGCCAAGGTACATAGAAACTGGTCAGCTGCTGACTGGAGGTATGGACTGTAGTTGGGAGAGTCACGATTTCACCTCTTTTCAGATAATCAGGTAATGGAAGCCACTGGAAGACGTCGAGTGCACCGATAGCCCGATGAGACGTTTAGCCCTCGGTGTGCTCTGCGCAGGTTGTCGTTCGGCTGCAGATCATATTTCGGGGGCTTTAAAAAAATTAAAAAAGAACTTGGGCTTAGTCTTTCGTGTTACCGTGTACATGAACCAGGATGTTTATTTCAGCATTCTCTCCGGCCATTGTGGCCGAGCGGTTCTAGGCGCTTCAGTCGGGAACCGCGCGACCGCTACTGCCGCAGGTTCGACTCCTGCCTCGGGCATGCATGTGTGCTGTGTCCTTAGGTTAGTTACATTTAAGTAGTTCTAAGTCTAGGGGACTGATGGCCTTAGATGTAAGTCCCATAGTGCTCAGAGCCATTTGAACCATCAGCATTCTCGGCAACCAATATTGCGTTTCCTTGTGAATCTCCATGGTGTGTCTTCAGGGGCCGCACACTCACCTTTATTGTTTGATGAACACTCAGGCAATTTGATAGTTCTGCGAGATCTAATTATCAGTGAACAGCTTTACCTATATACTTGCTTATCTGCATAAACTGTGGACTGTCCTGGTTGAACTGAGGCTATTATGAAGCCTACAGCCGGTGGCTGCTACTAAGGGTGACTAATTCTTTGCCCGGTGTGTTTATATCCAGCTGTTATTCGACCACAGAGGGAATATGCAAAAAAAAAAAAAAAAAAAAACCGTTTGTCACCTTCTAAATGATGCAGACATAAGGCAAAAAGTTCTCATCGCCTGAGAACACTTTGCAGATCTCTTTTGCTCTTTGTGAGAGGGCGTGCAGAAAAATAATGCTTCCGAATTTCTTATTCTGCCCACCGGTTGGGCATTACACATCGTGCATATTAATCAGTCGACGCTTCGGTGATGAAAGTTTCTACTCTCTGCCGCTAGAGGGCTCCGGACTGTGGCGAGTGACGTTACGTTGTGTAACGTAACTATGTAGGTGCACGAGAAACAACGTGCTGTAATCGAGTTTTGAATTAGAAAAGTTCGTCCACACATGTAGCGCCCTTGTAACGCGCCGACTGGCTGCACCCACGATCGAACTTACAACGACAATGGATCGTACTGTACCAACGTCGTTATGCCGTTAATGTACGGTTTCCTGCCGCGCAAAATATTTGGGCGAACCAATCGACCACTACCGCTTTAATTAGGTACAGTTTTTAATTTCACAGTCGATGTTACGACTGCGGATCGCTATCTGATTTTAGAAGATTCCAGTTGTAGTGTTGCGCCTGTCGACTACTCTAAGTCTAGCTCGTACCGTCATCGCACTCTTAAGGAACAAATTGATGACAGATCATCCTTAGTATAATAATGCGGCAACCTCAACCACTGACTATGCAGCCGGCTCGAATATCGAATAATGAAAGACATCACCCTTACTTTACACAACGTCGAAATTGAACAATGACACGATTACACTACGAACAGGCACATCTAAACATTCTAATGACAATGATCACCAATATCAAGCAGTAATTACGAGAGAGGGCAATTTAGATAACAACTCCCGTTGTCTAAACTACTGGTCGAATCCAAGCATCAAATCTCTTTAAATACAGTACCTGTTTATATTATGTCGAGACAAATGTCCCATCTAGGTTGCGATTGTTCTCCCACACAACGACATTCTCAAAACGCATTCTCAAAACGGAAAAGGCTCGTAACTTTTTATTTACTTACAAAACACCAATTCCATATATCGTCGTGTTATGACCAGTTCGAATTAAGACGCTTCCACAAATATCGATATGAAGTGAAATAGTTTATGCTACAACTAAATCTCTTTCCACCTAGCCCAGCGTTTCTATGTAAATAATACGTCACGTACTTCACAAATTTACTAATATTTGTCATTAGTGTAATCGATGAACTTTCCGTAATAAATTACAACTTCGATTCTACTTGCATTTACTTAGACACTCTTTCTATCAATGAAATCGCTTTAACTTTTTAGAATATCTACCCTCTGTAGGTTTATCGGGGTTCCACTCAATCAATGAACTTTTGATAAGGAAACTTACAAATACCAGCGTATACGTCCTGCAAGTCGGTATTAAGATCTCTGGAATTCACCCTTTTCTTTTCCCGTAATATATATATACACACACCAAGTAATAACTAAATGTTAACCCAAGAAAACTTGAATTTATTTTCTCTAGGTATTTCAATACAAGTTCATTCCCGTAAGTGAGCGAGTGCCATCAAAGACTGCAGCCCACAACACGGAAATTCAGTAATAAAAAAAACTAAACAAAAACCCCGAGTGCCACCGCCACTTTAAATCTAACCTTAAGTGACAATTTAAAACAATTCTGAACCTTTTCAAGCGTTGAGAATACGTGACCCGCTAAGTTACCTATTTGAATTTGGTCAGGCCGGCCGGAGTTGCCGAGCGGTTCTAGGAGCTACAGTCTGGAACCGCGCGACCGCTACGGTCGCCTCGGGCATGGATGTCTGATGTCCTTAGGTTAGGTTTAAGTAGTTCTAAGTTCTAGGGGACTGAGGACAACAGAAGTTGTCCCATAGTGCTCAGAGCCATTTGAATTTGGCCACTCGTCGCCTTGCCTAATCAAGTTTTTGTTTAGCAGCGTGCTGCTTGTAAAATGGCTCCTTTATTTCCTCGTCTCTTATCCACTCAACTACTGGTGCACTCTATCACAATATGGTGAAACATCTGTATTTATTCGAGCCAATTCTCGGTCCGCTGTAAGATAGTGGTATTTAAACAACAAGTACGAACATGTGTTCGAAGTTTTCCCTTCTCGACACACAAACCAACCACTATCAAACCACTTCAATAAAACTGCTAACAACCCGATTACCTCTGGGCGAGCCGCGACCACTGATCGTACAACACGGACAGGATATCGGTTCCACCGATTCCCAAAAACTCAGCACCTACAAATCTACTTCTCTCTCTACCCAGGCTCACACTGGATTTACCACAGCAAACTTTACGACCGAAACTGCGCACAAGACGACAATCAATTGATAGCTCGTGCACCTAAATTCGCCAAAAACGGTGTATCACCAGCGACTATTCAGAAAATCCCACAGAATCTCTGTATACACCGTTGCTCAGCTTTGGGAGGAAACAACCGTCAAAGGCACGTGTATGAGCAGGGGCCAACAGACTGAGTAGCCACGCTGACTCCGCGAACCGTACCCAAATTAAAATACTGGTACTACCAATCAAAACTCCTTTACCTCTCCCAAGCCTTAATCGGCAGCTGCGGTGCCTTAATACACCAGACAGAGGGTCGCTCTACTATCAGACCTTGACGCACACCGATATATCCACTTAGTCGGTGAGAGGTCTATACGGGAACTAACTCTTTATATCATGCCATAGGAACCATTTAAAACGAACAAACACGCAGCGCCACGCCAATTTTTGACAATTGATTATTCGTTGCTGCTGTCGGTTCTCTACGACAGCGGCCGGCTGCTGCGCGTCGTTCAAGCAGCATCTCTAGACCCAGCGAAAGCGAGTTGTTGCATCGCTGAAGTCGCGTGCGCTCACCATCTGTTTTTTCATGGACGCTCTCGGATCATCTACAACATTTTTTTTCTTAGTACATCGTACACGTATATTTACAATAACCACCAGGCGTTATTATTAAGTTATCGGGTAGCATGCTCAGCGCTAGTAAGGGCGAATGTTGCCCGTGTGTTTTGACACAGCACACCCTCTCCTTCAGGATGACAATACCAGGCCACGCACGAGCGCAGCGATATCTGCGAACTCTGATGTTTAGGCTTTACTGTCATCGACCATCTTCCGTAGAGTTTCAAATTGGCCCCATCCGATTTTCACCTGTTTCGAAAACTTCAAGAAAAAATTCGAGGACTTCAGTTTGATAGTGATGGAGCAGTGCAAGCAGAGGTGAGGCTGTGGCTCAGTCGACAAATTCAGACATTCTGTAGTGACAGTACCTATCAACAAACTAAACTCTTGTCAGTGGCTATGTAGAGAAATAAATATGTGAACATGAATAATAACGACTTAGACGGTTAATAACGTGTATTTTACTTAAACATCTTTACGAGTTTTCACACAAAAAATTCGGAGACATCACTTTTCAGTATGCCATCGTGACGACCATTTGTGACTAAGCACTGAGCCAGATGTAAATCCTATTGAAGAATGTTTCTCATTACACATCTAATTGTAAATTATCTAGCAATTTAATTTTCTTCATTTTGTACTATCTGCAACAGTGCAGCATTTGTACTGTTTGAGGACAGGATGAATTCATTACCAATGACGTTTGGAAACTCATGTCATTTTAATCTTAAGAGGAGTACCATGTTTTCTCTATAGTCAAAAACAGGAACAGTATTTCAGTGTTATAGTAATACATGAAGGAACACTGGTTTACAATACGAGAAATTTTACTAATCCAACTTACAGTATATGTTCACTTCGTTGCTTTACTGTTCACATAACCAGTGTGTTGTTAAAACATCATTTGTAGCGAGTCTGTTGCAAAACAAAACTTTAGTTTTGCTCACTCGGTTGACAGAAACCACACAGATGTGGTCTCTAGATTACGTGGATGTGAAATTCTAGGCTCTGAAGTTTCGCGAACCATTCGACTCCTTTATTGTCTTATTTCGCTGTGTTACAACTAACGAAAAATCTTCGATTAGCTTGAATGTCATTAAGTTTTATTTACTTGTTTCTGGTTATATATCTTACGTCATTCACTGTGATAGCATTTGAATTTGGTAACTGAACCGCGCGGGATTAGCCGAGCGGTCCGGAAAAATGACGTTTTGCCATTCGTGCACCCAGGTTCGTCGTTGAGTACACCATCGCAGAGACTCCTGCCTGTGATACAATGTCAAGGGAAACCGCAGAAATGGTCTCCGAGCTGATAGTCCATGCTGCTACAAACGTCGTCGAACTGTTCGTGCAGATGGTTCTTGTCTTGTAAACGTCCCCCATATGTTGAGTCAGGGACCGGGAAGTGGCTGCACGACCCGTTACAGCCAAGCGCATAAGATGCCTGTCATCTCGACTGATAGTGATACGAGGCCGTTAGTATCCAGCGTTCCGTATTACCCCCGTGAACCCAGCGATTCCATATGCTGGTAACAGTCATTTGATCTCGACCAACGCGAGCAGCAATGACGCGATACGATAAACCGCAATCGCGATAGGCTACAATACTTACATGAGGCATCACAACTTTTCACCAGGCAGCGCCGGTCAAATTCTATTTGTGTATGAGAAATCGGTTGGAAACTTTCCTCATGTCAGCACGTTGTAGGTGTCGCCACCGGCGCCAACATTGTGTGAATGCTCTGAATAACTAATCATTTGCATATCACAGCATGTTCTTCCTGTCGGTTAAATTTCGAGTCTGTAGCACGTTATCTTCGTGGTGTAGCAATTTTAATGGCCATTAGTACAGTCAAAAAGGTGAGATCTTGTTAGAGAAAACATAAAGGTAAAATGAAAATACAGAAATGACACTAGACGATGACATAGATATAATCTTTGTACTGGACGCTGGAAACCCAACACGACAAAGTTAAAAGTTTGCCAATGAAAAACAGACAAAAGCCAAACAAGCATCAGAGATTCTACAAAGCTGCCGTATATACGAGAATAATGAACATAGTTCACGGAACACGTGCTCAGTGATAATAAAAGTAAAACTGGAATGGATACAGCTGGGGATGTAGATTTGTAAAACGAATCCATAAATAATGATGAACAATAAATTACACGTAGATTGTAGAACAGTTACGTGCGACCATGAAAGTTCCCATGGCATTTTTTGTATTTATTTCATTGGATACCCTTCCTCCAATACACTTTTGACCACAGGAAATCACTACAAACAGACTCTTGCGTGACGTAGGTAAACCCATTTCCACTGCAATTCAGTACAGCGCACGATGCCTCCAATAGCGAAAGGAGCAGACTGGCGGTGGGTCAACATGCAGCGGAGAGGTCATTTCGAGTTAAAGCGCGCGAAGTCACTTTACAGCGAAAACAGTTGCCAGTGTCACGAATTTGCGTACATAGCAGCAACGTCATCTGAACGTTGAATCTCTATCTAGAGATACGAAACAAGGAAATGTGCATCGTACTGCTCGCCTGTAGTGAACACTAGCCGATGATGGGTGCCTACAAATTACAATTCATTCGTGTTCCAAGGAGAATGCAGAATAATTGTTCGTTGACTCTTTGGAGGCAACTAGGAGGGCTGTGTTCACCCAGAGAGCATCAGCGTTTTGACTTTAGACACGTGTTACATACCAGTTCCCCTGTACTGCAGTGCGTAAAGAAGGTACACAACGTAACAGAACGAATGGAATCTAGATAAGTAGCGAACGGTTTACTTCATCGACGAGTGTAGGATTCGCTGACGCCTGGTGATCATCGTAGAAGTACGTGTACGTGGCCAGACACCAATGCAGGTGTTACAAGGAACCCTTTGAGTGCGAGGACGCAGTAGGTCAATGATGTTTAGCGCATCCGACGCCCCATATGTTGTCTACCATGCAACCACAATATTGGCTGCTAATGGCAACAGGGGGCGGAAAAGGAGGCATCTAATGATGAGCACAGCATGAGGCTAGAGAGCGCAGTGGAACTGATTAACTCACAACAGTTTTACAGTACTAGTGGTGTAGATACAGAGCAGAGCAGTGGCAACGATAAACAAAGAATACATTGCATTATATCTACTACAACAAGTGCCCAAGTTGGCCTTTCATCAGAAAGGAACCTAAGGAATTTCGCAAAGAAGGGGCAGATGAATTATTAGCGTTTCTGCAAGGTGAGTCAGCGGAATGTGTGATGTCGTATACGCTCGACTGTGCGGACAACGTACATGAGTACAATGGTGGCGATACGTGCTGAACATGTGAAAGGAGTACTTTAAGAGGTGTCGAGTCATACAGTTCCCCTTTATTGTCGGACAGGGAGCCACAAATCCCGTCTCCAGTGAAATGTAGCGAAGGACAGTCTTTGTTCAAGGAACGGGTACTAAACATAATTACGTAACGAAATAACATCCGAAGCATTGTAAAAATAATAATTATGAACATATTTAGAATAAGTCCTCAGAAATACGACCGTATAGTGCATATGAAAAACTGCGGTTATTCAAGGGAGAACAAGACACCTTGTTGCAAAAATTGGTGTTTGTTCGTTTCATGGATGCTTGATACAATTTACAGGACGTGCATGATAGTGACGTACTACGTTATGCACATGAAACTGCAACTTCCTCAAGTGTGATCCTATTTCCATCATCATTCCTATCCCATTCTACCTCGAAATCTGAAACATTACTGATCGCATTTTCACCTACATTGAGCAACTCTTCAAAATATTCCCTCCATCTGCCCAAGGCATCCACGGGATTCACCAGCAGTTTTCCTGACCTGTCCAAAATACTTGTCATTTCCTTCTTACCTCCCTTTCGAAGACTGCTAATTACACTCCAGAATGGTTTTCCAGCAGCTTGACCCATAGTCTCCAACCTGTTTCCAAAGTCTTCCCACGATTTCTTCTTCGATGCTGCAATTATCTGTTTGGCTTTGTTTCTTTCTCTGTCTACCTGGGTTCTGGTATGTAGCCATTTTTGATACGCCTTCTTTTTCCTTTTACAGGCTGTCTTGACTGTATCATTCCACCAAGCTGTTTGCTTCATCCTACTTTTACACACTACTGTTCCAAGACATTCTTTAGCCACTTCTAGTACTGTGTCCCTGTACCTTGTCCATTCCTTTTCCAATGACTGTAATTGACTACATTCAACTAACTGGTACCTTTCTGAGATCGCTGTTATGTACTTGTGCCTGATTTCCTTATCCTGAAGTTTCTCCACTCTTATCCTCCTACATATGGACCTGACCTCCTGCACTTTTGGCCTCACAATCCCAATTTCACTGCAGATTAAATAATGATCAGTGTCATCAAAGAATCCCCTGAATACACGTGTGTCCCTCACAGCCTTCCTGAATTCCTGATCTGTTATTATATAGTCAATGACAGATCTGGTTCCCCTGCCTTCCCAAGTATACCGGTGAATGTTCTTATGTTTAAAAAAGGAGTTTGTGATTACTAAGCCCATACTGGCACAGAAATCCAAGAGTTGTTTCCCGTTCCTGTTGGCCTCCATATCCTCTCCAAATTTACTCATAACCTTTTCATACCCTTCTGTTCGATTTCCAATTCTGGCGTTAACATCACCCATGAGCAGAACACTGTCCTTGTCCTTTACTCTAACAACTACATCACTGAGTGCCTCATAAAAACTATCCATCTTATCTTGATCTGTCCCTTCACAATGCGAATATACTGACACGATCCTAATTTTCTTGCTAGCCACTGTCAAATGTATCCACATCAGTCGTTCGTTTACATACCTTACTGCAACTACGCTGGGTTCCATTTCTTTCCTGATGTAAAGCCCTACACCCCATTGTGCTATTCCTGCTTTGACTCCTGACAGGAGTTATTTAAACTTAAAAAAAAAAAAAAAAAAAAAAATTTACTTCCCAAACTTAATGAAAGTAATCACGTCATAATTTGGCAACAAACATCATTAGCAAACTTAACACTAATCATGCTCTGAAATAACCACTTCTTTAAATGGCCTCGCAAACTTAAGGAATTAAATATTTCAGTTTTATACTTCAGAAAACAAATTAATTTATTCCCTACATCTCTATTCATTTCTACTCCTACATCACAAGCTTTACATTCATAATTTATTGCAATCATTACATTCACAATTTATGCTGGAATCATTCATCCTTTGTATGGCATCAAATCCACTACACTCTTAAGGGCAAACTTCGTCTTTGATTTTCATAGGACCAAATAGAAGGCCTTTGAGTGATGCATCCTGGCTATTTCAAATGGTCCTTTGTACTCATTAAAAAATTTCGTTATTTCATTATCTACTTCCTTTATCCCATATGTCTTTACTAATACCGGACTCCCGACTTTAATATCAACAACTTTTACCTTATCATAAAGGCGTTTCTTCCTCAGCTTCTTCTCTACCGGTCCTCTCGCTCTATTCTTTTTTTCATCTCTGAGTAACTCATTCATAGGAGGTAAAGATATTTTTTCCTCCACAAAATCCAAAAGTCTCTCATCTTTCATAGACCCCGTTACATCATGAACAGCATTATTCATTACAACATAAATGTCTCCCGTAGTATCACCCTACTAATTATTGTTGTTGCTGCAGTTTGTGTGCCACTTTGCTGATTTCTCTCATATAATGTGGTTGGCAACGCCTTACTTCCATTCCTTACAGGTAAACTGTGATCCATTATCAGAAAGAACGGCTTATAGCTTCCCAAATTTCGCAATGTAGTCATTCTCTTGCTTAGTCAAGCTCCCTCTGCCAGTTAATTTGCGTAAAGGATACAGCTTTAAAAGTTTAGAGAACACATTCAACACCACAAAAATATCCGCAAAACGCCCTTTTGTGTTTGGCAAAGGACCATAAAAATCCACAGATAACAATTCCATAAAATCATTCAGTTTCACGTTTTGCATAGGAAATCTGCACATTTGGTTCGTAATTTTGGCTTTTTGGCATTTGTCATCTGTTTTGATAAGGTTATTCACACTTTTACCATATTGTCAAAAATCACACACTATTTTAACTTTCGTATACACTTTTAAGCATCTACATGTCAAAAACTCAAATGAACTTACTCCATTACTTCATCTACATACTCACTGGCCCAGTATACTTTCCAGGCTTCCCAATTTTCATTAGTTCACCCAAACAATATCCCACCATATACAGTGTAATATCCTGACAATATGTTTTCAGTACTCTTCTTACCAGAGTCCCTTTTTATCAGCTTCCATATCTCATCATGAATCTGGTACCTTTTGAAATTTCCGAAGATTTTTCAAATATTTCTCTTTTGAACTCCCTTTGTATAAAACAGCTTTACATGTTTCTCGTACATATCATGTTCTATTTTATCAGTCCATTGTATTTGCAGTCTGGTTAAAGCATCTGCCACATGTTCTGAGTACCCCTGACATTTTTTACTTCAAACTGAAATTGTTGCAAAAACAACATCCACCTTTACAATCATAAATGCATCATCTAAATTTTTTCAAAAATATAAGGCACTGTGGTCAGTGTAAATGATTGATTTGTTTCCGTGCATCTAATCTTTTAACTTTTGGAACCCCTAAATTATCATCAACGCTTCTCATTCAGTCACCCTGTAATTTTTCACACCTATTTAATGATATGCTTGCAAAAGCTACTGTCCTGTGATCTTTATCTTGATCTCCAAAATTCTGGGATAATTCCATTTCACTGTCATGCCCACTCGAGTCATTTCCTAAATATAATTACCTACTGAGGTCAGGATGGTGTAAAATTCTCTCCTCCTTCCAAACCTCCTTAAGTTCATTAAAAGTCTCTTGACACTTAATTGTCCAAACAAAAGGTACCTAAGGACACTATAATTCATTCAAACATGGGTTGTTAGAAACTTGTCCAGGCACAAAACTTCTAAAAAATTTGACAGACATCAGTTGCTTTCGATTTTTTGGAGATCGACATTCCTTGATTGCTTTATCTTTTCTGGATTAACTCTAATACCAGTAGTGGACAGGTCCTTCCAAAAAAATTTATCCCTTTGCGAACAAATTCAACTTCTTAAGTCTAAGGGTCAAGCTCCCTTTTCTTAAAGCTAAAAACATTGTGTTCAACAAGTTACAAATGGCTCTGAGCACTATGCGACTTAACTTCTGAGGTCATCAGTCGCCTAGAACTTACAACTAATTAAACCTAACTAACCTAAGGACATCACACACATCCATGCCCGAGGCAGGATTCGAACCTGCAACCGTAGCGGTCGCTCGGTACCAGACCGTAGCGCCTAGAACCGCAAGGCCACTCCGGCCGGCTCAACAAGTTACAATGTTATACCAATCACTCCATTGTAATCGTCAGGTCATCCACATATACCATTATTTTGGAATTCAACTCTGGTCCTAACACTTGGTCAAGTGCTTGTACAAACACTGAAACACTAATATCCAACCTAACTGGGACGACAGTGTACCGGTAACACTTCCCATTCACTAAAAGAGCTGTATATTTTCGATATTCCTTAGCAAATGGCGCTCGCCTGTAACCACTCGTCAAGCCAAGACTGGTAATATAATTAATTTCATATTACTCTTGCAATATCCCATCCACATTTTCTGGTCAATTGGTCTTTCCTCACAACAGTATTCAACATTCGGGACATCCATAGTGATTTAAGGACCGTTGAACCCGTTGTTACTTCTTTCTATGACTCCACGATCTACCAATCTGTCAACTTTAGCTATTTGGTTCTTTAAGTCTTTTATAATCTTGGTCTCATCTTTATCGCAGCCAAAGTCCAGAATCAAATCTAATTCTCCAAAATCAGTTTCTATTGGCATCGTCTTTAGTTACAGATGTCCCAATAAGTTTTTACTGTCTACTGAAAAATCCTCACAATTCACTCACTGTTTCGAACGTTAATTCTCAAAACTAACAAAATGGTCTTTAGAATTAACTTCTACTTTACGCTTCATTAACCAATGCATTCCATAAATCACAGGTACATTCAGGTCAGGAACCACAAAAATGTTCGCGCTAAACTTATGCGCCAAATTCCAAATTATGAAATTATTTGTTGCTTAACTTTACTTAATTTACCAGTAGCACCTGCTACTTCTAGTCTCATTACTGGCACATCCATTACATCATTATGCTCCTTTACTGTATTAAAATAGCTCTCTGCAGTTGCGTTAATTTCACTGCCAGCGTCCAAAAGGGCTTTCTCTTCACTAGAACAGGTGCCTATTTTCACAAACGGTTGTCCAGCTCTAATGTCATCAACTTCACCTGCTTCATGTAATAAACTCTGCTCAATACAACCATAGGTCTAGTCATTATGACTTACTTTTGGATCTATAACTTCTTCTGCGGCGTTTCGAGTTGCACATAAACTTGTTTCCGTCTTATCTCATGTTCCCATAGACCTACCTTTACTAATAATTAAAACATTAACTTTCTCTTCATCACTTACATTTGTTTCATTGTTCAAAGAATCTGTGGTAGTGTTCTCCTCAATAATTTCAGAAACTGGTCCTTTTCCTTCCCTCTGTAATTCCTGCAAGCTATTATGTAAAAGATATGCATCCCCTTGTATCATTTCCTCTTTTTTACTACCACCGTCACAAATATTTTCTTCATCACTATTATTATTTTCATTCTGTAACAATTTTCCTTCCATTTCCTTGCTGCTCCTCACATTCTCTAACTTCTTCATACATCTGGCGAAACATTTCCACACATGACCCTACTGATTCTACATCGTTTCCTTAACCAACCATAGGCACAGTCTCTTCAGCCACCAGGTTCTGACTTCCACACATCTAATCATACAACTAGTATTACTGTAACTACAAACTACTAAGCTTCATGTTTCAGTATGGTAACTTGTAACATTCACAGGGCCGAAAAATTGACCTGCCCCAGCAAGGACACTCACTGTTGCAAGAGTACATTTCACATCTGCGACTCTCCCATTCTGCAATGACCTTTACTATTACCCCTAAAACTGTTTCGACTTCTTCCTCCTCTGCCTCTCGCATTTATCTGGTCTCTTTTCTCATGCTACAACTCAGAATCTCTGTTTTCATGAAATGAAAATTTTTTTGCCAGCTTTCTACATCCCTCACTATAGTCAGAGAGTTTTTAACATTATTATTATAGCCAATCATCTCTTCATCTCTGATTAGTAGATAACTTCCCTCTTTATACTTCTATAATATTCTTTTCACTCTATGGACTATCCAAATGTTTCAGTTTATTGATCCACCTTTCCCAGTACTCATTTATTCTCTACCTATTTTTCCTATCATACCAAGAAGCCCTTTTAAAAGCCTCTGTAACATCACTTTGTTTTTCTTTGGACCAGTACTTTCCCAGAAATGCTGATACTAATTCCTCAAAAGTCTCTTGCTTATCTAGTGCATCTGTTCCTCAGTCCACACTTTCTTCCTTTAACCAAGCACTTGTCGTTCTCTATTTATATTTCTCTTGTCAATCTGCCATAAACTAGCTTTTCAAACTACACTCCTGGAAATTGAAATAAGAACACCGTGAATTCATTGTCCCAGGAAGGGGAAACTTTATTGACACATTCCTGGGGTCAGATACATCACATGATCACACTGACAGAACCACAGGCACATAGACACAGGCAACAGAGCATGCACAATGTCGGCACTAGTACAGTGTATATCCACCTTTCGCAGCAATGCAGGCTGCTATTCTCCCATGCAGACGATCGTAGAGATGCTGGATGTAGTCCTGTGGAACGGCTTGCCATGCCATTTCCACCTGGCGCCTCAGTTGGACCAGCGTTCGTGCTGGACGTGCAGACCGCGTGAGACGACGCTTCATCCAGTCCCAAACATGCTCAATGGGGGACAGATCCGGAGATCTTGCTGGCCAGGGTAGTTGACTTACACCTTCTAGAGCACGTTGTGTGGCACGGGATACATGCGGACGTGCATTGTCCTGTTGGAACAGCAAGTTCCCTTGCCGGTCTAGGAATGGTAGAACAATGGGTTCGATGACGGTCTGGATGTACCGTGCACTATTCAGTGTCCCCTCGACGATCACCAGTGGTGTACGGCCAGTGTAGGAGATCGCTCCCCACACCATGATGCCGGGTGTTGGCCCTGTGTGCCTCGGTCGTATGCAGTCCTGATTGTGGCGCTCACCTGCACGGCGCCAAACACGCATATGACCATCATTGGCACCAAGGCAGAAGCGACTCTCATCGCTGAAGACGACACGTCTCCATTCGTCCCTCCATTCACGCCTGTCGCGACACAACTGGAGGCGGGCTGCACGATGTTGGGGCGTGAGCGGAAGACGGCCTAACGGTGTGCGGGACCGTAGCCCAGCTTCATGGAGACGGTTGCGAATGGTCCTCGCCGATACCCCAGGAGCAACAGTGTCCCTAATTTGCTGGGAAGTGGCGGTGCGGTCCCCTACGGCACTGCGTAGGATCCTACGGTCTTGGCGTGCATCCGTGCGTCGCTGCGGTCCGGTCCCAGGTCGACGGGCACGTGCACCTTCCGCCGACCACTGGCGACAACATCGATGTACTGTGGAGACCTCACGCCCCACGTGTTGAGCAATTCGGCGGTACGTCCACCCGGCCTCCCGCATGCCCACTATACGCCCTCGCTCAAAGTCCGTCAACTGCACATACGGTTCACGTCCACGCTGTCGCGGCATGCTACCAGTGTTAAAGACTGCGATGGAGCTCCGTATGCCACGGCAAACTGGCTGACACTGACGGCGGCGGTGCACAAATGCTGCGCAGCTAGCGCCATTCGACGGCCAACACCGCGGTTCCTGGTGTGTCCGCTGTGCCGTGCGTGTGATCATTGCTTGTACAGCCCTCTCGCAGTGTCCGGAGCAAGTATGGTGGGTCTGACACACCGGTGTCAATGTGTTCTTTTTTCCATTTCCCGGAGTGTATTTATAAAAGACAAAGGACGTCTTTAGGATCATACGCCATATTATTAAAATTACTACCACCTATCATCTGCGCTAGCAACAGTGATGCTGCAAAATTTTTGCTTTGCACAGTTTTTTCTAATTTACATGTCATGTCTTTGATCTCTTCCACTTCTGCCTTAGCCTTTTCACTATATTCCTGAAAAATTTGATCACAATAGCCTTTTACTTAAATCTTCCCTTGTCTACACACTTTAGCATTCTACTTTTTCCTTTATGACATTCTCAAATTTCATTTGTTTTTTACTTAATTCAAATTCCATTTCCTTAAATGTCTCATTAACATCTTCTTGGAATTTATCTTTTCAAAATATTTATTTACCTCCAACTTGAACTCAGACATTTTCTTTTCTAGCCCATGTTCTAACTCCCTTTTAAAGTTCTTCAAGTTTTATTTGAAATTTTTATGTAGCTCATTTTTTTGACTCATCTAATATATCTGTCTGCCACTCAGTTATTTATCCTGTTTCTCCTGCCCATCTTCCGTTTCTTTCTGTCATTCTTTCATTTTCCACTGCCCCATTTTCATTTTTTGCACTTCCACTAACAGCAGTGCAAACATACTTTCTACTACTCCATTCCCTCTACTTCTCTTTTGACCCCTGTTTCCAATGCAATGGCTAATCCCCTTTAATAGTCACTTTTTAAATCCAATGAGTACAAACAAATGAAAACAAATTACACATTCAATCAATTTTCGAATTTCAATTCGAATGTTAACCTATTCCGTCACAAAAAAAAAGATTGTCCTGTGTCCCGCCACAACAGGGAACAGGTTCGACATATGTCGACATATGTGAAGAAAGCGTTCTCAGAGATCTACTTTGCGTAATTTCTGATCGTGAATTTCGATTATTTAAACTAAAAAAAAATTTTTACTTCTCAAACTTAACCAAAGTAACCACGCCAGAGTTTGGCAACAAAGATCAAAAAAACAAATAACTCGAAATTTCCTGAAAATAAATTAGCGAATAATTAAGGAAATAGCCAAAATTTTGTTGAATCATATCTGAAGGAGCTAAATAAACTCACATTTGGAAATGAGAATGCTGTAAATGACATCTTATTGAATGTAACACGGAGGAAAGAAGACAATGAAAATGCTTAACAGAAGAAGCGACAAGTTAGTGGGTCATTTGCTAAATGTCCGCCCCCGTTAGCTGAGTGGTCAGCGTGACAGAATGTCAATCCTAAGGGCTCGGGTTCAATTCCCGGCTGGGTCAGAGATTTTCTCCGCTCACTGACTGGGTGTTGTGTTGTCTTAATCATTTCATCCCCATCTACATCTACATCTACATCCATACTCCGCAAGCCACCTGACGGTGTGTGGCGCGCAAGTCTCCGAAGTGGCGTCAAATCGAAAGACTTGCACCCGGCGAACGGTCTACCCGACGAGACGCCCTAGACACACGATATTTATTTATTTACTTGTTAAATCGTATATGAATAGTTATATGAATAGTTAAACTGACGTTGTGAAAAACTGTAGAACAGAACATTATTGATGACATAGTGTCTAATATGCATGTATGGCTCGGCATAACAAATTTGGAGTCGGTGACAATTGTAAAACACCAAAGTACGTGTCGGTGACGATTTAAGCAGAAACGGACACACAAACCTTGTTATAGGAAAGGCAGATGCCAGAGAGAAAGTCACTAAGGAAATATTCTTCACCCAACATGAGAACAGCTTAAATCCCCTCGTCTCTACCCATTTTAGCCATGCTTCAATGTTTCTAACCAGTTTCGCGGAATTTGCTGGTCAGGACTAACATATAAGATGGACAACAATCAAGAAAGATCTGCTTGCCCCGTGACAGAATTGTCTAGAAGCATAAGAGCAGCTCCAAGGTGCTTCAGCAACATCAGAGCACGCTCAACATATGATGTGTTGTTCTTCTCACTGAAGCTTACACCCGAAATTCCATGTATGCTCATCCCGAAGAGTGCCTCTCTGCCTCGTGATGACTAGGTGTTGTGTGTTGTCCTTAGGTTAGTTAGGTTTAAGTAGTTCTAAGTTCTACGGGACTGATGACCATAGACGTTAAGTCCCATAGTGCTCAGAGCCATTTAACCATTTGAAGAGTGCCTGGCCAGATATATATCACAAATGGACTGTTGTAGATAAGAATAGTAATAAGGTGTAGGAACAAAATTGTGTTAGAACCCGCTGCGATAATGCTAGGCAGAACATACCCACGGTGGTGCATCCAGTGTCAACACTGGGAGTGCTAAAGCACTAACACACGGGAAGTCTATTGGCTCTTAGTCTGCGAGAGAGGAAGTCAAGAAACACCCGATTCATAACATGGACAACAGCGCCGAGCAGACACAGAGCTCTTCCCTAACGAGGCCACATGTAGCAGCTCTACCTAGGGATGTCGCAAGAACGCCTCTCAGGCTGCAAACTTAACTTCACGGAAACATTCATGTTGGATGCCTCGAAAACGGAGGAACAGCTGTGTGCCACTCATGTTGGTGTTCATATTCTGATGTTCATAGTGCCATCTATTGGTCAAATTTTCGCGTTGGTCGAGGTCCAATGACTGTTAGCAGAATATGGAATCGGTGGGTTCAGGAGGGTAATACGGAACGCCGTGCTGGATCCCAACGGCCTCGTATCTCTAGCAGTCGATATGACAGGCATCTTATCCGCATGGCTGTAAAGGATCGTGCAGCCACGTCTCGATTCTTGAGTCAACAGATGGGGACGTTTGCAAGACAACAACCATCTGCACGAACAGTTCGACGACGTTTGTAGCAGCATGGACTATCAGCTTGGAGACCGTGGCTGCGGTTACCCTTCACGCTGCATCACAGACAGGAACGCCTGCGATGGTGTACTCAACGACGAACCTGGGTGCACGAATGGCAAAACGTCATTTTTTCGGATGAATCCAGATTCTGTTTACAGCATCATGATGATCGCATCTGTGTTTGGCGACGAGGTAACACACAATGGAAGCGTGTATTCATCATCGCCATACTGGCGTATTGCCCGGCGTGATGGTATGGGGTGCCATTAGTTACACGTTTCGGTCACCTCTTGTTCCCATTGACGGCACTTTGAACAGTGGACGTTACATTTCAGATGTGTTACCACCCGTGGCTCTACCCTTCATTCGATCCCTGTGAAACCCTACATTTCAGCAGGATAATGCACGACCCCATGTTGCAGGTCCTGTACGGGCCTTTCTGGATACAGAAAATGTTTGACTGCTGCCCTGGCCAGTACATTCTACAGATCTCTCACCAATTGAAAACGTATGGTCAATGGTGGCCGAGCAACTGGCTCGTCACAATACGCCAGTCACTACTCTTGATGAACTGTGGTATCGTGTTGAAGATGCATGGGCAGCTGGGGACCGATGACCTAGTATTTTGGTCCCTTCCCCCCTCTTTAAATGAACAACAACAACATGGGCAGCTGTACCTGTACACGCCAACCACGCTCTGTTTGACTCAATGCCCAGGCGTATCAAGGCCATTATTACGGCCAGTACTGATTTCTCAGGATCTATGCACCCAAATTGGGTGTAAATGTAATCACATGTCAGTTCTACTATAGTATATTTGTCCAATGAATACCCGTTTATCATCTGCATTTCTTCTTGGTGTAGCAATTTTAATGGCTATTAGTGTAATTTAGAGTCCTCCAGACTTCTCTGCATTTCTGTTTTCCGATGGACTTAATTAAATGCTCATGAAGTAAGTCCATAAGAGGAATTCCCTTTTTACGTACCCCGCTGACTTGGGCTCTCATTTCGGTAACATTTGTACCAGTACCCTGCAGCCCAAAACTCGTTGTGGCGGTCTTCGCTAAGGTACCGCACATAAAACGTCTGAGCACCTCGTAAAACGTAACTTTTAGAGAAAATCTATTTAGGGAAATTTTAAAAATGTGTTTTTACATGCGATATCAACTTCTACTATATTTCTTCTTTGGATAGTTGACTGCTAGGTTATGCGACCGTGGATATGATCTCCCCCTGGCGCCTGTTAAGCCCAAAAGAGTAAGATAAGAGGAACCTTGATATGCATTAAAGTTAATATTTCGTTTCTTACAGCAACTCACTGACGCAGTAGCAGCGTTATAGACAGCCGCGGCTTACAACAGGTCGATAAGCAGTTGAGTATCTAGCACGCTTCTCTATCAACATTTTTAGAACGCATTTTAGAGCCTTTGCGACGTTAGCAAGCATGTTAGCAAATTCAGATTCGTGTTTGAGATATAATGTTAATGTGAGTCAATCAGGTTTCCGTTACTACATAATGATGTAAGCAGCGAACTGGCAACTGTTGACGTGAGCCACCAGTGCGTTTCTTGTGTTCGTAGCGGCAGTTTATAATGAGATGAAAGAGATTGGTTAAGTTGTCATACCACCATTCATTACTTACGACCAACCTTCCTCTCATATTAGACTTTGTCTCTCCCACAATGTGATGCTATGTGCCCTTTTTCTGACTGCTTATGTAAGCGCCAGAGCCCTCTGGAAAGATGATACAGTCTCCATATCCGTCAACCAATTGCAAACTACTGGTTGGTCCAGGTTTTATACGTCAATATCCTGTTGCGTGGTAACAACGAGTGGTGACTTTCGTTTTTGTTCACATCAGAATGTGTATGCAGCGTAGGTAATGTGTATTAGCATTCTCGATCCGGACACACATTGTACAAGGACTGCTGCTGTCAGTCGGCTGCCTTTCTGAGACGCAGTTCACGGAAACAAGAGAATTCTGTGAAGTGGGCTGCGGCGTATTCTGTCCTCTACCTGCCCATGCAGGTGTGAGTGACAGCATCCAAGAGCACATCCTTGTGGAGGGTCACATTTCCGGTTCAAACAGCCGCAGCGTTACCCAGCTTCTTTTCACAACGCAAACACGTCAAACTTTTTAAAATCGTAAGAAATTACCCAACACCTATTGTGATCTAAGTTGGAATCTACATGTGCAATTAACAGAAAATTGTTGGTTTTTATTTCTCTGATAGAAAGCAATTCAAAAATGGTTCAAATGGCTCTGAGCACTATGGGACTCAACTTCTGTGGTCATAAGTCCCCTAGAACTTAGAACTACTTAAACCTAACTAACCTAAGGACATCACACACATCCATGCCCGAGGCAGGATTCGAACCTGCGACCGTAGCGGTCGTGCGGTTCCAGACTGTAGCGCCTTTAACCGTTCGGCCACTCCGGCCGGCAAAGCAATTCAAAGTTAGGGAGCTTTTAGAGTAAAGATGCACAGTAGTTGTAACCAGTACACGAAGCAGCACTCCTATTGTATCCAACAGCAGTAGTAATTTTCAACGGTAGACCAGTTGAGTCATATACAGAGTAGGCAAATTAAAAAGAGGCCCAGCAAATATTTCATGCTGCGCCATAAGTGTCCGAAGTTGAGTTCTATGCCCCAGATGTGGCGACGTAAGCTAGGTTGTATGTATGTATTAAACTGGGGACCTAAAAACGACGGACGGCTTCGTCCTGCCGTAGCCCTCAGTGGTTCACAACCCCACAACAGGCTACAGCAGTCCACTCACCCCACCGCCGTCCCACACCGAACTCAGGCTTATTTTGCGGTTCGGGAACGTCTCATACCAGACGAGTGTAACCCGCCGGCCCCGGTGGTCTAGCGGTTCTAGGCGCTCAGTCCGGAACCGCGCGACTGCTACGGTCGCAGGTTCGAATCCTGCCTCGGGCATGGATATGTGTGATGTCCTTAGGTTAGTTAGGTTTAAGTAGTTCTAAGTTCTAGGGGACTGATGACCACAGATGTTAAGTCCCATAGTGCTGAGAGCCATTTGAACCATTTGAGTGTAACCCCAAACGTTTGCGTGGTAGAGTAATTATAGTGTTCGCGTAAGTGGAAACGGTGTTTGTGCAGCAATCGCGAACACAGTATAACTGAGGCGAAATAAGGGGAACCAGCCCGCATTCGTCGAGACCTCGACATTAATCCACCGAGCGGATTCGTGGCAGGGACCGACACGCCTTCCCGTTTGGGAAGCAGCGCATTAGACCGCCCGACTAGCCAGGTGGGCTAAGCTAGGTCACTTATCTCAAGGTGCACTCAGTATTTTCTGTAGTAGTTTGATTTTGCTCACGCTGTAGATGTCGCCATCGCCATCATTATCATTATCAGTTATTTCACATGCAACATTTTATAGATAATTCCTGTAGACTTTTGCATGTATTATGGTCTGCAGCGGTATGTATCCAGTTTGCTTGTGCATTATTTCTCATGTCAGCCTCCCACCTTCCGTTGGGTTGCTGTCTCGCGCCGATCTTGTCTCTTGTGTTCCTGCAAAGAACTTTCCTTATACACTCCTGGAAATGGAAAAAAGAACACATTGACACCGGTGTGTCAGACCCACCATACTTGCTCCACACTGCGAGAGGGCTGTACAAGCAATGATCACACGCACGGCACAGCGGACACACCAGGAACCGCGGTGTTGGCCGTCGAATGGCGCTAGCTGCGCAGCATTTGTGCACCGCCGCCGTCAGTGTCAGCCAGTTTGCCGTGGCATACGGAGCTCCATCGCAGTCTTTAACACTGGTAGCATGCCGCGACAGCGTGGACGTGAACCGCATGTGCAGTTGACGGACTTTGAGCGAGGGCGTATAGTGGGCATGCGGGAGGCCGGGTGGACGTACCGCCGAATTGCTCAACACGTGGGGCGTGAGGTCTCCACAGTACATCGATGTTGTCGCCAGTGGTCGGCGGAAGGTGCACGTGCCCGTCGACCTGGGACCGGACCGCAGCGACGCACGGATGCACGCCAAGACCGTAGGATCCTACGCAGTGCCGTAGGGGACCGTACCGCCACTTCCCAGCAAATTAGGGACACTGTTGTTCCTGGGGTATCGGCGAGGACCATTCGCAACCGTCTCCATGAAGCTGGGCTACGGTCCCGCACACCGTTACGCCGTCTTCCGCTCACGCCCCAACATCGTGCAGCCTGCCTCCAGTGGTGTCGCGACAGGCGTGAATGGAGGGACGAATGGAGACGTGTCGTCTTCAGCGATGAGAGTCGCTTCTGCCTTGGTGCCAATGATGGTCGTATGCGTGTTTGGCGCCGTGCAGGTGAGCGCCACAATCAGGACTGCATACGACCGAGGCACACAGGGCCAACACCCGGCATCATGGTGTGGGGAGCGATCTCCTACACTGGCCGTACACCACTGGTGATCGTCGAGGGGACACTGAATAGTGCACGGTACATCCAAACCGTCATCGAACCCATCGTTCTACCATTCCTAGACCGGCAAGGGAACTTGCTGTTCCAACAGGACAATGCACGTCCGCATGTATCCCGTGCCACACAACGTGCTCTAGAAGGTGTAAGTCAACTACCCTAGCCAGCAAGATCTCCGGATCTGTCCCTCATTGAGCATGTTTGGGACTGGATGAAGCGTCGTCTCACGCGGTCTGCACGTCCAGCACGAACGCTGGTCCAACTGAGGCGCCAGGTGGAAATGGCATGGCAAGCCGTTCCACAGGACTACATCCAGCATCTCTACGATCGTCTCCATGGGAGAATAGCAGCCTGCATTGCTGCGAAAGGTGGATATACACTGTACTAGTGCCGACATTGTGCATGCTCTGTTGCCTGTGTCTATGTGCCTGTGGTTCTGTCAGTGTGATCATGTGATGTATCTGACCCCAGGAATGTGTCAATAAAGTTTCCCCTTCCTGGGACAATGAATTCACGGTGTTCTTATTTCAATTTCCAGGAGTGTATCTAGTGCGGACGCGTACGTAATTTTAGTGCTGTCTTGAGTAATGTCCAGGGCTGCAAAAGTGTCCTATGTTTCACGAGTATATGACTGGCGAGGATTTAGTTTTAATTTTAGACCCTTGTGTTCGACATGGCGTTTTTAAACATTCTCATACAGTTGTTTGTCTCTCAGCCAGGCAAGCACTGACATCGTTGGTTCCACCGCAACCAGTCGTTTGGCAACACAACGGAGGCAACATGCTTATGATGTTTTCGTATGTGAAGTAACTCATTTACACGGTTTTGGCCATTTCATTTTTTCTCTCATCGTTTGGCAATGGGGAAAATAAAGTGTGTGTCCAAGTATTATGGGTTTGTTTTTCCTACTCATTCCCATTAACTTACATCTTTCCACATTAAGAGCCAGCTGCCACTCATCACAAAAACTAGAATTTTGTCTGGGTCATCTTAAGTAGTTCGAAAAATATATCTTGGCTTGGATCCAAAAACGTATGGTAAACCTACTCTTATTGTGACCCTCATTTTCATCCACGTCCAACTCATAGTTTTCAAAACGTTGTTAGTTTAGCTAAACATCCTCACGCCATCTCCTCTCTTCCATTTTTTCTTGGTCATCCATCCAGTTATCGTTTTTGTCAGCCCTAAATTCAGAAACCCATGAAACGGATCTACATGTTATTTCATTATTTCAGTCGTTATTGCTTTTCAGGGCTACTTGCAAGCTTGCTCTAGTAAGTTCTGCCATTCTGCATTGTTGTTTATCAGTGCCGGAAGCAAGCGGTTTTCCTGTCCTCAGTAAAACGAAAGTGTTTCAGATACTTTCCATATGCACAAATCTCTTTTTCATTCACAGTTTGTCTGGACACTTGGGCTAGGATGGTGAAACAGAAGAAGGGATATGGATTCTGTTTATCTGCCTCACCTTTCTTTTAAGAATTATTCACTCTCCTGGTGAAGGCTAATGGCTTCTGAAGAACTGACATTTCTGTTCTACAGAATACCTTTCTGTATTGAATCAGTTCCTTGTTCCTCGAGGGCAGTTCATATTTTCTTGAAACTGATTCAAAAAGATGCTCAAACTCTATGAATACCAGCCAAAGCACAACTCATGCTAATTGCTCTGTTTGATAACTTGCTCCGTTTAATGACTAGCGAACGGTCCATTATGCAGTATGAACTCAGATTGTCAGCATTTTCGCTTGAATGATGAAACTGTAATGATTTTTCTGTTGTGAAAATCTTCCATATCTGTTCTTTTCGTTATGTTTTTGAATATGAAGGTTAATTGTGATGAATCAAAGTTGTGTTATAATCTTTGCTGCAATTTGCCTATAAAATGTGATCCGTTAGGCCAAAAGCAATCGGGCATGAAAAGCGGAAGTCATTGCTCAGTCAAACACTACATTAACAGTATAGGCAATAATTATAAGAGCGCGATCCTCAGCGGCGCCTCGTGCAGCGGCTAAGTCCAACTCAAGGTCACCCGCCTATATGGCGATGCTTACAGCAATGAGTAAATCCCACCCACCTCCCCGGGAGTCAGTACTCCCGCACCCATTAGAACTAATGATTTGTGTTTTTTATTTTTTTTAAATCTCACGGGACAGATAAGGATGGATACTTTATTAGGCATGATAATATACAGTAATATCTCCTTGAACTTGAATGTACTTCATTAAGACACATTCAATCTTGCACCAAATATTAAATCTTTCATTTGCGTTGAATCTCGTCCTGTTCCTCGTATGAATAAAGAACGGCTTGTCTGTAGTAACAACACAGGTTCCATAATTCCTGTCTGCCACAACTCCAAGGGCAAATGTTCTGTAGGCGATAATGTCTCTGTCATAAAATGACTCCAATCCAGCAAGAGGTTCTTCATTACCTCTCACTATTGCCAAGGTCATCCACGAATTACCGGTCACTACCTCGTTAGTTGCACATGAAAAATTAATCTTACAACCAACAAATGATACAGGACCCGTAAGTAGCTCCTGTTGTGCAACCTGGTTTGGTGTGAAGTTGTCTGCAGTGTGTAGCATTTGCTAAGCCTCAAGAGCTAACGTGCAATTCCCCGTGATAGGAAAACATCATTTACAAGTGTCCTTGCGAGCGCCAGTATAATAATAGTCAAATAAACATATAAAGCGAAAACTTCCCCTCATTAAAACACGCTTTGAGTGATATGACAAGACTAGCCAAAATACTGTAGCGTATTATAATCAGTAACGTAAAATGCTAAACTTGAGGCATGTAGAACAGTTAAATAAAGGCTGATTCACTTGCTACTCCATTGCACATAACCTCACGTAAAAATGCGCCAATAACCTGTGGCACCTATAACACCCCGTAAAATGAATGCCAGCTGCGTGACTGAAACAAGTAAGACTAATTATAGCTTTAATCACGCTTGAAGTTTGTACCGACAACTACATATCGAGAAAATGTAACTCTTGTGATAGCATGGAGAACCGTTGTTAGCTGTGTCACTGTCACAAGCAGCATTTATTCCAGACTCGACCACATTGGCATTTGGTTATTACTTCCACTTTATCTGCTAACTGATTCTTGAGAAATAATAGGTAAGCCTTTGAGAGCTTGTAATAACTGTACCACTTTGACGTAAGGTAATATGCATACTTCGTGATATTCGAATACGGTAGCAAATCGGTTACGTAAACAGAATGATTCTTTGCGCTGCTTGGCGATATCGTTTCACTACACACAATAAAAATAGCTTCCTTTTGACCACGACGGA
This sequence comes from Schistocerca cancellata, assembly GCF_023864275.1. Taxonomy (NCBI): domain Eukaryota; kingdom Metazoa; phylum Arthropoda; class Insecta; order Orthoptera; family Acrididae; genus Schistocerca; species Schistocerca cancellata. The sequence continues at coordinate 736,233,547 of NC_064630.1, read as the reverse complement.
AAAGGTGAAGCAATCCACTTCTCATGTACAACATTTACTACACAGTTCTTAAGTTTTGAGGGGCGAGAGCTATTAAATTTACTGCTTCAAACGTTTTGGCACAAATTTTTTTCAATGTTCCACTGTACGTTAAATGGCGAATATTTCACTTAGGCCTACGTCGAAGGGGGGTTTACCACATAATTATAAGCTCATTTCACAAGTGATCAAATACTCCTTTCCTGTGAGCTTTTGTGACTATTATCTTGAAGTGTGGTCTAGAAACTCTCCATGACTTACTGTCGACTTTATTCTGACCACAATGCATATTTATAAGCCCACTTAGTTGGAAGTCACACTTTCAGCCTCAATTCATATTAAGTCGTTCATTGCAGTTTTGTTGCACGCCACACGTTTCCCCACTAACTAATACTTCGACACACTGTCTTTAAACTGCAATGCGTCGCCAAACTGCCTTTAAACATTAATGCTTCCCACCATTGTCTTTACACACTAACACTCCGTCACACTGTCTTACAACCTTGCCGTGCTGTACAGTACGGCACCAAAACTCCTTATAACGTCTTAATTTATCCTAGTCTGTTTATAGTCAGCTGTCCTACCAATTATATGTGAGCAAATCACTAGTAAATTTAAAATTAACCTCTGCACAAAATCTCTCTCTCTCACGTTACAAATAAATTGTACAGATTCTTGGATAATTAATGAGATACTGCGGAATGCACCTACGTCACAAATTTACAAAACACAATAAAATAAAATTATACACATTTCTCTGGAAATGTTTAATATGATTTGTTGTGAACCATGGTGAGCACATCTATAAACTAGATGTACATAAATTCGCAGTTGTCTTGCCCTACTACGATATATCGCAAGCGTACTCATTCTATCATTAGTACATCTATCATTCGTTTATTCACACCTGCAGATTACATGTCCTCATTCACAGAAGTCACGGTAGGCATTCATACTTTCTATTGCGACATGATCCTTTGATACGCTGGACCAGGGCAGTCCAAACGGCGGCCCACGGGTCCCACGTGGCCCAATCCAAGTATCAGTGAGTCCCAAGAAGGTTGGTAAAAAAAAATTCGTTTATGTAAAGTTATGATACCCTCCCCCCACAGTGGTCAGTGGTAATTGTGTAAAGTATATTTTGTCCCGCACTCAGATACTCGTTTTCTTCCGTTGTGGCTCACGTAAGCTAAAAAGATCGACACTCATGCGGTAGAGTACTCCGATAGTGATAATTTAGTGCATACCTTGTACGATACGCTTAGGACTTTAATAGAACAATAGTAAGCAACATAATGTCGAGCGTCGTACCCCAGACAACAATAATAACAAAGGTAACAGTAAACCGCTGCGTGAATGCTACGTCTTGTACCGGAACGTCCATAATATCCGGAAGCGAATGTCTGACCAGAGAGGACTTGATTTACTGGAAAGTTATTTACTTCCCAAGAACTGTAGATTTGGTAGAAATTATTGGTAACATGATTATTTTGATACAAAACTGACCGCCTCCACATTTTGTTCGTTTGATGATTGCAGCCATACATGATAAGTTTGAATGAAATGATAATTAAATGGACACCCTAGCTGCAAACAGGCGTTGATGTACTCCTTTGGGGACATGCTGAAAATGTGTGCACCGACAGGGACTCGAACCCGGGATCTCCTGCTTACATGGCAGACGCTCTATCCATCTGAGCCACCACGGCTTTCCGGCCATTGACCTTCTTGTGCGAACGCACACGCTATGCCCGAACTCGTACGGGACTTGGTAGATTAATCTGCCATGAGTAATGAGTATGATGGGCAAACATCTATTAGGCGCACTACGAATGTAGTGGTGTGGAGATGTTGGGAATGTGGATCTCACGGGGAGCGTGCAAGGGATAAGTCTCTGCAGACGCACTATCCTCTGTGCCCGTGGTTGTACTCGCTTCGGCGGTACATATACTAAAATTGGTACGATACAGAGAAGATTAGCATGGCCCCTGCGCAAGGATGACACGCAAAATCGTGAAGCGTTCTTAATTATAGCCGGCACGGTAGCTCAGCGTGTTCGGTCAGAGAGCCGGTTGGCCTCTTTAATAAAAAACTGAGTGGAAGGATCAACCACCGAACTTTAACAGGATGTCTTGCGACGTCCGCAACGACGAAACACAACGATCAATAACGAACAAAATGCAAAAAAAAAAAAAAAAAAAAAAAAAAAAAAAAAAAAAAAAAAAAAAAGATGGATAGAGCGTCTGCCATGTAAGCAGGAGATCCCGCGTTCGAGTCCCGGTCGGGGCACACATTTTCAACATGTCCCCAATGGAGTACATCAACGCCTGTTTGCAGCTAGGGTGTCCATTTAATTATCATTTCATTTCTAGCAAAGCTGCATGGTCATCCACGGTAACTGTTCTTTCTGGAACAGATACTACCGTCATATATAAGTTTGAATGTTATTTCAGCCATTTGAGTGTACAACTTCTTTATTTTATATTGCTGTCATGATTTCGACCTTAAGCCATTAGCAAGTACAACAATGTTGCATTTATTTATACTTTGTTTATTGCAGTCATCGTCAAGATCTACTGAACTGGGTGTCCCTTAGACTAGATAAATATAAAGTCATCGAAATGTATGACAGTATCAGTCATGCGTTATTACAGGACTGTGGCCCAAAAAGTGATAAGATTATACATGACATGCACCGCAGTTTTCATACATTGGTGGTATGTCCCCGTTCAATGGCATCAGCACTACCCTAATCCCACTTCTCTGGACTTCTTTTTCACACTGAAATCAGTGCCACTGCAAATACGTAAAAGCTTTGGTGTATTTCCTCATTCTTTAGATGTTCAGAATAATTCGACTGGATGTGCTAACCTGCCTACGACTTAAAATATCACAAACCGACTCGAATAGGGTAAAACAAGCATTCAAAAGGTCGCAGCAGTTAGATGTAGTGTCATAAATTGGTTCACTGAAAGAAAAAGATCCATGTCAGGGTCCCCGTAATCTGGATAGCTGGGGTACTGTAGTACATAAGACCAGCGGCCGAGTAGGAGGCTTTTGCAACGCCGAGTGGATTACTCACTGTGGGAAGGACGCTGCAACGAAAGGGACTGCGGTAGACGAAGGTCGGCCGACCTACTAAAGTACTGGAGCGTACTGCCAGCGCGTGGCGAAACTCTACGCGATACGATAAACATCTTCCGCCGAGCGCAATAAATTTTTACACCGCGTCGCCCGGCGCGCACTAAGCGACTGCACCGCAGCCAAGGCCCCTTATCGCCCGCTTCCACGCTGAGTGACTGGCGCATCTGTCCCACGGAGCACCACCGCCCCATCACTGTTTTCGCAGCATCTCTCCCGCGGAGCACCGGTCTCTGTTTTCGCAGACGCGGCAAGTGTAGAATAGGTTTCCCAGTGCAGACAGAAATATGTCTTCAATAACACACAGATTTTGGGTGTCGATGTTCTCTGCAAGCCTTGGTGTCATCTTCCCGCTTCAGCCGTGCTTGCTCGTCGTTGGGCCTCACCTATACACAGATATGTACAGGGCGTAAATTTTAAGTTGACAAACCAGAATAACTCGAAAAATAAGCTTCACACGAAAAAATGTGTAGAATCCAAAGTTGATTATTTTCGAGGGGGACATCTGCTGGTGCTAAAATTAGCCCGCCACCCCAGCCCCTTGGTGGTGGGGCAGGCGGCAACTAAAAAATTTTAGATGGGTACCCCCATTTTTATTGGAGGATCAGATTCTACATTAAAAAACTTCGTACATTTTGTCTTAAACATTTGTTTTGATTCTTGCTAGCTGGCGTGTAATTCAAGAAAATCCATGTTCTCATTTTTGCGTGAAAAATGGTTATGGATAAATAAAAAATACTTATTTCTTCGTGAATTTTGATTCGCTAAAACTAAAGCTCTCCCTCTCTCCCCATAGGGTGCGGTTTGAGAGAGAGGAATTAGAGTTTTACAAAGGTTGAACGAAAAATTAATTTTTCCGCAGATTCGGATAAGTTTTGTTTGTTTCGTGGTGATGAAGCCACACAACTTTTAATAATCAAACAGATCATCTGACGAGCTAACCAAATAATCAAAAATAACCACAAAACAAACAAAACTTATCCGAATCTGCGGAAAATATTAATATTTGGGTCAACTTTTGTACAACTCTGATTCCTGTCTCTCAAACCCCACCCTATGGAGAGAGAGGGAGAGTTTTAGTTTTAGCGAATCAAAGTATACGATGTAAATAAGTATTTTTTATTTATCCGTAACCGTTTTCCACCCTAAAAATGAGAACATGGATTTTCTTCAATTACAGCGCCAAGTACCATGAATAAAAACAAATGTTTAAGACAAAATGTACGTAGTTTATTATGTATAATCTGATTCCGCAATAAAAAATGGGGGTTCCCATTTGAAATTTTAAAGATGTCTTCCACCCCACCCCCAGGGGGCTTGGGTGGCGGGCTAATTTTAGCACCAGCAGATGTCTCCCTCGAAAATAATCAACTTCGGATTCTACACCGTTTTTTTCGCGTGAAGCTTATTTTTCGAGCTATTCTGGTTTGTCAACTTAAAATTTACGCCCTGTATATAATCTGTGAAGTCCTATGATTCCCAAGTGTCATGGACTGTGCGACTGGTCCCGGTGGAGGTTCGAGTCCTCCCTCGGGCATGGGTGCGTGTGTTTGTCCTTAGGATAATTTAGGTTAAGTAGTGTGTAAGCTTAGGGACTGATGACCTTGGCAGTTAAGTCCCATTAGATTTCACACACATTTGAACATTTTTTTTTATTCCCAAGTGTACGCTTTAAAAAAGATCAAACTTACCGGTAAAGCTATCTCTTTTCTTACGCAGAAGATTATTCACTTTCTTCAGAGGTCTACGATAGAGAGGTTCTGATCGAGCTTCTGTGTTCTGGTGTCGTAGGATTGTACAGCGAACGCCTCTGAATGGCATTACCCGTGGCTACATCATTAGTGTACAGAATATCAGTTTCTGTCAGCAAGGGCTTGGCTTGGAGACGGTTTTCGCCACTTCAGTGCTGTGCGAACCATTCCAGCGTTGAGGAAACAATAGCTGTGCCACAGGAAAAGTTGCCGACGCGCTATCGTCGAGTTGCCGGATCGTAATCTTGCAGTATGTCGTCGGAAGACTTTAACCGAACACAGCGACTGCCCTGGCTAACAGATTTCTTGGCAGCCTCACCGTGAGACACCTCCCGCCAGACTATCTTAGGTTTCGAGAGATTACTGAATACGTTCGGTGATCGATATTCCACCGACACAAGAGTTCCGCGAATAGCTCGTTTTCAACCTTAGTAAATGAAGGAACAATGACATTGTGCTCTGTTCATACATGAACTGTGGATCTGCGAATAGTACGGAAAGGGATCGATATGGCGGCGCCAGTCGTCTCTCCTGGAGCGTGACCGTGTTACAAGCCTTTGCCCAGCTGCATGTGTTCTGTTTGGATTACTGGAATTAGTCTGTTGCGATGACACACAGGAGCTGTAAGGTAAAATGATTTGCTGGCATATGTCTAAAAAATGGTTCAAATGGCTCTGAGCACTATGGGACTCAACTTCTGAGGTCATTAGTCCCCTAGAACTTAGAACTAGTTAAACCTAACTAACCTAAGGACATCACACACATCCATGCCCGAGGCAGGATTCGAACCTGCGACCGTAGCCGTCTCGCGGTTCCAGACTGCAGCGCCTAGAACCGCACGACCACTTCGGCCGGCTGGCATAGGTCTATTGGAGCCTTTCATGTCCCTGCTTGTTCTGACTCATGAAAGTAACTTACACGGGAAGTTTTAAGGGCTAATAGACTTTTTAACATAAGAACTATATGGCCCATAATGGACTGAACCACAGACATTTGGATCAATAATTTGACACGTTCTTACTTAGGCATCATTCGCTGTACAGTCCTGAGACACCAGAACACATAACACTCCAGCCACACTGCCCAGGCGTCCATGTTCTTGGTTTCTACGCACCTAGATTTCAGATGACAGTCAATCAAGTACGAACACACGGGAGTACCCGCAGCATCGAAATATGCGTCTGGGGCAGTCAACTCGCTTCATGAACTAACATCCCACAGAACATGGATGTTTCATAGATTTAAGATCCGGTCCTTGCAATGTACTTGAAAACACATCCCAAATTAAAACCGGATAAGATATCTTACAGGTATGACATCTCGTCCCTACAAAAGCCTACTCCTTGTTTCTGTTACTTATTACAAATTTTTACAACAGACATGCGTTAACAGATTTTCTATATGGCTGGCATTCGTCAAAACCTTCGCACGAGCCATAGCGGACCTGTTAGAAAATACCTTCAAAGTATTTTGGTTTCCTCGTTTTTACAGAACACTTATAGAATCACTTTTTTGTCCGTCAGTCTGTCTGTTTGTCTGTCTGTCCGACTATTCAAAATCCTTTTTCTCAGGAACGGGTAGACGTATCAAGCTGAAATTTATGTCACATACTAAGGTACATGGTTCCTTTGTGGTATAATAAACTTTAGCTTCTAACAAGCTGCGACATCGTCGCGAAAAAACAGTGACCCGTGTATGTAATAAGTTTCCTTTAATTTATGTCTATGGTCACAAATTTTTTGTTAATAGATTACCGGTTTCGGTCTTTAATGACCATCATCAGATCTGCAGCAAAAATAGGAAAAACATAAATACACTCGCAAACTGTATACAGCTTAAGAACAATACATAGACAATAATGAAAAGTAGTACTGACGAAATTTGCATTTGTGCGCTTAAATATGAAGAGGCATAGCTGTTTCATAAAAACAAAGTCCTAATGTACTGCAGCCATAGTGGCATCGTCAAATGTTAAATGCGGAATCAACACCAGCATCGTCAAATACATATAAATAACATCACATGCACGAGTCATGTTGTGAGTAGTACTACTGTTTAAAACAAGCTGCCTTACAGTAGCCACAAGATGTTTGTGTTGTAAGTTCACCAGATGTCGCTAATGTCGGCATACACTAGTTTTCAATAATTAATTGAAACAGCGAAAATAAAGGGGGATACAATAGTTGAAGTCTGTAATAAGCTTATAACGTATAAAAGGCAGTACAGTAATAAAAAGGAATACAAAGAAGAGCACGACGAAAGTAATATTGTTAAAAAGAGGAAGAATTAAGAAAACAGTGGTTGACATGTGCTCTAGTGCCAATATTCTTGATAATGACATAAATATTAAACACCGTTGATAGTGCACCGGGTAATATTAAACAACCATAAAGCAAATCGCTAAAGGAGCCACAAATGAAAGAAAATTTAGTGCTGCACATATTTTATGAAACAGCTATCCCTCTTCTTATTTAAAGCGCACAAATGTAAATTTTGTCAGTACTACTTTTCATTATCGTCTAAATATTGTTCTCAAGCTGTATACAGTTTGCGAGTGTATTTATGTTTTTCCCATTATTGCTGCAGATCTGATGATGGTCATTAAATTCCGAAACCGGTAATTGTTAACAAAAAATTTGTGAGCATAGCCGTAAATTAAAGGAAACTTATTTAGCTTCTATGTTAATCAAAAGATACGGCAGTTATTGTCACATATTTCCATACTCGCTTGCTTATTCATCAAAACCTATAAATGAACTATCCATATACATAATTAAATATCTGCAGAATTTGGAAAATTTTTTGTTCTTCGTCACAGACAATGGATTTTCAAAGGGTGTAACGCAATATTGGATATAATATTTGATCTTTGCATATAATGAAGCAAATAAATTCTTGAATAACAAGTACCTGACAAATTCACTCTGAATTAGAAATGGTTCAAATGGCTCTGAGCACTATGGGACTTAACATCTGAGGTCATCAGTCCCATAGAACTTATAACTACTTAAACCTAACTAACCTAAGGACATCACACAAATCCATGCCTGAGGCAGGATTCGAACCTGCGAGCGTAGCGCCTGAATTAGAAACCTGAATGAGTTTCTATATGCTACTTTTATTCCTTCACTCAAAAGTAAAAGCTCACATGGAATTGATGGCATTTCCTACTAGGTACTAAAAGCTTGTTTGCTACAAATAAGTAAGATTTTCAGCCACAAATGTAGTAGCTCACTGAAACAGGGCATTTTTACAGATAGACTGAAATATGCTATTGTTGAACCATTGAATAAAAAGGGGGTTGATGTGATGCTAACAACTACTGCCCAATCTCACTTCTGACAACTTTATCCAAAATTCTTGAAAAAGTAATGTATTCAAGAGTAGCATCACATATTTGTAAAATGAAGTACTAACAAAATGTCAATTTCTTTTTCAGAAAAGCTTTTCAACAGAAAATGCTATATATGCTTTCACTGATCAAATATTAAATGCATTGAATAACTAAACATCACCCATTGGGATATTTTGTGATCTATCAAAGGCTTTTGATTGTATGGATCATGAAATTCTTCTAGATAAGCTTAAGTATTGTGCTATAAGTGGGACAGTGCACAAATGGTTCAATTCATACTTAACTGGAAGAATGCAGAAGTTTGAAATTAACAGTGCAGATATTCTGCAAAAAACCCACAGAGTCCTCTAACTGTGGAGGTATCAAGAATGGTGTTCCACTGGGTTCAGTCTTGGGTCCCTTATTGTTCTTAATATATATTAACGACTTGCCACTCTATATTCATGAAGATGCAAAGCTCGTGGCCTGAAGACGGAGTGTTAGAGTGTTATATTCCTAGATATTCCTGCAGGGGTCTTGTCCCGCTTAGTAGGATTATTTATTCGCACTTGTAAATTCCTCATCAGATCGGAGGACATTTCAATAACAAACCACAGCAACTGACAGCGTGATGGACCAAAGACACAGTAAAGCTAACGACAGCTCAGTACGAATCCAGAGCATGGAATACTGCTACCGTACTGTGAATTGAATTGCCCGCTCAAGGTGACATTCACTGAAGCTACAACAGAGGAGACCATTCTCCCTTCGGAAGAATGCCTTCCCAGTTCGAATAACGACTTAAGCTGCTAAGCTCCAATCACAGCCACAGAAAGCTAATAATGACTTCATATCTGAGCCGATTTTCTTCGTTTTTGTTACATCTGTGACAAGCAGATTAAGTTTACCGCCGCGAATCAGGGGCGCGGCTTTGTTTTCGCCTCGGCGCCCGGCGGTGAGTCAGCCGGCGCCCACTCCCACGCTCCGCTGGCCGCCACTCCACTCCACTCCACTCCATTACCGGCAAAACAACCAGCTGGCCGCCCACACCGTAGCCAATCGCGTCCTTCACTCAGGGCCTTGAACTTGAGTTCCAACCATGACGCGAACCAAAACAGTCTAGCAGTTAGTCCGTCACTGGAGTCCTAATGATGCTCCAACAATAACTGAATCTCACATTCCAGTGCCGCTTTCTCATAAATATTACTACAGCATTAGCAATTCATCCCTATGGGAGAAAAACTACAACGTACGTATATGTGAATGAGTATAGTACAGTAACTGAATCTGTAGACCTCTGTGTTTTCAGGAAGCCTCATTAGAAGTTTTACGTTCCATTGGGCCGCAGCATAGAATGCATCATTATATGAGGGTGAGTCAAATGAAAACCTTAAATACTTTTTAAAATATTATTTATTGTGCAGAAGTGGTACAAACCTGTATCACTTTTCAATATAATCTCCCCCACACTCAATGCAAGTCCTCCATCGCTTACAAAGTGCATAAATTCATTTTGGACAAAATTCCTTTGGTATTCCGCGCAACCACTCGTGCACCGCGTGGCGAACCTCTTCATCAGAACGGACCTTCTTTCCTCCCATTCCGTCTTATGGAAATCACTTGGGGCAAGGCCTGGTGAGTATGGTGGATGAGGAAGACACTCAAAATGCAGGTCTCTGATTGTTGCAAGTGTTGTACAGGCAGTGTGGGGCCTTGCATTGTCATGTTGCAAAAGGACACCTGCTGACAGCAATCCACGTCGCTTTGATTTGATTGCAGGCCGCAAACGATTTTTTAGATCTATGTATCATGCAGTGGTGACAGTGGTCCTTTTAGGCATGTAATGCTCCATAATGACGCTTTTTTCGTCCCAAAAGAGCATAACCTTCTCTGCTGATAGTTCTGTTCGAAACTCTTTGGTTTTGGTGAGGAGGAATGGCGCCATTCCTTGCTCGCTCTCTTAGTTTCCGGTTGGTGGTGGTGAACCCAGGTTTCGTTCCCGGTAACGATTCTTGCAAGGAACCATCACATTCTCGTTCAAAGCGCCCGAGAAGTTCTTCACAAGTAACGTCATTTCAGGAGTCAGCTGCCGTAGCACCCATCTTGCAGACACTTTGTGAAACTGGAGCACACTATGCACAATGTGGTGTGCTGACCCATGACTAATCTGAAAACATGCTGCAGTGTCATTCAGTGTCAGTCGGCGGTTTTCCTTCACTATGGCTTCAACTGCTGCAATGTTCTGTGGAGTCACAACTCGTTGTGCCTGACCTGGACGAGGAGCATCTTCCACTGAAGTCACACCATTTGCGAACTTCCTACTTCATTCGTAGACTTTCTGCTGTGACAAACATGCATCACCGTACTGGACCTTCATTCGTCGATGAATTTCAATAGGTTTCACACCTTCACTACGCAAAAATCAAATAATAGAACGCTGTTCTTCCCTGGTGCAAGTCGCAAGTGGGGTGGCCATCTTTATACTGATACTGCGACGGTATGTGTGCATCTGCACTATGCTGCCACCTACAGGCCATTTTGCACGCTGTTTGTAGCACGCTTACCAACTTACAGGATAACGGCGCAAATTTCGATTTGTTATTACAAATTTAAGGTTTTCATTTGACTCACCCTCGTAAGACACAATGAAAATGGAAGCTCCAAAATAGATCCAGTAAGGATATATATCTAATATTTTACACGGTATTCTTGTTTCGGCTTAATTTCCATTATCAATCGACCAGCGAAAATAACATTATCTACACGTAAACTGTGGCTGTTGTATGATTACATTTGCATTGGTACTTTCGTGTGGTTGGAAGTGACGACCAAATTGCACGTATGACAAATTTTTTCTGTCAAGTCTTAGGCAGTATAATATTTTTTGTAGTTACAAAACGTAAAAGTATGTTTTTGGGAGACATTTTGACAGTTCAATATTTTGACTGTTTCATTGTTTACCACTGATAATGTAACATTTCGTTCTTTTTGTTTTCCTTTGAACTATATCTAAGATCTGGGTATGTCTTGATTTCCATATGACTACCGCTTTTTCGTTTCCTGTTATAACAGTAAAGTTGCTTTGGTTGTGCTTTCCCGACTATGAGATCCACACAGTCGCAGCGACCGGGAATTATGCAGTTTTTCTTTGAAAATGTTTCATATTTGTAATACAGTTTGGCGTGTGCACTCGGAGGGAACTGATCGTTTAAAGCAGAACACACTATAAATAGATGAGCTTTCTTGTTTCTTTCACTTAAAGAGCCACAGAAAATCTAATTTTCCATACTGAAAGCTGCAGTGTAAAGGGTCGCTATGAGTGACATTAATTGCCGGCCGGAGTGGCCGTGCGGTTTTTGGCGCTACAGTGTAGAACCGAGCGACCGCTACGGTCTCAGGTTCGAATCCTGCCTCGGGCATTGATGTCTGTGATGTCCGTAGGTTAGTTAGGTTTAAGTAGTTCTAAGTTCTAGGCGACTGATGACCTCAGATGTTAAGTCGCACAGTGCTCAGAGCCAGTGACGTTAATTGTATTAATAGTAGTTGTGTTGATAACAAAGTTAAGTTATGTTTTAATTAGTATGAATATTCCAGGATAGCCTCTCCGAAGAAAACGAGAACGGCAACGAGCAGAAATGGCGCAGACGGCATAGAAAGTCTGGATGCAATAAGACAGAACGGTTGCCACACAGCCAGAAATGGTACGGAGTCTGCGTCAAAAGACGCAGTGACTGTAAGTAACAGAGCGCAAACGCACAGCAACTAAATTTGTATAACGCGTCCAGTGCCCGATGAGGGTAGTGGGGAAATAGCTTGGACATTTGCATTGACATTAATCTCCGATGTACAACACAAATAAACTGCAGCAGTAAGTAGAAAATTCAAGAACAAGATAAAGGTACTGCGAGCTGTGGTATGTGTAAACCGGAATGCGAGCTACAACATATGCACGACCGTTCATCGTGTTCTAGGACATTTGTATATGTACTTCAGTAAATCCCTTCTAGGTGTGACTGAATCGACGTTGCGGGTGCTGTTGTAGGCATCTTTCATCTGGGTACCTGCTCGTGGCTTAAGGTCGCTGCTTTTATACAGCTTGTTTCGAAACTTCTATCACACGCGTCTAGCGATTGTAGAGGGACTTGGCTGATAAAATTTTGATAAGGAATCCATATCCGGAAATGTGCCGTTTGCAGTTTGAAGTTCTGATCGCTTTCAAATCTCCCGTTTCGCAATACGGGGTGCGCAACGCATGTATCGAGAAAGATTTCCGCGTCGCCTCAATTCATCACATACGATTTTCGCTGCAAGGAACTGGTACGTTCACAATTAGGGGTAGACTGTGATAGTCCACGGCCACGTAACATGATTTGTGCTCATTGTCCCCTCTGTGTGCGTATCGTGAAGCGAAAGCGATCCGATCCTCAAATTTGTTGTACATCCAAACGGTACATGTCGGACTTGGGTTCCTTACCAACACTTTATCTACTGAGTATCCTCTAAAACGGCTAAAGCGGCGCGTGGTATGAGAAAAGAGACGTCCCTGGTATTTGAAAAGGCCACCTCTTTCCACTCCGTGGACGCCTAGTCGCCGTTTTCGCGTGCAGACTCTTGCCATCGACGTAGTCAGCAGTCAACATGCTTACATGAAATAGGCGCCTGTTCCGGAGGGCCATACGCAGCGACGTTCGCGGAACGACCGTTGAAGAGACCCTGTCGGTAGTCCCTTTGTTTACCTGGACAGTTGCACGTCGATTCACCCGTACACAGCTCTGTAGCTGTCACTCACCCTTGTCGTCTCTGCCCGTGGTTCACCACAACTGACTCGGCGCCGGGTTTGGAAAGCACCATTTTGCCGTGCAGGTGTACTTTAATCACAGCGGCCGCTGACAGTTTACAAACTCAGCCGTTTTGAAAATACTTCCATTCTTAGTCCGAAAGCTAATAATCATAGCCTTTTGGACGTAAGATGTATCGCTCAGTTTCCGCATTACGTCAGCGATAGCACTTTGTATACCCTCATCTGCTAGAGCTGGACACTGGACCCTGACGTCGAACATAGGCTGCGGTCGGATTAAATGTGACTGGGACGTGTGGTGTGATCGCCAGACACCACACTTGCTAGGTGGTAGCCTTTAAATCGGCCGCGGTCCGTTAGTATACGCCGGACCCGCGTGTCGCCACTATCAGTGATTGCAGACCGAGCGCCGTCACACGGCAGGTCTAGTCTAGAGAGACTCCCAAGCACTCGCCCCAGCTGTACAGCCGACTTTGCTAGCCATGGTTCACTGTCTACATACGCTCTCATTTGCAGAGACGACAGTTTAGTATAGCCTTCAGCTACGTCATTTGCTACGACCTCGCAAGGTGCCATATTCAGTTACTATTCATATTGTGAATCATGTACCGTCAAGAGCGACGTTCATCATTAATGGATTAAACTTAAGTATCAAACCAGCTACGTGCGCTTTCTGAATTCTAATTTCCTTGTCATGTTCCAGACCTCACGTCAGTATAGTTCTTTCCTCCCCACGCCAGCCTGCGTGAGCTAAAACGCGTCCATTTCGGCCTCCTCTAGTAACACGGTGTTGGATCTTCAGCCAACACAACAGGACGTCTATATCGTCTTGCTTTCAAAGCTTCCCATTTATATTTCCGAACATATCTGTTACACTTTCGCAAGGGCTAAACCGATTTGTTACATTCCTACTACTGCATCTCTTAATTCTACGTTTGTTGCCGTATCTCCTCCATAAGGACTCTAGTGCTGGAACAACATCTACATCTACATGGATACCCTGCAAATCACATATACTCTGCCGGGCAGAGGGTTCATCGAACCACCTTCACAATTCTCTCTTATTCCCATCTCGTATTACGCGCGGAAAGCATGAACACGTATATCTTTCCATACGAGCTCTGATTTCCCTCATTTTATGGTGGTGATTGTTCCTCCCTATGTAGGTCGGTGTCAACAAAATATTTTCGCATTCGGAGGAGAAAGTTGGTGATTCGAATTTCGTGAGAAGATTCAGTCGCAACGAAAAACGCCATTCTTTCAAAGATGTCCAGCCCAAATCCTGTATCATTTCTGTGACACTCTCTCCCATACTTCGCGATAATACAAAACGTGCTGCCTTTCTTTGAACTTTTTCGATGTACTCCGTCATTCCTATCTCGTAAGGAACCCACACCGCGCAGCAGTATTCTAAAACAGGACAGACAAGCGTAGTGTAGGCAGTCTCCTTAGTAGGTCTATTACATTTTCTAAGTGTCCAGCCAATGAAACGCTGTCTTTGGTTAGCCTTCCCCACAACATTTCCTATGTGTTCCTTCCAACTTAAGTTGTTCGTAATTGTAATATCTAGGTATTTAGTTGAAGTTACGGCTTTTAGATTAGACTGATTTATTTCACCATTCAGATATCTTTTCTAAATCGTTTTGCAGTTTGTTTTGATCTTCTGATGACTTTATTAGGTCGATAAACGACGGCGTCATCTGCAAACAATCGAAGACGGCTACTCAGACTGTCTGCCAAATCGTTTATCTAGATAATGAACAGGAAATGGCCTATAACACTACCTTTGGGAATGCCAGAAATGACTTCTGTTTTATTCGATGACTTTGCTTCAGTTGCTACGAAATGTGACCTCTCTGACAGAAAATCACAAATCCAGTCACACAACTGAGACGGCATTCCATAAGCACGCAATTTCACTACGAGCCGCTTGTGTGGTACCGTGTCAAAAGCCTTCCGGAAATCCAGAGATACGAAATCGATCTGTAATCCTTGTCAATAGCACTCAACACTTCATGTGAATAAAGAGCTACTTGTGTTTCACAGGAACGATGTTTTCTAAACCCATGTTGACTGTGTGTCAATAGACCGTTTTCTTCGAGGTAATTCGTAACGTTCGAACACAATATACGTTCCAAAAGCCTGCTGCATATTGACGTTAACGATATGGGCCTGTTATTTAGTGGGTTACTCCTACTACCCTTCTTGGATATTGGTGGGACCTGTGCAACTTTCCAGTCTTTGGGTACGGATCTTTCGTCGAGCGAACGGTTGTATATGATTGTGAAGTATGTAGGTAATACATCAGCATACTCCGAAAGGAACCTAGTTGGTATACAGTTTGTACCAGAAGACTTGCTTTTATTAAGTGATTTAAGTGGCTTCACTACTCCGTTACACATGTTGGCAGCTGTTCTCGATTCGAATTCTGGAATATTTACTTCAACTTCTTTTGTGAAGCATTGGTCACACAAGCGTCTTCACCAAAACCCTTCCAACAAATCCAAGTCTTCCCCAATACTGGTTTTACGTGTTCGTCCTCCTTCATACCACATCTTAGTATTACCCTTTACTATTTATGCGACGATATGTGCCTCACATATTTGTCAGTGATGTTTCTCGTTGTTATACGCATGATCTTGCATTCAAAGATAGCAGATAGCCGTCATTCATTACACAAAGCGGAAATTACGTGCGAGTCATACCTTGCGATGGTATAAATATTTTCCTGTAGACAACTGTCAGCGAAAAATCTGATTGTGCTGACTGTGATATGTGATAAGTACTTTATGAATATTGATAATATTACAGACTGTATTCCACTTATTTGGGATACACCCAATGTTACTCCCATTTCTGTTGAATACTCGCCATCCAGTAATGGCTTCTATTAGTCTGATATCACAGAGACAGCAGCATATCTGTGTAGCTTCTCCGTATCATCGTGTCTTGGTTAGCAGTCGCCCATGTAGAGTTCAAATGGCTCTGAGCACTATGGGATTTAACAGATATGGTCATCAGTCCCCTAGAACTTAGAACTAACCTAAGGACATCACACAACACCCAGTCATCACGAGGCAGAGAAAATCCCTGACCCCGCCGGGAATCGAACCCGGGAACCCGGGCGTGGGAAGCGAGAACGCTACCGCACGACCACGAGCTGCGGACCGCCCATGTAGGGAAGTGTGGAACTCCTTATGGCAATCTAGGAAGGCGGAGCGTAGAGCTGTTTAATAGTATATACTGTATCATACTATTTGCGCTTGTAACTTACTCTAGGGTCGTACAAAAGTGGACTTCAGCGATAATGGTCCGTAATTCTGTGCGTACGTCCTTTTGCCCTTTTTCCAAACGCACTCTTAGCCAGACACTCGGGACTATTCGCGTCGCAAGATAGTTTCGGTAAAAATTAGATTGGGATGGAACCAGTTCTTTACTAGAGAGATTATTGTGGGTTTCACGCACTGCCCTGCTCACGGAAGCACGAAATGCGACAACGTCTACTCTATCAGTCCTTTCGTAGCGAAAATGCATTTGTCTCTGTTTGCGTAACATTCTCTAGCAGGCATCATTAGACCAAGGTCTAGCTTTTTCGTGTTTCATTGCTTTCATCGTCATTATTCTCCTGCTGTGCTAGCAGCTCCTTTCCGCCTTCATTTCGGCCGGTCCATCGCTTCCGTCTACGTGCTTCTGTCTAGTGCACAATCCGGAATCTGTTCCTAGTTTTCTCTTCCATTCCACATACCATTCTAAGACTGCTCTGCACAAACCTCCCCTTCTTTATGAATATATCTCCACTCCTGTTTCTTTTCTTTCTTTTTATTACAATCAGTACCTTGTTATTTTCCACCCTGGCCATTCTTTCCGAAATCAACATCAACACCATCAACATCTCAAAAGCTCCAGCCTTGTTCTATCTCTCTTCCTCAACACGACATTACAACATAATATAGGAGCACATCCCATAAAAATCACTTCACCAGTCTTTTCCTCAAATGTTTGTCCATATGGCTGCAGAATATTCTCCTTTTCTTATGAAAACCCTAATTCGCCACTGCAATCCAGGTTTTAATTTTTTGCGCTGCACTTTCATTCGCTTTCTGTTCTGTTTATTAGGTATTTAAAGTCTGATACTCGTTCTAATGTTTCTCTATTCGGCATTATCTTTATCCTTTTCTTTTTAGTAGCGCTATTGCTTTTTTGTGTATACAGCCATTAGCGGATGAACATATTGTTCTTCCGTGCCTAGAACAACTCTACTATGATATTCAACTTTGATTCACAGCTCCGTAGAGAGAGGCGCAAACCTGGTCCAGCGATTTAAGTTTTTCTCAGCTTGCTACTGCACATCGGGAAAGCACCCGAGCACTTGCTTTCACAGTCCTTTGCTTTGTGATCACCTGCTTGCCGCACATCGTTAACTCTAAAAATGTTGTCAAAGCGTCTAACAGAACTGGGTAAAATGTACAAAAGTCGTAAACTATGAAACAGAATAATGATACTAAGTCCTGTGATATAGGGAAATTATTTTTATTAGTTAGTTATCGAAACATAAAGTGCTATATTCCCAAAAGTTACGAAGCCAGGTGGGATAGTAGTTACGACTTCGGCTGACGGGGAAAGCAACTTAAAGCCAATTCCAGCCATCCTAAAGTAGATCTTGACGCGTTTCCCTTCGTTTCATATTAAGACAAGATATTTCCTTCATATTGGCCGCCATACTATATCTAGTGCTCGTCCAATCTCATCTTTAGTGACCTGAACTTCAACAAGACTTTTGACTACGACTAGTCTCTTTGTAATTAAAAATAGCGATCTTCATCATTTGTGTTGTGTCATATAAGAATTCTCTGATATAAAGGCCATTTCAGTCGTATGGATTGTTCGTTACGTCATTTTCAAAAGCTTTTGTGCAATTTACTTTTATTGCCGGCGCATTTTATATGTCCTCTTAAGGCTCTGAAGTGTTAAGGTTAACACAAGGTCTAGGACAATGGAAACAGCATACGGGCATAAAAACAACGAGACACTTGGCAATGCATTTGGTGCATTTTCTGGAAAATGGTTGCATTGACGGTTCTCTTGTAACGTATAAACTTTGTGAAGATACGAAATCCGCACACTTATTAATTACGAAGCAAATAATAGTTCTGAAATGTTGTGTAGAGGAAGCTAGACAGATGGACAGGAGAAGAACCCTGATTTCGGTGAGGGGCGTTACACACTGATGACAGAGGAAGATAAATGAGACTTAACAGAGAAAGCAAGGTGCTGCCTTTCGTTGAAACTGATAATTAGAAGTAGCAGGTCAGTTTCGAGACAATAAATTTTTAATTATTCACTCTGGTGTCATTTGTAGTAGGATACAGCTCAGATACATCTACATGTACGTGATTACTCTGCCTGGTAGAGGGTTCAATGAACCAACTTCAAGCTGCCTCTCTACCTTTCCACTCTCGGACGGCACGCGGGAAAAACGAGCACTTAAATTTTTTTGTGCGAGTCCTGATTTCTCTTATTTATCGTGATGATCATTTCTCCCTATGTAGGTGGGTGCCAACTGAATGTTTTCGCAATCGGAGGAGAACACTGGTGATTGAAATTTCATGAGAAGATCCCGTCGCAACGAAAAACGCCTTTGTTTTAATGATTGCCACTCCAATTCACGTATCATGTCTGTGACACTATCTGCCCTATTTCGCGATAATACAAAACGAGCTGCCCTTCTTTGTACTTTTTCGATGTCGTCCGTCAGTCCCACCTGATCCGGATCCCACACCGCACAGCAATACTCCAGAATAGGGCGGACGACGTAATTCTGTGGAATAGACTACAGCAAGTGCTCTACAGTTCTCGCACTTATTTCACACCGTTAGTGAGACGTATTTATACACCAGTGACAAGCTTACATAAGAGAGAGCAGACATTATTACTGAGCCCTAACAGGGTGTATGGTTATGGTGAACGACCAGTATTGTTTTTAGTCTGTGTAGCTAGGTTTACTGAAAGAGTGGTCACCATAAACGTACTTTTTTGCCTTCTTAAGAAGAGAAGGTCTGTAGCATCCGAAGGAGATGCTTGACAAGATGCAATATGTCTCGAACATATTCAGTAGTCTTCAAGGCCGATAAGCACACTGATCACGGTTCTGTCCTGATACCTACGTCATATGTTGTCCCAGTAGGGATTAGCAGCGCCAGAACCCAGGAGAATAAAGCATCGCAGGATCTCGTCCAGTGTTCGGGAAGTCGTAACAGATAACGTGCAAGTTGTTTGCCGCGAAGTTGTAAGAACTGTTCCGCGAGCCTTGCTTTCTTCAGATGTAAATGTATCACCCATAAATAATTCTTCTTGTCCTGAGTAGATCATCCTCTCCTGTAACAGTATGTGACGAATTAAAACTATACGTCAGACCAATAGGCGAAACTCGGGTCTTTGCTTTTCAAAGGCAGTTGTAATATCAATTACGTCACTCCAGGGATTTACTCAGATCTTCTACCTTTCACTGGTTCCAATTCTTTCCTTCTAGACTTGGCAGGGAATCTCCCACGTTGCAGGAGATCTCCCACGTTGGTGTAGGAAACGTTGTCAGATGTGAAGCAGCATAAATTTCTGCGTATGTTGGTCAAGCTCAACCTCAACTCGTCGGACAGCCCTCCACTACTCGATTCCTCGGATCGAAGCACTTCTTCTCCGACGGAACGTATCTGAGCACACCGGCCGTACGTTACCGATGACACAGAGCTTAAAGGTCTATGTGCTGACAAAAGAAACTCTCCGTCACACACCTTCAGATTTAGCGGTAAGCTGCCCAGAGCGACGGGGAGTTACCCTTGTGAGAAGGCGCACACACGGCGTCGACTGGGAGCATGCTCTGTTGATATTTCGCGTCCCTTCGCTCTCTGCAGTGACCGCTGTAGTGGACTCGTGCTGTGTCGGCTTCTTCGTCAAGCAGTGAGCGACCTTAACTATCTCCATCTTCCGTTAACGCCCCCGTTGCCTGATGCAACTTCATAGTTGTGAAATTGCACTTTGAAACATTCCCACGACATTTGCTACCTCACACAATGATCAGATTCTATTCCGGCATATTACTGATTTCAGAAAACCTCGTGGCTGAGATACTGCAGTACATTTACTCTGAACTTTAGCTACGAACGGCGTTGACTGTGAAATACGAGTAACTGAACAATGCTTTACTTGCAAGTCTTGTAACTTAATGGATTTTCCCGGAGAGCGAAATGGAGTGTTTCTTGTTCGTGCCGTAGGCTGTAGTCTTAATATTCCGATACACGAGTACAGCTCAACGCCGATATAGGAAGCTAGCATAGAGACATGGTGATGATACGTGGATAAGACTATAGATGAAGAGCAACTTGGTTTGCAGCTCCCAGTTACAGACATGAGCGTACAGCTCTCAGCACGTTGTAATCAATGCACAACGACTACAAGCTTTCTATTAGAATTTTTTTATATACCAGCAGAGCAGACGCTACTAAAATCTCAGCATGTTTTCGTGGACAGGGCACAACGGTGGTTTAGTAGGTTGACACTACAGGGTAACAACTATTGAACTATTTGAAAAAAAACGTAAATTGGTTACAAACTACGGCGTGAACACACTACAGATATTCGGATTTAGGTTATGACATGTTCGATATGCCTGCCAGTATTGGCGATGATGTGGCGCAGACGAATAGCCGAATTCTGCATGACCCGCTGAAGTGTCGGAACATCGATGGTGTCGATGACCTACTGAATGGTTGTTTTCAAATCAGAAATGGTTTAGGGGATTTTGCTGTACATCTTCTCTTTCATACAGCCACACAAAAAGGGATCGTATATTTGCAGGTCTGGAGAATACGGTGGCCAGTCGAGGTCCGTACCAGTGGGCTCTGGGTATCCCAGAGCCAGAATGCGAGCCCTAGAGTGCTCCACCAGGACATCAAACATTCTCCTGCTCCGAAGGGGTCGAGTAAGCATGAACCACATCATGTCGAAATCAGGGTGACTTTGGATAATGGGGATGAAATCATCTTCCGAAACCTTAACGTACCGTTCGGAAGTCACCGTGCCATTGCAACGATTATTCCGTGACTGGACATAGAGAGTTATTGACAGCGAAATGCGGATTCTCAGTCCCCCGAATGCGCCAGTTTTGATTATTGACAAACCCATTCAAATGAAAGTGGGCTTCGTCGCCAAACCAAACCACGCAGTTTGAACGTCCTAACCGAAACTGTGCAGAAGTTACGACTATTTTATCGCACATATTTCCAACAATTGTCACCTTGTACATTGGTCATCTGGAAATATGAGCGCCGACTGGAGTTATCGCTGGAGGAGACAGAAAATTAGTCTTTAACCAACAATTAGACGTTTCGGGCAATTTTATTACAACAAATCATAAATTAACGAAGGATTTCCGGGAGGTCGTCAATTAGCTAATGCTTAGAAACGGCACATATACGTACGGGCTTCTACTGAAAGCCCATATAGCGTCTCATGACAGTTTACTGCAGAGAAATGGCGTGCCTGTGACATAGGTGGCATTATTCCATGCCATTCAGCGACGTTCGAAAGCACATTCGAAATGTCTGTCATGCTAGATACTGCTCCGCATGCTGGGATGACTCTGCGATGTTCTGTGCCTCGCTATGACGTCAGAGATCGGCAAGGTGAACGTTCGATTGCACGTTCGTATGCCGACGGATTCAGGCATAAGAGCGAAGTGCTGTACAGTGTCCTCCCATTAGCGGGATTTTGACGACGAGGGAAGATGAGGGGGAAGATGAGGGGGAAGATGAGGGGGAAGATGAGGGGGAAGATGAGGGGGAAGAGGATCACCTCTGCCGAACGTGTTATGTAAATGTTTCACACGAAAAGCATACCTGTTTGTCAGCCTCATAGACATATATGTTCAATATCGCCTGAAAATCAAAATAAATAAACCTAAGCAACTGAAGAATTGTTATGAAATGGAATGAATGACGTTCTACTTACCTAGTCATGTTGAAGAATAGCGCAACTCCTGCATATGTACTTCAGTTTAAGAGCGACAGTTTTTCAGTCCTAAGAAAATAACGAATAACAGCAATGCTATTAATAAACTAGCGCTGCGCTACTTCTGTAATGACTCATTTATTTCATTTATTTTTACTGAATTTATGAATAGCAACATAAAATTACTCTGGCATCGGCTACGCGTCAGAAAACGCGACAGTACGACGTTATGGAGACGAACCTCCTACTCACTCAGCCGTACAGTACTTCCCACTCGGGCATCCAGTGGTTGCAGTGGGGAAGAGCACGGATACTACACTCATGCTCATAAATTAAGGATAACTGCAGAATGTAGTGCCACACAGCGTAGCACTAAACAAAACTGGCGCTAATAGCATAGGCACAGATCTGTAAGTCCACGGGCCGGCCGCTGTGGCCGAGCGGTTCTAGGCGCGTCAGTCTGGAACCGCTACGGTCGCAGGTTCGAATCCTGCCTCGGGCATGGATGTGTGTGATGTCCTTGGGTTAGTTAGGTTTAAGTAGTTCTAAGTTCTAGGGGACTGATGACCTCAGATGTTAAGTCCCATAGTGCTCAGAGCCATTTGAACCATTTTTGTAAGTCCATGGTATTGGTGATAAATTGAGAAAACAGTCCCGAAACACACGCACTGCCAAACTCCATCGTTTCCTGCGCATGTACCCCGACATCAATATGGGATATGATCACCATGCACACCTATACAGGCCGCACAACGGGTTGGCATACTCTGGATCAGATAGTCGAGCAGCTGCTGGGGGTATAGCCTCCCATTCTTACACCAGTGCCTGTCGGAGCTCCTGAAGTGTCATAGGAGTTTGGAGACGTGCAGCGATACGTCGACCTAGAGCATCCCGGACGTGCTCGATGGGGTTTAGGTCTGGAGAACAGGCAGGCCACTCCATTCGCCTTATATCTTTTGCTTCAAGGTACTCCTCCACGATGGCAGCTCGGTGGGGCCGTGCGTTATCATCCATCAGGAGGAAGGTGGGACCCACTGCACCCCTGAAAAGGCAGACATATTGGTGCAAAACGACGTCCCGATACACATGACCTGTTACAGTTCGCCGGCCGGTGTGACCGTGCGGTTCTAGGCGCGTCAGTCAGGAACCGCGTGACCGCTACGGTCGCAGGTTCGAATCCTGCTTCGGGCATGGATGTGTGTGATCTCCTTAGGTTAGTTAGGATTAAGTAGTTCTAAGTTCTAGAGGACTGATGACCACAGATGTTGAGTCCCATACTGCTCAGAGCCATTTGAACCATTTTTGTTACAGTTCCTCCGTCAAAGACATGCAGGGGTGTACATGCACCAATCATAATCCGACCCCACACCATCAAACCACGACCTCCATACAGGTCCCTTTCAAGGACATTAAGGGGTTGGTATTTGATTCCTGGTCCACGCCAGATGAAAACCCAGCGAGAATCACTGTTCAGACTACACCTGGACTCGTCCGTGAACATAGCCTACGACCACTGTTCCAATGACCATGTACTGTGTTCTTGACACTAGGCTGTACGGGCTCTCCTGAGACCAGGGGTCATTGGAATGCACCTTGCAGGTCTCCGGGCGAATAAACGACGTCTGTTCAGTCGTCTGTAGACTGTGTGTCTGGATACAACTGTTCCAGTGGCTGCGGTAAGGTCCCAAGCAAGGCTACCTGCAGTACTCTGTGGCCATCTGCGGGCACTGATGGTGAGATATCGGTCTTCTTGTGGTGTTGTACTCTGTGGACGTCCCATACTGTAGCGCCTGGACACGTTTCCTGTCTGCTGGAATCGTTGTCATAATCTTGAGATCACACTTCGTGGCACACGGAGGGCCCGTGCACGGCCTGCTGTGTTTGACCAGCCTCCAGTCGTCCTCGTATTCTACCCCTCATAACATCATCAACATGTGTTCTCTGAGCCATTTTAACACATAGTCACCATTAGCACGTCTGAAAACGTCTGCATACTTACTCGCTGCACCGTACTCTGACATGCACCAACACACCTCTGCGTATGTCGACTGCTGCCAGCGCCACCGTGCGACGACCGCGGGTCAAATGCACCGCATGGTCATAACCCGAGTGATTTAAGCCCGGAAACCGCCCACCAGAGCCTTGTTTCACCATGTATCAGCATTATCCTTAAATTATGAGCATGAGTGTAGAATACAAGGTAGGGGTCACGTGCAGGCGGGTTGTGAGCTGCGACGTCACCGTGAACCCTCTGCATTGAAGTTTATAGGCACATGGCGCACGTGTGTCTAACTGATGTGCAGGTATGAATGTAATTGAGATTTTCCATGTTTTAGTGCATTATTGTTACTGTTAATATTATTAAGTTTCGTATTAGTTAGACTATGGTTTCTATGATAAGTGGAATGTTGGTGTAAAGCATTCGAATACATCTTTTCCAAATTTCGTTATTTTTTGAAAACTCTAAGGCTTAAATCGATATAACGCTAAATTGCCTGAGTCTTGCTTTTAATAGTGACTTCATTAAGAAGAGGATATTTTAATACGTCTCTGACAAAAGGTAACGCTTTATTAGACAGGCGGCTACAGAAAGTCTCATCCTTTGCATTATCTTCAGATGACCTTTCATAACGACTTGTTATTGACAGTCAGAAAAAGAGCCAGGAATTATTTTTTGAACATATTTTAATTTGGTGAAACTCATCCCTACATCGAAAGAGGCGATCCTGTAAATCTGCGTTGTTTCACGTCAGGACTTTTATTTCTGTTTCCATAATTTCTAATTGCTGGCGTAAGCAAACGTTGTCGCACTTGCAGCACTGTTTGTTTTCACGGTTGATGTTTTTCGTAGTAGTAATTTCTTCATTAGTTGGTAATATAATTACCTGTAAAACATCTCTTATCTCTGTACGG
The DNA here is from genome assembly GCF_023864275.1 of Schistocerca cancellata. Classification (NCBI taxonomy): domain Eukaryota; kingdom Metazoa; phylum Arthropoda; class Insecta; order Orthoptera; family Acrididae; genus Schistocerca; species Schistocerca cancellata. Next base: position 736,208,589 of record NC_064630.1, on the reverse strand, counting down.
CATCTTCGTTTTTGTGCCCAAATATTCCTCACATTATTAAGCTCATTGCTACGCCCTAAATCAGCAGGGGAAGGAGATAGATTTATGGCTGGGGCAGCATCAATCTTCATCTTGCATTTCAAAGTAATACTCAACAGTTCACTTTTAAAATCCCTTTCAGAATTAGAATCAGTGAAATGCACTGAGCAGACACAAACATTTTCAACTCAAAACAATTCTGCACATTTATAAGCATTTATTCATTTTCGTTTCGTCTCATTGTTTTTTAGGAAACATATGAAATTTAATTCCTAACTTTCTCAGTTGCCTGCTGTGGTTAATACAACTGGCGATCGCGCAGTAAACCATTATTTTTCGCTTAAAAACTTACTCTAAAAAATCTCTCAATTCACTGATAATTGTGACGCAAACCTGAACGCAGTCGTCATTATCTAACAAAGATTCACACTGCCGTCAACAACCTTGGTTTCGCTCGTTAACGCAGTTACGACACAATACGTTACGGCAATAACTGCGAGTAACTGAGGGCTGGTTGGATTCACTCTGACGTCAACTGCTCGGCTCTCTACTGCTCACACACCTCATTATCGCTGCCGTGTATTCTAGTATCCGCAGGGCGGAGTGAGTGGCAAGCAGCCGGTGCGCGTGAAGTTTAAAATCCCTGTATTCGGAAGATCATAACTGCGTACGTTCAGAATTTTTGCGCGGTGTCGCTTGCTGCGACTGGTACCTCGCCAGTGTGTTTTCTATTTTTAAAATATGAGGTCGAGTTGGTGATGTTTCCTTGTGAGACTACGGCAGATGACAGAGACATGATCCTTTTATTGCTGTGTGAGGCTTCCTGTTGCCGACTTTTGCCACGGAACTCTGCTCAAGGCTTTGTTCCCGTGCCCTGGTGAGACAGCTATCACACATTGCTGGGAACCACACAGGTTCCTTCTGCAGTCAAGGCGAACGCCGCACTTTTAAACTACCACCCACACCGCCTTACTCCTACTTCAAAAAATCCGATGTTAGGTTTATAACGTAAAATTTCAGGAAAAAAGCATTTTCTCACAGGAGCAATGATCGGCGACCTTCTGATTTATTAAATTCATGTGTAGTATCGAAAATCGACCACAGGTCAGTGTCAGTTGAGGTACAAGCCTACAGTCTCAGCAGTTTAGCCGTGACTGACAGCCGTCCACTTGGGCAGGACGTGAAAGATGTGATGCAAAACCACAGTGTGTAACTAGTTCTGTCCTACACTCCGAAACGCTGAAAGTTCCTCCACGTCGCCAAGTAATGTTACGAGTTGGTACGCTATCATAGCGCACAATTTTTACACTACACTGGCGGTATTAAATCTCTCACACATGAGTGGGCGATAGAACGTTTTGCTGGCAAGTGTTAGTTTTGATTCAGGAATGTTTTTCCGCTCTGCATCGTCTCTATCATCATAAAGTTCCAAATTTAGCTTCGGTAAAACTAACTTTCTACAAATTTTGAACTTAAGGTTGAAGGTAATGGAAGGCAGAACCATTTCAGTGAGCGGTGAGATGATGTAGAATAATTACATAGCAGGTGCAGTGAATTCGCAAGCCGGTTTCACAAAACTTTCACATTTCAAATTAATCAAACCAATTTTTTTGAAGCTTTAGTAACGCATTGGCTAGTGATAACCTTCAGGGCACTGCTTCACAGATTACACGATGTCACTTTGTCATGACGGGTAATTTGGGATAATCCAGTGTACAGCGTATTGTAATGGCTATGATACAGAGTTTATCGGTAGTACTAACAGAAATGTGTTGCAGAAAATGAATATGAGGCGTAACAATATGGGCACCTCTGCGTCATCTAGCACATCAATTACGCTCGTCCCAATACGAATGGGCCTTACAGTGATAGTAAATATCAGGGGTTACCTTGTTATAATAATATTTCTAGTAAGGATGGTAAGCGTTTGGTCTCTAAGAACATAGTTTTGGCCTATTTGCCCCAATGAATAACTACCTAAAATTTAGGCATAGGGAGGAGACAAAGCAGAGTAACTTTTAGCCACCAGGCGTGTATTGCACCACGTGTGACGATTTTGATTCCAGGTATATAGGCCGCACATGAAAATTATTATTATTATTATTATTGACTTTTTTTTCTCAGACTTAAGTCTGGTAAAAAATGGAACGTGACGCGGACCTCGGTCAAGCGTGACTTCCTTGTAACTGTATGGTATATGTTATATTGCATTTAGGAACTTTCGGGTAATTGAACATGTATCAATAATTACAGACTTTTGTAGTTGTATATATATGTTTGGATGTAGCTGTATTGCATTGATGTACTGGTGAATATTGTGAGGTATGACTCCTGTAGTTGATAGTATAATTGGGATAATGTCGACTTTATCCTGATGCCACATGTCCTTGACTTCCTCAGCCAGTTGGATGTATTTTTCAATTTTTTCTCCTGTTTTCTTCTGTATATTTGTTGTGTTGGGTATGGATATTTCAATTAGTTGTGTTAATTTCTTCTTTTTATTGGTGAGTATGATGTCAGGTTTGTTATGTGGTGTTGTTTTATCTGTTATAATCGTTCTGTTCCAGTATAATTTGTATTCATCATTCTCCAGTACATTTTGTGGTGTGTACTTGTATGTGGGAACGTGTTGTTTTATTAGTTTATGTTTTATGGCAGGTTGTTGATGTATTATTTTTGCTACATTGTCATGTCTTCTGGGGTATTCTGTATTTGCTAGTATTGTACATCCGCTTGTTTGTTGTTTGCAAAGTCTGCATTTATTTGTTGTGGTGTTGGGATCTTTAATAATATGCTTGCTGTAATATCTGGTGTTTATTGTTTGATCCTGTATTGCAATCATGAATCCTTCCGTCTCACTGTATATATTGCCTTTTCTTAGCCATGTGTTGGATGCGTCTTGATCTATGTGTGGCTGTGTTAGATGATACGGGTGCTTGCCGTGTAGTGTTTTCTTTTTCCAATTTACTTTCTTTGTATCTGTTGATGTTATGTGATCTAAAGGGTTGTAGAAGTGGTTATGAAATTGCAATGGTGTAGCTGATGTATTTATATGAGTGATTGCTTTGTGTATTTTGCTAGATTCTGCTCGTTCTAGAAAGAATTTTCTTAAATTGTCTACCTGTCCATAATGTAGGTTTTTTATATCTATAAATCCCCTTCCACCTTCCTTTCTGCTTAATGTGAATCTTTCTGTTGCTGAATGTATGTGATGTATTCTATATTTGTGGCATTGTGATCGTGTAAGTGTATTGAGTGCTTCTAGGTCTGTGTCACTCCATTTCACTACTCCAAATGAGTAGGTCAATACTGGTATAGCATAAGTATTTATAGCTTTTGTCTTGTTTCTTGCTGTCAATTCTGTTTTCAGTATTTTTGTTAGTCTTTGTCTATATTTTTCTTTTAGTTCTTCTTTAATATTTGTATTATCTATTCCTATTTTTTGTCTGTATCCTAGGTATTTATAGGCATCTGTTTTTTCCATCGCTTCTATGCAGTCGCTGTGGTTATCCAATATGTAATCTTCTTGTTTAGTGTGTTTGCCCTTGACTATGCTATTTTTCTTACATTTGTCTGTTCCAAAAGCCATATTTATATCATTGCTGAATACTTCTGTTATCTTTAGTAATTGGTTGAGTTGTTGATTTGTTGCTGCCAGTAGTTTTAGATCATCCATGTATAGCAAATGTGTGATTTTGTGTGGGTATGTTCCAGTAATATTGTATCCATAATTTGTATATTTAGCATGTTGGATAGTGGGTTCAGAGCAAGACAGAACCAGAAAGGACTTAATGAGTCTCCTTGGTATATTCCACACTTAATCTGTATTGGCTGTGATGTGATGTTATCTGAATTTGTTTGGATATTAAGTGTGGTTTTCCAGTTTTTCATTACTGTGTTTAGAAACTGTATCAATTTAGGATCTACTTTGTATATTTCCAAAATCTGTAGTAACCATGAGTGGGGTACACTATCAAAGGCTTTTTGGTAATCAATGTATGCGTAGTGTAGGGACCTTTGTTTAGTTTTAACTTGATATGTCACCTCTGTATCTATTATCAGTTGTTCTTTACATCCTCGTGCTCCTTTGCAGCAGCCTTTTTGTTCTTCATTTATAATTTTGTTCTGTGTTGTATGTGTCATTAATTTCTGTGTGATGACTGAAGTTAATATTTTGTAGATTGTTGGTAGGCATGTTATGGGGCGATATTTAGCTGGGTTTGCTGTGTCTGCTTGATCTTTAGGTTTCAGATAGGGTATTCCATGTGCAAGTGTATCAGGGAATGTGTATGGGTCTGCAATGTAACTGTTAAATAATTTAGTTAGATGTGAATGTGTTGAGGTGAACTTCTTTAGCCAGTAATTTGCTATTTTATCATTTCCAGGGGCTTTCCAATTGTGTGTAGAATTAATTGCTCGGGTGACTTCATGTTGCAAAATTTTCACTTCAGGCATTTGTGGTATCATCTTGTATGTGTCTGTTTCTGCTTGTATCCACCGTGCATGCCTGTTATGTTGTACCGGGTTTGACCATATGCTGCTCCAGAAGTGTTCCATGTCTGTTATGTTTGGTGGATTGTCTATTTTAATGTGTGTGTTATCCATTGTTTGGTAAAATCTCTTTTGGTTTGTGATGAATGTTTGGTTTTGTTTCCTTCTATTTTCACTTTTTTTGTATCTTCTAAGTCGTTTGGCCAATGCTTGCAATTTCTGCTTTTTTTCATCTAATTGCTCTATTGCTTCTTGTTGTGCGATTTTACCTAACCTTTTTCGTTTTTTGTCTGATATTTCATTTCTTATAAATTGTGTTAGCTGTCCGATGTCTTTTCTCAGTTTTTCTATTCTGATCTGTAACCTGTGTTGCCATGCTGGTTTTGTGCGTTTCTTCTGTGTGTTGGTTTGTTCTGATCTCTGCCTAGTGTGTATATTTAGTGTAGTGAGTGCTCCTATATAAACCAGTAGTTGTAACTCTTCCATAGTTGTGTTTTCATTTATTTTGTTGTGTATGATTGTGTTGATAGTTTTTATTGTTGTTTCGACTTGTTATTTGGCGGTCTATGCAAGAATGGTCTAATGTCTGTATTTGTGTCTTTGTATTCTATATATGTCAGCTGAAATGTCTCTTCTATATCTAACACGTGTGTCTCTTCGTGTTCTATTTGTGCTTGTTCTGGTGGCTGTCTTAAGATTTCGTTTTCCTCTGATTGTTTAATTGATGCGTGTTGGTCTTTGTTTGTTTGCTCTGGGATGTTTGAGTCCATTACTGTGTTTTCTTCTTCTTCTTCTGATTGCACATTATTTTGTTCCAGTATTTGTTGTACTTGTTGTTTGATGTTTTCTAATTCTGACTGGGGTATCCTGTTATTTTTGATTATTACACGGACCTGATCAGCTAGTCGTTGTTCTGTTAAAAATTTTAATTCCGGGTATCTGGTAATAAATGTTGTGTATACTTGTGATCTGTATCCAGTTGTGTTGGTTCCTAGGTTTGTTGTTTGGTAATAACAGAACATGAGGTGTCGATTAACTTCATCTGACCATCTCATCCTCTGTCTTTGTTTTCCTTTCACCCTTTTCCTAGGGTGGTTGCAGGAAGCATATCCTGCAAAACACCTCTATTTGGATTTAAATCATTTTCCAGTTGGCTAGCAGTGTCGTTACCATTGTGGGCGGGCATAGGGTTCAACCGTCGTCCCCGACCATGACGGCGCTTGTCCGAGGCTTCTTTAGTTCTGTCCTGAACCAAGTAATCACACTAAAAGGGGGGTTAGCCCTATTAGTGGTTTGTTCTTTTCGTCGCCTTTTACGACTGGCAGAACATACCGGAGGCCTATTCTTTTCCCGGGCCTCCACGGGGGTTATTATTATTATTATTATTATTATTATTATTATTATTATTATTTAACGTACAGACCGACCTGCGCCACAATCATCTGCTACCAAATTTTGATTATCTAGGTAGATAATAGTTCCGATCTAACTCTAGCAACTCTACAGGAGACCGTTGTTCTTTGTTGTGACTTTTGATTTCGTAAGACTTGGTTTTATTTAGTTTTATGCTCAATGAACGTAACTGGCCCAAAGAAAGGCGTCATTATGTGCCCTTCAGTACTACGGATATGCTATACGCTTGCTGGTTCTAAAAAAATACTGCAATGTAGCATTAAAAAAGGTTCATGGTTTTTCAGGAGTGTTTTAACTTGTATTTTAACGTTTAACCGTTTTTAGCTATGACTGTTTTAAAAAAGGAATTCCTAATGACGATACAACATGTAAAGCCAACCCCCATCAGTTCGGTCCGAGACTCGCACCAGCGCCACCTCGCACACGTGGCTCGTAATACTGATCCACCAGTGCTGCCTACGCTGGCGCCTTACACACCTATAAACTGCCTGCAGCCATGGTAACATATTCAAAGTTCTATTATTCTTCTCTGTAGAAGATATCCTAATGTGGTGTTTTTAGTTAGTTCCCATAGTTACACGAGAATTATAAATTTTAATTGTTTCATCCGGCTTCCTATCACTAATAGATGCGACGTGGCCCTAGTCTATTTAATCGTAGAGCGCCGTTGGTTTAATGTTGACGATGAACAGTGGGATTTGGCTCTGAGAATTTACTTTGCCGTGCCATTACTATTTGGAAAAAAGTAAAGAATAAGTATTCAGCTGTCATTGATATAAGCAGCTTTATGGTAGGATGGATCTATTTTTAAAATCTTTGTAATTCCTTAATGGTTCAAATGGCTCTGACCACTATGGTACTTAACAGCTGTGGTCATCAGTCCCCTATAAGTTAGAATTACTTAAACCTAACTAACATAAGGACAGCACACACATCCATGCCCGAGGCAGGATTTGAACCTGCGACCGTAGCAGTCGCGCGGTTCCGAACTGAGCGCCCAGAACCGCTCGGCCACAGCGGCCAGCAATTCCAATTGTATTTTAACAACGAGCGCGGAAGGTTTTTTCGCCTTGGTAGATAAACCCCATTGCAATATGAAATCACACGCCATACGCAGCTACCTCCTTACAAGTACTTTGGGAAGATATTGATGGTTTTATTAGGTCCCTGTTTAAAATTTTGCTTAACGGTTGTGTAAGTGAGTACACCGATAAAATTTCAGGATGTTCTATCCATCTCTTTAAGAGAAAAATATAATTTTTTGTATATTTTTGAAACTGTCATTAATGTATTCGAGGTTCGCTATAGCGATGCACTTTTAAAGCATTTTGTAACTTAGGGTTACGTGATTTTTCGTATAGGCAAATGAAAGGTAAGCATGGATCTAAAAACGTATCAGAGAGGAGCAGAAAAAGTTTCAACCTTGGAGTTAGCTCTACGTATCTAAATTACAGTTCTTACTTTCACCCATAGCCAGGTAAATGAACGAGAAATTAGTCTCACCAGCTGCGACGCAGTCGCTAACACGAACAGTGATCAAATACTGTCAAATGTTTTCTATTCCAGTCTTTGATCACAATATCAATTCTTTTGACGATGACCATTCTCAGATCTTTTGTACACCATGTCCTAAAGTGAAAAGGCCATAATGGCATCTTCAAAACATATAAATATAATCAGCACAGCATCGTCACATAGATCTAAAATGAGGTGTAGAATAGGGCACATCGTCCACACAGTCATTATTGCAACTGGCTACTGTGACGATGCTATGGTGATTATATTTATATGTTTTGACGATACCATTATAGCCATTTCACTTTAAGACATGGTATAGAAAAGATCTGAGTATGGTAATTACGGACTGAAACCGGTCATCGTCAAAAGAATTGATATTGTGATCAAAGACTGGAATAAAAAAAATTAGAGAAATTATTCCACAACGAACCCTATGTGGACTTAATCGGACGAGACTGTGAGCACAAAATGATGTGGGCTCTGTTGCTATATATCACATCCGCCATCAATTTTCATAAGAAAACCAAAGTGTTCGTGTCTCAAAAGTTCTCATTTTTATGACTGAGACAGTGTCTGCAGTATCCTGTGGCGTCTAGCTGCTGCATGAACTATGTGGCAGCACTGCTAGCAACAAGCGTTTCCTTTCCTCTCCGAAAGTCACCACCTCGTTCTGAAGTTGGCAAAGTAGTAAGTCACTTCTTACATGGCGCTACGCCTTGACACACTTAAAAATTGGTCTCCTTTACCGATTTCCGATTATCCGGCCACGGACACGTTGACAATGGCCTTTCTTTGCCACAATTGAATTGATATTCATTACGTGACCTACTTGAAAACAATCGATTCGCTCTCAGTACATTCATCGTTCTGCCAACAGCATTACACGGTTGCATGAAGGTCTTCGATAACGGCATTTTAATCCTGCATGTAACGTTCCTTTCGAACAAAAAAGTTTTTCCTACCTACAGGTTTAGTACGTTTGGTTCAAATGGTTCAAATGGCTCTGAGCACTATGGGACTTAACATCTGAGGTCATCAGTCCCCTAGAACTTAGAACTACTTAAACCTAACTAACCTAAGGACATCACATACATCTACGCCCGAGGTAGGATTCGAACCTGCGACCGTAGCAGTCGTGCGGTTCCGGACTGAAGCGCCTAGAACCGCTTGGCCACCGCGGCCGGCAGTACGTTTGGTTTTAGTAACTAAATCATTGTATCTAGAATGTACCGTAAGCCAGCCGGAGTGGCCGAGCGGTTCTAGGGGCTACAGTCTGGAACCGCGCGACCGCTACGGTCGCAGGTTCGAATCCTGCCTCGGGCATGGATGTGTGTGATATCCTTAGGTTAGTTAGGTTTAAGTAGTTCTACGTTCTAGTGGACTGATGACCTCAGATGTTAAGTCCAATAGTACTCAGAGCCATTTGAACCATTTGAATGTACCGTAACATCAATTGCAAAAAAATTTTAACAGTATTCTCTTAATTCCGAAACCTTGAATACATAAAACACAGTTTCAAAAACATGTAAAAAATTATATTTAATTCTCGTGAAAAGATAGACAGAACAGTCTGAAACTTTATCGGTGCACTCAGCTTTCAATCAAATTTAGGAAATTTCGTATAAATTTGTATCAATAGCGTAGCAGCAGGCCAACATAGAACTAAAATCTCGTAATATCATTAAAGAGTACGTGCGAGAGTGTAACAGAATTTAACCCTTAGCGATTCGGTACTTCGTACTTGACGTGAAAGCGCCGTCTTCAAAAATGGTTCAAATGGCTCTGAGCACTATGGGACTTAACATCTATGGTCATCAGTCCCCTAGAACTTAGAACTACTTAAACCTAACTAACCTAAGGACAGCACACAACACCCAGCCATCACGAGGCAGAGAAAATCCCTGACCCCGCCGGGAATCGAACCCGGGAACCCGGGCGTGGGAAGCGAGAACGCTACCGCACGACCACGAGATGCGGGCGCCGTCTTCTCTATGTAAAAAAAGTAAAACACTGTTGAATTCAACCAGGTTACCAAAAATAATAGAGAGAATCTGTGACTCAGTTATAGTATGATATAAAACATATTGAGAATCCATTTATGAATTCATTTATGAAACAAAAATTATTGTTTCACATTCATTAATGTATCCCCCTTTTCTGGATAGTACGGACACGTTCTCCGGTGCAGAGGTCTGCGTCACTTGTCAGGACTCGAGCAGCCCACAGAACGGTACCGATGCGAAAGACGAGCGGGCGGTTTCAGTGGTTCCAGAGAGCAGCTCGCCGAGTGGACATGGTCCGAAGACGGCTCCCGGCAATAACTTTCAGCATGCAGTCGCGAGGTCGGGTGTAGTAACAGCTGACCGCAGGTGGCGCGGCGCGATTTCTCTTCCGTCTGAGGCAACGCCACCACATCCGAGCGCGCACGTGTGGCGGTCCAGCCGGGGCGCCCGGGCTCTCAAAATTCGCGAGATGACGGTGTCGGCAGCCGCCGTCGCAGTGCATCCGAGCCGCAGGCTGTACTCGGTCAAAGAACCTGCATAAACGGCTCGTCAGTGCCTGTGATAGTGGGCGTACCAATCTCTTCTCCACATAATGCACACATAGCATTAATCTGGTGAAGCAGAAGAGATGCAGCACCAGTTTAGAAGAAAGAAATTCGACACGCTCAACAAATATTACTGAGGCCGTATCAATGTGTACCTGTCGTTTTAGTAATACCTACAGCTCTCTGTAATGTCTCTATATGAATGAAACGCGAACATAAACTAAGTGTTATGTAAGTATGGCGAATACTACTGACAACTGGAAGGCCTCAGACACGGCCAAACGATTCGGCTCAGATTTGGCAGGTCGCTTGTGTACAACCTAACACGAAGGAATCTGAGATATTTTGGATTAATACCCTCGCGTTTCTGAGAAAATCACCCCTAAATGTTATGATGAGCAATAGACTCAAAATTGGCGGGATCGATAGATAATTGTAAATAGAGAATTTTCATCATCAGGTATGGGGTCCTAAAAGGCATACTATTCCAGAAATCGAGGTAACAAAGTTTTACAACTGCCGCTTCTGTACCCACATGGTAAACATTTCTCGCCCCCTGCACCGATGACGCCGGCACGGTAACTCAGCGTGTTCGGTCAGAGGGTTAGCTGCCCTCTGTAATAAAAAAGAATAAAAAAAAGAACCGAGTTAATGGATCAACGACGAAATGAAACGGGTGTCTTGCGACGTCTGTCCCGAGCAGATACAACGAACGAAAATGAACAAAATGACATTGAAAAAAAAGAAAAAAGCGCAACGGCCAAGGTATCTGGCTGGGAATCGGAGAACCCGGTTTCGAATCTCGAAGAAACCTAGCAGATGTTCTTTTCGCTTGTATTTTTCCATATCACAACTGATAGGGATAGGAGGGTTAATAAGGTAAGTAAATCAATGAGGAATGATAATAATGAGGTAGGCAAACAAATTTCTCAAACCTCTTGGGATAGCAAACAACTAAAATGTTACTCCAGGTCACTGTTACGTTTCCTCTCTTTTCTTTGAACAACTATATGGATTGTACTTGTCATATAAACATTCGAAACAAATATACTCACGGCACCAAGAACATCTAATGAATGCAATCTTTAGACCGCTACACTGTTCCTTCCGAAGATTCGGCGGAAAACTAACTTGGTTTACATTTAAAAATATGTCTTTTTCGGGAATTAACTTTTATGCGTACCACGCATACGATGTCTGTGCGTGAAAAATCGGTGCTGAAAGTTGGTTATGAATTATGCTGTGAATAGTTATTGCGTCCGTGCGGTTCGGCAATTCCCGCTCGGTTTCCAGAAGCACACTGCAATTCTAAAGCCTGGAAATAAAGTTTTTAACCTGGCGATAGAAATAAACATCACACGGCTGGCACACAGGTGTGCAGTTTGGCGGTTTGCACATCGGCTGATCCTCGCCATCTATAAACATTGTGTCACATATTGTAGTATTAATTTGTCCACATACCGGCCGGTGTGGCCGTGCGGTTAAAGGCACTTCAGTCTGGAACCGCGTGACCGCTACGGTGGCAGGTTCGAATCCTGCCTCGGGCATGGATGTGTGTGATGTCCTTAGGTTAGTTAGGTTTAAGTAGTTCTAAGTTCTAGGGGACTGATGGCCACAGATGTTAAGTCCCATAGTGCTCAGAGCCATTTGAATTTGTCCACTCCAGGAATTCAATATTAGACAAAACTTGTTATCAGAAACGTATGGTTTTAAAACATTCTTAAGAAATGTTCTGTAAATCGCATTCGTCAGTTTCCCGGGTTTGGAGCAGATAATGTAAACATTTTTCAACGAGTCGGTTAAACGATTGACCTCTTCTATAACCCGAGGACAAAATGTAACATTCGTTTCTTGTAAACACAGCCCGCATCTCGTGGTCGTGCGGTAGCGTTCTCGCTTCCCACGCCCGGGTTCCCGGTTTCGATTCCCGGCGGCGTCAGGGATTTTCTCTGCCTCGTGATGGCTGGGTGTTGTGTGCTTTCCTTAGGTTAGTTAGGTTTAAGTAGTTCTAAGTTCTAGGGGACTTATGACCACAGCAGTTGAGTCCCATAGTGCTCAGAGCCATTTGAACCATTTTTTTGTAAACACAGGAAAACCTTAGGCAACACTTTTCCAGAGGCTGTGATGGCATAATTCGCCGTGTACGAATGTGTTAGTTTGTTTTTACTACCAACTGCGACAAGGGTTCATTTTTCTCCCTTATGCGATAACGTGCGTCGAATGTTCACCCGATACTCGCATCCTGTTTGATCGGTGTTAATCACGTAATCACGATTATGGCTCAAATGGCTCTGAGCACTATGGGACTTAACATCTGAGGTCATCAGTCCCCTAGAACTTAGAACTACTTAAACCTAACTAGGGACATCACACACATCCATGCCAGAGGCAGGATTCGAACCTGAGACCGTATCGGACGCGCTGTTCCAGACTGAAGCGCCTAGAACCGCTCTGCCACACCGGCCGGCAATCACGATTAAAACCGGTCATAAGTGACGCCGTTTGCTGCTGAAAAGGACCGCCACTTTCTGTATATCTTCTATATTTTGTACCTCCTTATGAGAGACGTATTTAATGACGTGCCGTTGACGAATTTTATACTCCGATTTGAAATTTCTTGCCCAAGATAATGGCGCAGCAAACGTAAAATCCTTGTTGGCCGTATATTGAAGCGCTGCACCTGCAGCCCACTCCTGAAGTATTGTCGTTGTTACATTCTCGTTACGACAACGAGATTCGATAAATCGGTCGTGTGTCTACTTATTTATCGCCTGGTATTTGTCGTATCTTGTCCCTCCTTTAATGATATCACTTTCCCACAATTTCAAGTCCTTTTTCCTTTTCAGGGCTGTTGTTGCTCCACTCTTTTGCAGTGTTTGTAAATTCCAATTTGGATGATTCCTGACTAGTGCCTTTACTTTTACTTCAAGCGATATAGCGCCGTAGTTCAATCGTTTAGTAACCGGTTCGTAATACTCATCGTGAGCAGATGAGTGATGTGGAGATTTCCAAAGTGTTATGACCATTTTGCGATTCGCTAGTCGGGATATCTTCCACTGAATCACTTTCTGCTTCGTCTTCATGGTATAGTACTTCAGTATCAACAAAAGTCATTTCGTTCGTCAGCTCCAAAAATCGCTCGACGATAGCCGCTCCTATCAAACTGGAACGCCGAGAAACAGAACTGCCTAATTCCAGTAGTGCATTTATAATGCATCTGTCTTGCAACACTTTTACAAACCAAAACACAGCGTCGGTAACTTCCCACTTGCCATCGTCTGTGACAGGCTCCCTACTATATATTACAGCGCTAGTCGAAGGGTGTACATCCTCCATTATTCAGATTATGCACCTGAAAGATATGACACAAGAAACAATAACTAGTGACTACGGCATAAACAGACGAGCTAATTACTATAAACTACGTACGGTACTCGTCATATGTTACTTACGGAAGAATACTGTAGTCATTCACAAAACGTATTTCATTCGGCGCATTAACGATGGAAAAATCACTACATGTATCCGCGAGGTTCGCGGCAGCCTAGTGACGGAAAGAAACTCTTTCCGATTGACTTCCATAAGTCTTGTGCTGGCCACCTTCACTCTTCCAGGTTCACAACTATGATATGACGAAGAGGCAACCGGCACAACATAACTCTACCTGCGTGCATTCTTTCCCGTGCCTCGCTGTAAACAAGCGTCGCGCGTTTGGTTATCTGTGATCCCTCATGGGGAATTCGCCGCACTCTTACACGGAGTTGTTTTCATGTGACGAGGCTTAAAAGTTTTTTACTAACTCAAGCCGTTTGGAAAATTAGTTTGCCTACCTTATTATTATCATTCTTTATTGATTTACTTACCTTATTAACCCTCGTATCCTTATCAAATGAGAAATGGAAAAATACAAACGAAAAGAATAACATCCGCTAGGTTTCTTCGAGATTGGAACACAGGTTTTCCGATTCCCAGCCAGTTACCTCGGCCGTTGCGCTATTTTTCTCATTTTGTTCGTTTCCGTTCGTTGCCTCTGTTCGGGGAGGACGTCGTGAGACACCCGTTTAAGTTCGTCTTTGATCGATTAGCTCAGTTTTTTTTTTATTACAGAGGGCAGCTAACCCTCTGACCGAACACGCTGAGTTACCGTGCCGGTGTCATCGGTCCTGGGGCGAGAAATGTTTACCATGTGGGTACAGAAGCGGCAGTTGTAAAACTTTCTTTCCTCGATTTCTGGAAAAGTTTGCGTTTGCGGACCCCATAGCTGATGATGAAAAATGTATGGCGCTAGCTGCGCAGCATTTGTGCACCGCCGCCGTCAGTGTCAGCCAGTTTGCCGTGGCATACGGAGCTCCATCGCAGTCTTTAACACTGGTAGCATGCCGCGACAGCGTGGACGTGAACCGTATGTGCAGTTGACGGACTTTGAGCGAGGGCGTATAGTGGGCATGCGGGAGGCCGGGTGGACGTACCGCCGAATTGCTCAACACGTGGGGCGTGAGGTCTCCACAGTACATCGATGTTGTCGCCAGTGGTCGGCGGAAGGTGCACGTGCCCGTCGACCTGGGACCGGACCGCAGCGACGCACGGATGCACGCCAAGACCGTAGGATCCTACGCAGTGCCGTAGGGGACCGCACCGCCACTTCCCAGCAAATTAGGGACACTGTTGCTCCTGGGGTATCGGCGAGGACCATTCGCAACCGTCTCCATGAAGCTGGGCTACGGTCCCGCACACCGTTAGGCCGTCTTCCGCTCACGCCCCAACATCGTGCAGCCCGCCTCCAGTGGTGTCGCGACAGGCGTGAATGGAGGGACGAATGGAGACGTGTCGTCTTCAGCGATGAGAGTCGCTTCTGCCTTGGTGCCAATGATGGTCGTATGCGTGTTTGGCGCCGTGCAGGTGAGCGCCACAATCAGGACTGCATACGACCGAGGCACACAGGGCCAACACCCGGCATCATGGTGTGGGGAGCGATCTCCTACACTGGCCGTACACCACTGGTGATCGTCGAGGGGACACTGAATAGTGCACGGTACATCCAAACCGTCATCGAACCCATCGTTCTACCATTCCTAGACCGGCAAGGGAACTTGCTGTTCCAACAGGACAATGCACGTCCGCATGTATCCCGTGCCACCCAACGTGCTCTAGAAGGTGTAAGTCAACTACCCTGGCCAGCAAGATCTCCGGATCTGTCCCCCATTGAGCATGTTTGGGACTGGATGAAGCGTCGTCTCACGCGGTTTGCACGTCCAGCACGAACGCTGGTCCAACTGAGGCGCCAGGTGGAAATAGCATGGCAAGCCGTTCCACAGGACTACATCCAGCATCTCTACGATCGTCTCCATGGGAGAATAGCAGCCTGCATTGCTGCGAAAGGTGGATATACACTGTACTAGTGCCGACATTGTGCATGCTCTGTTGCCTGTGTCTATGTGCCTGTGGTTCTGTCAGTGTGATCATGTGATGTATCTGACCCCAGGAATGTGTCACTAAAGTTTCCCCTTCCTGGGACAATGAATTCACGGTGTTCTTATTTCAATTTCCAGGAGTGTACATTTGGCTGCCTTCAGTTTGCCACGTGTTTGTATTAGTAGTGCGCGGTAAGTTCAAATTGAAATTATACCGCCTATTAATATTTCAAAACTGAAAGGCAGAAAACGGAACAGTCAGTCTCGGAAGATTGTACATAACGTTTCAATGTTTATGGAAGATGAGTACACTCAGGAAAGGAACATTCTGGTGCTGAGAGCCCAAGTGGCCACAGACGTTTCATGTAGCACTATCCATAAAATTAAAAAGGAAGGCAGGCTATCGAAATGTGTCTGAGGAGGGAAATTTATAACTCCAGTTAAAAAACGCAAAAGCAAAACAGTTACAGACATTTATAGTTTTGGTGTAGCCGTTGTTAGAACTGTTTACAACCTTTATTCGACCGAAAGACGAGTGCCTACTGTGTAAGGAATTAATCGGAAGTTGAATGAAGCTATAGAATTTCAAGGCAGCAACACTAGTATAAAGCAGTTATTAAAGTAATTATATTTCTGCTGCGACATACGAGAAAAACTGATGATTTGAAGCAAATTAGAAGAATGTACATGGAGGAAATCAGAGACATTGTTTACGTTGATGAAACTTCCATTTTACCATCACACGTAAGTGGGAAATCACGGAGCAAGAATACAACACTGGGTCTGGATCAAATGGTTCAAATGGCTCTGAGCACTATGCGACTTAACTTCTGAGGTCATCCTTCCCCTAGAACTGAGAACAACTTAAACCTAACTAACCTAAGGACAACGCACACATCCATGCTCGAGGCAGGATTCGAACCTGCGACCGTAGCGGTCGCGCGGCTCCAGACTGTAGCGCCTAGAACCACACGCCACTCCGGCCGGCTGTCTATGTTATTGCAACGTGTTTAGAGGGAGGTGGCGCAGTAATTCAGGAAAACTATGGAGCGATTCAAATCTGCAATGAGGGTTAGGATTTCCGTGGTTGCTCACATCGATAAAGCGAATGATGATTTCTGCCCATGAAAAGAACGTGGAATATTACCTTGCCCACCCCATCTTAATTCAAGGTTGTGTCCACCAAAGCCCTTTATCTGCGTGGCGAAACCGCGTGAGCAGCGCTCGGTACCCATCACTCGCTAAGCTCGCGCACGCGGAAGCACGCGGCTGGCAGTCGTCTCACGTGGCGTGACGAGCGAGCGATGTGATACGTGGCGTGTCAGGAACGTGGCACTGGCATGTCGCACGTGTGACTCAATGCTGGTGGAAGTTAGTTATTAGTGGGCACTACGTCTTCTTTGCACAATGAAGCTTTCCTGGCTTTAGTCAACTTAATTAAAATTAATCAACAGATGTCTAATTCTTTTATTGACGTTGTGGACTATGGCTGCAACAGTGATGGGAGAGTATTATTGGAAATCTGTTGTGAAACTGTAGTAGTAATACATCTGTGTTGCTCTGTCAGTTCAGAAAATATGATACACCAGTTGTCCAGATGAGTGCTTTATTTAATTTAAAAACGCAACATGTTTTGTAAAGACATGAAGCCACTATAAAGTTCTTAAAAATATTATACAGTGCTACAAATAAAATCGAACTGTATCTTTCTGAAACACATTGTGTTTTTAAATTAAATGCAGCACACATCTAGACAACTGTTGTACCGTATTCTCCATGCTAATAGTGATAAAGCTGTTTCAGTCAAGCGTTGTTTAGAGGCGAGTTCCTACGCCATTGCTGCAAGAAGACTGTAAATTTCCTTCTTATTTGTTGCGTAAAAAGATTTTGGTGTCGCAAAACACATAATGAAGTCTTATCATTATAAACAATTAACTGACGAAAGGTGAATATTTAATTACAGATTAGCTAGAGGAATAAAGTATGTAGAACGTTCTTTTAGCATGCTAGTACCGAAGTTCCAGGTGGGCTCATAGGAAACCTCATTACATATTTCCGTTTAGTTCTGTGTCTTCTTTCTTTTCCAGAAATTCCTTAAATTAATTTTGAATTGTACTCATTTCTCACTCCTGCTGTTCCGTGTTCCTGTTGCTCTATTCAGTGTTGGTGAAATCGTAAATACGTGGATATTCCTCCACAAGACCAACAGAATGAATACTGAACTCAGGACCGTTACTTACTCTACTGGGTACAAATACAAACACACAAGAAAAGGAGAGAGTTTCGTAAATTGTCAGCACAGGCGTTTTGCGTGGCAAAGAGCAGCACGCCACATTCATCTGAGAGTGATGCGGAATGCCAGACGATGAGGTTACGTCACGTCAGCCCGGAGAGCGCTGCGCCATGAAAAATGGCTCCGAGCACTGTGGAATTTAATATCTGAGGTCATCAGTCCCCTAGAACTTAGAACTACTTAAACCTACCTAACCTAAGCACATCACACACATCCATGCCTGAGGCAGGATTCGTATCTGCGACCGTAGCGGTCGCGCGGTTCCAGACTGAAGCGCCTAGAACCGCTCGGCCACTGCGGCTGGCGCTGCCCCATGAGACTGCATGTGTTCCGCCTGAAGTTTCAAGATGTATGCAAGCCACGTGCCACACTTGTTCGGCAGCTGTCCGAACAGCATTCCGTAGACGGCGTGCCGCCACGGTTTTCACGTGTTTTATGCGGCTGTTGTCGTGAGTTGCACAGTAGCTCCCTTCTCTCCCGCCTCTCAATACAGTCCCAGCATGTACAAATGCTGGCACGAATTTTTACTTAACGTCGTCCGAAATGAAGGAGAATACAGCGCGTTCAACCATTTTCTATAGATTATGTCA
Source organism: Schistocerca cancellata (assembly GCF_023864275.1). NCBI lineage: Eukaryota > Metazoa > Arthropoda > Insecta > Orthoptera > Acrididae > Schistocerca > Schistocerca cancellata. The sequence goes on along the minus strand of NC_064630.1, from coordinate 736,190,307 downwards.
AGGCTTGTGTTGTTTTGCGTAACTTTATCAAATGGTTCAAATGGCTCTGAGCACTATGGGACTCAACATCTTAGGTCATAAGTACCCTAGAACTTAGAACTACTTAAACCTAACTAATCTAAGGACATCACACACACCCATGCCCGAGGCAGGATTCGAACCTGCGACCGTAGCAGTCCCGCGGTTCCGAACTGCAGCGCCAGAACCACTAGACCACCGCGGCCGGCGTAACTTTATCCCTGAGAGAAACGGCAATGAAACTGAAGATAACACTATCGATAACAAGCTTGAAGAAGTGCAGGCCGCTGGTCTGAAAAAAAGAAAGAAAAAAAAGTATTGCTAGACGCGTGAAAGATCTCTTGCGCGCGTCGTTTGGTGACGATACTGTGCTCAGCCGCCACTTTCGTCATGCTTGGCCTCCCAGGTCCCCAGACCTCAGTCCGTGCGATTATCGGCTTTGGGGTTACCTGAAGTCACAAGTTTATCGTGATCGACCGACATCTCTAAGGATGCTGTAAGACAACATCCGACGCCAATGCCTCACCACAACTCCGGACATGCTTTACAGTGCTGTCACAACATTATTCCTCGACTACGGCTATTGTAGAGGAATGATAGTGGACATATTGAGCATTTCCTGTAAAAAACATCATTTTTGCTTCGTCTTACTTTGTTATGCTAATTATTGCTATTCTGGTCAGATGAAGTGCTATCTGTCGGACATTTTTTAAACTTTTGTATTTTTTTTTTTTTTTTGTTCTAATAAAACCCCATGTCATTCCAAGCATATGTGTCAATTTGTACCTCTCTATCTACATTAATCCGTGATTTACTCAGTTTTCAAATTTATACTGCCTTTTTGATCACCCGATACTTCGGTATTTTAAATTACGATAGACTAGATGCAGAGGAACAATAGAAACAAACAAATTCATCCGGCAGTATATTACAAATGTTATGAGAATTTATTGAAGAGTAGAGAGGCGTCCCTTGTCAAATTAAGCATCAAATTCGGCATCGAAGTTTATATAGTTCAAGAGATGAAAATCAGACAACAACGAAAGCAACTAACTTTCTGGATTTAAAGCCAGGTGTATATAAAGCCACTGGAGGTATGAAAGAGGGATAGGCACCTGGAAATGATTGTCTTTCAACTAAAACTATTGAAGGTGAAGGAAAAATAATACAAAAACCAACCGCAAAATTATTTACAGAATGTCTGTGTGAGAAGACATTTCCCCAAAATTGAACTATGCTGCAACTATTCTTCTCTGCAAGAAAAAAGGCACACACGACTTACGAAATAATAGACCCATCAGCTTTTTCACGGTAATGTACTAGATATACAGGGTTATTACAAATGATTGAAGCGATTTCACAGCTCTACAATAACTTTATTATTTGAGATATTTTCACAATGCTTTGCACACACATACAAAAACTCAAAAAGTTTTTTGAGGCATTCACAAATGTTCGATATGTGCCCCTTTAGTGATTCGGCAGACATCAAACCGATAATCAAGTTCCTCCCACACTCGGCGCAGCATGTCCCCATCAATGAGTTCGAAAGCATCGTTGATGCGAGCTCGCAGTTCTGGCACGTTTCTTGGTAGAGGAGGTTTAAACACTGAATCTTTCACATAACCCCACAGAAAGAAATCGCATGGGGTTAAGTCAGGAGAGCGTGGAGGCCATGACATGAATTGCTGATCATGATCTCCACCACGACCGATCCATCGGTTTTCCAATCTCCTGTTTAAGAAATGCCGAACATCATGATGGAAGTGCGGTGGAGCACCATCCTGTTGAAAGATGAAGTCGACACTGTCGGTCTCCAGTTCTGGCATGAGCCAATTTTCCGCGGGCTACGCGTGAAACTTGCCCGCACGAGTTCAACCGTTTCTTCGCTCACTGCAGGCCGACCCGTTGATTTCCCCTTACAGACGCATCCAGAAGCTTTAAACTGCGCATACCATCGCCGAATGGAGTTAACAGTTGGTGGATCTTTGTTGAACTTCGTCCAGAAGTGTCGTTGCACTGTTATGACTGACTGATGTGAGTGCATTTGAAGCACGACATACGCTTTCTCGGCTCCTGTCGCCATTTTGTCTCACTGCGCTCTGGAGCGCTCTGGAGCGCTCTGGCGGCAGAAACCTGAAGTGCGGCTTCAGCCGAACAAAACTTTATGAGTTTTTCTACGTATTTGTAGAGTGTCGTGACCATATGTCAATGAATGGAGCTACAGTGAATTTATGAAATCGCTTCAATCATTTGTAATAGCCCTGTATTTTGATAATTGCATTGTAAGAACATTGGATATTAACGAAGCAAAAAGTCAGAACTTGCTCTAGAGGTGGATACAGAACAATGGATCATTTGCAACTCGTGAATGAAATTATGGAACGTACTAATTGCTACTTGCTTTGGATTTATAGATTTTGATACCCTGTCACTCATTTTCAGCTAAATCTACAGCAACAGCCTTCGAAGAAAAAAGTGTTGCAGCTTACATTAGCCTCCACCAGAACTGAAAGAGCAGTCAGTTAAGGAAATTACAAGTCAAGAAAAGTATTGTCAACTTATTTGGAGGACGTTTTACAGTTACTAGACTGAAAACCAAGGGACAGGTGATAATGGAGCATATCTAAGCCATATACGTTTTGCGGAACGCAGTGTACTGTTTGCCTCTAGTGTAGGTAAACATCAGTAACGAACGGACAGCTTCTTCTTCTTTTCTTCTTCTTCTTTCTGCAAGTATTAAGCCTGGTACACCCTCTTGGTTGAAATTATTGATCTTTAAATTTCTTCCTCGGTCTTCCATAATATCTTCTAGCCATCATTTGTTATTCTATCCCCTTCCATTTTTGTGGCTGGTTCTTCCAGATGTTTCTGTATCCTTTAAGCTGTTCATTTAAGCTTTGCGCTCCTAGTTCTTCTCTGGTGCCAGTATTCCTCCTCCTGTCGGATAGTGTGTTGGCAGCTACCGTTCTTAGCAGTGTCATCTACTATGCTTGCATTATTTGTTCATTCCTTTTTGTAACAGTCTACGTCTCACTTCTGTGTATCAAGGTTGGTACTGACATCGTTTTATAGAACTTAACTCGAATTTAACTGATGGCTTTCTAGATTGTTCCGTTAATGTAAGTATGTCTTTCAATTTCCTTTCGTTTGCCCGTTTCTGTCTTGAACGAGATAATATTTCCAAAGAATTAGAACGAGTTTACTCTTTCTAGTTTCTGATCTTTTATTATTATTTTGCTGCGAACTGGCCCCAACTGCTGTTGTGGACAAAATAGTAGTAGCTGTTTGAAATGTGTTCTCGCTATCAGCAATCAGAACGTGATCATCAGTAAACAGTAACGTCATAGAGTAGTTCTATTCAATGAAGCCGTAAAAATTAATTTTCTTATCCATTGCCTCAGCATGTTGTCACTATATGTATATATTAAAAAGAATCGGAGACAAATTGTTTCCTTGACTTACTCACAAATTTATACTGGCCCTAGCTTTCCCTTTTCAGCTGTCGCAATTTCTGTTCTTTGGTACCTGCTTTGGACTAGTTTGTTATGTGCACAGGTATTCCTCTTTCGATAATTATCTCCCATAGATTTTCTCTGTTTACTTTATCGTAAACTTTCATCTAGTCTGAGAATAATAAATCTGTCTCTCTCTTGAACTTCCTGTGTTTCTCAGTGATTTACCTAATACCAAACGTATTGTTTGTGCGCAATCTACCTTCTCTAAAGATCGTTTGCTCTTCTGGTACAATATTTTCAACACTTACTGCCAGTCTTCTTACTATTTTAGAATATGCTTTATACGACGTGTTTAACACAGAGATTCCCCTATAGTGTTCTCAGTTACTTCTGTCTACTTTCTTGTAAACAGATAATATTGTAGCTAATTTCTAGTCGTTCGCAATTTTTTCATTTGTCCAGTAACTGGAAATGCAGTTAAGAAGTCTGTATTTCAGTTTAGATGATGCGTAATACATCAGCTCTGTGTTAATTCCGTCACTGTCCTGTGTTTTTGTTTCAATTTTAGACATTGCATCTACTAACTCCTTTATTTCTATTCTTTCTGCTATGACTCTCCCGATTCTTGGAGCATGTCATTCCCGTTTTGATTTTCACTTACATCGTCTCCTGTCGTCCAAAGATTGTTGTAGCAGTCGGGCCATTGTGTCTTAACACTTTTATTCTTGAATCATCTTTCATATTTTTATTTTACTTCTTCATCGTATTATAAATAAATTCTTGTGCATGTTGGACATCGTTTTCCAGTTCCGGAATGAATCTATCCCAGCTCTGGATGAATCTATCCCAGCTTTTTTGATTAATTTTCAGACATATTTCTTTAGTTTCCTTGGATATTTCTCTCTATTTTCAGGAGTCTGTTTTGTAACCATTTCAAACATTGTTCTTTTTTCCTCTCCGTTAATCTAACCACGTCATCATCCCAGTGGATCAGTCCTCTTTCGTTCTTTATGTGACTCCGATGTTCTGGAGCCCGCTCTATTGCAGTTACAGAAGCTTTTTTTCCGTCCACCTTGCTTTGACCAGTATCACTACCACTAGCAACAATGACCTGTACTCAGTTCAGCCCCCTGGTATACTCTCACATCTGTATATGTTACAGCTGTTTTCTGACTTGCCGAAAATATTACAGTATCAGCTGCTATCTTCTTTCAATCCATTTTTCGTGTATAACTCCTCACGTCGGAAAAATGTATTATTCGAAAGTCATTAAAACATCAAAAGTCTCGCAGTAGCTTGCCATTTCTATTTAAGAAAGAAAGATTTGTGTCTAACGTCCCGTCAACATTCAGGTCATCAGAGACGGAGCACAGTCTTGCATTGTTTCAAAGATTGGAAGGATATCGGCCGCAGTCTATCAAAGGAACAATCCCCACATTTGCCTGGAGCAAGTTTGGGAAATCACCCAAAATCTAAATCAGCATGGCCCGACACAGATTTGAACCGTCTTCCCAGCGGATGCGAGTCGAGAGTGCTGACCACTGCGCCACCTCGCTCGTTGTTTCTACACTCCTGGAAATGGAAAAAAGAACACATTGACACCGGTGTGTCAGACCCACCATACTTGCTCCGGACACTGCGAGAGGGCTGTACAAGCAATGATCACACGCACGGCACAGCGGACACACCAGGAACCGCGGTGTTGGCCGTCGAATGGCGCTAGCTGCGCAGCATTTGTCCACCGCCGCCGTCAGTGTCAGCCAGTTTGCCGTGGCATACGGAGCTCCATCGCAGTCTTTAACACTGGTAGCATGCCGCGACAGCGTGGACGTGAACCGTATGTGCAGCTGACGGACTTTGAGCGAGGGCGTATAGTGGGCATGCGGGAGGCCGGGTGGACGTACCGCCGAATTGCTCAACACGTGGGGCGTGAGGTCTCCACAGTACATCGATGTTGTCGCCAGTGGTCGGCGGAAGGTGCACGTGCCCGTCGACCTGGGACCGGACCGCAGCGATGCACGGATGCACGCCAAGACCGTAGGATCCTACGCAGTGCCGTAGGGGACCGCACCGCCACTTCCCAGCAAATTAGGGACACTGTTGCTCCTGGGGTATCGGCGAGGACCATTCGCAACCGTCTCCATGAAGCTGGGCTACGGTCCCGCACACCGTTAGGCCGTCTTCCGCTCACGCCCCAACATCGTGCAGCCCGCCTCCAGTGGTGTCGCGACAGGCGTGAATGGAGGGACGAATGGAGACGTGTCGTCTTCAGCGATGAGAGTCGCTTCTGCCTTGGTGCCAATGATGGTCGTATGCGTGTTTGGCGCCGTGCAGGTGAGCGCCACAATCAGGACTGCATACGACCGAGGCACACAGGGCCAACACCCGGCATCATGGTGTGGGGAGCGATCTCCTACACTGGCCGTACACCACTGGTGATCGTCGAGGGGACACTGAATAGTGCACGGTACATCCAAACCGTCATCGAACCCATCGTTCTACCATTCCTAGACCGGCAAGGGAACTTGCTGTTCCAACAGGACAATGCACGTCCGCATGTATCCCGTGCCACCCAACGTGCTCTAGAAGGTGTAAGTCAACTACCCTGGCCAGCAAGATCTCCGGATCTGTCCCCCATTGAGCATGTTTGGGACTGGATGAAGGGTCGTCTCACGCGGTCAGCACGTCCAGCACGAACGCTGGTCCAACTGAGGCGCCAGGTGGAAATGGCATGGCAAGCCGTTCCACAGGACTACATCCAGCATCTCTACGATCGTCTCCATGGGAGAATAGCAGCCTGCATTGCTGCGAAAGGTGGATATACACTGTACTAGTGCCGACATTGTGCATGCTCTGTTGCCTGTGTCTATGTGCCTGTGGTTCTGTCAGTGTGATCATGTGATGTATCTGACCCCAGGAATGTGTCAATAAAGTTTCCCCTTCCTGGGACAATGAATTCACGGTGTTCTTATTTCAATTTCCAGGTGTGTATTACACTAGAACTGACATGTGATTACATTTTCACGCAATTTGGGTGCATAGATCCTTATAAATCAGTACCCAGAACAACCACCTCTGGCCGTAATAACGGCCTTGATACGCCTGGGCATTGAATCAAACAGAGCTTGGATGGAGTGTACAGGTACAGCTGCCCATGCAGCTTCAACACGATGCCACAGTTCATCAAGAGTAGTGACTGGTGTATTGTGACGACCCAGTTCCTCGGCCACCATTGACCAGACGTTTTCAGTTGGCGAGAGATCTGGAGAATGTGCTGGCCAGAGCAGCAGTCGAAAATTTTCTGTATCCAGAAAGGCCCGTACAGGAGCTGCAACATGCGGTCGTGCATTATCCTGCTGAAATGTAGGGTTTCGCAGGGATCGAATGAAGGGTAGAGCCACGGGTGGTAACGTCCACTGTTCAAAGTGCCGTCAATGCGAACAAGAGGTGACCGAGGCGAGTAACCAATGGCACCCCATACCATCACGCCGGGTGATACGCCAGTATGGCGATGACGAATACACGTTTCCAATGTGGGTTCACCGCGATGTCGTCAAACACGAATGCGACCATCATGATGCTGTAAACAGAACCTGGATTCATCCGATTAAATGACGTTTTGCCATTCGTGCACTCAAGTTCGTCGTTGAGTACACCATCGCAGGCGCTCCTGTCTGTGATGCAGCGTCAACGGTAATCGCAGCCATGGTCTCCGAGCTGATAGTCCATGGTGCTGCAAACGTCGTCGAACTGTTCGTGCAGATGGTTGTTGTCTTGCAAACGTGCCCATCTGTTGTCTCAGGGGTCGAGACGTGGCTGCACGATCCGTTACAGCCATGTGGATAAGATGCCTGTCATCTCGACTGGTAGTGATACGAGGCCTTTGGGATCCAGCACGGCGTTCCGTATTACCCTCCTGAACCCACGGATTCCATATTCTGCTAACAGTCGTTGGATCTCGACCAACGCGAGGAGCAATATCGCGATACGATAAACCGCAATCGCGACAGGCTGCAATCCGACCTTTATCAAAGTCGGAAACGTGATGGTACGCATTTCTCCTCCTTACACGAGGCATCCCAAAAACGTTTCACCAGGCAACGCCGGTCAATTGCTGTTTGTGTATGAGAATTGGAAACTTTCCTCATGTCAGCACGTTGTAGGTCTCGCCACCGGCGCCAACCTTGTGTGAATGCTCTGAAAAGCTAATCATTTGCACATCACAGCATCTTCTTCTTGTCTGTTAAATTTCGCGTCTGTAGCACGTCATCTTCGTGGTGTAGCAATTTTAATGGCCAGTAGTGTATATGTTTCGTTAAATAAATCACTAGCCACTTCAATTCCTAAGCCTCATATTTTGATTAGGATCTAAAGTACTTTGCCTTTTTTAAACTTCTCGTTTCGTTCGCACGTGGTGACTCGTTTACTGAAAACACATTTCATAGAGAGAACAATTTTTCACACGCTGGTCGGGCTGATAGTCGGAGAATTGACTGAATGACGATGTATCTTAAGCTGCAAGCTGTCTCACAGTAAAGATATTCACACTGGTGAACATTCGAGCAGCCTCAACAAAGGACGATGTGAGATACAATACCATTCATTAAAACGTTAACCTCATTAAGAAAGCGAGTGTGCATAGTACCAGATTGTTAAGCTATAGATCAAAGATTGGATGCTAATGGTATAACATCTTTCTTCAACAAAATAAATAAATAAGTAAATAAAAATGTGGGTGTCGAAGTGCATATCAAGGTAAATGAAGGTGAAGACCGCTAAATTTAAAGTTGACGCTGGTTTATAGCAGCAAAAGTAATACGTGACAAACTAATATCGCAAAGTTGTTCGTCCATTTTACAGAAAGTTAGATGCCGATTTGGCAAAGTGTGCTTTACACCGTGTTCTTTGTGCGAGGATAATTTATGTTACTGATAATTCTCTAACGACTATCACTTTAAACATTGTATGCCGGCCGCGGTGGTCTAGCAGCTCTGACGCTGCAGTCCGGAACCGCGGGACTGCTACGGTCGCAGGTTCGAATCCTGCCTCGGGCATGGGTGTGTGTGATGTCCTTAGGTTAGTTAGGTTTAAGTAGTTCTAAGTTCTAGGGGACTTATGACCTAAGATGTTGAGTCCCATAGTGCTCAGAGCCATTTTTTTAAACATTGTAAACTCTGACATAATAAATAAAGTTGTTTGCGCCTGCTGCGTATTGTATATAAAATCAATTGTCTTTTATGTCTTTGTCATCTGTTTTGTGATGAAAGCGTTTATCAGCTGTCATCAAAAACAAAAGTAGAACAAGAAGAGAAGAAATCAAATTTTGGGGTTGGATCGAAAGCATGAAACAGCATACAAGCGTCTTAACCTACACACAATGCTATCGCACTGCTTTAATAAATTATAAGTAAATTCATCACGCTGACATCTTGAAGAAAAGCCCGCTAGTATTAATGGTTTAATGGTTTTAGGGTTCGATACTCGGGTCCTTAAGCCACATCATCATGCAGTGCTTAGAGCCATTTGAATTCAACATTTTGTTTGACCATTGCTTCCTTTTTTCTGTTTGTACTTTCACTTTTTTCTCCTTCTCATCGCCTGTAAATATAATTCTGTTAAGAGCAAGCTTCCAATGACTGGTAGCAACTCACACTAATGTAACTGGAGCGTAACTGTACCCAGTGAAGTGACCAAGTTAGCTGCCCCACAGCCGACTATATGGTTCGCTGTGCGGAGTAAAATAGCTTACAATTATTCAGAAAATTCTTGTAGCACCAAAAATATAGGCAAATCTGTTGTATTGATACCAATGCAGCTGTTTCACGAGTTTGTTTAGTTCACATGGGCCGGCCAGAGTGGCCGAGCGGTTCTAGGCGCTTCAGTCTGGAACCGCGCGACCGCTACGGTCGCAGGTTCGAATCCTGCCTCGGGCATGGATGTGTGTGATGTCCTTAGGTTAGTTAGGATTAAGTAGTTCTAAGTTCTAGGGTACTGATGACCTCAGATGTTAAGTCCCATAGTGTTCAGAGCCATTTTTTAGTTCACATGCATTATTGTTTCATTCTGCCAACGGCCTTGTCAAAGAGGGCGGAGGAGCGGATAGAGATTCAGGGCACTCTCTTGTCCTAGGGGTGGGAAATCGCCCCTAAAGGGGGAAGAATCAGCAATGATCAACGACATGAGGATGCAGAAGGCAATGGAAACCACTGCTTTAAAGACACGTAACGTGTATCCACCGGACATGTGGCCTGTAACTGAAGAAGTGTCATGATGATGTCTCCATTGGCAAAAGATTCCGAAATAGTCCCCCGGATATCCGGGAGGGGACTGCCAAGGGGGAGGTTACCATGAGAAAAAGATTGAATAATCAACGAAAGGATAACGTTCTACGAGTCGGGGCGTGGAATGTCAGAAGCTTGAACATGGTAGGGAAACCAGAAAATCTTAAAAGGGAAATGCAAAGGCTCAATCTAGATAAACACTCCTGGAAATGGAAAAAAGAACACATTGACACCGGTGTGTCAGACCCACCATACTTGCTCCGGACACTGCGAGAGGGCTGTACAAGCAATGATCACACGCACGGCACAGCGGACACACCAGGAACCGCGGTGTTGGCCGTCGAATGGCGCTAGCTGCGCAGCATTTGTGCACCGCCGCCGTCAGTGTCAGCCAGTTTGCCGTGGCATACGGAGCTCCATCGCAGTCTTTAACACTGGTAGCATGCCGCGACAGCGTGGACGTGAACCGTATGTGCAGTTGACGGACTTTGAGCGAGGGCGTATAGTGGGCATGCGGGAGGCCGGGTGGACGTACCGCCGAATTGCTCAACACGTGGGGCGTGAGGTCTCCACAGTACATCGATGTTGTCGCCAGTGGTCGGCGGAAGGTGCACGTGCCCGTCGACCTGGGACCGGACCGCAGCGACGCACGGATGCACGCCAAGACCGTAGGATCCTACGCAGTGCCGTAGGGGACCGCACCGCCACTTCCCAGCAAATTAGGGACACTGTTGCTCCTGGGGTATCGGCGAGGACCATTCGCAACCGTCTCCATGAAGCTGGGCTACGGTCCCGCACACCGTTAGGCCGTCTTCCGCTCACGCCCCAACATCGTGCAGCCCGCCTCCAGTGGTGTCGCGACAGGCGTGAATGGAGGGACGAATGGAGACGTGTCGTCTTCAGCGATGAGAGTCGCTTCTGCCTTGGTGCCAATGATGGTCGTATGCGTGTTTGGCGCCGTGCAGGTGAGCGCCACAATCAGGACTGCATACGACCGAGGCACACAGGGCCAACACCCGGCATCATGGTGTGGGGAGCGATCTCCTACACTGGCCGTACACCACTGGTGATCGTCGAGGGGACACTGAATAGTGCACGGTACATCCAAACCGTCATCGAACCCATCGTTCTACCATTCCTAGACCGGCAAGGGAACTTGCTGTTCCAACAGGACAATGCACGTCCGCATGTATCCCGTGCCACCCAACGTGCTCTAGAAGGTGTAAGTCAACTACCCTGGCCAGCAAGATCACCGGATCTGTCCCCCATTGAGCATGTTTGGGACTGGATGAAGGGTCGTCTCACGCGGTCAGCACGTCCAGCACGAACGCTGGTCCAACTGAGGCGCCAGGTGGAAATGGCATGGCAAGCCGTTCCACAGGACTACATCCAGCATCTCTACGATCGTCTCCATGGGAGAATAGCAGCCTGCATTGCTGCGAAAGGTGGATATACACTGTACTAGTGCCGACATTGTGCATGCTCTGTTGCCTGTGTCTATGTGCCTGTGGTTCTGTCAGTGTGATCATGTGATGTATCTGACCCCAGGAATGTGTCAATAAAGTTTCCCCTTTCTGGGACAATGAATTCACGGTGTTCTTATTTCAATTTCCAGGAGTGTTGTTGGGGTCAGTGAAGTGAAGTGGAAGGAAGACAAGGATATCTGGTTAGATGAGTGTCGGGTAATATCAACAGCAGCAGTAAATGGTATAACAGGTGTAGGATTCGTTATGAATAGGAAGGTAGGGCTGAGGGTGTGTTACTGTGAACAGTTCAGTGACCGGGTTGTTCTAATCAGAATCGAAAGCAGACCAACACCGACAACGATACTTCAAGTATACATGCCGACGTCGCAAGCTGAAGATGAACAGATAGAGAAAGTGTATGAGGATATTGAAAGGGTAATGCAGTATGTAAAGGACGAAAATCTAATAGTCATGGGCGACTGGAATGTAGTTGTAGGGGAAGGAGTAGAAGAAAAGGTTACAGGAGAATATGGGCTTGGGACAAGGAATGAAAGAGGAGACAGAGTAATTGAGTTCTGTAACAAGTTTCAGCTAGTAATAGCGAATACCCTGTTCAAGAATCACAAGGGGAGGAGGTATACTTGGAAAAGGCCGGAAGATACGGGAAGATTTCAATTAAATTACATCATGGTCAGACAGAGATTCCGAAATCAGATACTGGATTGTAAGGCGTACCAAGGAGCAGATATAGATTCAGATCACAATATCGTGGTGATGAAGAGTAGGCTGAAGTTCAAGACATTAGTCAGGAAGAATCAATACGCAAAGAAGTGGGATACGGAAGTACTAAGGAATGACGAGATACGTCTGAAGTTCTCTAACGCTATAGATACAGCAATAAGGAATAGCGCAGTAGGCAGTACAGTTGAAGAGGAATGGACATCTCTAAAAAGGGCCATCACAGAAGTTGGGAAGGAAAACAAAGGTACAAAGAAGGTAGCTGCGAAGAAACCATTGGTAACAGAAGAAATACTTCAGTTGATTGATGAAAGTAGTACAAACATGTTCCGGGAAAATCAGGAATACAGAAATACAAGTCGCTGAGGAATGAAAGAAACAGCAAGTGCAGGGAAGCTAAGACGGAATGGCTGCAGGAAAAATGTGAAGACATCGAAAAAGATATGATTCTCGGAAGGACAGACTCAGCATACAGGAAAGTCAAAACAACTTTTGGTGACATTAAAAGCAACGGTGGTAACATTAAGAGTGCAACGGGAATTCCACTATTAAATACAGAGGAGAGAGCAGATAGGTGGAAAGAGTACATTGGTAGCCTCTATGCGGGTGAAGATTTGTCTGATGTGATAGAAGAAGAAACAGGAGTCGATTTAGAAGAGATAGGGGATCCAGTATTAGAATCGGAATTTAAAAGAGCTTTGGAGGACTTACGGCCAAATAAGGCATAAGGGATAGATAACATTCCATCAGAATTTCTAAAATCATTGGGGGAAGTGGCAACAAAACGACTATTGACGTTGGTGTGTAGAATATATGAGTCTGGCGACATACCATCTGACTTTCGGAAAAGCATCATCCACACAATTCCGAAGAAGGCAAGAGCTGACAAGTGCGAGAATTATCGCACAATCAGCTTAACAGCTCATGCATCGAAGCTGCTTACAAGAATAATATACAGAAGAATGGAAAAGAAAATTGAGAATGCGCTAGGTGACGATCAGTTTGGCTTTAGGAAAAGTAAGGGGACGAGAGAGGCAATTCTGACGTTACGGCTAATAATGGAAGCAAGGCTAAAGAAAAATCAAGACACTTTCATAGGATTTGTCAACCTGGAAAAAGCGTTCGACAATATAAAATGGTGCAAGCTGTTCGAGATTCTGAAAAAAGTAGGGGTAAGCTATAGGGAGAGACGGGTCATATACAATACGTACGACAACCAAGAGCGAATAATAAGAGTGGACGATCAAGAACAAAGTGCTCGTATTAAGAAGGGTGTAAGACAAGGCCGTAGCCTTTCGCCCTACTCTTCAATCTATACATCGAGGAAGCAATGATGGAAATAAAAGAAAGGTTCAGGAGTGGAATTAAAATACAAGGTGAAAGGATATCAATGATACGATTCGCTGATGACATTGCTATCCTGAGTGAAAGTGAAGAAGAATTAAATGATCTGCTGATCGGAATGAACAGTCTAATGAGTACACAGTATGGTTTGAGAGTAAATCGGAGAAAGACGAAGGTAATGAGAAGTAGTAGAAATGAGAACAGCGAGAAACTTAACATCGGGATTGATGGTCACGAAGTCAATGAAGTTAAGGAATTCTGCTACCTAGGCAGTAAAATAACCAATGACGGACGGAGCAAGGAGAACATCAAAAGCAGACTCGCTATGGCAAAAAAGGCATTTCTGGCCAAGAGAAGCCTACTAATATCAAATACCGACCTTAATTTGGGGAAGAAATTTCTGAGGATGTACGTCTGGAGTACAGCATTGTATGGCAGTGAAACATGGACTGTGGGAAAACCGGAACAGAAGAGAATCGAAGCATTTGAGATGTGGTGCTATAGACGAATGTTGAAAATTAGGTGGACTGATAAGGTAAGGAATGAGGAGGTTCTACGCAGAATCGGAGAGGAAAGTAATATGTGGAAAACACTGATAAGGAGAAGGGTCAGGATGATAGGACATCTGCTAAGACATGAGGGAATGACTTCCATGGTACTAGAGGGAGCTGTAGAGGGCAAAAACTGTAGAGGAAGACAGAGATTGGAATACGTCAAGCAAATAATTGAGGACGTAGGTTGCAAGTGCTACTCTGAGATGAAGAGGTTAGCACAGAAAAGGAATTCGTGGCGGGCCGCATTAAACCAGTCAGTAGACTGATGACAAAAAAAATAGAGCTACAACATGAAATGATTTCCGAATTTAATTAAGAAATTCATTGCTTCGCTTTATCTGACAACAGAATCAGTCATAGCAATTTATGTGTCTCGACAGACTGCTCGTGTAATTGCAAAGATTTGTTCATTACTTCTTTAGGAACAAACCCAACGAAACCAAAAGGAGGTACCCTTGGGGCAGAAACATATATTTTGAAAGGTAAAGAAATTACTGTTTCACTATTGCAACACTGAAGTATGTGTCTTAATTTAATTCATCACGAATAATGATGCTGAAATTTAGCAACTTCGTCGATATTGATTAAACAGAACCATCATTGTATCTGTCACGTTCTTCGAGTGAAGCACGACGCGATTCATAAATTCATTCCCATTCTCATTAGCTGACGTGAAAATACTGTCAATGATATACTGCGTGTGTGTGAATTTACGTGCGGTGAAGGCTACATGAAAACCAGTCGATGTGAAGGACGGCTACACTAAAACGCAAAACAACGCGCAGCGCTTGACAACGGGAATAAATTTCTGAATCTTGGCATGCTTCAACTAAAAAAAAGGAAAACAGAAAAGCGGTTAATTTTATTCTTTTGAATTTACCTCATTCTGAGACTTTCAACAAAAGACGCGCAGCGCTCGCTAATTGGAATAAACTTCTGAAACTTCGCATGATTTATGTAAAAAAAGACATAGTGAATCGGTTCATTTTATTCTTTTGAATTTACGTCATCTAAAGGTTTCAGTATAAGAGTTTGTTACACGTTTTTAGAAACACACTTTTCTTTATCTGTGTCTCAGAACAATTTTCTGAAAGGATCATCTGAGTCTGCTGAAACAATGGTGGTAACATCGTCTTACCGACATGTCAAAATCATTCCAGTAGCGTGGAGTGCAATCGGTCTAGGATGGGACAGAAATAGGGAGATGAAGAGGTATTCATCAAATACCGATGATGATGATGATGCATTGTATGGAAACGATTTGTTTTTTTTTGGGGGGGGGGGGGCAGCGTTATCCTTTTTATTGCGCCACTACGAGACGCTCAGATGAACTGGCGTATTAAAACACGAGAAGTGGAAGACACATTGCTGGAAATTTCAGAACTGACTTAAATTAGACGTGCATCAATGAAAATTATGATACTAGGGATTTCGAGTAGGGTATGCAGCGTAAATCTATTTAGGATGAAGACGCACGGATAGCATTATGTAAAGGCACAGTAATATGCAAGACTGATGAAAACGTGCTCGAGATGTGAACTGTGGGATTCTCTTAGACTCTACTTTCATTTTTATAGACTGACCATTATTTCATTTTATCTTTATAACTCTTCTGTTTCAACACAGAGACTTCATTACCTTGACGCACCACCTCCTATTATGCTTATCCACTCTCCTTCATCATTCATTCCTGTAATTTACATGCATTAATAACTTATGGATGCTGCGCGCAGCACACATTACTAATAGGTTGCTCCACAACTACAATGAGCATCGTAAACACTATCATATTTTTCGTTTGTGTGTTCCACATTAATTGAGTAAAATCAAACTTAGCATGCCATTTATTGGTTTCAACACATCTGAAGAAGCTCTATAGTTGAACGGAATCCGTGATTATTATAAAGACAAATGCGCCGATAGGCTGCAATACGGAATATTACAATAACATTACGAATGTTGAATATGACACAATACAAAGGAAGTGCAATTTTTATTTTGGTTGTATCGTTCACATATGTAGACTGATACTTCGTTTTTTTCTAAAAAAAATGTCGTTCAGAAACTGAGAGAAACCAGATGTGCTACTTGTTCACAGAGAATGCAGAACGAACGCGTAAAGAATAGCTGAGTTGTATCGTGACACAAGAAGGACAGTTCTTGACTTCGTTACGAACACTTTATTCAGAGACAGAGCATGACTCTGGATGCAAACTATGAAATAAAATAAGCCACTCTACCTAGATGTACTTGTGTTCAACATACCGAGAAAATCCCCATACAACAATCTTTGAATGTTATGGGTACACACTTATGTCACTAAGTGCTGTAACGTGGCAGTTTTCCTAGGCCGTATGAGTTATTGGGATTTATTTCACATAAGTAGAACTGACATCAAGCACACCGGACTTAATGCAAAAAGTTTGCCCAGTTAAGTCGTGTCACTTTATTTAGTGCATTAAAAGTGACGGAAGTAGGAGAGAGAATGTCTCATAGTTCCTTTCCTGGGCGGACCTGTTATTACATCACGGCCTGTGATCTTAATGGCTGAGCGAGTGGTGTAACGTTTCCCTGAATTCCTGTTTTACTGCTCACTTAATTGCTCAGCCACCTGCTAACCGGTTTACATCATTTTAAAATGGTCGAGAATGAAGTATACTCTCTTACAGGTAAATGTTGATAATATACTTCATGTAATAATTTCTCAATACCACACGGAACAGTTTTGAAGCAATGCCATTTTTGAGTTTCGATCTAACAGCTAGTTATAAATTAGGCTATTAAGAGCGTAAAAAGAAGCAGTGAAGTTAACGCAGCCGTCAGCGCCCATTTTACATCTGGCAACTGCCAAACCCATTGAAACAGAAAATCCAAGATGGAGAAATTGTGATAATACAATACATTAGAGTGACAACAACAGAATAATTCTGTAGCTCGCTACTAGCAAAGCAAAACGAAACTTATTCATTGAAGAGAACGGAGAAAACTGTGAATAAATAAATCAAATCCAGCTGTTGTAATATGAATTTTCTTCATTGCGCATCATTCACAATAGGTCTAAAACAGATCTTACACGAAAAAGCGCTACCTACGATTGAATAAGAAACGATTCGAGACTGTGTAGGTACGACCAAAAATGCATCATGAACTTCCACTCAAAATAACAACTTAGAAGTTTCTTCCTTACGCTATTTCTTTTATCCTTTCTTTTCGGGCGTTCAAAATAATTTCCATAACGGTAAGATCTCGACTACGTAAAGTGTTACAACTTGCACGGTCTTTCGAAGTTCGCAAAGACAGTTATCAGGAAGATGAGTAACGACATACTAACTGCGATCGAAATAATCTTGATACTGTACCCTGGAAAAGACATTTAAATATTTTTCATAAATTACAAGATCACTAAGTGACCAACGCTGTAATAACACAGTCTTCTCTTCTTGTGCCTTTGTCCCGTGGCGACGTAGGGTCAGCGTTGTTATTAACGGATTTGACACGGCTAGTTTTAAGGGGCGGCCAGATGCCATTCCTGTCGCTGCCCTATTATCCCCGGAACGGGGATGTCTGCGTTCAGTGTTATTCATGTGAAAGTGGCCGGAATTTTTCTAAATAGTTGCGAATCGTGTAACCGAGGTGGCACTCGGGTACGAGTCCGATATTCACCTAAAAACCACATTCAGGCTGGTTGGCACACTGACCTTCGTCGTTAATCCGCCAGCCGAATTCAATGCGGGGCCGGCGTACCATCGCATCGCGGAAGTGGCGCCTAAACACGCACAGCTATTCGGGATGAAGCAGTTTTATACTATGTTCTAAACAAGTAGTGTTTTCCTCTTTCTTGTAACACCATGTCTTCCTGTTCGCTTTACAAGACAGTCTCTAGTGAATGATGAGATATCATGAGAGGGAAGGAAGTCTAAAGTCGTTCAAATATTTAGTTCGGTCTAGGACATGGAAAGTGAAGTGTCGGCAGAATTGCCAACACTGTTTTTAGAGGAGACCGAAATGCACGCTATAAGCTCACGCAGGCGGGCGTGAGGTCTGAAACAGGATACGTAATGAATGCTATAAAGAAAAGTACGTAGCTTCTGGAATACTTAACTTTAATCCACATTTGTAGAACATCGCTCTTGATGATACATTAAACATTAATAGAATTTCAATATCTATACTGGTAATGGCGCCTTGCTAGGTCGTAGCAAATGTAGCTGAAGGCTATGCTAACTATTCTTCTCGGCAAATGAGAGCGTAATTCTCAGTGAACCATGGCTAGCAACGTCGGCTGTACAAGTGGGGCGAGTGCTAGTACGTCTCTCTAGACCTGCCGTGTGGTGGCGCTCGGTCTGCAATTACTGGCAGTGGCGACACGCGGGTCCGTCGTATACTAGCGGACCGCGGCCGATTTAAAAGCTACCACCTAGCAAGTGTGGTGTCTGGCGGTGACACCACAGAAAGAGTTGCTTTGCAGCAAGGAAATAAGATAAAGTAAATTGAAAAACCAAGAAAAACATTCGTGATTGGTTAAAGAACTGAGAGCGTGATTTCTTACATAACTCAGGACTCGTTTTACAAGCTGGTATGCAAGAGGGAGAGTTTGGATATATTCTTGGGGCTCACCAGGCCATTTGTGCGCGAGGCCATAAAGAAACAACACTGGCTGCTGGAGAACCGCTATGAAGCCTCTTGCCGTACGCGTCCGATGCGCGACATGCGGGCGACAAGGAATCCAGAGTAGAGGTGGGCCAATTCTACCCGCCACTCGTCCAACAGACATCTCGCCTTATGTTGGCACTGAACGAATTGTTGGTTACGTGAATTGGTTGCTGCTTTGGTCACACACTGCACCGTGTATTGACCTCTGGGACCAAGAGAATGAGCTGAAAGCCAGTGCCTGAAACCGAATCAAGCTGACACTCGGAAACTCTAAAGGTTAGCCACCAGATTCTATATGGACATAATATTAACATCCTTACGAGGATGTAGGGCTTATCGAAGCAGTAGAAGGCAAATGCAAGCTTTTAATTGTGGGTTTACAACACCAGCGCACAACCGAAAATAAACCAAGCGTAATCAGCTTCATACTGCGATTAATCGATGTGAGTTTCATAGCTGCGCTACTGAAGCCATTGATTTAGCAAACAGTTATATTGTGCAACGATCCTGTCCTACATTTCATCAACCAGACCATCGATGAGTACTTACAACATCTGCTTCCTTGACTGCTCCTTCATGAAGTGAGTGGACTTATGACGTTGTTCCAGCAATGGCTGTCGTTCATACTTCGATAATGGTGGGCGCATAGGAGTAAAATAATCGCAGATCATTTTCGAGTGAATACAAAACCGTTTCTCATCTACATAAATCTCCAGGCTAAAACCATATTTTTCGTACTGGCATGGTCCTAGATTTCTGTCCTGCACCCACCAAATTGTTTTTCCGAAAAAAAAGAATAACATTAATTGCTAATCTTTTAAGTTTGCCAGTACAGAGGCCGAATTATCACCCTATAAATAGTGTCACACTTGTTTGAACATTAGATAAGATTTCAAGGAGTAGCGAATTGGCGGGCCGTTGTGGCCGAGCGGTTCTAGGCGATTCAGTTCGGAACCGCGCTGCTGCTACGGTCGCAGGTTCGAATCCTGCCTCGGGCATGGATGTGTTTAATATCCTTAGGTTATTTAGGTTTAAGTAGTTCTAAGTATAGGGGAGTGTTGACCTAAGATGTTAAGTCCCATAGTGCTCAGAGCCATTTGAACTATTTGATGTAGCGAATTTGGTAACGGAGTCTAATAAAACGCATGAAAGGGCGAGTAAAAATTGCAGGAGGAAGACAATGTTTGCCTACAGTAAGCAGGTTGCATTAGCTATGCAGAAATAAATCGACTTGGCAGAATAGACTAAAATGGAGACATGTGTCAAACCTATCTGTGCACTGAGATACAGAACTATTCTTTTAAAATAATAGAAATGCGAGTATTTCTCTACCAGACTCATCGCGAAGTAAACGATGGTATTACAAATACCATGCACTAGCGAATGTGAGCATATTACATAATTGTTAAACATATATAGGAATTAGATGTACATCCCATACTCCTCTCCCTGTCCATTTCCTCCCCTCTCCTCTCTTTCTCCATCTCCTTCTCCTCGTCTCTCGCTCTGTACATCATATCCCCCTCCCATCTCTGGTCATCTCTTGCTCCCTGAACTCCTCCTCCCTCCTCTACCTACTTCTTACCTCTCGATTTCCTCCTTTCCTCTGTGTCCATCTCCTCCCCTCTCTTTGGCCCTGGGCCTTCTTTACAGTTACTGTAAACGGAGCATTGATTGGGAATTGAAATCGCTTGAAATGGATGGCTAAATTGGGTGGGATCATTGGAGTATGAGGTATGACGGAGATTTCTCCTGCTGCTGGATCTGCGAGGCATAGTTTTAACCTATGAATGGGCGGAGTTACAAAGATTCACACGGTTCAGGTTCTACAGTAGTATTCCAATCATAAGTCAGTGAGCCATAAATAGAACTTTCCTGTTTTCTGTTAAACTGACGTCGAGAAAGAACATTGTTGTGTATACAACTTTTGTTTAAAGTTGTATATAGGGAGAAAAAATATATAAGGAAGAAGCAATTTTTCTAAAGGTTTATGTGCGCTAGTATCATAGTTAAAAGTGATTACGAGAAACAAAACAAAAGTGCAGATATTTACAGTAAAGCACAACATTTTCTTTCTTTCAGTTGGCTCTAACGAAAAACCTATACATCGCCATTTAAAATATAAAATAATTTATGTCCGAATGTTCATTAGAGTATCGTGTAAAAATTTGAAGTAAAATATTTATGTACTGTTCAAGATCAATGTTGACATTTTCGCCTTCTATACATGTATTATATATATATTTTTTATTTTACATATGTTAAAAATAGATAGCATATGTTCATCCAAATACTAATTAGAGCATCATGTAAAAATTTTATATAAATCTGTACAGCACTTTTCGAGAATTTTTGGAGATATTGGAAATAATATTCCTCCTTTATATATTATATATACTTATATACAATGTGTATTAAAATATGTATAGAATATTTCCTCCTAATGATTAATAGAGTACTGTGTAAAAATGTGAAGTAAATCTGTCAAGAACTTTTTGTGGTTTCTGGTAACAACGTTTCCCCACATGTACAGGGTGCAGTGGGTGTAAGTGCTAATATTATTGTTGGTGAGTGAGCGTCGTGTACTAAACAACGTTACATCAGTATTTACATCATTTATGGATTAACAATTCTAGCTATTACAAGTCATATGTTTTTAGATTGGTTAGTACCTCCAAGGACATGTGGCAAAAGAAAGCCATCAATACTCATTTTCTCATGGGCAGAAGGTCAGGAGTTGAAGTATGGACATATGGATGCCAAAAAAATAGTCCACTCTGACAGGCAAAGTCCACTTAGTAGTACAGTTATAGCTGTGCAGAAAACATCAGACTGTAAGGTCTCTGACATGTTATTGGGATGAGGGTTCTATGCAGAGAAAAAAAACAGCCAATACACCGATGTGTGTACATATCTACTTCTACATCTACATCTATACTCCGCGAGCCACCTTACGGTGTGTGGCGGAGGGTACTTATTGTACCACTATCTGATCCCCCCTTCCCTGTTCCATTCACGAATTGTGCGTGGGAAGAACGACTGCTTGTAAGTCTCCGTATTTGCTCTAATTTCTCGGATCTTTTCGTTGTGATCATTACGCGAGATATATGTGGGCGGTAGTAATATGTTGCCCATCTCTTCCCGGAATGTGCTCTCTCGTAATTTCGATAATAAACCTCTCCGTATTGCGTAACGCCTTTCTTGAAGTGTCCGCCACTGGAGCTTGTTCAGCATCTCCGTAACGCTCTCGCGCTGACTAAATGTCCCCATGACGAATCGCGCTGCTTTTCGCTGGATCATGTCTATCTCTTCTATTAATCCAACCTGGTAAGGGTCCCATACTGATGAGCAATACTCAAGAATCGGACGAACAAGCGTTTTGTAAGCTACTTCTTTCGTCGATGAGTCACATTTTCTTAGAATTCTTCCTATGAATATCAACCTGGCGCCTGCTTTTCCCACTATTTGTTTTATGTGATCATTCCACTTCAGATCGCTCCGGATAGTAACTCCTAAGTATTTTACGGTCGTTACCGCTTCCAATGATTTACCACCTATGGCATAATCGTACTGGAATGGATTTCTGCCCCTATGTATGCGCATTATATTACATTTATCTACGTTTAGGGAAAGCTGCCAGCTGTCGCACCATGCATTAATCCTCTGCAGGTCTTCCTGGAGTACGTACGAGTCTTCTGATGTTGCTACTTTCTTGTAGACAACCGTGTCATCTGCAAATAGCCTCACGGAGCTACCGATGTTGTCAACTAAGTCATTTATGTATATTGTAAACAATAAAGGTCCTATCACGCTTCCTTGCGGTACTCCCGAAATTACCTCTACATCTGCAGATTTTGAACCGTTAAGAATGACATGTTGTGTTCTTTCTTCTAGGAAATCCTGAATCCAATCACAAACCTGGTCCGATATTCCGTAAGCTCGTATTTTTTTCACTAATCGTAAGTGCGGAACCGTATCAAATGCCTTCCTGAAGTCCAGGAATACGGCATCAATCTGCTCGCCAGTGTCTACGGCACTGTGAATTTCTTGGGCAAATAGGGCGAGCTGAGTTTCACATGATCTCTGTTTGCGGAATCCATGTTGGTTATGATGAAGGAGATTTGTATTATCTAAGAACGTCATAATACGAGAACACAAAACATGTTCCATTATTCTACAACAGATTGACGTAAGCGAAATAGGCCTATAATTATTCGCATCTGATTTATGACCCTTCTTGAAAATGGGAACGACCTGCGCTTTCTTCCAGTCGCTAGGTACTTTACGTTCTTCCAGCGATCTACGATAAATTGCTGATAGAAAGGGGGCAAGTTCTTTAGCATAATCACTGTAGAATCTTAAGGGTATCTCGTCTGGTCCGGATGCTTTTCCGCTACTAAGTGATAGAAGTTGTTTTTCAATTCCGATATCGTTTATTTCAATATTTTCCATTTTGGCGTCCGTGCGACGGCTGAAGTCAGGGACCGTGTTACGATTTTCCGCAGTGAAACAGTTTCGGAACACTGAATTCAGTATTTCTGCCTTTCTTCGGTCGTCCTCTGTTTCGGTGCCATCGTGGTCAACGAGTGACTGACATATAAAAAATTCAGCGTAAAAATATTACCACTTATGTCCCTAACATCCTATATATATATATGGTTACTAGAGAATTGTGTAAAAATGTGAAGTAAAGGAATCAAGTAATTTTTGAAGTTTTTGGTAACTACATTAAACAATGATTTGTCTTTACGCAGGGTGAATCACCTAAAACTGGTACCGCAGATATCACCGAAATGGAAATTGCTAATGTTGTGTGACTTTCACAGAATGCATTGGTAATCAGGAGCTCGTATTGTTAGCCAGTCAACAGGTTGTAATAATACTTAGATAGGTTATTTTTTGTGCAAATTTCGCTTGCATAAGTACAATGCCTATTGACATTAACAAACTAGAAAATTAGTAGGTTTCGTTGCAGGATTCTAATGCGAGTCGTAGACGAATATTGTATTTTGGGAAGTTTGTAGCATTCAATCTGCATAGTTGCTAGGTATGACGTTGTTACATTGGCTTACAGTGTGCCTGTGTGTTCCTTGAGCGCACTGTGACCTGCTAGTCAGTTTGTGTGTGGCAGTGCAAGCAGTAGGTCACGAGTGGACGATGGGTATGTGGTGTGTGGAGAGTGTACAAGGAATTCACTTCGTGCATGTACGCTGTAGTGGCGAGATAGCCCAATAGATGTCATCCATCTAGGCAATTATTTATCGACCTCTTCTATTAGTTGACGTGAAAGAGGTAGTGTATCACGTAGGCAACGTAGCAGAAAGAAACAAGTAAAGACAGAAGACGGGGGAATTAATGTGATTGCTGCTGTTGCGGTTGATCCGCACGTTAGCTGCCACACAATCACACTAGGAAGTTACGTGAGTCAGGCAAGTGACCTATGCATTCTCCATCGACATAGGTTCCATCCCTATAACATCTCTCTCCACCAGGAGTTGCATGGGAACGATCATAAGAATCGTGTTAGCTTCTGTACATGGGCACTAAGACAGGATACTCCAAATGTGTCATGTATCTTGTTCAGTGATCAAGCCATATTTACCAATCATGGCCAGCTAAACCGCCGAAACATGCACTACTGATGTGTTGACAATGCCCGTTAGTTTCGTGAGGTGGCATCTCAGCATTCATGGAGTGTAAATGTGCAGTGTGGGATAGTGAACCGTCAGCTCAAAGGTCCGTGTTTCACAGAAGTTCCACTGAATGTGTACAAGTATTGAAGCCTCCTAACAGACCATCTTCTACGGATGCTAGAAGATGTTCATCTGTAAACTAGGTGGAACTTGCGGTACCAACATAATGGGTCTCCTGTCCACAGTACACGAACTACTACAGCATGTCTTCTAGAATTGTTTCCAACTCGTTAGGCTGGACGCAGAGAACCTGTAGCGTGGCTGGCCCATTCTCTGGTTTTGATTTGGTTCAAAATGGTTCAAATGACGCTAAGCAGTATGGGACCTAACATCTAAGGTCATCAGTCCTCTAGACTTAGAGCTACTTAAACCTAACTAACCTAAGGACATCACACACATCCATGCCCGAGGCAGGATTCGAACCTGCGACTGTAGCAGCAGTGTGGTGCCGGACTGAAGCGCCTAGAACAACTCGGCCACAACGGCCGGCTGGATTTAATTTCTGCAGACATTTTTGTGGAGAAAGCGGAAAGACTCTGTCTACAAGGACATACCAATTACATTCGATGTTATGCAATGATGTATTGCTGCAGTGTGCTCGGACTCCTCTGCTGAAATGCTAGCACGTGTGAAGCAGTCGTTCCATACCACACTGGAAGCGTGTATTACCACCGCCAGTGGTCATTTTGAATACAACGCATGATGGTAATTATTTTTATGAATAATATCCAGCTACACTGCTATGTAAGTTGTTTATATTTTATCTCATCACAATGAGCCTATTTCAGCAAACTGCCATCGTCAGGTGCTCTGTAAATACGTAGATAAGCGATGGTCTCAGTATAATGGTTTTGTAACTATGATCTGAAAATTTATAATATATCATTAGGTGTTACCTTGAACGATAACATCGGTGCTGTCATATCCCGTCTGTTTTGGATATCTGTCTGATATACATCTCCACTCTACGCCTGGTAGAAAGTAATAATTCCAAAACAGATAGGACATGACAGCAACGATGTTACGTGTAAGGTAACACCTAATCATATAAATTTTTAGATCATAGTTACAAAACTAAGACCATCGCTTATCTATGTATTTACAGAGCACCTGACGATGTCAATTTGCTGAAATGGGCTCATTGTTAATGAGATAAAATATAAACAACTTACATAGCAGTGTAGCTGGATATTATTCATAAATAATCATGTCATTAAAAGACATATTTTGCACTGAGCCCCAAAGAACAAAAGCCATGATGATAAGTTTTCTCGTTACTGGTCAGAAACAGCATAACTAGTGCATGCACTTGTGATGTTCTTTAGTGTGTGCCACCATAGATATTGTACTAATGCCGATGTGGGAACTTTTCAAAACACAGTACCTCACAACGACTGGCAGTAGAATCCTGCAGCAAACATCGCTGACATTTTAATTTACCCTACTTTTAGTCTATTAATGTGAATGGGCATTGTTCCACGCAAGCGTTTGTTCGTACAAAAAAAATAAAAAAAAATCCTAATAACTACAGAGGGGTCAAACAAAATGTATCCACTGTTTAAAAGTCCATAACTGGCAAACTAATTGACGAAGTTGTCTCATCTTTGGTAGTGTAATGGTTTGCAGTTCCGGCAATAGCCACACGAGCGTTGTATTGCGTTGTTTTGTTTTGTCAGATGACAGTCGCCACATAGTCAGTATTTTGTTCTTAGTTGTACCTAGTTACTCGAGTAAACATGGCTGGCGCAAGGCTTACATTCGATGAGAGGAAGTCAGTTTTTAAGCTGTATTTTAAGTAAGAAAACATTAATGAAGTTCAACGGCAATGGCGAAATGAGTATCAAACAGAGCCACCGACGCGTTCAACGATTCGTCGCATTCGAGACAAATTTGAAGCCGAAGGCTGTGTTAAAGATGTACACAAACAACGATCTGGACGACCTGTAACAGTAACAAGTCCAGCTAACTCCCGTCGTGTGTTACAACAATTCGCTCGCTCACCACAGAAGCCTGTGATACAGTGTGCCTGTGAAACTGGAGTGAGTCGCTCAAGTGTTCGGCGAATTTTGAAGACAGAAAAGTGGAAGTGCTACATCTCACGATTGCCACACGCAATGAACGAGGACTACCCAGATCGAAGAATGGAGTACTGCGAGTGGTTAACTAACATGGTGCGCAACGATGAAGAGTTTGCAGAGATGATTGTGTAATCTGATGAGGCATAGTTCAAACTCAATGGTAAAGTAAATCGCCACAATTGCATCTACTGGGCCGCCGAAAATCCGAACGTCCATGTAGACAAAGCCGTGAATTTTCCAGGAGTAAATGTGTGCTGTGGGTTGTCTTACTGGAGCTTGATTGGGCCATTTTTCTTTGATGGCACAGTTACCGGTGAGGTGTTCCTTCAGAAGCTTCAGACATCCATTTTACCTGCCATCCGAGACTTATATGGAGATGGAAGAGTTTACTTTCAACAAGATGGTGCCCCAGCCCACTACCAAAATCGTGTTAGGGCGTATCTCGACGAAAATCTACCAGGAATATGGATAGGCCGTAGAGGTGCTGTGGAGTATCCACCACGTTCCCCAGACCTAACTCCTCTGGACTTTTACCTGTGGGGAACACTAAAGGACGTCGTTTATCGACAAAAGCCACGTATATTGGATGAACTTCGATAATCCATCGTACATTCATGTGCAAATATCCAACTGAACACGTTGCAGTCAGTAGTTCGTGATGCAGTTCGGCGGCATCGTTTGTGTGTGGATGTTAATGGTGACCATTTCGAACACCTACAGTGATATCTTTCAGTTGGACTTTCACCAAAAATGAGACAACTTGAAAGGTGGCTACACTGAGCCACAGCGCCAGAGATCGCGCTAGAGAGTATTGTTCCGCCGCCTCCACTCGCAGTGATTATTGAGAAGTTGCGGTGGCAGTTCTTGTGGAGACGTTGTTGTGGACACTTTGTTTGTTCCATGTTTTATGCAGTTATTTGATGGGAGAGATAGCAGATGTTATTCTAATGGAGAGATTGTAATGATCAGAGTGCATTTCGTCAATATATATGAAGGTAACAAAACACTATTTTCTTTTATTCTTTCAGTGTCCTGAATAATGTGTCATTACAGGTTCAGTCAACAAAGCATCTGGCGTGTGTTCTTGTATTAGAGTGTAATTCTGGGTTTCTTGCGCAATTATAGGATTTCTATTTTTTAATTACTTCAATATAAATGGTACTTGAAATTTCTTGTCTTATTGAAGAAGAACCGTGCCAGATGTGTACGTTGAGTCACACTTCCACACACAGAACAGCTACACTTGTGCTTTGGTTTCGTAGGTTTTATAGTTGCTGGGGACTTAATTAATTGTGTTAACAGAAATTTTCATTTCATTCTTTGTTGTTGTTCTAAGCAGTCAGATTGCGTACTAAAACTAGTCAGGGCCAGCCGTTTACGAGACTTGCGTAATCGGACTTACAGCTACTAAAAAATATTTGCATTTTATTTAAATTAAGCCCCCATGCAAACTCCGTCAATTAGTTTGCAAGTTAAGGACTTTTAAACAGTGAATACATTTTCGGACCCGTCTGTATTATAGTCAGTTTACTGGCGAAAAATACAAGTCCCTGACTAACAATCCACCCTGTGAAAAACCTTTCCATTTCCATAATATCTGCGGTGCAAGTTTTAGGTGATTCAAATGGTTCAAATGGCTCTGAGCACTATGGGACTTAACTTCTGAGGTCATCAGTCCCTTAGAACTTAGAACTACTGAAACCTAACTAATCTAAGGACATCACACACATCGATGCCCGAGGCAGGATTCGAACCTGCGACCGTAGCGGTCGCGTGGTTCCAGACTGAAGCGCCTCGAATCGCTCGGCCACAACGGCCGGCTTTAGGTGATTCACCCTGTATAGTAGCATAGTTATTAGGATTGCCCTTTGGTATCGCTGTCATGGTGATATCACGGAGACTACCGGATGAGTCACGTCGTCGTCACAGCAGCCGTCAACATTAACGCCTCGGCTGACCACACAATGGCTACACCGAGCACGAGAGCAATGCGGTCGGCCTTGGCGTCGCGCAGCTGTGAAGTTCAGCAGCGCGGGCTTTTGTTGCCCGCGGTGGAAAACGCCCGCGGCAGGGAGCAGCGGGCAGCTAGCAGCGAGCAGGACCCCGGCGCTGGTCAAGGGCGCCTTTGTCACTCTAACGGTGAGCCACGCGATTTACGTCCCGCCACTCGCAGTCCAACTGGTTCTGCTCTTTCAGTCTGGCGAGAATGCCACTCGCTGGTCAGTTTCCTTTATACCGAGACTTATCACGCACCATCTCCCTGCAGCGTGCTGACTAGTGTGGAACAATCACTGACTTAAATTACAAATTTAGAGCATTAAATTACTGAGCAGACAGTAAGCCGGCAAAGGAGACTGTTTCACCGCAGAAAGTCCATTGTGATGTAATTTAAATTATTATAACTAGAAAAATAATATCTTAAAAGCACGACACTGCAACATATGAAAACAGCTAGAGTGGACGACACATACTTAATCATGAATGGGGGTTTTTACTATGAAGATCGTGGTCGGTTTTAGAAAATGTCATAGAGCTGGACCATTACCCTGCAGCTAAATACTGAAATACGTAAGGGTTTTCCCCTTAACAGACTGCGGCCGCGCGGGATTAGCCGACTGGTTTCGAGGACAGGCTTTAGAATACCTCTCTCAGAGTGGTCCGCATACAGTCCTTGACTTCTGGTACAAAGTTGTGACCGCGCATAGCACCCTCACCCGAAAGCCATCTTACCAACAAACTTTTGGCGGTTACCTCCGCACCGTCTTCCTTGACCCCCCTAAAAGTTGGGGTGTGCCATACCTACCCATCACCCATCAGATGAAGCAACACCCTTATCCACGCTCTCATGCATCGCAAAAAAAAGAATGTTATATTTTGTTATATTTAATGTTATTGTAATGTTTTTGTTTAACTAACAATCTTTTGCCTATGTTTAAAAGTGGTACCTTGAAGAACTGTTGCATTGTGTATATATGTACTGTTAGTTTGTTCAATAAAGATTATTGCACAAAAAAAAGGAAGAAGACAGAATATGTTATATTTTATTGTATTTAATGTTATTCTAATATTTTTGTTTACTAACAATCATTTGTATATGTTTAAATGGTACCTTGAAGAACTGTTGCTCTGGCTCTGAGCACTATGGGACTTAACATCTATGGTCATCAGTCCCCTAGAACTTAGAACTACTTAAACCTAACTAACCTAAGGACACCACACAACACCCAGCCATCACGAGGCAGAGAAAATCCCTGACCCCGCCGGGAATCGAACCCGGGAACCCGGGCGTGGGAAGCGAGAACGCTACCGCACGACCACGAGATGCGGGCTGAACTGTTGCATTGTGTATATACAGGGTGAGTCACCTAACGTTTCCGCTGGATATATTTCGTAAACCACATCAAATACTGACGAATCGATTCCACAGACCGAACGTGAGGAGAGGGGCTAGTGTAATTGGTTAATACAAACCACAAAAAATGCACGGAAGTATGTTTTTTAACACAAACCTACGTTTTTTTTAAATGGAACCCCGTTAGTTTTGTTAGCACATCTGAACAGATAAACAAATACGTAATCAGTGCCGTTTGTTGCATTGTAAAATGTTAATTACATCCGGAGATATTGTAACTTAAAGTTGACGCTTGAGTACCACTCCTCCGCTGTTCGATCGTGTGTATCGGAGAGCACCGAATTACGTAGGGCTCCAAAGGGAACGGTGATGGATCTTAGGGACAGAAGAGACTGGAACAGCACATTACGTCCACATGCTAAAACCTTTATATTGGTCTTTTTCACTGACGCACATGTACATTACCATGACGGGTGAGGTACACGTACACAAGTGGTTTCCGTTTTTAATTACGGAGCGGAATAGAGTGTGTCCCGACATGTCACGCCAATAGATGTTCCATGTGGTGGCCATCATTTGCTGCACACAATTGCAATCTCTGGCGTAATGAATGTCGCACACGCCGCAGTACATCTGGTGTAATGTCGCCGCAGGCTGCCACAATACGTTGTTTCATATCCTCTGTGGTTGTAGGCACATCACGGTACACAATCTCCTTTAACGTACCCCACAGAAAGAAGTCCAGAGGTGTAAGATCAGGAGAACGGGCTGGCCAATTTATGCGTCCTCCACGTCCTATGAAACGCCCGTCGAACATCCTGTCAAGGGTCAGCCTAGCGTTAATTGCGGAATGTGCAGGTGCACCATCATGCTGATACCACATACTTCTGTACCTAAGGTCCATCACCGTTCCCTTTGGATCCCTACGTAATTCGGTGCTCTCCGATACACACGATCGAACAGCGGAGGAGTGGTACTCAAGCGTCAACTTTAGGTTATAATATCTCCGGTTGTAATTAACATTTTACAGTGAAACAAACGGCACATTACGTATTTGTTTATATGTTCAGATGTGCTAACAAAACTAACGGGGTTCCATTTAAAAAAACGTAGATTTGTGTTAGAAAACATACTTCCGTGCATTTTTTTATGGTTTGTATTAACCAATTACACTAGCCCCTCTCCTCACGTTCGATCTGTGGAATCGATTCGTCAGTATTTTATGTGGTTTACGAAATATATCCAGCGGAAATGTTAGGTTACTCACCCTGTATATTTGTACTGTTAGTTTGTTCAATAAAGATTGTTGCACAAAAAAAGCGGTCTAACGCGCTGCAGTCATGGACTGTGCGGCTGGTCCCAGCGGAGATTCGAGTCCTCCCTCGGGCATGGGTGTCTGTGATTGTCCTTAGGATAATTTAGGCTAAGTAGTGTGTAAACTTTGGGACTGATGGCCTTAGCAGTTAAGTCCCACAAGATTTCACACACATTTGAACATCTTTTAAACAGACTGCGCTACTTGCTCACTGAAAATGAAAGAAGTAATATTTTTAAATGAACAATGAAACCTCCAGTGGCAAATCAGATACGTACAGCACAAGTATTATATCCTACCAACAATTCTCTCAAAGAGAAATCCAGGTGATAACAGCATGAATCAGTGAAACAAGCTGCTTCTGAAATATTAAACATGGTTGTTTCCCTTTACAGTCGTCAAATAATTTATTTTTTATTTACTTAAACCAGAACGTACAGCATCTAACAACTAACAAGTTTCTGTTGCCTGGCCTCCTTTCCTCTTTGCATAAGGAAATTGTCCTGTCTACAAAATTTGATTAAAAAGTACGTGGAGGAATTCTTTTGACTGGCTATTAATTTCTTGCAACATACTGAACTTAATCCACTCACTGTCAGTAACTGTGTGCAGAGCTATGGAGACAGAAGTCTTGAGCTCCCAGTACGAGATAGTTGCATGGTTAGGTTGTTCAACGATGATGTCATCAACGACGCCCTTACTAAGACTTTTTGAGACTACGAAGAAGTCTGCAGCTCACAACTGCAAATGATGTTTGCAGGTAGTAGGGCTGTATGGTATGGCGCTCAATGATTTTGTCTTTAGCGTACTTGCAAATTTTCTCAGCGTAGTTGTATATTTCTAGTAATCCGTTAAAAATAAACTCTGTAACTAAAAATTTCATGCACACTGTTCTACTCTGTCAGTTTCTGACACATCTACATAAGGTATACAAAACAAAAAATCCCTGTATAGAAATTTTATAAAAGCTATTATTAACCCGTAGAACACTAACGGAGGGAAAATATACGCTGCTATTAAACCATCCTAAATCGTACAAGTCCAAATTGAGTCAAAGGTCATCATAATGTATATGTTACGAATTTGTTAATTACAATTATTAGATGTCCAGTGGCATGTTAATACCAAATTAGGTACAAAATTTCCTGTTTTATACCTTACTGCAAACGTAAATTTAACTAGGACTTAGTATCTAGTGTTCACTACAAAAATGTAGTATAGTAAAGCGATCTAACAGAAGATTGCTGTTAGTTAAACACCTAGGAAATCTGTTAAGACAGACTGGGCCAAACACAGAATCTAAAACCCATATCATGAACCTCTCATCGTCACCTGAAATAGCGGGCGCATCAGCTTGTGAATTTGGAAATTTGTGGTAAATTCCTATGGGACCAAACCGCTGAGGTCATCGGTCCCTAGGCTTACACACTACTTAATCTAAATTAACTTACGTTAAGGACAACACACATACAGCCATGCCCGAGGGAGGACTCGAACCTCCGACGTGGGGAGCCGAACGAACCATGGCAAGGCGCCCAGACCGCGTGGAACGCAGAGGGTAGAACAGTTACGTCGAAGCACTGCACAGTGAAGAGTCCTCTCACCAGAGCATGAATCCAATAATCATTAGACAGCGCCTTGTCAGGAGATTCATTAAATTTACTTCATCGCATCTCAGAAACAAAGAGGAACACCAGGGTCGAATCGTTTGCTGCGCTGGTGTAAGCTCATAATTCTCCAATCCCATTACGTCCTCCTTCCCCCACTGATGCGCCTTCCTAATCCTAAACAATGACTACACGGAACCAGAAAATTGTGCCACCCTGTTTTCTTCACAGATATGTTTAATTGCTTCGCCAGAGCCCTCATTCCAGTGAATTTGCACGTGCCCTGGGAGATAGCTAATTGACGGCTCCATCGTCTTCCTCTGCAAATGATGAAGAGATTTCTAGCTTCTCTGGACCTGTTTATCTGCTCTAGTCCACATAGTTCCTTATAGAATGGATACATTATTGTCTTAAGGACATTGCCAAGGAACAGCACAGAGCAATCGTTCGAATCCATCTGCTTCGACTCAGCAGTATAAATCACCTAAAGTGCTGCCATAAAATTTTGTCAAACACAGTCCTAAATTCGTGGCGTGATGCTTATTTATTTCTGTAACCCGTTCATTCTAAAATACACACTTCAAAGAAAGTTTTACATCACCTCTGTTCCGACAATTCCGGAACATGTACAGAAAATTATAGAGACCGACATAAATAACATTTGCGCCCCTTGTATTGCTCATGTAAACCACGCTTTGCATGTTGTACCTTCAGATGTGGTGGTCCAGATTGCTGTACACATCGGTACCTCTAATAGCCAATAGAACGTCCTCTTGCATTGATGCGCGCCTGTATTCGTCGTGGCATACTATCCACAGGTTCATCAAAGCACTGTTGGTCCAGATAGTGCCACTCCCAAACGGCGATTCGGTGTAGATCCTCAGAGTGGTTAGTGGATCACGTCGTCCATAAACAGCCCTTTTCAATCTATCCCAGGTATATTTGATAGGGTTCATGTCTCGAGAACATGCTGGCCACTCTAGTCGAACCATGTCGTTATCGTGAAGGAAGTCATTCACAAGATGTGCACGGTGGGGGAGCGAATTGTCGTCCATGCAGATGAGTGCCTCGCCAATCTGCTACCGATATGGTTGCGCTATCGGTCGGAGGATGGCATTCACATATCGTACAGCCGTTACGGAGCCTTCCATGACCACCAGCGGCGTACGTCGGCCCCACACACTGCCACCCCAAAACAGCAAGGAACCCCCACCTTGCTGCACTCGCTGGACAATGTGTCTAAGGGGTTCAGCCCGATCGGGTTGTCTCCAAACACGCCTCCGACGATTGTCTGGTTGAAGACATATGCGACACTCATCGGTGAATAGAACGTGATGCCAGTCCTGGGTGGTCTATTGGGCATGTTGATGGGCCCATCTGTACCGCGTTGCATGGTGTCATTGTTGCAAGGATGGACTTCGCTATGAACGTTGGGAGTGAAGTTGCGCATCTTGCAGCCTATTGCGCACGGTTTGAGTCGTAACATGACATGTGGATGCACTGAAAGCATTATTCAACATGGTGGCGTTGGTGTCAGGGTTCCTCCGAGCCATAATCCGAAGTAGCGGTCATCAACTGCAGTACTACTAGCCCTTGGGCGGCCTGAGCGAGGCATGCCATCGACAGTTCCTGTCTCTCTGTATCTCCTCCATGTCCGAACAACATTGCTTTGGTTCACTCCGAGACGCCTGGTCACTTCCCTTGCTAAGAGCCCTTCCTGTCACAAAGTAACAATGCAAAAGCGATCGGACTGCGGTATTGACCGTCTAGGCATGGTTGAACTATCGACAACACGAGCCGTGTATCTCTTTCCTGGTGGAATGGCTGGAACTGATCGGCTGTCGGACTCCTCCATCTAATAGGCGCTGCTCATGCATGATTGTTTAGATCTTTGGACGGGTTTAGTGACATCTCTGAACAGCCAAAGGGACTGTGTCTGTGATACAATATCCACAGTCAACGTCTATCTTCAGGAGTTCTGGCAACCGGGGTGATGGAAAAATTTTTTTATGTGTGTATTTACGGGAAACCTAATCAACAAAGGTGACGATCTACACCTTCACTTAAATGCAGCAGTATGGTCTGGATTTAGTCGCACTAGATTCTTGCTAAATTGAATCTCAGATATCTTCGTCGTTCGAGGTCGAATTGTGAATAGTATTCAATCGCAGGGCGGGCAGTGATAACTCTTTGGAGGGCAGGCAAAACTGTAACCAACCACATACGTAGACGGTTTCAATGGGCGGTGGTCACTGTGGCTAACCACATAATATTTTCTCCCTTTACCGCTCAGGGGCCAGTAGTCTCTCTGCCAACCACCTAATTGTTGCCTAAAATGCCGGTAGATGGCAGTGCAGGTCTTCTGCGCGAATTTTTGCCGCGTATTCAGAACAATAGTTGATACTTCTTCATTGTTAACACTGTTCTTGGAAGCGGCGTACAGTATTCTCTGTAGCTCTTCTTTATACGACTATTTTTGGTAAGTAATTTCTTATATTTATGTGCTGAACACATATAAGTCTACGTGTAAAGTAACTTTAAATTGAAATATAATTTTCCATGTTTGACAGACAAATTTCTGTGTGGTTAGTGCTGCTAACCACCGCCCTTCTGCTCCACCCAGTATATTTTCTTCGTCTCCATCGAATGTGTCTAGCCGAAAAGGAATAACTAAGGACGAATGTTACCGAATTTTATTTGAAGAAATATCTTCTAGTAACAGCAGTGTTGACAGTGATGTAAATGACCCCACATTCACGACAAGCTGTGCAAGTTCTAGTCTTGGGTGCAGTCGTGTGGTTCTAAATTTAACCAGTTGTCTTCATGAAAAGAATCATATTATTTTCATGGACAATTATTTTACATCATACAGGGTGTTTCAAAAATGACCGGTATATTTGAAACGGCAATAAAAACTAAACGAGCAGCGATAGAAATACACCGTTTGTTGCAATATGCTTGGGACAACAGTACATTTTCAGGCGGACAAACTTTCGAAATTACAGTTGTTACAATTTTCAACAACAGATGGCGCTGCAAGTGATGTGAAAGATATAGAAGACGACGCAGTCTGTGGGTGCGCCATTCTGTACATCGTCTTTCTGCTGTAAGCGTGTGCTGTTCACAACGTGCAAGTGTGCTGTAGACAACATGGTTTATTCCTTAGAACAGAGGATTTTTCTAGTATTGGAATTCCACCGCCTAGAACACAGTGTTGTTGCAACAAGACGAAGTTTTCAACGGAGGTTTAATGTAACCAAAGGACCGAAAAGCGATACAATAAAGGATCTGTTTGAAAAATTTCAACGGACTGGGAATGTGACGGATGAACGTGCTGGAAAGGTAGGGCGACCGCGTACGGCAACCACAGAGGGCAACGCGCAGCTAGTGCAGCAGGTGATCCGACAGCGGCCTCGGGTTTCAGTTCGCCGTGTTGCAGCTGCGGTCCAAATGACGCCAACGTCCACGTATCGTCTCCTGCGCCAGGGTTTACACCTCTATCCGTACAAAATTCAAACGCGGCAACCCCTCAGCGCCGCTACCATTGCTGCACGAGAGACATTCGCTAACGATATAGTGCACAGGATTGATGACGGCGATATGCATGTGGGCACTATTTGGTATACTGACGAAGCTTATTTTTACCTGGACGGCTTCGTCAATAAACAGAACTGGCGCATATGGGGAACTGAAAAGCCCCATGTTGCAGTCCCATCGTCCCTGCATCCTCAAAAAGTACTGGTCTGAGCCGCCATTTCTTCCAAAGGAATCATTGGCCCATTTTTCAGATCCGAAACGATTACTGCATCACGCTATCTGGACATTCTTCGTGAATTTGTGGCGGTACAAACTGCCTTAGACGACACTGCGAACACCTCGTGGTTTATGCAAAATGGTGCCCGGCCACATCGCACGGCTGACGTCTTTAATTTCCTGAATGAATATTTCGATGATCGTGTGATTGCTTTGGGCTATCCGAAACATACAGGAGGCGGCGTGGATTGGCCTCCCTATTCGCCAGACATGAACCCCTGTGACTTCTTTCTGTGGGGACACTTGAAAGACCAGGTGTACCGCCAGAATCCAGAAACAATTGAACAGCTGAAGTAGTACATCTCATCTGCATGTGAAGCCATTCCGCCAAACACGTTGTCAAAGGTTTCGGGTAATTTCATTCAGAGACTACGCCATAATATTGCTACGCATGGTGGATACGTGGAAAATATCGTACTATAGAGTTTCCCAGACCGCAGCGCCATCTGTTGTTGAAAATTGT
Source organism: Schistocerca cancellata (assembly GCF_023864275.1). Classification (NCBI taxonomy): domain Eukaryota; kingdom Metazoa; phylum Arthropoda; class Insecta; order Orthoptera; family Acrididae; genus Schistocerca; species Schistocerca cancellata. The sequence goes on along the minus strand of NC_064630.1, from coordinate 736,153,474 downwards.
AACTACTGTAATTTCGAAAGTTTGTCTGCCTGAAAATGTACTGTTGTCCCAAGCATATTGCAACAAACGGTGTATTTCTATCGCTGCTCGTTTAGTTTTTATTGCCGTTTCAAATATACCGGTCATATTTGAAACACCCTGTATGATCTATTCAAGGACCGAAAATCCAATGGTGTGTACGCTTGTGGAACAATAAATCCCATAAGGAAAAACACACCAAAACTCAAGGAGGAAAAGGAACTGGAAAGAGGGGAATTCGATTACAAAATAAGCAATGATGGCATAGTAATCTATAGATGGAAAGATAACAGGGCAGTCAACTTGATTTCAACATGTCATTCACTATCAGATGTATGCACAGTATCTCGAAAAATGAAAGATGGGACAATAACCAATATCACTTGTCCAGTTGTATTGAAAGACTACAATTCCAGTATGAACTATGTGGATAATTTTGATCGACTAAAGTCAGACTATGCTATTGACAGAAAAAGCAAGAAATGGTGGATGAGATTGTTTCTTCACTTTTTAGACTGCAGTGTGACAAACGCGTTCATTATGCGCAAAGAAATCGAAATGGAGCAGTTCTCCAATAAAGACTTCAGTCGAGAGGTGTACAAAATCTTGTTGACTCCAAAAATAGTTTCAGTGGCAGCTAATTTTGCTTCTGTGTCCCAAAGTAGTATAGCAACCCAGACCAAATCACACAAACCATACGTAGACGAAAGTATTCGCCACAATAGCAGTGAACAACAACCTATTCACTCATCATCTATAAGATCCGCAGTTTGCAGTTCAAAGAAAAATCCAGTGCGAACAGTGTGGATGTGATCAGTGTGCAAAGTACCTTTGTGTCTGAGAGCAGGCAAGAACTGAAATAACTAGAATGAGATTTTCACTCTGCAGCGGAGTGTGCGCTGATATGAAACTTCCTGGCAGATTAAAACTGTGTGCCCGACCGAGACTCGAACTCGGGACCTTTGCCTTTCGCGGGCAAGCGCTTTACCATCTGAGCTACCGAAGCACGACTCACGACCGGTACTCACAGCTTTACTTCTGCCAGTATCTCGTCTCCTACCTTCCAAACTTTACAGAAGTTCTTCTGCGAACCTTGCAGAACTAGCACTCCTGAAAGAAAGGATATTGCGGAGACATGGCTTAGCCACAGCCTGGGGGATGTTTCCAGAATGAGATTTTCACTCTGCAGCGGAGTGTGCGCTGATATGAAACTTCCTGGCAGATTAAAACTGTGTGCCCGACCGAGACTCGAACTCGGGACCTTTGCCTTTCGCGGGCAAGCGCTCTACCATCTGAGCTACCGAAGCACGACTCACGACCGGTACTCACAGCTTTACTTCTGCCAGTATCTCGTCTCCTACCTTCCAAACTTTACAGAAGTTCTTCTGCGAACCTTGCAGAACTAGCACTCCTGAAAGAAAGGATATTGCGGAGACATGGCTTAGCCACAGCCTGGGGGATGTTTCCAGAATGAGATTTTCACTCTGCAGCGGAGTGTGCGCTGATATGAAACTTCCTGGCAGATTAAAACTGTGTGCCCGACCGAGACTCGAACTCGGGACCTTTGCCTTTCGCGGGCAAGCGCTCTACCATCTGAGCCACCGAAGCACGACTCACGACCGGTACTCACAGCTTTACTTCTGCCAGTATCTCGTCTCCTACCTTCCAAACTTTACAGAAGCTCTCCTGCGATACAGCAGGAGAGCTTTTGTAAAGTTTGGAAGGTAGGAGACGAGATACTGGCAGAAGTAAAGCTGTGAGTACCGGTCGTGAGTCGTGCTTCGGTAGCTCAGCTCGGCCAGAGAGCTGGGTGGCCTCTGTAATAAAAAACTGAGTAAAAAGGATCAACGACGAACTTGAATGGATGTCATGTGACGTCCGCAATGACCAAGCACAACGATCAACAACGAACAAAATGCAATTAAAAAAAAAAAAAAGATGGTAGAGCGCTTGCCCGCGAAACGCAAAGGTCCCGAGTTCGAGTCTCGGTCGGGCACACAGTTTTAATCTGCCAGGAAGTTTCACTGAAATAACTAGTTTTTAATTTTCTTGGTATCTCTTGAATCAAATATCGAATTTGTATACTGTAATGGGGTGGTGGTTACCTGTAGAGACCACATTTAATGTTAATATTTTGTTGTTGTTTAAGTGAATTTTTACAAACTCAGTGTATAAAACATGTCAAGACAAAAAAACAAATGTGTTACAAGTGAAAGAAATTTGAAATTTGCATATAATTTTTCTTGCCCCGTAGGGTAAATTATAGTGGTGTTTACCTGCCCCTCAAAGAGATAAGACAGGCGGAACTGACAGCTTTAGATGGCGGCTGTATATTTCGCGTCATCTTTGTTGTGCAGTAGATGATTATTTGCTGGTCTACTGCGCATGTCCATCATCCATCTGCCTGCTGAGGTCGGTTTTCGAGGAGTGGAAAAAAAATGCTTCAAATGGCTCTAAGCACTATGATTTTTGCTTTCCACAGATTGAGGCAGTGGAATTAAAGTAAGCACGCCGTTCTTCAGCCATTTACTATTATTACTGCTTGTAAACCAGCGATAAAAGTGAGAAATGAGGAATTATATTTACTACTGATGAATACTGCAGCGAGTTACTTAGCATTTCTATTATTGAGGTCTTCCTTCTTATCTACATCTACATCAATACTCCGCAAACTATCTAACGGTGCTGGCGTAGGATACTTCTGGTACCACTAACTGATCCCCCCTTCCCTGTTCCACAAGCTAATTGCGCGAGTGAAGAACGATTGTCCATAAGACTCTGTATTAGCTTTACTTTCTCGAATTTTTCCATTGTGGTCATTTTGCGAGATGTATGTGAGAGGAAGTAATATGTTGTACGACTCTTCCCGGACAACATCCGTTCGAAACTTCAGTAGTGAACCTTTCCGTGATGTACAACGCTTCTCCTGTAGTGTCTGCCACTGGAGTTTGTTGAGATTCTCTGTAACGCTTCCGCGCCCTCTACACGCTTCCGTGACGAAACGTGCAGATCTTCGTTGGATCTTCTCTATCTCTTCCGTCAGTTCTACCTCGTAAGAGTCCAAGATTGATGAACAACATTAAGACTTGGTCGAACAAACGCCTTGTAAGCCACTTCTTCCGTGGATGAATTACATTTCGTCAAGATTCTACCTATGAATGTCATTCTGGCAACTGCTTTTCCTGCTATTTGTTTTATGTGGTCATTCTACTTACGATCGCTCTGGACAGCAACTTCTAGATACTTTACGGTGGATACTGTTTCCAGAAATTTGTCATTGGCAGTGTAGTTGCACAGCACTGGATTTCTTTTCCTATGTATGCGCAATATGTTACATTTATTTACGTTCATGGTCAACTGCCAGAACCTACACCATTTTGCAGATCGACACTGTATTCTGGCGTTGCTACTCTCTTACAGACAACCGCATCATCTGCGAACAAAGATCGTCCGACGCTTTCTAAGAGATCCGTTACATACATTGTAAGCAGTAACGATCCTGTTACACTTACTGGGGGTACTGCGGAAATTATGATGATTATAGCCCCTTGTCATAGGTACTGCTAAATTTCCAATGAATATCTTACATAAATAGGCGTCATACCTGAAACTTCTTAGTAAAAATTTTAACTTATTTGGACCGAAATAACTGAGAAGATGAAACTTCTTTTGCCCGCATCTCGTGGTCGTGCGGTAGCGTTCTCGCTTCCCACGCCCGGGTTCCCGGGTTCGATTCCCGGCGGGGTCAGGGATTTTCTCTGCCTCGTGATGGCTGGGTGTTGTGTGCTGTCCTTAGGTTAGTTAGGTTTAAGTAGTTCTAAGTTCTAGGGGACTGATGACCATAGATGTTAAGTCCCATAGTGCTCAGAGCCATTTTTTTGAAACTTCTTTATCAAGTTTTTACGTAAACTGCTGATTGAAATTGACTACACTGTCTCTTTGCTATTTTATCATTTGAACACTGACCCACAATATTCTAGCCAACGGAATCTGACTGCTCAAAAGAATGATAACCTGACTTTAAATAACTAATACAAAATAATGGGACTGAATTAGAAGAAATCCTAATAATAACCCATACATGAGTCACTTATCTCACAGAAAATCTTCATTACACGAATTACAGCAACGCTGCAAGCACCAACACTGCCAGCTAAGTAAGAGATTCTAACTACTGAAGGCTCTAACTACTGATAGGCATGTGGCTAGCAAAGGAAAGATTTTGTTGCAGAGCAAACAATGAATTTACCAGACTTTATCTTAATCAAGTGACAACTAGTTCAAAAAAATTATGTAATCATCAGTAATAAATGTCCATGATGGAAACACATTCTGACCGTCCGCACGCACTAATACTGAAACCTCCAACACTGCTAATTATTAACCTCTAACCTCCATCACTGCTGACTACTCACTCCCACCTTCCATCACTCCTGGCTGTTCACCTCCAACTGTTAGTCTGACCAGCCACAGAGTCTCCTACAGAGTGCGCGCAGCGCTGTCAGAGTTATTAATGCAGAGCGCTACACAGCGCTGCCAACATACAAACGCAAAAACAGCCTACTTACATACCTATCTCAGGAGTTACTCAGCCTTGATTCTGAATCAGTTCACATTCCGCTGTCAAACTGGAACCGTCTTATTGGTGACATTTGTCCTCACGTTTCTCCTTTCCTTTTCGCCTAGTTGAGAAACTCTTGTCTATTTGAAGTTGCCTGCATTTTAGCCTCAACAATGTTATATACCCTTTAGCGTACAGCTTAGCTTGAGGCGTGAATTTTTTCAAAGATTTAAATAGAGGTTTGACGTGTCTCTGTGATTAGACGGTTAGGCCAGGCTTTCTGTCCCTGTTGCTGTACGTTGTTTCCCCATAACGTCATAGAGTGGTGGCTGAAGCATGTCCAGAAGGCGAGCGTAGTCCTATAGAAAATTGGTGGCGCGAGTCAGCAGCATATTTTAGAACTGTATATCCAGACTCAGTCACCAAAGACTGTGTGTGCTCCTTGAAGAGACTATGACATCGCACAGTGCAGGAGGCGCAAGAATTCCCAGTGAAATTTACCCTCTGTGAATCATTTGCAGGGAAAGCAAATAAGCAGCATTTAAAGCATGAAAGTGAAGCCTTTATTTTCTGTTTATTTAATGGGGACAACATTGAATACACACACTGTTAATTGGGTGTAACAGAATACGTGAAAATGATCAAGTTACATATGTACATGAAAATAACAGACATGAGTATGTTTGTGGGCACTAACACAGTGACATCGAAACCCACATTGAACTACTACAGCTGTGTGTCAGTGTTATGCCACTCATCTTCCATCAATAATACGTATGACATACACTCCTGGAAATGGAAAAAAGAACACATTGACACCGGTGTGTCAGACCCACCATACTTGCTCCGGACACTGCGAGAGGGCTGTACAAGCAATGATCACACGCACGGCACAGCGGACACACCAGGAACCGCGGTGTTGGCCGTCGAATGGCGCTAGCTGCGCAGCATTTGTGCACCGCCGCCGTCAGTGTCAGCCAGTTTGCCGTGGCATACGGAGCTCCATCGCAGTCTTTAACACTGGTAGCATGCCGCGACAGCGTGGACGTGAACCGTATGTGCAGTTGACGGACTTTGAGCGAGGGCGTATAGTGGGCATGCGGGAGGCCGGGTGGACGTATCGCCGAATTGCTCAACACGTGGGGCGTGAGGTCTCCACAGTACATCGATGTTGTCGCCAGTGATCGGCGGAAGGTGCACGTGCCCGTCGACCTGGGACCGGACCGCAGCGACGCACGGATGCACGCCAAGACCGTAGGATCCTACGCAGTGCCGTAGGGGACAGCACCGCCACTTCCCAGCAAATTAGGGACACTGTTGCCCCTGGGGTATCGGCGAGGACCATTCGCAACCGTCTCCATGAAGCTGGGCTACGGTCCCGCACACCGTTAGGCCGTCTCCCGCTCACGCCCCAACATCGTGCAGCCCGCCTCCAGTGGTGTCGCGACAGGCGTGAATGGAGGGACGAATGGAGACGTGTCGTCTTCAGCGATGAGAGTCGCTTCTGCCTTGGTGCCAATGATGGTCGTATGCGTGTTTGGCGCCGTGCAGGTGAGCGCCACAATCAGGACTGCATACGACCGAGGCACACAGGGCCAACACCCGGCATCATGGTGTGGGGAGCGATCTCCTACACTGGCCGTACACCACTGGTGTTCGTCGAGGGGACACTGAATAGTGCACGGTACATCCAAACCGTCATCGAACCCATCGTTCTACTATTCCTAGACCGGCAAGGGAACTTGCTGTTCCAACAGGACACTGCACGTCCGCATGTATCCCGTGCCACCCAACGTGCTCTAGAAGGTGTAAGTCAACTACCCTGGCCAGCAAGATCTCCGGATCTGTCCCCATTGAGCATGTTTGGGACTGGATGAAGCGTCGTCTCACGCGGTCTGCACGTCCAGCACGAACGCTGGTCCAACTGAGGTGCCAGGTGGAAATGGCATGGCAAGCCGTTCCACAGGACTACATCCAGCATCTCTACGATCGTCTCCATGGGAGAATAGCAGCCTGCATTGCTGCGAAAGGTGGATATACACTGTACTAGTGCCGACATTGTGCATGCTCTGTTGCCTGTGTCTATGTGCCTGTGGTTTTGTCAGTGTGATCATGTGATGTATCTGACCCCAGGAATGTGTCAATAAAGTTTCCCCTTCCTGGGACAATGAATTCACGGTGTTCTTATTTCATTTTTCGGGAGTGTATATACTTATTATGAATCGCCAGAGTAGAAGTAAAAAGAAGCAGCCAATAGTAAATTGGTGACATGAAATACACTTTGTATTTATAGTGGGAGATGAGCGTACATCAATAAGACTTGAAATAAAACTAATGAAACAACCATATGTTCCATTAACTTTAGAGCATTCAATATTTGAGGTAATTGTCCAAAAAAATTACATATAACCCATCCAAGTTGTGCGGGAAAATAACTTTTACTGTTTTCTTCAAGCGACAGATTACACAGTAATTTTCATTACAGACAAGTGTATTGGTCTGGTATGAGAAGTATCTACAGCATGTTCTGACATAAGAAAAGGAGACCCCTTACATGCAGATACTGGGGATTTTATTTCACAAATTTCGTTTCCTCCTCCTGGGAGGTGGACGAACTGTTATTTTTTTTTCCTTTTAGCCCAATTTTCCAGTAGGTTGAGGGTGGGGGAGAGGAGCTCCCAGTATGGAGCGAGAGGCAACGCGCGGCTCAGTGCAGCGACGGGTAGCTGTCCAAGGCTGGTGGTGGCGTCAGCTGCCAACGGCGAGAAAGGGGTGCTGCTCTAGACGCTGGACATTCGACACTTACAGTTAATTATTAACTAAAACCAACAGCTGTTAAAGTCTGCGTGCCATCTTAAAAAAACTCTCTTTATCAACTGCGGCACAGTAATATGCACACATTACCACATCATTATCAACAATACGACTGAGGTTTGTAATGTAAAGCAATCATTCACGAAAGTACACGAAGATGTACGAACCATTATTTAAAGTTTGGAGCATCATAGTGAGGAGTACGTGCGAGGTTAACAAGAAGCGACGTTCGTTACTCAGACACTATCCGGCTAATACATCAGTGTGGGGTTCAGCTTTTTGAGACAGTAATTTGTAAAGCAAGAAGCAGCGTTACCCGTAGACACTCGTGGTCTAGTGGTAGCGTCTTTGATTAGTAATCAATACTTATTCGATCCTGGCTCGAACGCCGCCACCGCCTGAATTTTGAATAAAAATCATCAGCATTGACAGCCGAAGACTTCCGGCATAAGAAGTCTTGTCAAAGAGAGCGGTAAGAGATTCAGCGCATCCTCTTGCCTTGCGGTGGGAAACTCACCCAAAGGCCGAAGAATCAGCAATGACTGACGGCATGAGGATGCATAATGTGGTGGAAACTACTGCAGTATGTATCCACAGGACACGTGGCCTGTAGTCGAAAAAGGTATCATTATGAACTCTCCATCGAAAAAGATTCCGGACAAATTCCCCATTCAGATCTCCAAGAGAGGACTGCCAAGAGGCAGGAATACAGAATAAAGAAACGCAAGTCGCTGAGGAATGAAACAAATAACAAGTGCAAGGAAGCTAAGACGAAATTGCTGCATGAAGAATGTGAGGAAATTAAAAAAGAAATGATTGTCAGCATGGCTGACTCGGTGAAAGTAAAAAGGAAGGGAGGTAACCACCGTTAAATGCAGAGGAGAGAGTGGACAGGTGGAAAGAGTACGATGAAGGCCTCTATGAGGGGGAAGATTTAATGATGTGATACAAGAAGAAACAGAAGTTGATTTAGAAGAAACAGAGGATCCAGTATTGGAATCGGAATTTAAAAGAGCTTTGAAAGGCTTAAGATCAAAAGAGGCAGATCGAATAGATAACATCCTTTTAGAATTTTGTCAAGTCATTGGAGAAAGTGGCAACAAAACGGCTGTTCACGTTGGTGTGTAGAATAAGTTTTCCGCTACACCATCTGACTTTCGGAAAAATATCGTCCACACAATTCCGAAGACTGCAAAAATTGGCAAGTGCGAGAATTTTCGGACAATCAACTTAACAGCTCATACATCCAAGTTTCTGAAAAAATGTTTAAATGTGTGTGAATTCCTATGGGACCAAACTGCTGAGGTCATCGGTTCCTATGTTGCTCAGAAAGATGGTATACAGAAGAATGAAAGAGCAAATTCAGGGTGTATTAGATTATCAGTTTGGCTTTAGGAAAGGAATAGGCACCAGTAAAGCAATTCCGACGTTGCGGTTGATAATGGAAGCAATACTAAAAAAATCGAGACACGTTCATAGCATTTGCCGACTTGGAAAAAGCGTTCAACAATGGTTTAAGATGTTTGAAATTCTGGGAAAATTAGGGGTAAAGCTATAGGGAGAGACGGTTAATATACAACATGTGTAAGAGTCAAGAGGAAATAATAAGAGTGGTAGGCCAAGAATGAAGTGCCCCTATTGTTCAGTCTATATATCGAAGACGCAATGATGGAAATAAAAGAAAAGTTTAGGAGTGGAATTTAATTTCAAGGTGAAAGGATATCAATGATTCGATTGCTGATGACACTGCTATCCTCACTGAAAGTGAAGAATTACACGATGTGCTAAAGGAATGAACAGAGTAAATCGAAGAAAGACGACAGTAATGATTAGCAGCAGAAATGGGAACACTGAGAAGCCTAACATCATGACTGATGGTCACGAAGTAGATGAAGTTAAGAAATTCTGCTATCTAGGCAGCAAAAGAACCAATGACGAATGGAGCAAGGAGGACATCAAAAGCGGAATGACACTGGCAAAAACAGCATTCCTGACCAAGAGAAGTCTACTATTATCAAACATACGTCTTAATTTGTGAAAGAAATTTCTCGAATGTACGTTTGGAGCACAGCATTGCACGGTAGCGAAACATGGACTATGGTAAAACCGGAATACAAGAGAATGGAAGCATCTGAGATGTAGTGCTACAGCCGAATTTTGGTGGACTGATAAGGTAAATAACGAGGAGGTTCTCCACAGAATCAGAGAGAAAAGGAGTGTTTGGTAAACACTAACAAAGAAGTGGGATAGGATGACTGGACATCTGTTGAGATATCGGGGAATGACTACCCTGGTACTAGAGAAAACTACAGAGGGCAAAAACTGTCGAGGAAGACAGAGATTGGCACACATCCAGCAAATAATTCAAGACGTTGATTGACATGGAGAGGTTGCACAGGAGAGGAATTCGTGGTGGGCCGCATCACACCAGTCAGAAGACCGATGACTCAAAAAAAAAAAGTTGTTGATTGTATCACTGTGGTGCTAAGTGCTGCTCAGACGCCTGCTTCGGATTCAGTACGACGCGACAGAGCCATATCCCGAACACGATGGTCTTAGCTTTCGGCAGTGCCACATGGCCGTGAGGAGCTCGGTGTACTTGCGATCGTACACTCTCGCGACCACCGCTGTCAACAGCCACGTACTGTCGCTACGTGGCTGCCAAGTCTTTGTGCAGTGTCGCAGAAGGAACATACAGCCTCTCGTAGTTCTATTGCACGACCTCGTTCAAATTCAGTGAAGTGTTGACAATGGCGTCTTTGTCGCCTTAAAGGTATTCTTGACTATCTTCAATTATCACATCCAATCTGAAACATAACTAAAGCTCGCGACCGTAATTAAAGCACACCCGATGTGCATCCACACAGTGGCGTTACTAGTACCATTCTTATGCGACTGTTGCGAAATACGAGTTGAAATCGTCTTTCAGATGTAGAAACACGCCTACGCTTCTTCTTGGTGTTGCGATTTTTTACCGTTAGTGTATATGGACATTCAAAACTTAAAACCCACAATTTAAAAAGTTGCACTGGAAATACGAGGGTAATCCCAAAAGTAAGGTATCCTACTTTTTACAAGTACAGAACTCTGTTTGTGGCAGTTGGTCACACTGTTATGAAGAGTGCTTCACGCGCTGTGTGTAAACATGCGCACGCCGCGCTGAGGCGCTCAGTCTTGGCTTGGCAGCCGTTGAGAATGGAGCTCCCGTTGGATGTTACCGCCAAGTGCTAATTGCGCGCAGTTATTCGGTTTTTGAACGCAAAGGGCGCTGCGCCGATTGAAATCCATCGCCAATTGACGGAAGTGTATGGTGAGTCGGGCATGGATGTCAAAAATGGTCGTAAGTGGTGTAGATAGTTTGCAGCTGGTCGGACCGAAATTCACGACGAACAAAGGAGCGGGAGACCGGCAATTTCTGAGGAGACAGTGTTAAAGGTTGAGCAAAGCATGCGTGAAGATCGGCGGATCATCCTGGATGACCTCTGCACGTTGGTTCCTGAGGTTTCCCGAAGCACAGCTCACAGAATTTTAACAGAAACACTGAACTACCGGAAGGTGTGCGCAAGATGGGTGCCACGCATGCTGACTGAGTACCACATGTAACAACGAGTTGATGCTTCCCTCGCATTTCTTCGACAGGACAACTTTCTGGCCTCAAGTGTCACGGGCGACGAAACCTGGGCATACCACTTTACACTTGAGACCAAGCAACAATCATGCCAGTTCATAACTTTCTGAACAGCATGGCGGCGGGCTGGTATGACATGGGCATACAAAAACTGCCACAGCGTCTACAGAAATGCATCGACAGAAATGGTGATTATCTCAAAAAATAACTAAATGTTCAAGCTGTAAACTGATGTAAACCATTGTAGAAATAAACAGGTCTATGTACTTATAAAAAAAATAGGAGATCTTATTTAGTAAGCGTGATAGCGTAACGGGGATGTTTAGCAAACTCGCGGTGTAGCTTGCTGTCCAGGTTTCGAGAGGGTGCGTTTCTGGATGAGGTATCGAATATATTGCTTCCCCCTACTTATACCTCCCGAGGAGATCACGAATGTAAAATTAGAGAGATTCGAGTGCGCACGGAGGCTTTCCGGCAGTCGTTCTTCCCGCAACCCATACGCGACTGGAACAGGAAAGGGAGGTAATGCAGTGGCACGTAAAGTGCCCTCCGCCACACACCGTTGAGTGGCTTGCGGAGTATAAATGTAGATGTAGATGTACTTTTGGGATTACCCTCGCATGTTCTATTATTTCCTGCATCCCTCGCAGAATTTGACAATATTCCCTCCTGTCCGAAGGAAAAGTCAGAGTGGAAATTAAGGGTAGCTAATGGTACACAGGAACAAGGAGTCGTCCATGGAACGCCTGTGTGAACCAGCTGGCAGACCACTGCCCAGGAGAGGCGGGCACCCGGTTGAGAGCCCCGGTCTGGCAGACAATACCGACTCTTGGTGAACATTCGACGCTTAATGTAGCGCTGGTCAAATCCTTTGTTTCTCTTCGCTGGGGAGGGCGTACAGTGTCCTGGGCGTGTCTGGTGGAACAGATCCGGCTGCAGCCCAGAGCAGCGCTCGACAACCGACACTCCGCACTTGACGGAGGCCTTCGGAACGTAGCGTTTGGGCCTCGTTGCGCCGCACGGGCTGCGCTATCGGCTGCGTTTATCTTTATCCGCCGCTGTAGGATACATCGTATCCACGCTCCAGCGAACCACGATCCTTCTCCCACTACGGGTACCTTCACATTATCGCCAACGAACGGGAAATACGTCAGCTTCGCATGATCAGAGCAAATCATTAACCGATAACATCCTCCCTTCCTTCACAAAAGGAACTGACAGCCCTAGGGACAAAGAAATGAGAGCTACATGATGACTCGGAAACTGTTGCAGACCACACTCAAAACTGGATTACGTCTCGCCCACGCAGCTTACTGTTAGCTGCACTGCCGGAAGAAACAGCCGAGCACTCCTCGTGGGCTGTCTCCATCATTAGTTTGATATTAGTTTCGGCTTTTAGAATTCATTTCTTTAATTCTAGTCTATCAACACCAAAATTAACGTCAGCCTATTGATTTCGGTCCATCCTCAGATATGTTTAAAACCGATTCTAATAAAATAAAGCTAAAGTGGCTGCGTCAGGACGTATACACTTGTTAATTAATATAAAATAATTAATAACTCACACGAAAATTAGACACCACAATAGAAGCTAAAACTTTCCAATAAACATGAGTCCGAAAACGAGCCGTTTTCATGGTAACTCCGCATCCACATTTACATCTGCGTGCCTGAAAGTTGGTTCACTGAGCTTTCAGACTATTATCTACCGTCACAAGATCGAACAGCGCGAAGGGAAAACGAGCACTTAAGTCTTTCCGTGCGAGCTCTGGTTTCTCATATTTTATTACGGCGATCATTTCGCCCTATGTAAGCTGACCCAGCAAAATATTTTCGCATTCTGAAGTTGGTGACAGAAATTTCGTGAAAAGATCTCGGTGCAACGAAAAACGCTTTTTATATAAGAAACCATCAGCCTCGATTGTGATAATGAAATCAGCCTTTACCTAGGTTCAAGCCCAAATAATTGTGTCTTCTTCAAGAGATATACCTGAACCTATAATTTGTCTAAGAGGGTATGGTCCAGAAATAAAACTAAAACAGCCTGAATAGGCGTAGCCACATTTTAAAAATGCGGTACATAAGTACTAAGTCAACACCAAGACTTAAGCTCCGGCGCGCGCCTCGTCTCCATGGACGCCGTGCGATGGACCTCGCATTTTTAAGATGTGAGCACACCTGTTAAGGCTCTTTTAGTTTTATTTCTAGATCAAGCCCTCTTAGACAAATTACAGATTCAGGTATATCTTCTGAAGAAGGCTCTTATTTGGGCTGAAACCTAGGTAAAAGTTGGTTTCATTACCGCAATAGAGGCTGATAGTTTCATGCATATTAGATTATCACGATTGATGACTGGGCTTCAATGTTGAAAGTACACAAACGCCTTTGTTTTAGTAGTTGCCACCTCAGCTCACGTGTCATATCCGTGCCACACTCTCCCCTATTTCGTGATAATACAAAACGAGCTGCCCTTTTTTTATCTTTCTAGATGCCCTCCATCAATCCTATCTGGCACGGAGCCAATATCACGCAGCATGGGGCTGAAAACCTTATTGTCGGCAGGCTCTTTAGTAGAGCTGTTGGCTCTTCTTTGTGTTCTGCCAATAAAACGCCGTCTATGCTCGCCTAACCCACAACATTATCTAGGAGATAATTCTAATTTGAGGTACTGCTAATTGTATTTCCTAGGCAATTTGTAGATTTGAGTGTTTCATCGTGTAACAAATCGCAGCAGTGGCCCTATAACACTCCTCCGGTAACGCGAAATATCACTTCTGTTTGACAACAACAACTTTCCGCCGATTCCTACATACTGTGAACCTTCTGGTAGAAAATCATGAATCCAGTCGCACAACTGAGACTTTACTCTACAGGCATATACAGAACGATATTTACCGAATCCGCGCTCGCTACGTGTCAATAAATCGTTTTATTTGAGGTAATTTATATTTACTGAATCCGCGCTCGCTACGTGTAATTAAATCGTTTTCTTCGAGGTAGTTTATAATGTTAGAAGACAACATAAGTTCCAAAACACTTTTGCAAATCGACGTCATTGATATGGGAATGCAGTTCAGCAGCTAGCTCTTTATTCGCACGAAGTAATGGCCACTATCGACAGGGGATCTCAAGTTGATTCCGTATTTCTAGATTTCCGGAAAGCTTTTGACACCGTTCCTCACAAGCGACTTCTAATCAAGCTGCGGGCCTATGGGGTATCGCGTCAGTTGTGCGACTGGATTCGTGATTTCCTGTCAGGAAGGTCGCAGTTCGTAATAATAGACGGCAAATCATCGACTAAAACTGAAGTGATATCAGGTGTTCCCCAGGGAAGCGTCCTGGGACCTCTGCTGTTCCTGATCTATATAAATGACCTGGGTGACAATCTGAGCAGATCTCTTAGGTTGTTCGCAGATGATGCTGTAATTTACCGTATAGTAAGGTCATCCGAAGACCAATATCAGTTGCAAAGTGATTTAGAAAAGACTGCTGTATGGTGTGGCAGGTGGAAGTTGACGCTAAATAACGAAAAGTGTGAGGTGATCCATATGAGTTCCAAAAGAAATCCGTTGGAATTCGATTACTCGATAAATAGTACAATTCTCAAGGCTGTCAATTCAAATAAGTACCTGGGTGTAAAAATTACGAACAACTTCAGTTGAAAAGACCACATAGATAATATAGTGGGGAAGGCGAGCCAAAGGTTGCGTTTCATTGGCAGGACACTTAGAAGATGCAACAAGTCCACTAAGGAGACAGCTTACACTACACTCGTTCGTCCTCTGTTAGAATGTTTCTGCGCGGTGTGGGATCCTTACCAGGTGGGATTGACGGAGGACATCGAAAGGGTGCAAAAAAGGGCAGCTCGTTTTGTATTATCACGTAATGGGGGAGAGAGTGTGGCAGATATGATACGCGAGTTGGGATGGAAGTCATTAAAGCAAAGACGTTTTTGGTCGCGGCGAGATCTATTTACGAAATTTCAGTCACCAACTTTCTCTTCCGAATGCGAAAATATTTTGTTGAGCCCAGCCTACATAGGTAGGAATGATCATCAAAATAAGAGAAATCAGAGCTCGAACAGAAAGGTTTAGGTGTTCGTTTTTCCCGCGCGCTGTTCGGGAGTGGAATGGTAGGGAGATAGTATGATTGTGGTTCGATGAACCCTCTGTCAAGCACTTAAATGTGAATTGCAGAGTAATCATGTAGTTGTAGATTACTCCTACTTTCTTTTCTTAAGTGTTTGTCGATCTATGCAATTTATCAGTCTTCAGGCATAAACCTTTCATCGAGCGGGCGATTTACATTATTGCTAAGTATGTAGCTATTATATCAGCACACTCTGAAAGGAATCTAATTTGTATACAATTCAAGTTGCGTAACTATATCGGGGATGTCTATTTAGTTACTCAAGTTCGCAGCTGCTTTTGATTCAAATTCTGGAATATTTACTTCGTCTTCTTTGGTGTAGTAATTTCGAAAAACAATATTTAATAACTCCATCTTAGTGGCATAGTCGTCGATTAAATTACAATTTCTAGTGCAAATACTGGCTGTGTCTTGCCGGTGGTGCATCTTATCTACGACCACTATCACTTCGGATTTTATACCAGATTTCGAGAGAACATGTTTTCACGGAAACTGTTAACAGCGGTTCGTACTGAAGTCCGCGCTAAGTTTTGAGCTTCAGTAAAATATCGCCAATCTTGGAGATTTCGCATTCTTTTAAATTTGGCATGCTTTTCTCGTTCCTTCTGCAAAAATGCCCCGACCTGTTTTGTGTACCTTAGGGGATCAGTTCCATATCTCATGTAATTTATTTGGTTTAAATCTCTCATCCGTCGATACTATTTCTTTGAATTCGAACTACATCCCGTCTATCCTTACATAGTTTGAAATGATCGGAGACTGTCTCTTGTCTGCTTTTTAAATACATATTTGGTGCGCTCATTTTTCGTGGATTTGGGTTTTACGATGTGCAGTCTCTCTACTACGATCTTGTGGTCTCTAATCCCTGTATCCGTTATGATGCTGTCTATTTGCTCAGGTTAAGTTTTGCTGTTAAGAGGTCAAGTATATTTTCGATTACGCTAGGAATGGATTCCTGAACTAATTATTCAAAATAATTTTCAGAGGCTGTATTTAGTACGATTCCGGTCGTTCTTTTATGCCTACCACCGACTTAAAAACATGTATTTTCGCCAAAACACATTGAGGTTAGACTGAAATTACCGGCAACTATGATTTTATGAGTGGCGGACCCGTTTAAAATGAAACGGCATCATCTGAGTCAAGGGATCAGTAAAATAAACCAATTATTAATTTATACTGGCTGTCAAGTATAACCTCCGTCCTTAATAACTCACAGCAACAAGGTAAATTTCACTAGAAGATAAACTACTACGAAAAGCAATTAACACGCTGCACCAACCCAATTTAATGTATCCTCTCTAAATACCGAAATACCCTTTGTGAAAATTTCGCCTGTATTTATCTCCAGCTTTAGCCAGCTTTCAGTACCTATAACGATTTGAGCTTCATTGCTTCCTGTTAGCGCTTGGAAGTCTGGTTCTTTAGCAACAAAGCTACGACTACAACTACACTGGTGTGTAAATGTTAAGAACGAAACTGGCTTTAGCATGATGTGTCACGGTCAAATTGACAATGCTCGTTGAAACATGGACCTTATATACAAACAACTGCTGCAGTACAGTACAGCAAAGAAGTAACTGAAAGAAATACGCAATGAGACTAACAGAAATGACACTTTGTCATTGCGATTTATTACCGTCCCCTGGACATTATAAGAAGCGGGACATCTTTCTTAACAGAGCGTGTGATCACCACGAACGCTAATACGAGCTGAAACGTGTTCCCACGCTGGCGACAGGGTTGGTACGGAGTTCTTGTCGTGGGGCTCTCCACTCCTCAAACAGCGAAGGGTGACGACTGCTGGATGGACGCTACAATACGTCTCCCCAACGCGTCCCACATTTGCTCGATGTTATTTAAGTCGCAGTAAAGAGAAGGCTAGTCCATTCGCCAAACATCCTCTCGCTCCGAGAGCTCTTGTACCTGCAGTGTTCTATACGGTTGTGCCTCGTCATCCATACAAACGAAATCAGGGCCGAAAGCACCCTTGAAAAGAAGCACAATAACGTTGACCGGTGAGTGTGCTGTGCTCAGACGTTTGGAGGTCAGTACGCCTGTGCAGCCACCGCAACCCGAGGACCACCAGAACTATCATGTTCGACAATGATGGGCGTACCCTTATATGGTGAGAGGTCGGAAAACTTTTGATCACGATTTGTAATTGCTGGCTGTTCGTTTTTCTATTTTACGAATTAATACCGACACGGAACCAACATTGACAACAATGGATAAAATTAACTTCTCAGAGAATTTTCATGAAAATGCTTAATAGAGACTTTTTTCGCATCTTCTATCCATAATAAGTTTTATTTTTGTGAGTAAATGGTGATTGTAAAAGTATGTACTAGCTCACTTCCTCCACACAGAAAATGGCTTTAGCTGTAAATTTTGCTTTTTCTATCAATAGATTATGTACATTTTTCTGCTAGACTGCTGAGGGGTTTTGTTTGGTTTCTGGCCATTCTAGCCGTTACATTACGAAAAGTATGTCATAGACGGACATGCAGCATGCGGGCTCGGACTGGTACGAAATACTCTGTTTGGGGATTTCGATGGAAATATACCTAATATACCTACGTGTCTGCGGCTACATTCTGCGAGATGAGTTGGTACACGTCGGAGTAATGATACATCTGCTCTTAAATCTACAGCCATGTCCCGAAAACCACTTTAAGGTGTGTGGCGGAGGATCGTTCTGATTCCACTCTCTACTGTTCCGTTCACGAATAATGGGCGAAGAACAACTTCTGTAGCTCGTCGTATGAACTCTAATTTTCTGTCGGGCTCATTTTGTGATATGTGGGGGTAAATGTTGCTCCATGAAAGAGCCCTGTAATAGAAGTTAAATATACACTCCTGGAAATGGAAAAAAGAACACATTGACACCGGTGTGTCAGACCCACCATACTTGCTCCGGACACTGCGAGAGGGCTGTACAAGCAATGATCACACGCACGGCACAGCGGACACACCAGGAACCGCGGTGTTGGCCGTCGAATGGCGCTAGCTGCGCAGCATTTGTGCACCGCCGCCGTCAGTGTCAGCCAGTTTGCCGTGGCATACGGAGCTCCATCGCAGTCTTTCACACTGGTAGCATGCCGCGACAGCGTGGACGTGAACCGTATGTGCAGTTGACGGACTTTGAGCGAGGGCGTATAGTGGGCATGTGGGAGGCCGGGTGGACGTACCGCCGAATTGCTCAACACGTGGGGCGTGAGGTCTCCACAGTACATCGATGTTGTCGCCAGTGGTCGGCGGAAGGTGCACGTGCCCGTCGACCTGGGACCGGACCGCAGCGACGCACGGATGCACGCCAAGACCGTAGGATCCTACGCAGTGCCGTAGGGGACCGCACCGCCACTTCCCAGCAAATTAGGGACACTGTTGCTCCTGGGGTATCGGCGAGGACCATTCGCAACCGTCTCCATGAAGCTGGGCTACGGTCCCGCACACCGTTAGGCCGTCTTCCGCTCACGCCCCAACATCGTGCAGCCCGCCCCCAGTGGTGTCGCGACAGGCGTGAATGGAGGGACGAATGGAGACGTGTCGTCTTCAGCGATGAGAGTCGCTTCTGCCTTGGTGCCAATGATGGTCGTATGCGTGTTTGGCGCCGTGCATGTGAGCGCCACAATCAGGACTGCATACGACCGAGGCACACAGGGCCAACACCCGGCATCATGGTGTGGGGAGCGATCTCCTACACTGGCCGTACACCACTGGTGATCGTCGAGGGGACACTGAATAGTGCACGGTACATCCAAACCGTCATCGAACCCATCGTTCTACCATTCCTAGACCGGCAAGGGAACTTGCTGTTCCAACAGGACAATGCACGTCCGCATGTATCTCGTGCCACCCAACGTGCTCTAGAAGGTGTAAGTCAACTACCCTGGCCAGCAAGATCTCCGGATCTGTCCCCCATTGAGCATGTTTGGGACTGGATGAAGCGTCGTCTCACGCGGTCTGCACGTCCAGCACGAACGCTGGTCCAACTGAGGCGCCAGGTGGAAATGGCATGGCAAACCGTTCCACAGGACTACATCCAGCATCTCTACGATCGTCTCCATGGGAGAATAGCAGCCTGCATTGCTGCGGAAGGTGGATATACACTGTACTAGTGCCGACATTGTGCATGCTCTGTTGCCTGTGTCTATGTGCCTGTGGTTCTGTCAGTGTGATCATGTGATGTATCTGACCCCAGGAATGTGTCAATAAAGTTTCCCCTTCCTGGGACAATGAATTCACGGTGTTCTTATTTCAATTTCCAGGAGTGTATTTTCTCATTCAGTTTCTGAATGATGGTACTCACTTTTTACATGCTGCAGTCTTTCTGAAATTACAAAAATTACTTCGAGGAATTAAAATGTATTTCAACGTGAAAACATATTCCAAGGCACAACATGGTAATGTACCTTGGAACGAATTAATATGCTATTAAAATGTAAAAGCACTGCAATGGATAAAATCTTACCAATACTGTGCTTAGTCGTCTATGTTATATTGTTACTCTGCTACGCGCCAGTAAATGAAATCAAATTAAGCAGAGCTGTTATGAAAAACCAGTTATAGGGCAGACACATTTTGAAATCGAAGTTATTGGGAACTAACACGAATTTCCATTATCAAGACAAGCAAAACTGTTGATCTGGAAATATCACACGTTCCGTAACAAAAGACATTCTCCTGTTTCAATGTACAAGATAGTGTACGACCGACTAAATGTGAATTAAACGTCCACACGTTACTCATTGACGGGAAAAAATCTCAACACCAAAAGTAATTAATGCAGAGTAATGAAATCTCGGGAATAAATTTCCTAGGTAACATATTTAAGTGATTAACATTGTAACATCTTAGGTTAATAGAAGCGCAAGATAAGCCAATGCAGATGTAAAATACTAGTGCATTAATAACCGGTGTAAGCGCTAGAATTTTGAATTCAAGCATGCAAGCGTGCATGCATTGTGATGTACAGGGACCAGATGTCACTTTGTGGGATGGAGTTCCATGCCTGCTGTACTTGGCCAGTCAATACAGAGACGGTTAATGGTGCTTGTGGATGACGGTGGAGTTGTCGTCCTATGATTTCCCACATCTGCTCGAATGGAGACAGATCTGGTGATCGAGTAGGACAAGGCAACATGTCGACACTCTGTAGAGCATGTTGAGTCGTAAGTGGTATGTGGGCAAGCGTTATCCTGTTGGAGGACACCCCCTGGAATGCTGTTCATGGATGACAACACGAAAGGTCGAATCACTAGACTGACGTATAATTTTGCAGTCAAGGTGCGTGGGATAACCACAAGAGTCCTCCTTCCGTCGTACGAAATCGCAACCCACGCCATAACTCTCGGTGTAGGTCCAGCATGTCTAGGATGCAGACAGAGTTGTTGCAGGTTCTCAACTGGCCTCCTTCTAACCAACATACGGTCATCACTGGCCAAGGCACAACTAGCTTTCATCAGAAAACACAACAGGCCTCCACTCCGCCCTCCAATGACCTCACTGAAGTTGCATCTAGCTCGGAGCTGTCCTTAAAGCAACAGATTTTTAAGACTTCGTTGTGTCACTGTGGTGCCAATTGCTTTTCAGATTGCTGCTGCAGGTGCAGTACGGTGCGACGAAGCCATACGCTGAACAGCTAAACATGATGGCCATCCCTCTGTAGCTCCACGTAGCCATCCGAACCCCAATCTTCTTGCAACTGTACATTCTCATTACCACCGCTGCCAGCAGTTAAGTACATTAGAAATCACAATCTCAGAAACAGCTATAGTACGGTAACATAAAATTTCTCTACTTTCAAAGGACTCCAAACCTGCTCTACCTGCATTGTTACAGGCAACGAAAGCTACAGTCAGCCATCCGTTACCCAAACTAGAGGAAGAAGATACCTTCATTAAAGAAAAATGAAACCTTGCCCCAATGAACAAAGTAGGACCATGAATAAGAACAAATTGAGCTGTTTTAGAAACTGCTCTCGTTTCGTCCTTTTTACCCTTGCCAGAAGATGTCGAAGCACCAAGAGTGCCGTCCACATTGACAAGTGATTTGTAAACCAGCATACCAGCAGTGGCTATATTTCTGCCAAGTCTTTCGGCAATATTGCAGAAGGAACATTCCCCTTCTAGTAACTCTTCTACATGATACATGACCTCGTTCAAAAACGGTGAGGTGCTGGTAATGGCGTCTTTGTCGCCTTAAAGGCATTGTTGACTAACAATAACTCACCATGTCCAGTCTGAAAGATAACTAACGCCCATGACCGTTACAGCGTGTATTTAAATCAAACCTAATTTACATCCTCGTGGTGGCGCTTCTAGGGCAACTCTTACGCGACTTGAGCGAGATTGGAATAGATGTCGTCTTCAGATGTAGAAATACGGCTTCCAACTTTCGTTTAAGTCGCACAACTCCTCCTTTGTGTGTTGATTTTTACCGTCATCTCGAGGTGAACGATCTATTGATACGTAATCAGCGTGGTTTCAGGAAACATCGTTCTTGTGCAACGCAGCTAGCTCTTTATTCGCACGAAGTAATGGCCGCTATCGACAGGGGATCTCAAGTTGATTCCTTATTTCTAAATTTCCGGAAAGCTTTTGACACCGTTCCTCACAAGCGACTTCTAATCAAGCTGCGGGCCTATGGGTTATCGTCTCAGTTATGCGACTGGATTCGTGATTTCCTGTCAGGAAGGTCGCAGTTCGTAGTAATAGACGGCAAATCATCGAGTAAAACTGAAGTGATATCAGGTGTTCCCCAGGGAAGCGTCCTGGGACCTCTGCTGTTCCTGATCTATATAAATGATCTGGGTGACAATCTGAGCAGTTCTCTTAGGTTGTTCGCAGATGATGCTGTAATTTACCGTCTAGTAAGGTCATCCGAAGACCAGTATCAGTTGCAAAGCGATTTAGAAAAGACTGCTGTATGGTGTGGCAGGTGGCAGTTGACGCTAAATAACGAAAAGTGTGAGATGATCCACATGAGTTCCAAAAGATCCGTTGGAATTCGATTACTCGATAAATAGTACAATTCTCAAGGCCGTCAATTCAACTAAGTACCTGGGTGTAAAAATTACGAACAACTTCAGTTGGAAAGACCACATAAATAATATTGTGGGGAAGGCGAGCCAAAGGTTGCGTTTCATTGGCAGGACACTTAGAAGATGCAACAAGTCCACTAAAGAGACGGCTTACCCTACACCCGTTCGTCCACTGTTAGAATATTGCTGCGCGGTGTGGGATCCTTACCAGGTGGGATTGACCGAGGACATCGAAAGGGTGCAAAAAAGGGCAGCTCGTTTTGTATTATCGCGTAATGTGGGAGAGAGTGTGGCAGATATGATACGCGAGTTGGGATGGAAGTCATTAAAGCAAAGACGTTTTTCGTCGCGGCGAGATCTATTTACGAACTTTCAGTCACCAACTTTCTCTTCCGAATGCGAAACTATTTTGTTGAGCCCAACCTACAAAGGTAGGAATGATCATCAAAATAAAATAAGAGAAATCAGAGCTCGAACAGAAAGGTTTAGGTTTTCGTTTTTCCCGCGCGCTGTTCGGGAGTGGAATGGTAGGGAGATAGTATGATTGTGGTTCGATGAACCCTCTGCCAAGCACTTAAATGTGAATTGCAGAGTAATCATGTAGATGTAGATGTAGATGTAGATGTAGATGTCAGTATGTAACTAGTTTTTAATGATTCAAATGGCTCTGAGCACTATGGGACTTAACATCTGAGGTCATCAGTCCCCTAGAACTTAGAACTACTTAAATCTAACTAACCTAAGGACGTCACATACATCCATGCTCGGACTGAAGCGCCTAGAACCGTTCGTACACCCCGGCCGGCTAGTTTTTAAAATATATAGAATTTCACCTCCCATAATATTCTGTAACTGAAGAATTAGCAGTATAATGTGAATCAGCTAAGACTTGCACTGCAAATATTGCGGAAATGGGAAGTGCTATTGACGTGCTGTTTTCACAGAATGGTTCGGTAGTCAGGGGCTCGTATTGTTATCCAATCAATGGATTATATATAATATTACTTGGAAAGTGTGCAGACATACACCTCTTTAAATGGAAAAATGCCTATAGACATTAACAAACTGAAAGTAGGGTAAATTAGAATTTCAGTGGTGTTTGTTGCAGGATTCTAGTGCGAGTTGATTACTAGATATCTTATTTTGAAAATTTCCTACTCTGACGCTTGTACAATAGCTGTGGTAGCACACACTAATGTGGATTCTGACCAGTAACGAGACAATGTTAAAAATGTCCACCAGCAGCGCAGTACTCGCTTCCACTCTGGTATGGAAGGACTGCTGCACACGTTTGCATATAATCGGGTGTACCTACTACGTCCTTGTAGACAGCGCCTTTCAGCTTTCCCCACTGAAGAAAGTCTACTGGTGCCAAATCCGGGGAATGGCCCTGCCCAGGTACACGTTCTTTGCGTCCAGTCAAACGATTTGGAAACAATTCGTGAAGACATGTTCTAGCACTTCGTGCACTGTGGGTTGGACAGCGTCAAGTTGGTACCACAGTTTCCTCTTAGTCTGCAGAGAAACATCTTCTAGCATCCGTGGAAGATGATACTTGTGCGCGTTCAGTGTTCTGTGTATGAAACACGGTCCTATGAGCTGGTGGTTCACTGTCCCACACGTCACGTTTACACCCCATGAACGCTGACGAACCACCTGACGAACACACCAATAGTGCATATTTCGGCGGTTTACCAAGGCATGATTGGTAAATGTGACTCCATCGCTAAACACGATACACGACACACTTGAAGTATCCCGTCTTAATACCCATGTTCAGAAGCTAACACGATTCTCACAATCGTTTCTATGCAACTCTTGATGGAGAGAGATGCGATAGGGATGGAACCTATGTCTATAGAGAATGCGTAGATCGCTTGCCTGTCTTCACGTAACTTCCTCGTGCGACTGCGCGGCAGCTAACGCGCTTCACGTCTATTGGAATATCTTGTCCCATACACCGTAAAAGGACGATCCGAATTCTTCCTACACTCTCCATACGCCATAGGTTAGTTGGCTTTTTCTGCAGTGGTAAATCCCATCGTTCACTCGCAATGCACTCAAGGAACACACTGTAAGCCGGCCGGAGTGGCCGTGCGGTTCTAGGCACTACAGTCTGGAGCCGAGCGACCGCCACGATCGCAGGTTCGAATCCTGCCTCGGGCATGGATATGTGTGATGTCCTTCGGTTAATTAGGTTTAATTAGTTCTAAGTTCTAGGTGACTGATGACCTCAGAAGTTAAGTCGCATAGTGCTCAGAGCCATTTGAACACACTGTAAGCAAATATAACAACTACTTAACAACCACACAGGTTGAATAGCACAAACAATTGTCGTTGTGGAAACTTTTAAAAATACGATGTCTCGTAAACGACTTGCACATCCTGCAAGAAACACCTCTGACATCCTAATTTACACTATTTTTAGTTTGCTAATGTCAACAGGCATTGTTCTTTGTAAAATGTGTGTGTTATCACAAAAAATACACTTTCTAAGTATTATTACAATCTCTTTATTGGCTAACAATACTAGCCCTTAACTACCAATCCATTTTGTGAAAACTGCAAATCAACAACACTTTCTATGTCCGCAATATTTGAGATGCAAGTTTTAGGTGATTCACCCTGTGTATTCCCGATACGTTTAACATATTACAAAACACTCAATTATGTAAAACTCGAGATCTTCACAAATGCTGCACAAAACACAACCTCACGTCTAGCAACAACAAAAATTGCAGTAAAGACGGAAGCTCCTTATGAGGGTCTGTAGTGCGCATTCCTTCAAGAGATTCTAAAATCAGTCAGTAGACTGAAGTGCTGGTCAAAACCATCGTGCGTTCCTAGGTTCATCTAGATCAGGGCTGGGCGAGTGAACTGTCCGCGGGCGTCGCGTCCATGTTGTACGAGAGGCGTCTGAAAAGTCCGTGCAAAAATAAAAACTACTTACGTGTTTGGGGTAAACCTTTTTTATTTTTTATATAGTCTCCTTTTAGACTTATACACTTCGTCCAACGCTGTTCTAATTTGTCGATCCCTTCCGAATAACAGGAATTGTCTAAGTCTGCAAAATACACTCCTGGAAATTGAAATAAGAACACCGTGAATTCATTGTCCCAGGAAGGGGAAACTTTATTGACACATTCCTGGGGTCAGATACATCACATGATCACACTGACAGAACCACAGGCACATAGACACAGGCAACAGAGCATGCACAATGTCGGCACTAGTACAGTGTATATCCACCTTTCGCAGCAATGCAGGCTGCTATTCTCCCATGGAGACGATCGTAGAGATGCTGGATGTAGTCCTGTGGAACGGCTTGCCATGCCATTTCCACCTGGCGCCTCAGTTGGACCAGCGTTCGTGCTGGACGTGCAGACCACGTGAGACGACGCTTCATCCAGTCCCAAACATGCTCAATGGGGGACAGATCCGGAGATCTTGCTGGCCAGGGTAGTTGACGTACACCTTCTAGAGCACGTTGGATGGCACGGGATACATGCGGACGTGCATTGTCCTGTTGGAACAGCAAGTTCCCTTGCCGGTCTAGGAATGGTAGAACGATGGGTTCGATGACGGTTTGGATGTACCGTGCACTATTCAGTGTCCCCTCGACGATCACCAGTGGTGTACGGCCAGTGTAGGAGATCGCTCCCCACACCATGATGCCGGGTGTTGGCCCTGTGTGCCTCGGTCGTATGCAGTCCTGATTGTGGCGCTCACCTGCACGGCGCCAAACACGCATACGACCATCATTGGCACCAAGGCAGAAGCGACTCTCATCGCTGAAGACGACGCCCCACGTGTTGAGCAATTCGGCGGTACGTCCACCCGGCCTCCCGCATGCCCACTATACGCCCTCGCTCAAAGTCCGTCAACTGCACATACGGTTCACGTCCACGCTGTCGCGGCATGCTACCAGTGTGAAAGACTGCGATGGAGCTCCGTATGCCACGGCAAACTGGCTGACACTGACGGCGGCGGTGCACAAATGCTGCGCAGCTAGCGCCATTCGACGGCCAACACCGCGGTTCCTGGTGTGTCCGCTGTGCCGTGCGTGTGATCATTGCTTGTACAGCCCTCTCGCAGTGCCCGGAGCAAGTATGGTGGGTCTGACACACCGGTGTGAATGTGTTCTTTTTTCCATTTCCAGGAGTGTAGCTATTAGTTGCTGCAATCACCTCCTCGTTTGAATAAAATCTTTGTCCTGCTAGCCATTTCTTCAAATTGGAGAACAAATAGGACTCAGAGGGAGCCCAATATGGAGAATATGGGGAGTGTGAAACGAGTTGAAATCCTGTTTCCATTAATTTTGCTGCCACAACTGATGAGGTGTGTGCTGGTGCATTGTCGTGATGGAAAAGGACTTTTTGCGGTCCAATCGCTGGCGTTTTTCTTGCAACTCGGTTTTCAAACGGTGCATGAATAACATGCACCTGTAATAGTTTTACCCTTTTCCAGATAGTCGATGAGGATTATCCCCTGCGAATCTCAAAAGACTGTCGCCATAACCATTCCGGCCGAAGGAATGGTCTTCACCTTTTCTTGGTGCAGATTCTCCCTTGGTAACCGATTGTTTAAATTGTTCTTTGGTCTCAGGAGTATATTAATGTATCCATGTTTCATCCACAGTGACGAAACGATGCTTAAAGTCCTCCGGATTCTTCCTGAACAGCTGAAAACCATTCTTGCAACAGTTCACACGATTGTGTTTCCGGTCAAGCGTGAGCAATTGCGGAACTCATCTTGCAGATAGCTTTCTCATGTCCAAATGTGTATGCGAAATATTGTGTACCCTTTCATTCGAGATGCCCACTGCACTAGTAATCTCACGCATCTTAACTCTTCTGTCATCCATCACCATATCATGGATTTTATCAATGATTTCTGGAGTCGTGACCTCCACAGGGCGCCCAGAACGTTCAGCACCACTTGTGCCCACATGGCCACTCGAAAATTTTGAAACCACTTATAAACTGTTCTAATCGAAGGTGCAGAGTCATCATAATGTTTATCAGGCTTCTCTTTAGTTTCCTGAGGCGTTTTGCCTTTAATAAAGTAATGTGTAATCGTCCATTTCTTGACAATCACTCGATTTCCTTGATTCACACGAAAGCCAAAATCAAAGAAATTGACCAATATGGCTGAAAATTGGTGTGCGTTCTTTCCAAAGATGCTAGTAACTAAACATGACATCGACACGCGCCGGTGGAGCCATCTCTCGGACTTTGCACCGACTTTTCAAACGCCCCTCGCATCACCGTGAGGACACGATGTGCGCGCAGCTCGCGTTCCCTTACTCTCGAACTTCACCGACTACTGCCAACAATAAACGAATGACAGCTGACGCACGAATTTTCAGTATTCCTTGTATTGTCTTAATTTGTACAATACAACAATGCAACGAATACTTACGTCACAATATAGCATGTGCGTAGCATTTTCTGAAGTCTTGCTTTAAAGACCAATCTTCTGTTACACAAAAGTGCCATCGAATGAAAAACTAATAATAGTTAGCTTATAAGGATTCTGCTTTCTTCATGCATGTTGAAAAACGATCTAAAGCAGGTCTTCGACACAACCAGTGCACTTCACAAAAATATGGCACATCGCCGCAATCACCCTCCACCTCTGCCAGGAAGGCAGTCTCAATTTGTTAACTATTTTTACACAAAGTCCTTAACACTACTTTATTTTTTCACATTTTGCCAGCAGATTAGCCTGATGTAGGACGCAGTGTATTGCTGGCATTTTCTGTTGGATACCAACTTCTTTTACTTGCTCCTTATCAAACCAACAACGACAGAGTTTTATTATTTTTATTTTATTAATTCCTTTAACTCCTTATGTGGAGCATAGGTCTGCAACAAAGGATCGCCATCTTGTTATGGGGAGATGTCCCAGTATCTTCATTTCTTCCCATCCTATTCCTTGCTGATGATCCTCTGCTTCAACTGACCGTCTCCATGTCATTTTGGGCTTGCCTCGTCTCCGTCGTTCTTATCGCATCCAGTCAAGTTCTTCTCTCGCAATATGTTCATTTGGTCTTCTAAGAGTGTGTCCTAACCATCTCCACTTCTTGCTTCTGATATGTAGCTAAATTGGTCTCTGGTTTGTTCTTTCCCAAAGAGTTTCGTTAGAGATGACGTTTGGTCACCGTATCCCCAGCGTGTTCCTCAGACATCTGTTGTTGAATGTCTGCAGCTTGTGGATTAACTGTTTTGTCACTTTTCATGTTTCGCATCCATAAAGGAGCACAGATTTTACATTACTTTCAAATATCCGCAATTTCGTCCTCAATGATATTTCCTTCGATCTCCAGAAAGAGCGTAGAGTTGTAAAAGCTCCTCTTGCTTTGTTGATGCGGCTGTTAATATCCTCTATTGCACCCCCATCTGGTGTAATCATGCTTCCAAGGTAGCAAAAGTTATCCACTTTTTCAATTATATGACTCCCAAGTTTAAGCTCTGCAGTGCTGTTATCATTTGCTCGCATGTCTTTAGTTTTTTGGGCGTTAATTTTCAAGCCAACTTCCTTCACTGTAGATTTCAGATCTTCTAGCTTCTCTTTCATGTCATTGAGGCTGTTTGAGAGCAGGCAAAGGTCGTCTGCGAAATTGAGGTCTTCTAGATGTGTCCCATTGCTCCATTTTATTCCTCTCACTTTATCTATTGCTTGCGCCATTACAAGATTAAGTACTATGTTAAAAAGTATAGGTGAGAGCATGCAGCCTTGCTTAACTCCTGTTTTCACTATGGGAGCTCCACCCATTGTAATCAACGAAAGTTTTCCCAATAAGGGCCATATTTGTTACAAATATTTCCTAAGCAAGCAAATATGTCGTTGCCCGCAGTTTTATCCCGCTTTGGACTAAATCAAAGAGTTCCTCCATCAAGTTGTACTCGGCGTCAACGTCTACCACAAATACCGCAAGCTGAGCAACATCCATTACATCAGTGCTTTCAGCCAAAACCAAAGAGAAAAGAGAAAAATTTAGTCTTATCATTCAGTTGTGTTTCCACTTCGTTCGCCATTTCTTCGGTGCGTGTGCAAACTCTTCTCCTTGAAAGAGGAACTGTTTCGAAAACGGAAAGAAGCGCTGGATGCAAGATTATTGCGGTAGCAATAAAACACTCTATAACAAATTCTACTTATCTGAAGAGACGCGCTGTTTTTGTTATTCTAAGAGTTATGTGATAGCTCATTCATAGTGCACCACTATTATTGTTGATATGGTCCTCTTCCTGTAAATACGTCAAAAGTCAGAGGTGAAACAGAGAGGGCAAAACCAAATAAGCTTCACAAATAATGGTAACATTTTCAAGAAATGACATATATGTATATGAACTTTCCTCTTTTTCTACTTCCTGTTTTATCTCGAAAAATTTGGCCTCCATTTCCTCAGTCTCGAAAGTGGTCACGAATTTCTCATGAAGGAATTGAAAATGTCACTTCACACGGTACTTCTTCCATGTCGATAAAATAGCATTCAGAAACAGATCTGAGGGCCAGTTAATATTTCAATAAAAAGTGATCTAATTCCCACTGCTGTTTGAGGCATAGGGATTCGACCGTTTTTTGTTTTGAGGATCTTAATTCCTCCTCAGCCATTTCTCTCTCACTAACTTCGTCCCACCACAGATGCAAAGAGACTTCGACACTGACAACAACGCGACACGAAGTACAGATGTGGCCCGTGTTGAAGCGCGCGCGTCTCCAACAAACGAGTGACGTCAGCAGACAGGTATAGGGGGCTGACGGCGCCCGTAGACAAGCAAGCAATGCGGGCACTCGTGGGTGCGCGTGCCCAAGCCCGCAACAGCGCACTTGCTCATCCCTAGCTTAGATAAAAGCTCTCACTACAACAGATGAAATAATATGTTGCCTGACTCTTATTGGAACCTAGGCCCTGTGAATTTTAACAGTAATCCTCTCCGTGATGCAGAACACGTCTCTGGTAGCCTCTGCGTCCATAATTTAATAAGTATTGTCGGAACGAGTTTGTGCGTACCACACGAACCCGTGACGAAACGCACCGCTCTTCTTTGGATATTCCCTACCACCACTTTTAGTTGTACTAGTAAGGATCAGCGACTGACGAGATGTATTCAGTAATCATTGCGAAGGGTAGGATCATTGTCATCAATATTTACGCACGAAATATGTCTATATCGCAAAGTGTTTATTATTCCTTACGATGCGTTTCGGTCATAGTCACACCAACATTATAAAAACAAGGATGGATACAGGATATCTCGTCATCAACAGTGCTGAACATGGTACTGATGCCACTTGTACCCGCAAGTAAATAGTCAATTTATCATTTTTTCCAGAAATAAATTAATCGAGAATAACAAACTGTTAAATTTAGGAACCAAATTACCATGCAAAATGAAAATAATATCCTCAGGGTTAAGGAAGGTATACAAGGCAAATCAGAAATTCTGTTTCATAAAGTATATAGAGAGTGAAATAATTAATGCAAAACATGGAAACATAACACAGTACATTCGAAGCAAGAAGGGAGGACGTGAATTAACAGAGATCTGTGTGTTCTCTTTTGGCAAGAAAATCACCTGCTGACACACAGTTACCAGTTGAAATGAATTTATAATGCTGATTTCTGAGACAGTCAACAGTCTAACATACGAAGGACTGAAAAGGTAAGGCAAAGAAAGGCCGTGACAAATTGCAGTGTGACGTTGTTTCTCTGATGTATCTATTCCATACGTGTTTTTACACGAGTAAATCTACATCCGTGGTTTCGTTTGACACTTATTAAAAATAGAACTTTCACTAACTGTAAAAAAATGAAGGTCGTATGCAAACGTTTGGCTGACCTTCCGGAAAACACGAAGGGAAACCCCACAGTGGTAATTCTCTGCCGGACATAGCTGTCGTTGGCTACTGTCTCCGGGTTCTTATGTTACCGCTGGTGGAATGTAGTACAGAAAAAGGTCGCTCAGGGAACGTTGGCACAGTGAAAAAGATGGAATTTTAGAAACTAACGTCTCAATAAATCCGTTGTCATTATAGTTGCACTGGACAACAACAGTAGATGGAATCGGTCTTGACGCGTATTGATTTAGGGAAACAGTGGAAATAAAAATCGGAATGTCTGGATGGACATTTCAAATTGTCAGGCTCCGACCTAAACTGGACATCTAGTGGGAAAGTATAATCACTCACACCGTCGTAAGTAGTAGCAATGACACCATCAGCTGTATTTATGGGTCTTACTTTATTTGCAGTCAATTTCGGTGTTGCATTACACCACTTTCAGGCACATCTGGTATACCAGGTGGAAATTAGGAAATTTGTGGTAAGTTCTATGGGACCAAACTGCTGAGGTCATCGGCCCCTAAGCTTACACACTACTTAATCTAACTTAAACTAACTTAAATTAAGGACAATATACACACCCACGCCCGAAGGAGGACTTGAACCTCCGACGGGGGGAGCCACTCGACCCTTACAAGGCGCGTGAGACCGCGCGGCTACCCTGCGCGGCATACCAGGTGGCCGTTTGGATACAGAATATACGTTGTTATACATCTCACAGAGGGTATAACAAATCATTGGCCATTCTGCTGAACCATCTTTTTTGCTATTGTGTGAATGGCAGCAGCACATCTAGAACACTCCCTGCGGTCGCAGGTTCGAATCCTGCCTCGGGCATGGATGTGTGTGATGTCCTTAGGTTAGTTAGGTTTAAGTAGTTCTAAGTTCTAGGGGACTGATGACAGAAGTTAAGTCCCATAGAGCTCAGAGCCATTTGAAGCAATTGAATCTAGAGCACTGGAGTCTTGATCCGGTGATGGCCAAGACTGAAACGCGTCATAAGAAATAATAAAACATGAGCCACCTCCTGTGTAGTTCATCATGAAACACTTCACGGTGAACAGCCGCATGTCAGTGCACAACCGGCACAATATGTCGGCTAGCGACCATGTTGCCATCACCAGAACGAAATTACATGTCATCAGCGCACCCAGTGATGACAACGAGGTCGCTAGCGGGGTAATATTGTGCCAGTTTGACACTGACACTAACATCCAGTTGTTCAGCCGTGAACTACACTGAGGTGACAAGTCATGAGATAGCGATATGAACAGATACAGATGGCGGCAGCATCGGTCACACATGGTATAAAAGGGCAATGCATTGGCAGAGCTGTCGTTGGTGCTCAGGTGGTTCAGGTGAAAAGGTTTTGCGATGTGATTATGGCCGAACGACGGGAATTATCAGACTTTGAACTTGGAATGGTAGTTGGAGCGACAAGCAAGGACATTCCATTTCGCAAATCGTTAGGGAGTACAATATTCCCTGGCCGCCCGGGCGGGTAGCCGAGCGGTTCTAGGCGCTACAGTCTGGAACCACGCGACCACTGCGGTCGCAGGTTCGAATCCTGCCTCGGGCATGGATGTGTGTGATGTCAACAAGCGTGTGGCCGCTCCATAATGGTGTTGGCTGTGCTCTGTGCTTACGTGGAATCGACTGTGTCCTCTGGAACAACAGAACCGATCATGAACTGGAAATGCTTATGTTCCGCTACTTAGAGACCGTCTGCAGCCATTAACTGACTTTATGTTCCAAAACAACAATGGAATTCTTATGTCTGACAACGTGTCAAGTCACCAAGCCACAATTCTTCGCGATTAGTTTGCAGAACATTCTACACAAATCGAGCGAATGATTTGGTCACTCACATCGCCCCATCGAACATGTATTTTTTTTGTTTTTTTTTTTTTGTTTTTTTTTTGGTCATCAGTCTACTGACTGGTTTGATGCGGCCCGCCACGAATTCCTTTCCTGTGCTAACCTCTTCATCTCAGAGTAGCACTTGCAACCTACGTCCTCAATTATTTGATTGACGTATTCCAATCTCTGTCTTCCTCTACAGTTTTTGCCTTCTACAGCTCCCTCTAGAACCATGGAAGTCATTCCCTCATGTCTTAGCAGATGTCCTATCATCCTGTCCCTTCTCCTTACCAGTGTTTTCCACATATTCCTTTCCTCTCCGATTCTGCGTAGAACCTCCTCATTCCTTACCTTATCAGTCCACCTAATTTTCAACATTTGTCTATAGCACCACGTCTCAAATGCTTCGATTCTCTTCTGTTCCGGTTTTCCCACAGCCCATGTTTCACTACTGTACAATGCTGTACTCCAGACGTACATCCTCAGAAATTTCTTCCTCAAATTAAGGCCTGTATTTGATATTAGTAGACTTCTCTTGGCCAGAAATGCCTTTTTTGCCATAGCGAGTCTGCTTTTGATGTCCTCCTTGCTCCGTCCGTCATTGGTTATTTTACTGCCTAGGTAGCAGAATTCCTTAACTTCACTGACTTCGTGACCATCGATCCTGATGTTAAGTTTCTCGCTGTTCTCATTTCTACTACTACTCATTACCTTCGTCTTTCTCCGATTTACTCTCAAACCATACTGTGTACTCATTGGACTGTTCATTCCGTTCAGCAGATCATTTAATTCTTCTTCACTTTCACTGAGGATAGCAATGTCATCAGCGAATCGTATCATTGATATCCTTTCACCTTGTATTTTGATTCCACTCCTGAACCTTTCTTTTATTTCCATCATTGCTTCCTCGATGTACAGATTGAAGGATAGGGCGAAAGGCTACAGCGTTGTCTTACACCCTTCTTAATACGAGCACTTGGTTCTTGATCGTCCACTCTTATTATTCCCTCTTGGTTGTTGTACATATTGTATATGACCCGTCTCTCCCTATAGCTTACCCCTACTTTCTTCAGAATCTCGAACAGCTTACACCATTTTATATTGTCGAACGCTTTTTCCAGGTCGACAAATCCTATGAAAGTGTCTTGATTTTTCTTTAGCCTTGCTTCCATTATTAGCCGTGACGTCAGAATTGCCTCTCTCGTCCCTTTACTTTTCCTAAAGCCAAACTGATCGTCACCTAGCGCATTCTCAATTTTCTTTTCCATTCTTCTGTATATTATTCCTGTAAGCAGCTTCGATGCATGAGCTGTTAAGCTGATTGTGCGATAATTCTCGCACTTGTCAGCTCTTGCCGTCTTCGGAATTGTGTGGATGATGTTTTTCCGAAAGTCAGATGGTATATCGCCAGACTCATATATTCTACACACCAACGTGAATAGTCGTTTTGTTGCCACTTCCCCCAATGATGTATGGGACGTAATAGAGAGGTCGGTTCGCGCACAAAATCCTGCACAGTTAACACGCAGTTATGTATGGCTACAGAGGCAGCGTGGAGCAATATGTCTGCAGGGGACTGCCTTTTGTGTTAGCAGAAGAGCCAACACCGTGTTACGAGTGGAGGCCGAAATGCACGCGTTTTAGCTCACGCAGGCTGGCGTGAGGAGGGAAGAACTATACTGACGTGAAGTCTGGAACATGACAAGGAATGAGAATTCAGAAAGCGGACATTATTAGTTTGATAGTTAACTTTAATCCATTAATGATGAACGTCGCTCTTGACGGTGCATGATTCACTCTATTATCTGTTCAGAATACATTCTTGAAGTAACTGAATATGGCGCCTTGCTAGGTCGTGGCAAATGACGTAGGTGAAGGCTATGCTAAACTGTCGTCTCTGCAAATGAGAGCGTATGTAGACAGTGAACCATCGCTAGTAATGTCGACTGTACAACTGGGGCGAGTGCTAAGGTGTCTCTCTAGACTAGACCTGCCGTGTGGCGGCGCTCGATCTGCAATCACATTGGCGACACGCGGGTCCGACGTATATTAACGGACCGCGGCCGATTTAAAGGCTACCACCTAGCAAGTGTGGTGTCTTGGTGTCTGGCGGAAACACCACACTTCCAACGACTTTTTGTGTCCACGTCACGTCAAGCTGTTGCACTGCGCCGGGAAAAAGGCGGTCCGATAGAATACCAGGTTTTTCAGCTGAGTGTGTTTCATCAATAATAGAAGCCAATGGCGTGCAGTAAATTGTCGTGCCTCGAACGTGTGTAATAAGCAGTGCACGAGGAACAAGCCGTGGCCGTACCTCCCGCGCCCTCTCCCTGTGCGCGGATCCCGGAGCGGGGGGCTCGGAGGTGTGAGCACGTGGCGACACGTACCGTGGGAGGCGCGGTTGCACAAGCCGGCGGGACTCGACGCGCGGACTTTCACGGCGCTGTCACCAGCCGCTGGCCGCCCGCAGCGACCAAGGCCGCACTCCCAGCCCCACATCCGGATTCCGGGCCGAGGCGCCTGGCCAAATGTCCGCGCCCGCCGGCCGCCCGGGGCCCCGCGACTGCGATCTGCCCCCATACGGCACACCCGCCCCCAGGTTCCCACCTGTCGTACTATGCCGGTTAGCCCCGTCATTTTCCTCCTCTTCTTCGTTCGGTGTGCGGACGTTTGTCGCGCCGGACATTTGCCACGGCGGACATTTGCCACGACTTCACCTGCTCCGGACGGTTGGGTCCCTTGTCTACCCCTCCTCCTGCTCCTCCTCCTCCTCACTCGGTACTCGACCCCCAGTAGAGGTACTTACTGAGCCTTTCCGCTGGTTTTCTTAACACAGGACCAGAATCTCTATGGATTTTTCGCCACATTTCTAGAGATAGTTTCGTTGTGGAAACTATTAAATGCCCGCATCTCGTGGTCGTGCGGTAGCGTTCTCGCTTCCCACGCCCGGGGTCCCGGGTTCGATTCCCGGCGGGGTCAGGGATTTTCTCTGCCTCGTGATGGCTGGGTGTTGTGTGATGTCCTTAGGTTAGTTAGGTTTAAGTAGTTCTAAGTTCTAGGGGACTGATGACCATAGATGTTAAGCCCCATAGTGCTCAGAGCACTTTGAACCATTTTTGAACTATTAAATGCATCTCGCATTAAAAATCCGCACCATATTTCGAGCCACAGTAAATCTTCGCCAATCTTAGAGATTTTGCGCTCGTCTAAATTATACGTGCCTTTTTCGGTGCTGCTGCAGCAGCTTTCTGTCGTGTATTGTGTACCATGGGGAATCAGTTCCGTCTGATATTACTTTATTTGGTATGAATCTCTCGAGTGCTGTTGATACTATTTCTTTGAACTTAAGCCACATGTGGTCTTCACTTACTTAGTTTGGAAAGATTGGAGACTGTTCTTCGAAAGACGTCAACCGAATTTTTAGTTCCTTTTATAAATATACAGGGTGCTACAAAAAGTTACGGCCAAACTTTCAGGAGACGTTCCTCACACACAAATAAAGAAAAGATGTTACGTGGACATGTGTCCGGAAACGCTTAATTTCCATGTTAGAGCTCATTTTAGTTTCGTCAATATATACCGTACTTCCTCGATTCACCGCCAGTTGGCCCAATTCAAGGAAGGTAATGTTAACTTCGGTGCTTGTGTTGACATGCGACTCACTGCTCTACAGTACTAGCATCAAGCACATCAGTACATAGCATCAACAGTTTAGTGTTCATCACGAACGTGGTTTTGCAGTCAGTGCAATATTTACAAATGCGGAGTTGATAGATGCCCATTTGATGTATGGATTAGCACGGGGCATTAGCCGTTGCTCGGTACGTTTGTATCGAGACAGATTTCCAGAACGAAGCTGTCTCGACAGGAAGACGTTCGAAGCAATTGTTCGGCGTCTTACGCAGCACGGAACATTCCAGCCTATGACTCGCGACTGGGGAAGACCTAGAACGACGACGACACCTGTAATGGACGAGGCAACTCTTCGTGCAGTTGACGACAACCCTAATGTCAGCGTCAGAGAAGTTGCTGCTGTACAAGGTAACGTTGACCACGTCACTGTATGCAGAGGGCTACGGGAGAACCAGTTGTTTCCGTACCATGTACAGCGTGTACAGGCACTATCAGCAGCTGATTGGCCTCCACAGGTACACTTCTGCGAATGGTTCATCCAACAATGTGTCAATCCACATTTCAGTGTAAATCTTCTCCTTACGGATGAGGCTTCATTCCAACGTGATCAAATTGTAACTTTCTACAATCATGGGCTGACGAGAATCCGCACGCAATTGTGCAATCACGTCATCAACACAGATTTTCTGTGAACGTTTGGTCAGGCATTGTTGGTGATGTCTTGATTGGGCCCTATGTTCTTCCACCTACGCTCAATGGAGCACGTTATCGTGATTTCATACGGGATACTCTACCTGTGCTGCTAGAACATGTGCCTTAACAAGTACGACACAACATGTGGTTCATGCAACGATGGAGCTCCTGCACATTTCAGTCGAAGTGTTCGTACGCTTCTCAACAACAGATTCGGTGACCGATGGATTGGTAGAGGAGGACCAATTCCATGGCCTCCACGCTCTCCTGACCTCGACCTCCTTGATTTTCATTTATGGGGGCATTTGAAAGCTCTTGTATACGCAACCCCGGTACCAAATGTAGAGACTCTTCGTGCTCGTATTGTGGACGGCTGTGATACAATACGCGATTCTCCAGGGCTGCAGCAGCGCATCAGGGATTCCATGCGACGGAGGGTGGATGCATGTATCCTCCCTAACGGAGGACATTTTGAACATTTCCTGTCACAAAGTGTTTGAAGTCACGCTGGTTCGTTCTGTTGCTGTGTGTTTCCATTCCATGATTAATGTGATTTGAAGAGAAGTAATAAAATGAGCTCTAACATGGAAAGTAAGAGTTTCCGGACACATGTCCACATAACATATTTTCTTTCTTTGTGTGTGAGGAATGTTTCCTGAAAGTTTGACCGTACCTTTTTGTAACACCCGGTATATATTTCGCGTTTAGTTTTGGTGAATTTCTTTGTTACCGTAACAAAGCCAGCCTCGCTACGACTGTGTGTTCACTAATGCCTGTATCCGTCGTGATGCTCAGGATTATTTGTGGCTAAGAGATCAAGTGTGTTTTCGTAACCATTTACAATTTGAATGGCTTCGTGAACTAATTGTTCAAAATAATTTTATAAAAAGCATTTAGAACAATTATGGAAGTTGTTTTCTATCTACAGTAGGGTCTGAAAATATATTTTTGCCAACATACGGAAGGTAGATTGAAGTCACTGCCAACTATAATTATATGAGTAGGATACCTATTTGCGATGAGACTCGACTTTTCTTTGAAATGTTCAGCAACTGTTTCATCTGAGACCGGGGGTTGGTAAAAGGAGCCATTTATTAATTTATTGCGGTTGTCGAATATAACCTCTGTCCATACTAAGTCACAGGAACTACCTGCTTCAATGTTGCTTGTGAGCTGGAACAAACATTACATTATTTTTCCTTAACTTGTGCTTCTTGTTTCTGTTGTAGTGGAGATCATTACAATTACGGCTTTTCCCTCCAAAACCTAGAATGCTTTCTCTGTGACCCTGTAAATACCAGAGCTAAACAATGTAGAACAAGAACGTACGGTACAAGCATAGCGTTCTGTATTACTTCATTTCCTTATTTCTAACATTTTAAAATTGTACGTCGACTTTAGATGACATGTCAATCATAGATGTTCTTATCTCTGTTTATGAACGTACTTTCAGTCATGTGTTGAACACTGTCCCGCTACACTTTGCCGCAAGGGATATCGCATTTTAGAGAGTAAATTAATATGGAGTATGTCGTTCTTCTTTTCAAACATTCACATAACCATTTCTTCTTTCCTTATTGTCTTTTGGGCATGCAGCTATATTAATTAAAGTAGGCACAAATGCAGCGATAAAAAAGAAATGATTAGCGTACATTCGCATTCTGTTTACAGCGTTCCTTTCTTGTTGCTCCCATGGCGATGGACTGTTTCTATCGCAATCAGTAGGCGTGAAAGGAAGCTACCGTACAGACAGAGGGATCCATGTTTATACTTGGCAGAGCTAATTACATACTGACATAATCGTCGGAATTGCTTTCGTTTCCCAAAAGATAAATATTTCGATTTCGGAAAAGAAGCTCTGTATTTCGCGAAGATGTCGGAAGACGAAGGTCCCTTACGTACTGGTTGTATCGAGTAAGATGTGGAGACGGCGGTTTGAAAGCGGACAGAAGAAGTACGAGGAAGGGCGTCCCTTACCTGAGGGATCGCTACCTGGCGAAGGGGCAAGTGTGGCAAATGTCCGGCGTGACAAATGTCCGGCATTCCTTCGTTCTGTTCCTGCTTCCCGGGGCCGAATTCTAGCGATCCGTCTTCGATAACGGTATTCGTATGACCCAATAGAACTGATTATGAATTTTCTGCAATACTTCTCCACATAATGTGTGATCTAACTTTTTTTGACACAACCACTGACTTCATTTCTCTTAAAATATGAAATCTAGTGCTTGCCGTATCATGTTAATGGTACAAACTAATTCTGTAAATGAGTCTGGTACCTTACTGCACATCAACAAATGTTTCCTGGCTGTGTCACGTCTTCGTTAGAAAGTGACGAAACCGTTCGGTTTACGGGCAAAGCAACGTTTAATGGATCTAGAAGCATCTCCAATAAACATATAGAGGCAGAGTTGTTAGTGAAGCCTAGGATAATTTTCGATTTCTGTGCAACGAAGTGTTCAATCCAGACTATGTTCTTAAGAATAAATTTATACGATTTTAACTACGCTCCAGGACTTTAACGTAGCATATGCTGATGGGTCTCAACGGGGGGACACTATTGGCTGTTCTTTCATTTCTCCAGCCTGTGTCTTCAGATTCTGTCTGCCTAGTGAGTTTACTGTCTTTGATGCTAAACTGTGTGCGCTTCTTACAGCTGTGGAGGAATAAACGTGATCGTTTATCTAAATTCCTGGTCTGTCCTAAAAATAGTCTAGCATATGTATCCTGAAGATAGAGCAGTCCATGACATCCAAGAGCCCATCCTGTTCTTACAAATACAAGGCAAGGAGGTCTCATTCTGCTGGATACCGAGACACGTGGCTTCCCGTGGGAACGAATTAGCCGATACCGCAGCCATGGAGGCATGTACCCTTTCCTAAGATTATTGACTGCCCTATCTCTCTGCTTGCTGCACTGTCATTGCTGCGAAGGTCTTTCGTTCGTCTTTGCGAGAAAGAGCAGCTGGTCGTGACGGATAGTAATTTGTGGTCAGTAAAAGACACTGTGAGGGCGTGACGCACCTCTTTCCGATCAGTTGTAAATTATGTAGTTTGTTTAACACAACTTTGAATAGAACACAACTCCATGGCTCACGACTTCCATCTCAGACGTCATGCATGTGGTGCGCTGATTACAGTTCGCAGCATTTGAACCTATTGTAATTTTCATAACGACGAGGAGATACATGCTGGTTTACTAATAGATCTGCCCTCCATTTGGGTGATGATGAGATGAATGTGGCTCGTGTTTTACGATTTTTTTGTTTTCCTTTCTACCTAAGCTCTTAGGTCGAGGCTTTTAGGATATTAGAGATTGATTGGCTCAACTGAGTTTTATCTTCCTAACTGACCAAACGTCTTTTCTAGACTTCCTTCTTCGGGTTGTTCAGGTCTGATATCAATATTTTAATAGTTCGCCTTGACCCGATTCGCTTCGTTATACTGTTCAATGGAATCGTGCATGCGCATGTGAGAAAGAATACAGAGGGCATACGTGATCTTGTACCGTATTTTAGCATATCCTCAAGTCCCAATCATCTCTTGCAGTCAATGCACAGGCGTTGATGACTGCGATGTTTAGCGTCAACAATCTATATCAGAAACATGTTCTGGTACAGCCATCTTCAGATACTACGGTTACACCCGTTCTCAGTAAAGTAGCTTCCATGCAGAAGGTGGAGATGACAACTTATTCGATTACGGTACGTGCCACGCTTTATCTCAAGTGACTGAAAGTGCTGTTACCTGTTTCCCTTAAGTCTGAGTTTCTAATAAGACTCAGTACTAATGCCCTGAAAATAGTCCCCTCTTTATAAAAATTTGAAGCATGACTGAACAGCAAAGCGATCACACGTCTATTAGTGAAATATTAGGTGGTAAGCACGCTTTCATATCCAAAAGGAATGTGAAAAGAGGTTCATAGCACGTTTCAATGTAATGAAAAATTTCAACCAAGATATTCAATCCTAACACAGCCTACAAGTGTCAATGCACTCCACTTTTAGAGAAACGAGGGCCATGAAGCTATGAACTACATATAGTGTACTCTACACTTGATATTAAGAAGAGTGACTCCCAAAAGAACCGTTCTCGACGTATTCAGGGCTGCAGCACCTGGGATACGTTCCCTGCAACTCATGCCTACCTTATATTGGCTCACTGTTGCAAGCAAAGAAGAGAGATAATCTACCGAACGTATTTTCTCATTACATTAATTCTACAGAAGGTAGATTATTTTTTCAATGAACTATGCTCCTATCAGCTAAAAATGTGGAGGAGGAGGAGGAGGAGGAGGAGGAGGAGGAAGAGGAGGAGATAAGTGTTCAATGTACCGTTGGTAATGACGTCATTAGAGACGGAGCGCAAGCTCGGATTAGGGAAGGACAGAGGAGGAGAACGACTGTGCCCTTTAGAAGGAGCCATCCCGGAATTCGCCTTAAGCGATTTAGTGAAATCTAGGAAATCCTAAATCAGGACAGCCGGACGCGAGTTTGAACCGTCGTCCTCCCGAACGCAAATCCAGTGTCCTAACCACTGCGCTACCCCGATCGGCACAAAGCACATATAAACTGAACATTAAAGTTTAGAAATGTTTACAGAAGAAAAACAATAAAAGATAGACAAGAATTTATTTCAAGTTATTATTGAACAAGTAATCATGAAATTTAATAAGCAGTATACATACGTCCTTCATGGGACCGTATAGAATTATAGTGTGACATATTCAAAAGAAAAGGAAAAAGAACAATCTAAGGGCATCATAAATCCTCACATCGCCATAATATTGTTAAATGAGTGGGAAAGCGACGGGGGAAACTACCTATATTTGCGGATGACTTAATGAAAACGGATATTTGTCCTTCTAACGTAGACAAAGCCTCGAAAGGAACAAAACATATACTGATGTGAAAAAGTCATGGTAGCCTTCCGAGCCTCTTTTTGCGCTGCGTAGTGCAGCAAATCGACTTTGCGTGGACTCAACATGTCGGTGGAAGTCCCTGCAGGAACAGTGAGCCATGCTCCCTCTATAGCCGTTCATAGCTGCGACTGCGACAGCGTTGCCGGTGCTGGGTTTTGTGTGCGAACAGACCTCTCGATTATATCCCATAAAACTTCGACGGGATTCATGTCGAGCGATCT
This sequence comes from Schistocerca cancellata, assembly GCF_023864275.1. Classification (NCBI taxonomy): domain Eukaryota; kingdom Metazoa; phylum Arthropoda; class Insecta; order Orthoptera; family Acrididae; genus Schistocerca; species Schistocerca cancellata. The sequence continues at coordinate 736,111,088 of NC_064630.1, read as the reverse complement.
GGGTGGCCAAATCATTCACTCGAACTGTACACAATGTTCTTCTATCAATCGCGAACGATTGTGGCCCAATGGCATGGGGCATTGGCATCTAGAAATATTCCATCCATGAACGGTTGCATATGGCGTCCAAGTGCCGAACATAACCGTTTCCAGTCAGTGATCCGTTCAGTTGGACCGAAGGATCCAGTAAACACAGCCAACACATTTATGGACCCACAACCAGCTTGCACAATGCCTTGTTGACAACATGAGTCCATGGTTCGTAGGCTCTGCGCCACGTTCGAACCCTACCATCAGCTGTTACCAATTGAAATCGGGATTCATCTCACCAGACCACCTCTTCCCAGTCGTCCAGGGCACACCCGATATGGTCACGAGACCAAGAGTGGCGCCACAGGCGATGTCGTACTGTTGGCTCAAATGGTTCAAATGGATCTGAGCGCGATGGTACTTAACCTCTGCGGTCATCAGTCCCAGAGAACTTATAACTACTTAAACCTAACTAACCTAAGGACATCACACACATCCATGCCAGAGGCAGGATTTGAACCTGCGACCGTAGCGGTCGCGTGGTTTCAGACTGAAGCGCCTTGAACCGTTCGGCCACTTCGGCCGGCGTACTGTTAGCAGATGCACTCAAATCGGTCGTCTGCTGCCATAGACCACTAACGCACAGTTTCGCTGCACAGTCCTAATGGATACGTCTGTCGTAGGCACACACTGATTTCTGCGATTATTTCGCTTAGAGTTGCTTCCCTCAGTCGTTAACTGAAAGCCGTTGGCCACTGCATTGCACGTGGTGGTAATGCGCGAAATTTTGTCTTCTTGCCATATTCTTTACAGTGTCGATCTCTGAATACTTAATTCCCTAACGATTTCCGGATTATTTATAGCTCCAACTATCATTCCAAGTTCAATGTCTGTTAATTCTCGTCGTTCAGCCTTTTTTTTTTTTTTTTTGCCATCAGTCTACTGACTGGTCTGATGCGGCCCGCCACGAATTCCTTTCCTGTGCTAACCTCTTCATCTCACAGTAGCACTTGCAACCTACGTCCTCAATTATTTGCTTGACGTATTCCAATCTCTGTCTTCCTCTACAGTTTTTGCCCTCTACAGCTCCCTCTAGTACCATGGAAGTCATTCTCTCATGTCTTAGCAGATGTCCTATCATCCTGTCCCTTCTCCTTATCAGTGTTTCCCACATATTCCTTTCCCCTCCGATTCTGCGTAGAACCTCCTCATTCCTTACCTTATCAGTCCACCTAATTTTCAACATTCGTCTATAGCACCACATCTCAAACGCTTCGATTCTCTTCTGTTCCGGTTTTCCCACAGTCCATGTTTCACTACCATACAATGCTGTACTCCAGACGTACATCCTCAGAAATTTCTTCCTCAAATTAAGGCCGGTATTTGATATTAGTAGACTTCTCTTGGCCAGAAATGCCTTTTTTGCCATAGCGAGTCTGCTTTTGATGTCCTCCTTGCTCCGTGCGTCATTGGTTATTTTACTGCCTAGGTAGCAGAATTCCTTAACTTCATTGACTTCGTGACCATCAATCCTGATGTTAAGTTTCTCGCTGTTCTCATTTCTACTTCTTCTCGTTACCTTCGTATTTCTCTGATTTACTCTCAAACCATACTGTGTACTCATTAGACTGTTCATTCCGTTCAGCAGATCATTTAATTCTTCTTCACTTTCACTCAGGATAGCAATGTCATCAGCGAATCGTATCATTGATATCCTTTCACCTTGTATTTTAATTCCACTCCTGAACATGTCTTTTATTTCCATCATTGCTTCCTCGTTCAGCCTTAATCACGTCGAAAAACGTTTCACGTGAATCACCTGGGTACAAATGACAGCTCCGCCAATGCACTGACCTACTATACCTTGTGCACGCTACACTACCGCTCTTTGTATATGTGCATATCGCTATCCCATGACTTTCGTCACAGTGTAATCTCACGCAGTATGGGAACGATTCTGCAAAGCCGAAAACTCGTGTAATATGGAATTAGGCCAACGAAGAAAACAACGTTAACACCATCAAGTCTGCATATTGCAATTTCGAATTGCCCATCGCCATAACGCACAAGATGCTGATGTCTGAATGTAATGCACTGAATAAGTTAGCTGCTGCAGTCGCTACCACACGAAGTAAACAGCGGCAAGGGTAAGCACGAGCGTCAAGAGGAAAAGAAGTGTGTTCTTTCATATTCACATACATCATACGAATTGAAATCCTAATTGCGTGTCCACATGATTGGTCTGTAGATTCAAATGGCTCTGAGCACTATGGGACTCAACATCTTAGGTCATAAGTCCCCTAGAACTTAGAACTACTTAAACCTAACTAACCTAAGGACATCACACACACCCATGCCCGAGACAGGATTCGAACCTGCGACCGTAGCAGTCCCGCAGTTCCGAACTGCAGCGCCAGAACCGCTAGACCACCGCGGCCGGCTGGTCTGTAGAGATGTGAGTCCCTTAGCAGACGGAAACAGTGAATAGACAGACTACGAGCCACGCTAGTTACTTGCAGCTCACGTAATGATAAGTAACGTGAAAGATGTTTCTAACAGACTCCTTTCAGTACTCCTCCACTCGTTTCATATTACTGTTCGGAACGTGTTCTGGAAGTCCCTTAGCAGAAGATATTCCGAAAATGATTTTAAATATCCAGACATACAAAAATTAAACTTAAAGTTACCCATTGACGCTGCTGTGGTAGGATAGCTTGCTTTAATCAACGATATAGATAGCCATACCGTAGGTGCAACCACAACGGAGCGGTATCCGTTGAGAGACCAGCGATATGTGTGGCTCCTCAATAACGGCAGCATCCTTTACAGTTGTCGCATGGGCTGCAGCAGTCTGGATGACTGGCTGATCTGACCTTGTAACATCAGCCATCATAGCTTTGCTGAAAGCAAAGGTAAACTGTAGCTATATTTTCCCTGAGGTCATGCAGCTCTACTGTGTGGTTAAAGATGATGTCATCCTCTTGGGTAACGTAATCCTGAATCAAAATAGTCCCCTATTCTGGTCTTCAGACAAGTACTACTCAGGAGGGCATCGTCATCAGGAAAAACAAAACTGTCTATAGGTTTGAGCATGGCATTTCAGATCTTTTAATTAGGTGGATAGGTAATAAAATTTAAGAAGGGAAATGAATAGTTTGAAGTTGGATAAAGTGGGGATTACTGAAGTTCGGAGCAAGATAAACTAGACCTCTGGCGATTACAATCTTATAAATACAAAATCAGCAGTACGCTAGTAATGAATAAGAAAACAGAAGTGTGGGTAAGCTACTGTGAACAGCATAGGGAACGCGTTATCGTAGGTAAGATAGACATGAAGCAAAACCATACACTACGGTAGTACAAAGTTATATGCCAATAAGTTCCACATATGATGAGAAACAAAAATCCTAAAAGAAATTATTCAGGTAGTTAAGGGAGAGGAAAATTTGATTGCGATGTGGCCCTGAAATTCATCAGCAGGAAGTGGAACACATGGAAAAGCAGTACGTGAATGTTAATTGGAGAAAAGGGAGGAAACTGGAAGCCACCAGTAGTACGGCAACACCGCCATTAGTGCAGTTTATTAGTATGGATTTCCTGCATCAGGGGCAAGTCTACATTTAGAGGCACACATATTGTTCTCTTTTGATTGACAGGCACTTAACCTATTGTTCTGCTAAGTGGATTATGACCCCTGGAGTTGATCTGTCCTTCTGAGTAACCTCCCGTCACCCCTCCCCCTCTCCCTCCTCTACCCAACTCCTCAGAATCCTCCGGCCCTCCCTCCTAACCCACGCTGATATCGGCACAATTTCAGTCATGAGTTATTCAAGTAGCCCCCTTCCAGTCAACCAATTTGATGGACTAATTAATTAACCCCTCCCTTCCTGGTAAACCCCCAACCCTCCCGCCTCATCCCTGCCCTCTACCTGGATAACGGCGGCTCTGTGCTGGAGAAGAAGGACCTCACGACAGGAAATTCAACTACGTAGCAGAGCGTATATGGCTTACTTATAAAAAATTCTGTTTGTAGCGGTTGAGTCTCTCTTGCTCATCATTCACTGTTGCTTGGGAAAATGAAGGTCTTGTAACATACATCGAAAAGAAGTAATTAAATCGACCACATGGTTAATTCCAATCGCGCAAGGAACACCACTCATGAAACAGTCATCATACGTAATTACACTGTTAAGACTCTTTCGATCGTGAAGCACGAACCGTCCGCCATCAGCCATCCACTGGCCTGCACACAGCACCGCTACGCAGTAGGCGCACGGGCGGCCGCATGCTGCATTGGAAATACGTGGAGCCTTCCTGCTTCCCATCCCTGGTCCATTGGAAATGGTGTCTGACCGCCATTTTGACCCTTGGAAATAGAAAAAAGTCGCACGGAGCGATATCTGGTGAATAAGGTTGTGGTTGAATTCGAACTGCTTTGGGAGTTTCGAAGCAATGTGCGAAATATTCCCATACACATAACTTGGAGATGTCACATGAACTAAATGTACCGCTGCACACAGGGGGAGAGAGCTTTGCAGGTGATGCAAGAATATTTAAACAATTTCAGATTTAATTGCACGTTTTATTCCGTGGAGTACCACTACTGCTACACTTGAAGAAGGATTTGAAAAAGATCGCTACACACGAGTGAAACCTCACTGAGACACTTCATATGATTTTTCAGAGCAGCGGATCTGCTTTTACACGCCTACAAGACGGTACTTGGAGGTCGAGATAGATATCTCTGTAACGCTAAACAGGACAACGAAGGATGTCTTGTGACTCTCTGATGTCATGGAACGTCCTGTGAATGGAGCATTCTAATTGCACTGCCAGAGAGAGAGAGGGGGGGGGGGGGAGGGACTTTCTGAGTCCTACAGCTGCTGTGGTGTTCATCACTCTCCTGATACGCTGAGTGGGCTTAGTTTATATTCTCTGCTGGAGTCATGGACGTTATTTTCCTCATTTCCAGAAACACAAACTTGTCTCTAAGCACAGGCTGGAGAGTCATAACAATTTCACGACCAGAATTCGAAGCACTGTCCTACATACGAGAAAAATGGCTGGAAATTTCGTTGAATTTTCGATGTCTTACAGCTGCTGGTCTGGAGGTGTTGTAAAGACACAATGGCGGGTGAGGGACAGCTGCCCGTTTTTTTCTGAATTATCTGCTTGGACTTGCCTCTGAACACTCGAACAAGGAAGATATCACGTGACTCTCAGACGTCACAGAACTTCACTCCATAGATACCTTGCCCCCGTCTTGTTCGAGCCAGTCTGCCGAGGCTTCTATGTCATGCACGAAGGATGTCTTGTCACTCTCTGATGTCATGGAACGTCATGTGAATGGAGCATTCTAATTGTTTCCTACTGAATTTGCCCTCCAAACTGCTGCTGCTGCTGGTATGGGAGCACTGTCCGCTATATACACTCCTGGAAATGGAAAAAAGAACACATTGACACCGGTGTGCCAGACCCACCATACTTGCTCCGGACACTGCGAGAGGGCTGTACAAGCAATGATCACATGCACGGCACAGCGGACACACCAGGAACCACGGTGTTGGCCGTCGAATGGCGCTAGCTGCGCAGCATTTGTGCACCGCCGCCGTCAGTGTCAGCCAGTTTGCCGTGGCATACGGAGCTCCATCGCAGTCTTTCACACTGGTAGCATGCCGCGACAGCGTGGACGTGAACCGTATGTGCAGTTGACGGACTTTGAGCGAGGGCGTATAGTGGGCATGCGGGAGGCCGGGTGGACGTACCGCCGAATTGCTCAACACGTGGGGCGTGAGGTCTCCACTGTACATCGATGTTGTCGCCAGTGGTCGGCGGAAGGTGCACATACCCGTCGACCTGGGACCGGACCGCAGCGACGCACGGATGCACGCCAAGACCGTAGGATCCTACGCAGTGCCGTAGGGGACCGCACCGCCACTTCCCAGCAAATTAGGGACACTGTTGCTCCTGGGGTATCGGCGAGGACCATTCGCAATCGTCTCCATGAAGCTGGGCTACGGTTCCGCACACCGTTAGGCCGTCTTCCGCTCACGCCCCAACATCGTGCAGCCCGCCTCCAGTGGTGTCGCGACAGGCGTGAATGGAGGGACGAATGGAGACGTGTAGTCTTCAGCGATGAGAGTCGCTTCTGCCTTGGTGCCAATGATGGTCGTATGCGTGTTTGGCGCCGTGCAGGTGAGCGCCACAATCAGGACTGCATACGACCGAGGCACACAGGGCCAACACCCGGCATCATGGTGTGGGGAGCGATCTCCTACACTGGCCGTACACCACTGGTGATCGTCGAGGGGACACTGAATAGTGCACGGTACATCCAAACCGTCATCGAACCCATCGTTCTACCATTCCTAGACCGGCAAGGGAACTTGCTGTTCCAACAGGACAATGCACGTCCGCATGTATCCCGTGCCACTCAACGTGCTCTAGAAGGTGTAAGTCAACTACCCTGGCCAGCAAGATCTCCGGATCTGTCCCCCATTGAGCATGTTTGGGACTGGATGAAGCGTCGTCTCACGCGGTCTGCACGTCCAGCACGAACGCTGGTCCAACTGAGGCGCCAGGTTGAAATGGCATGGCAAGCCGTTCCACAGGACTACATCCAGTATCTCTACGATCGTCTCCATGGGAGAATAGCAGCCTGCATTGCTGCGAAAGGTGGATATACACTGTACTAGTGCCGACATTGTGCATGCTCTGTTGCCTGTGTCTATGAGCCTGTGGTTCTGTCAGTGTGATCATGTAATGTATCTGACCCCAGGAATGTGTCAATAAAGTTTCCCCTTCCTGGGACAATGAATTCACGGTGTTCTTATTTCAATTTCCAGGAGTGTATTTCTGGAGATAGACGAATTACGAGATTTCCAGTGGCAAACCTATTTTGTACAGATCGAAAAAAACATACAGCAGCCATATTGCACTGACAGTTAAACCCTGCAAAAGTGGTGTATGGATCATGAAATACAGAAAATACCGCCAAGGACACTTCCTTAATTAAACTGCTCTTCTACTGCCAGAGAAAGTTTGAATTTTTCAGTGTGAAACCGATCTTCAACTCGGCAATATCATCACATACCATATCCATGTAGTAAACGCAGTTCGTATCCTACACCATACAAAATCATCACTTCTGCATCCTGCTTATAACTGTCGACCACAAGACACTCGTACCTATACTGAAAAGACAGTTCCCAAAAAACATAAGCACATGCACTGTATATAGTCCTTGCAGCACTAAATATTTCTCGCTTGGTCTGTCAGTCATCCACCACCGCCAACGCTCATGAGTCAACTGCCCCCACACTCTTGCCTCATACGTGACCAGAATGCCCTCAGCGGACTGTGGTCCCTCTCTGAACTGGTGTACAAAGGCTGGGCTGGTTCATCCTGATACAAAGGCGTTGGTGTTTCTGACCACGACCTGCTTTTTTGCTTGTTGCCATGCTTTCTCCATCCACCTCCAGACTCTGGAATTACAAGATGTATGGTTTACCATAATATTACGCGATAGTTCTCTATATAGCCACATCGCTTGCACAGTGTAATTCCGAAGATAACTAGTGGAAATCAAATCTCTAGAAACCAAAAACTTTAGCAAGATGCAGCGAGGTGGGACATGCTGAACACCACTGAGAAACTTATCTCATCTGAGTAGATTTTTACGTGAAAAGGCGAACAAATGGGGGAAACTGGTGGTTCCAACCGTATTTTTTAACGAATACTTATGTCAGTGTTACAACATATTCCAGATCATCCTAGTTCTTTACAAAGTCAACCAAGGTTTTTCTCATGTATAGAGAATCAGCAAATGTCTCTTCCACCTGTTTTCCACCATCTAGATGCACACAACACCCATCAATTGAAGTTCTCTCAACTAAATAAAGAGGGAAAATGTATAGGAGCAGTCAACCAGTCAGTCTACATGGGAGGAAACAATTGTGCAGCACAAATACACATCCGTATTGAATCTTCTCAAATTTCCACGGAGAACACCCGCGATTATGAGGGCTGCCCAATGCATACTGAGTAGTAGTTCGCTATTTACCCGAATAGAGGTAGTCATGGTTAAGTCAGCTGCATTCTTGTACTCCAGCCCATGTTGTTCAGGCGGCTCCTGCCGTAAACCGTAAATGTCAATCATTGAGGCCACAGGCTACTTCCGTCATGCACTCCCCGCACGCCAAGCACAATCGTCCTAGGAAACTGAAATGAAATGAAATGAAGTCCCATGCTTCTTTACAGAGCGTAGGGGAACGATGCGGGAGACCCGCACCGCCTTACTAGGCAAGGTCCTAATGGAGGTGGTTTGCCGTTGCCTTCCTCCGACCGTAATGGGGATGAATCATGATGATGAAGACGACACAACAACACCCAGTCATCTCGAGGCAGGAAAAATCCCTGACCCCACCGGGAATCGAACCCGGGACCCCGTGCTCGGGAAGCGAGAACGCTACCGCGAGGGAGGGCGGACCCCTAGTCACGTATTTATCACTACACTTGCAATTAAATATTAAAATTTCAGTCTGAATCTGATGACATTCGACAATGGCTGAAGTATCGGAAATATGCTCTCCTGACGGCTGTGACTCTGGAAGCGTGGAACTATGTCATTCTTATGACTGGACATAATTTTCCACGTAAAAGATCCTTCATTCCCCTTACAGCTATCGCAATTTTCCACATCAAATCCATACCTCCCCTTACGACGGGACATGGTCATTTTCTTTGCACTTGTCAGAAGACTGACCACAGTACAAGTGCTTTATAAGCCGACTGATCAAAATGAATGTATCACATACCCCCCATGTAAATATAATATTTTGCCAATAACTGACTGCTGGCGATACCAAACAAAACTGAGTGAAAATCTGCGATGAATGGATATGCCTCATTTCCTATTCTAGCGAGTCGTACCGCTGTGTCTTAGGAAGAGAGAAGCCACCAGATATTAAAAACCCGTTCCCAACAGCTATGTTACAGTCGCCCTGCATGAAATGCAGTCTTGGTATTACAGCCTGTACCAGCATCGCTAATGATATCCATGTTAAGAACTATACAACCCTTATAAATCGAGATATGGTATTGCTTCTGAACGATGTGGTCTTCCACACAAATACCGCGATATAGAATATAGAAAATGATTGTGGGGTGTATATTAACAGACGGAAGTTCAGCTGCTCATCGTCAGCGGTGTAAGCTCGTAATAAAATGACCGAATTTAGAAGGTGATTCGGCTAAGGAACGTGATATTAAGATGATATTTGCAACTCCCTCATGCCGCCGCTAGATAATTCTCAGGCTAACAAGTAGTATTTATATATGTGGTTTGTAGAGATTTGCTGTTAACTATCACAGATAGATAGTGCTCTATGTCACACGCAGAACATGCAGCTGTATACGAGTCAAACGCAGGTTATACCACACACCTGATACACGCCGACAGAACAACGGAGAAAATGGTTAAATGAGTGATAAATTACCTGCAGCAAGATCTCCTCAAAAACCGATCACTCCATAAACTTTCTGTTTTCGTTTAATGCGGATATAAGTCAATTTACAGTAGCAAATGGTTCACCTTCTTCCAGAAAAGCATCAAAGGCAGTAGTCAACTCGCATGTATCACTATTACCTCAATAGACATACAGTATAATGTTGCCATACAGTAAGTGTTCGTTAGCTGAGACCTCACGGTTGTGATTGCTGGACAGCACAGAGAAGCACATTGTAAAAACTGTTTGTTAGGGCTTAAAACACCTACACAGTCCTGAACAGGGTCAAAGATGCTATCCAATCTGTAGTTGTATATTTCAGTCATCCCAGCTGGCTATACAGGGTGTTACAAAAAGGTACGGGCAAACTTTCAGGAGACATTCCTCACACACAAATAAAGAAAAGATGTTATGTGGACATGTGTCCGTAAACTCTTAATTTCCATGTTAGAGCTCCTTTTAGTTTCGTCAGTATGTACTGTTCTTCCTCGATTCACCGCCAGTTGGCCCAATTGATGGAAGGTAATGTTGACTTCGGTGCTTGTGTTGACATGCGACTCATTGCTCTACAGTACTAGCATCAAGCACATCAGTACGTAGCATCAACAGGTTAGTGTTCATCATGAATGTGGTTTTGCAGTCAGTGCAATGTTTACACATGCGGAGTTGGCAGATGCCCATTTGATGTATGGATTAACACGGGGCAATAGCCGTGGCGCGGTACGTTTATATCGAGACAGATTTCCAGAACGAAGGTGTCCCGACAGGAAGACGTAGGAAGCAATTGATCGGCGTCTTAGGGAGCACGGAACATTCCAGCCTATGACTGGGGAAGACCTAGAACGACGAGGTCACTTGCAATGGACGAGGCAATTCTCCGTGCAGTTGACGATGACCCTAATGTAAGCGTCAGAGAAGTTGCTGCTGTACAAGGTAACGTTGACACGTTACTGTATGCAGAGTGCTACGGGAGAACCAGTTGTTTCCGAACCATGTACAGCGTGTGCAGGCACTATCAGCAGCTGCTTGGCCTCCATGGGTACAATCTGCGAATGGTTCATCCAACAATGTGCCAATCCTCATTCCAGTGCAAATGTTCTCTTTACGGATGAGGCTTCATTCCAACGTGATCAAATTGTAAATTTTCACAATCAACATGTGTGGGCTGACGAGAATCCGCACGCAATTGTGCAATCACCTCATCAACACAGATTATCTGTGAACGTTGATGTCTTTATTGGGCCTCATGTTCTTCCACCTACGCTCAATGGAGCACGTTATCATGATTTCATACGGGATACTCTACCTGTGCTGCTAGAATATGTGCCTTTACAAGTACGACACAACATGTGGTCCATACACGATGGAGTCCTGCACATTTCAGTCGAAGTGTTCGTACGCTTCTCAACAACAGATTCGGTGACCGATGGATTGGTAGAGGCGGACCAATTCCATGGCCTCCACGCTCTCCTGACCTCAACCCTCTTGACTTTCATTTATGGGGGCATTTGAAAGCTCCTGTCTACGCAACCCCGGTACCAAATGTAGAGACTCTTCGTGCTCGTAGGTGGCGCAGTGGTTAGCACACTGGACTCGCATTCGGGAGGACGACGGTTCAATCCCGCGTCCGGCAATCCTGGTTTAGGTTTTCCGTGATTTCCCTAAATCGCTCCAGGCAAATGCCGGGATGGTTCCTTTCAAAGGGCACGGCCGACTTCCTTCCCCGTCCTTCCCTAGTCCGATGAGACCGATGACCTCGCTGTCTGGTGTTCCCCAAAACAACCCCAACCCAATCTTCGTGCTCGTATTGTGGACGGCTGTGATACAATACACCATTCTCCAGGACTACATTTGCGCATCAGGGATTCCATGCGACGGAGGGTGGATGCATATATCCTCGCTAACGGAGGACATTTTGAACATTTCCTGTAACAAAGAGTTTGAAGTCACGCTGGTACGTTCTGTTGCTGTGTGTTTCCATTCCATGATTAATGTGATGTGAAGAGAACTAATAAAATGAGCTCTAACATGGAAAGTAAGCGTCTCCGGACACATGCCCACATAACATATTTTGTTTCTTTGTGCGTGAGGATTGTTTCATGAAAGTTTCGCCGTACCTTTTTGTAACACCGTGTATAACGCTCTTTAGCTAAGGACGCTGCGAACATTTATAATACGATTGCCAATAACTTTGGGTCACACCTGTGCTTGCGATCAGACATATATAAATTTATTACTCTACATTTGGTGGTTATCCACGTTAAACATCCTATTCCAGCCATCTTACCACTGTCGACGAAAAAGGACTGTTCCCCTGGGTGCCACTGTTTCCATGTCAACTTTTTCTCATATTCCTCTTGCTGTCACATACCCATTCCCATTCACAAGAATTGTCATGCACCATGCAGAAGACGTGCACATATTCTCGCATTTCAGCGTTCTTCCCTCAGTTTGCATGTATTTTTCCGTCATTTTTCTTGTAATTTTATCGAGTTTATGCCAGCTCTCCTCATGCGATCATGCAGTACTTGTATGTAGTTTAGGGATGCATCACAATGCAGTAGTAAAATCGTCATCCTTCTTCCAGTTCCTGTACTGTCTTTTCTACTATCTCGTATTACAGGAGAGAGAAAGCTTGCTTTTGGCGCTGGCCTTACACTTTGTATGCTGTTAGTGGAGCTACAATAACATGTTCCCATTTTCACTGAATGCTCAAAAAAAAATAAAAGTAAGAAAGAGTCCTATCACATCCACTCAGCTCAACATGTTTCTCTATGGGATGCAGAAGATCTTAGATACAACTCTCTCTGACTCCCATGCAGTTCTGACTTAGATGATCATGGATGTCAACTCGCATGTGTCACTATTACCTCAATAGACATACATTATAGTGTTGCCATGCAGTAAGTGTTCGTTAGCTGAGAGCTCAAGGTTGTGATTGCTGGAGAGCACAGAGAAGCACATTGTAAAAACTGTTTGTTAGGGCTTAAAACACCTAAACAGTCCTGCACAGGGTCAAAGATGCTGAAAGTTGCGAGCTCTATCTTCTTATCTCGTGTTTTCTACTGAAAATCTCGTGCTTGTGCTCTTGTTAACTTTACTATTACAGAGATCGCCTAAACTCTATTTTATCTTATTGGTACTGTGCGCAACAAATAACTTACTTGGTCTTTCTGCTGCCACTGCTTGATCTGCTGCACTCCATTATTTAACAAAAACATAAAAAAACTATTATTAATGCTGAGTGCAATGCATGTTCTGTATGACGGCTCCTGCTGTTGCTGCGGCTGCTGCTGCTTACTGCAACTACATATAATTCAAGAGAAAGGGTTTGGTCAAATCTAAACTCGGTAAATGATAACACAAACACATAATTCTTTATTTTTCCAAAACTATATTCTGAAAGCGATTCTTTCTCATTCAATTAACAAAACGCTAGAAGCTCTTTGAACAATCGCTTCGTTTGTAAATATGCCTCCAGTGGCATTATAGCAATATTACAAATTAATCAAATTCTTGAGACAGACTGAAATACTTCTCAATTGAATACATAGTGAAACAATTCCCTGACAATTGCAAAAGAAATCAATACTTAATCTAACAATGGTTTCCCCTTAAGAATTCAACCCCTGTCATTATCAAAATTACCGTCACCTGCTACGCACATACACAAACCCTTTTCTTTAAATTAATAAGCGCGCTGCAAATTATAAAAAATATTAACTAAATACCAAATACTGTGTCGCTGCTGGCGGACACGGCAGTACGGCAGCTCGGCGACGACCCCTCGCCCAACACACATGCGCACCACAGCAGGCGGGCTCCTACACTGCCTTCAAAACTGCCACTAGTTAATCCGTGCGCTGCGAGGCGTGACAACAATATCTCAAATTCCAGAGCTTGTGTATGCGCGCTGTAGCCAACCTTTACATCCTAACAGAGTATTGCCAACTCTCATAACCCCCAACCTCATTTTTGAAAATTTTGTGGGGTGATTCTTGCCTAACACATTGGCAAGGAACAAAAATTAAAATTTTTTTACAAATCGACGAAAAAATTAGCCAAAGAGAAAAAATGTTACAATTTATATCCAATGACTGAAAGTATTTCTTGCTTAGCATCTAAGTATTTTTTTTTTTTTTTACGAAAGGACGAAACTTTTCTTGCATGGCATATAGGCAAGAGAAAAATGTTAAAATTTTATACAAAATGGCAGTAATGTTGCTTGCCTAATTGATTGGAAAGGAGAAAACGTGGCTCCTTTTACAAAAATAATATGAAGACGTTGCTATCCTAGTATGTATGTAATAAGAAAACATCAAAGGAAATATAACAAGTTTCTTACATAAGTAGATAAAAAAGATCATATAAGTTTTAACAAATGTGTAACAGTAACTACTTAAGCATGGAATAGTCTTCTATAAGCTAATGTAACGTAATAACCAGTAAAAAATAATATTTTATTTTCTGCATTTGGGCGCTTACGTTTCCATGACATTAATCAGTAGTGGTCTGACTACATGATACTGTATGGTTTTATGCTCGCAGTTCCCTCTGGCCAAAAGAAACCAGGTCTACATGTTTTAAGTGCAGTAGACTCAGGGACTTCATATCCACTGACAACCACACTAATATTCCAACATCAGTTAATTTACGGTGTAGGCAGACTCAGGGACTTCATATCCACTGACAACCACACCTGAAGTCAAATTTTCCTCTGGTGACACAGTTTGACAACGTAGGCAGACTAGGCAGACTCAGGGACCTTGTGTCCACTTACAACGATACGTAACGTCTATTCTCCCAGGCTGACACAGTTTGACAGCGTTGGCAGACTCAGGGACCTCGTGTATGTAGTACAAGTCTCGGTAGAGTATTTCTGTATACTGAAAACGTCATATTTTATAGAAAATAGTTTTTCCCTTTAAAATACGATATCTCTAACCTAATTACAGAAATGAAGCAAGGAATAATATTATGTCATATAAACAGGAATGTGAGCTCTGAGCTCATTTAAATGTTTCCTTTAACTGTATTGCCGCAGCAATTACAGATTTGTGGCATATATCTCAAGTCATGAATAATGTGAGGCTCACCACACGGTGGCAAAGTCAATTTTCTTTAAATTTCTCGCCACAGCAATCACCGATTCGTGGCATGTATTTTTAAATTCAGTCATAATATGAGGCTCACCACACGGTGGCAAATTAATTTTCTTACTATTAGTTTGGCCAATAACAATGGCAAAGTTTCGATTGTGACCACGAATCATTACAAATGTGGCACCACACAAAAAAATATCATTTTAATTTCAAGGCATAAATCCTGTGCCATCGAACTCTTATTACCTACTATTTTTACATTACTAGTGACGCTGAAAGAGAATGTTACAATATTTGTTACAATAATTGTTAAGTACATTTTGGTTATAAACTATTTAAATAATCCTACAAATAGAGAAGTAATTCCATAGTGATGCTATTATATATAATAAAAGTTACAGAATCATTTAGAAAAAGTCTAGCTAACGGCTCGCCAAATCAGTTCATGAATATGTACAAAATTTAGTAAATAATTACGTGACTTTGCGTCAGAATTTTTACGCTCTAATTATTAAGTTATACCAAATTTATAATTATTAGTCTGTAATGACTGTCAATGTTTCTGATGTCAAACGTCAATGTCTGTGGTATAGCGTCTCAATCGTTTTTATACGGAGTCCTCATTGTCTCTGTTTGGAGGCCTCCCTAGTCTTTGTATGAATCTGTGTGGCCATACCTTGGATGGTCAGAAAGAACAAGAATAAGAAACAACCTACAAAGTACATAATAAAAAAATTATTTACAAAATACAACACACAAAACCCCTCCATCTGTAGAGTAGAAACTGAAAGAAATGGTTTATTCATCAAGGTGACAAGAAATAAATTTATGACATGACAAGAGAAAAATCATCACCTTCTATTTAAGCTCGTGCTGGAATCGGCACTGCATCACTAAATTACAATCATGAAATAAAAAAACACAAGATAAATATTAAATTGACTTATATTACACTACTATTTACACATTCATAAAATATGGCAGATACTCTCGCCTCTTGGCGTAAGAGTCATTTCGCTCTGGAAAGAGAAAAGAAATCGTTTAATGCACGACATAATTATCTAGTTCATAGCTCGGTGTTTTTGTCACGGCCGACTGTTTCTGGAACGTCTTTCTTCTCGCGACCCTTAACGGTAAGCGTGCTACGCTCCCATCTGAAAATATCGTCTACTACACAAAATTACGTCACGTTAAGTGCTTACATTTCTGCAATGGATAAAACTTCGGTTGCGATCATGTTTCTTGTAAGAAATGCTATAAAGTCAACCTCAGCAACAAGAAGAAGAGAAACAAAACTATCATTCTTACCATTCCACAATTTCACAGAGAAAAAAAAAAAAAATTCTTGGCACTTATTCATCACTTAATTCAACACTTTGCTTTGCTGTGTAATTGTATCAGAACCCCTTTCGTGACTCATAGCTATGTCTTAACTTTACTGTGACTTAGATTTTAAGTAAGTGTGTACTCCACCTTAACATTACTGTGACTTAAATTTCACGCAAATGTGTATAAGCTATATCTTCCTTCATAGAATACCGTTGTGGGTTTCTTCTTACCTTCTGTTGTTCTATAAATGTCTGCAAAGTGCTCCCTCATGTGTCACACTAATCATGAGTGGTCCATAAATCCTAATACACCTTACCTGGCAAACTAATAAACACGAAAAATCCACATGAATCATCACTCTTCAAACTATCTCATAAATCAGAACAAGTGTCAGTTCGAAGGTTTCGTAATTATACTATTGCCCATCAAATATACCTTCTCAATTCCGAGCCACTTATACACTATATTCTACCTAAAGATAATGTCTACAGTTTCTGTTACTTCATGTTATTTCTCCCTAGAAAACGCACATAGTTATTTCTTGCATTTTCCTTCAAATAAGTCACAAAAATTTCATTGTTTCAGTGAACAGTCGCAAGATGTCAACAGTTGGTATAATCCTCTCGTCAGAAATGTCCCTTTGCAAAGTTCTCATTCTCTCAAACAATACAAATCATTCATAATCATTCATTCTTGGTCTTTCATACAGGATAGGTTGATGGTAAAAGATTAATAGATAAACAGGTTAGTTAAAGATTGTGAAACAATACTGAAAATTAAAATTGGAAGAATATACTGTAACGGCTGGGGCACCTACGCTCGCCAAACATATATTTACTAAAGATCAGTAAACCCCCTAGGGCCTTATTCCTTAAAAATTTTAATGTGTGATAGGTGATGAAGACCTCGCGATTTGTGTGTTCGTATTGTCTCAAGTTCCACAGCGTTTGTGTGTGCAATGGGTCGTATACGGAAGGGTCCTTCATACACCAAGAAAAACTTCCTACTCAAATATTTTCCCTTATGAGATAGTCGATGTGATCTAAGCAATACTTTTTGACCTACCTGTAAATTCTTGACGTTGACTCTTGGATTATGCAGCTTCTTTCTTCTGTCTGCAGCTTTTTTTATCTTCTGTAATGCTATACTTACCACATCATGGTGTTTTAAACGTCGCTGTGCAGGGAAGGCTACTAATTGTTTTATATTATCTGGTGGTTGTTTATTTTTTAACACAAGCAGTGGAGGCAGGGTAGTGGAATCATTAGGTAGTTCATTAATAATGTTTTGGAAATCGGATAAATGTACGTCCCAGTTTCTATGTTGGCGATGGCAGTACAATCTGCAACGTTTACCTAACTCCTTCATGATACGTTCTGATGGGTTACATGATGGCATAAAACGTGATATAAATACTGGTTTAGTTTTCCTGCGTCGCAATGTTTTCAGCCAGCTGTTGGAACGGAATTTTGGGCCATTGTCAGAAATCACCTTACCAACTTGCCCTACTTCCTTCAAGAAATTCTTGACGAATGCAGTAGAAACTGATTTTGCTGTAGCTTTTCGTAAAGGTGTGAATGAGACAAATTTCGAAGTAAGCTCAACAGCTACGAAAACATATGAATGGCCTTGTCTAGATCTTATTACTGGTCCGAAGATGTCCACGGCAGCCATCTCTTTTAATTTGACTGGGATGATTGGAAATGGTAGTGTTCTGTGTGTCACTGTTGGTGGTTTTGCTTTCTGACATAAATTGCATATTGCCAGGACTTTACGGATTCTCTTTTCCATATTGTAAAAATAACATGTGTCTCGTAATTTTTGAAAACATTTCTTCGCACCAAAGTGGGCATAACTGAATGTGTGTACCAAATGAGTTTATTTACAAGTTCGTCTGGTATGCATAAAACCCAAGAAGGACTGTCAGGACGCCTGCGTCTGAATACGATGTTATCACATATGATATAAAACTGTTTTATAGCAGGATGTGACTTATTCTCCCACTTTCTTTTTATATCCTTCAAAATCGAATCCTTTTCTTGTTCACGAGCAATGTCACTTAATCAGGATGAAACGAAGTTTTCAAAAGCAACCTTCTGCATGTAGAGTAAGCTCTAATTATTTTCTAGGCAATCTTCCTCGTTACTTTGAGCTAAACCAGCACGTGCTCGTGAAAGAGCATCAGCAATGATGTTTTGTGAACCTGGAATATACACAGGGTGTTACAAAAAGGTACGGCCAAACTTTCATGAAACATTCCTGACACACAAAGAAAGAAAATATGTTATGTGGACATGTGTCCGGAAACGCTTACTTTCCATGTTAGAGCTCATTTTATTACTTCTCTTCAAATCACATTAATCATGGAATGGAAACACAGCAACAGGACGTACCAGCGTGACTTCAAACACTTTGTTACAGGAAGTGTTCAAAATGTCCTCCGTTAGCGAGGATACATGCATCCACCCTCCGTCGCATGGAATCCCTGACGCGCTGATGCAGCCCTGGAGAATGGCGTATTGCATCACAGCCGTCCACAATACGAGCACGAAGAGTCTCTACATTTGGTACCAGGGTTGCGTATACAAGAGCTTTCAAATGCCCCCATAAATGAAAGTCAAGAGGTTGAGGTCAGGAGAGCGTGGAGGCCATGGAATTGGCCCGCCTCTACCAATCCATCGGTCACCGAATCTGTTGTTGAGAAGCATACGAACACTTAGACTGAAATGGCAGGACTCCATCGTGCATGAACCACATGTTGTGTCGTACTTGTAAAGGCACATGTTCTAGCAGCACAGGTAGAGTATCCCGTATGAAACCACGATAACGTGCTCCATTGAGCGTAGGTGGAAGAACATGGGGCCCAATCAAGACATCACCAACAATGACTGACCAAACGTTCACAGAAAATCTGTGTTGATGACGTGATTGCACAATTGCGTGCGGATTCTCGTCAGCCCACACATGTTGATTGTGAAAATTTACAATTTGATCGCGTTGGAATGAAGCCTCATCCGTAAGGAGAACATTTGCACTGAAATGAGGATTGACTTATTGTTGGATGAACCATTCGCAGAAGTGTACCTGTGGGGCCCAATCAGCTGCTGATAGTGCCTGCACACGCTGTACATGGTTCGGAAACAACTGGTTCTCCCGTAGCACTCTCCATACAGTGACGTGGTCAACGTTACCTTGTACAGCAGCAACTTCTCTGACGCTGACATTAGAGATATCGTCAACTGCACGAAGAATTGCCTCGTCCATTGCAGGTGTCCTCGTCGTTCTAGGTCTTCCCCAGTCGCGAGTCATAGGCTGGAATGTTCCGTGCTCCCTAAGACGCCGATCAATTGCTTCGAACGTCTTCCTGTCGAGACACGTTCGTTCTGGAAATCTGTCTCGATATAAACGTACCGCGCCACGGCTATTGCCCCGTGTTAATCCATACATCAAATGGGCATCTGCCAACTCCGCATTTGTAAACATTGCACTGACTGCAAAACCACATTCATGATGAACACTAACCTGTTGATGCTACGTACTGATGTGCTTGATGCTAGTACTGTAGACAATGAGTCGCATGTCAACACAGGCACTGAAGTCAACATTACCTTCCATCAATTGGGCCAACAGGCGGTGAATCGAGGAAGTACAGTACATACTGACGAAACTAAAATGAGCTCTAACATGGAAATTAAGCGTTTCCGGACACATGTCCACATAACATATTTTCTTTATTTGTGTGTGAGGAATGTTTCCTGAAAGTTTGCCCGTACCTTTTTGTAACACCCTGTATAACAGTGAAGTTAAATTCCTGAAGAAACAAAGACCAACGTTTTAAACGGTCGTGATTTAATTTGGCTGACATGAGAAATTGTAACGCCCGATGGTCGGTGTATACTTTTGTGTGCTTTCCTTGCAGATAGTAACGAAATTTATCAAACGCCCATACAATGGCTAATGCTTCCATCTCCGTGACCGAATAGTTGCACTCTGATTTTGTTAATAGTCGACTGGCAAAAGCTATACATTTCTGAGTAAGAATTCCATTTTCAACAACTTCTTGGAACAAATGGACACCAAGCCCAGATCTTGAGCTATCTGTCGAAAGGCAAAAATCAAAGGATAAATCAGGATGTGACAATATAGGTGCATTCAGTAGTGCGGTTCTCAAATCGTGGTACTCTGTTTGAGCAACATGATCCCAGTCCCAAACTGTGTTCTTACCTGTTAGTTGACATAATGTAGGTGTTGACAAGCTTTGTAGGCTAATAAAACGACGATAAAAATTTATTAGTCCCAAAAATCCTCTTAATTGTCGCTTGTTTGTTGGTAGGGGCATTTCTTTGATTGCATTTAATTTTTCTGGATGAGGTAGAATGCCTTTTGTTGTAACAATGTGGCCAAGAAATTTGATTTGTGTTCTACCAAAGTCCGATTTTTCTAAACTGACTGTAATGCCATGTTCCCGAAATGTTTGTAATAATTCACTTAATACTTGGTTGTGTTTTGTTCATGAATTTTCTGCGATCAAAATGTCGTCAACATAAGTGGTGATCCTGTCTTTTAAGTGTGTCGGTAATATTGTATTCAAACCACCGATAAATGCAGCTGACGAAACGTTGAGACCAAAGGGCAATTTTCGAAATTGGTAACAGTTTCCAAAACAGAGGAAAGCTGTGTATTTCCTACACCTCGGATTTAATTGTATTTGCCAAAAACTACTTCGTAAATCCAAAGATGACATCACCTTCACTCCATGGAATTTTTGCAATAGTTCATCTAGTGTCTATGGTCTATCGGTTTCAGGTTGGATTACTGCGTTAATTTGTCTGAAATCAAGAACCAGTCTAATGGAATTATCCCTTTTCTTAACCACATGTAATGGGCTGTTATATGAACGCACAGCAGGTTCGATGATTCCCTACTCTAACATGGATTGTATTTCCTGTTTGACTTTGTCTCTGTATGTCAATGGGATGACGTATGGTGGTACAAAAATTTATTGTGTTCCTTGACCTTGAATTCATAAAGAAAGTTACGTATTGTTCCTGTCTTGTGAGAAAAAACTTCACAATTTGTTTGTAATATTTCAAATAACTCATCAGTGCCAGCATTAGGATCTACTTCGTCTCGGTAAACTTTCCTTTTAATTAATTGTTCTGTACTAATGGGTTGTTCTGTTTCACAGCAAAATGTTGTGATGTTATCTGTGCAACTATTAGACATATTCAGTGATTGTTGTGCCTCAAGCGGAAAGAGAAAACGCAGATAATTCACTTCCTCATCCTCCTTTGTTAGCCATCCTTGAAATTTAAGCGTATTTAGCATTTGATTTAGTCGTAACATGACTTCAGCAGTACAAAGTTTAACATTCACGTAGGAATTCCACACCCAAAATAATTTCTGTTGATAAAAGAGGGACAACCTAGAAATTTGCAGAAAACTCGTGTCCATGACACCTGAAAACTAATGAATGACTCCCTTTAATTTGGTCTTTAATAATGGCAAGGTTGGACAAACAGATGCCTGTTCACACTTCTTAAACATTGTCTCGCTAATTACATTCACAGGGCTGCCAGAATCAAGTGTAGCTGAAATTAGAATATTTCCTGCCGAGATTTTTATAATTGGATGAGCATACATAATTTCGCTGTTGTTATTTTCTTGTAATAATGTGTCTCTAATGTCCTCCAGTCCAACAAAGTTAACATAATTTGTGTGTCGGCTTTCCGCCGCTACAAACGGATCGTTTGTAGTCCTTGTTCCTGGTCATTGTTGTGCCGGCTCGTATTGTCGCGAATTATTGCTTGTGTTGGGTGGTCTGATTTCTACATTGTCGCCACGCTCTAAATTGGAATTTCTGTGATCCTGCCAATTTTGATTTGTCCTCTCATCATAGCTGTTTTGGTTCTCATAATTGTTATGACCATAATTATCACATGGGCTCGATGCTCTGTATTCTGCATGAGCACCGCGTTCTGAATTGTAATTTGCGTGTGCGCGCCAATTTCGGTTGTCTCTACTGCGACCATTACTTCTAAAATAATTTTCATTTCCATAACGCCTTTGCTCTCGCGGTCCGCGATCCCTATTACTGTGCTGAGAGTCCCTATGATCATAAAATTCATTTCTCTGGCGTCTATGATATGTGTTATACGGTTGATGCCGCATATCGCGTGTATCGTCTTCCGCCCTGTACGCGTGAGGTTCGTCCGAGTTCCATACGTGTTTACGGTCACGCCGCGGATTATTATTTTCCCAATACTGATTACTATTATCTCTTTGTGTGTTTTCATAGTTGCCAAATTCTAATTCTTGCAAAAGAGCTTGGAATGCCTCCTAGTCATCTTTGCACCTACCTGCCAAAATAATGTGGCGTAATCTGATAGGCAGATTGTCTGTATGGATTCGTTAAATATCTGTTCATGCGCATCATGTTTTCAAAATATTGCACTGGAGTTGAAAATTTCGACTGCTCATAGCTTTGCATCGTAATGATGTAATGTTTTACACGATCTTGTGTAGTCTCTGACCAGTAATGCGTGATAAAAATCACCATATGTGTGACATTCACGTACTATTGAGCGCATTCTTGTTGCAGGATCTCCTTCAAGATAACTGCAAATGAACTCCAGTTTGTGGCCAATTGGCCATGTTGGTGGTAAAGAATAGTCAAATTGTTATAACCACTCTCGAGGGTGGATTTCGTGACTAGCATTCCGAAAAATTTTAAATTTCCTAACTGTGAGAAAATGCTTATAGTCAAACTCGTCATTTTTCTTAGTGAATGAGTTTTCTTTTACAGCATGACTCACGTTTCCTTCATTACGTCCCGCAAACGTGTCATATCCACGAGAAAAGTGGTCGGCA
This sequence comes from Schistocerca cancellata, assembly GCF_023864275.1. Taxonomy (NCBI): domain Eukaryota; kingdom Metazoa; phylum Arthropoda; class Insecta; order Orthoptera; family Acrididae; genus Schistocerca; species Schistocerca cancellata. Next base: position 736,088,251 of record NC_064630.1, on the reverse strand, counting down.
TTTCCATAATTAACGCGCTCATTGTCGTTACCAATTTGGTAATTATCGGATCTACCAGTGTCATTGCTGCGATCGATCTTTTCTTCGATGCTGGCAAGCTGTTCCTGTATATTTTTCACGTCACGTTTGTTTTGCTTATTAATTGCCATCTGACCTTGTTTAAAACGTTGCAGAGACTGAAATTCTTCGGTATTCGCGATCGGTACCGGCTGAGTGTCATCTGACCTCGTATGTGACCCGCTACTCAGTTCCGTCACTTTCATGGATAATTCATCTACCTGTTTAGCTACTGTCGTTAATTGAGTTTCTATCTTTGAAACTTCATTGGTGGTCTGTAATTGCAATGACTCAACATTTTTCGCTAATTCCTCTACTTGCAGTTCCTGTTGTGACGTCTGTCGTTTCACTTCAACAATATCAACATTTTGTACGTGATCATGTCAGGATACAAGATTATTAATATCTGATTTGAATTCTTCACGTTGCTGACTTTTCAACTGACTGGTCATTTCTTCGAATGTACTATTTAAATTGTAATTCACCTCACCCCGAAACAATGTGAGATTCTCGTTAATTTCGTTCTGAAGCGATTTGAAATTCTTTGCATTATTGTCATTAAATTCAGTGAGTTTACTCTTAAATTCAGTGAATTTACTCTCCTGTCTGTCATTAAATTCAGTGAGTTTACTCAGTAATAATTGTAAAGGATCATTACTGGGGGCAGGGAGTACGACGTTACTCTTCTCTGTTAAAGCAGGAGCAGTACCTGCATTTCCACTAACAGAAGGAAAGGCAAAATTACTCCGCTCTATCGGAGTGGCAACCAGACCTGAATTTCCACCGAAAGTGGGGAAACCAAAATTACTCTGCACTTTTGAGGCGGAAGCAACGCTGGAATTTCTCATAATGAGTTCGGTTTGCGTCACTGTATTGTCATGTCCTAAAAAAGTTGCGTGTAGCTCACAGTTGTTCATCACGCATTGTTGGCAAATGATCGCCTACATTCCGATTCTCCGCAGTATTCTTCGAAAATTCCCGGATTCTCAAAAGAATTTTCTACTCTCTGTTCCGAATTTTCGGAAACTGCGTTTGAAACCGCTCCTACATTCATGTTCGCAACCGTATCTACGTTCGCGTTTGCAGTAGCATCTGCATTATTTTCCATTTTCTTTTGTGCTCGCGTCCTCATTGTCGCAATACGAACGGAAACATGTCACTAAAATACACCGCTATCCTAAAAATTCCACTGTTCAATTAACTATTACACAATGCACCAACAAATTCAAAGACAAAACTGCTGAAGTGAAATTTTGTGTTAATACAAAGCAGTGCGCAAGCGATCAAAATGCTGTGCCTCCACTAATGATTACTGTTACGTAAGCTTGCAGTTGGCAGTAGAAAGACTAAGCATATCTAACCACGACTCATCCAAAAAAAAAAAAAAAAACGTATCCTGGCAGGCATGTCGACAGGTGAAAGTTGCGAGCTCTATCTTCTTGTCTCGTATTTTCTACTGAAAATCTCGGGATTGTACTCTTGTTAACTTTACTATTACAGCGATCGCCTAAACTCTATTTTATCTTATTGATCCTGTGCGCAACAAATAACTTACTTGGTCTTTCTGCTGCCACTGCTTGATCTGCTGCATTCCATTATTTAACAAAAACATAAAAAATCTATTATTCATGCTGAGTGCAAAGCATGTTCTGTATGGCGGCTCCTGCTGTTGCTGCGGCTGCTGCTGCTTACTACAACTACATATAATTCAAGAGAAACGGTTTGGTCAAATCTAAACTTGATAAATGATAACAAAAACACATAATTCTTTTCTTTTCCAAAACTATATTCTGATAGCGATTCTTTCTCATTCAATTAACAAAACGCTAGAAGCTCTTTGAACAATCGCTTCGTTTGTAAATCTGCCTCCAGTGGCATTAAAGCAATATTACAAATTAGTCAAACTCTTGAGACAGACTGAAATACTTCTCAATTGAATGCATAGTGAAACAATTCCCTGACAGTTACAATAGAAATCAATGACAAAAATCAATACTTAATCTAACAATGGTTTCCCCTTAAGAATTCAACTGCTATCATTATCAAAATTACCGTCTGCTGCTACGCACATACACAAACCCTTTTCTTTAAATTAATAAGTGCGCTGAAAATTATAAAAAATATTAACTAAATACCAAATCCTGTGTCGCTGCTGGCGGACAAGGCGGTACGGCAGCTCGGCGACGACCCCTCGCCCAACACACGTGCGCACCACAGCAGGCGGGCTCCTACACTGCCTTCAAAATTGCCACTAGTTAATCCGTGCGCTGCGAGGCGCGACAACAATATCTTAGCTTCAAGAGCTTGTGTATGCGCGCTGTAGCCAACCTTTACATCCTAAGAGAGTATTGCCAACTCTCAATGCTATCCATTCTGTAGTTGTATATTTCAGTCATCCCAGCTGGCTATATAACGCTCTTTAGCTAAGAACGCTGCGAACATTTATAATACGATTGCCAATAACTTTGGGTCACACCTGGGCTTGTGATCAGACATATATAAATTTATTACTCTACATTTGGTGGTCATCCACGTTAAACATCCTATTCCAGCCATCTTACCACTGTCGACGAACAATGACTGTTCCACTGGGTGCCACTGTTTCCATGTAAACTTTTTCTCATATTCCCCTTGCTGTCACATACCCATTCCCATGCACAAGAATTGTCATGCACCATGCAGAAGACGTGCACATACTCTCGCATTTCAGCGTTCTTCCCTCAGTTTGTATGTATTTTTCCGTCATTTTTCTCGTAATTTTATATTACTGCGTATTGCCACAAAACTCTTCCACTTTCTGTATTTTTTTACTTTTTTAATCACCCTGTGTGTGTTGTAGGAGTAGCTGCAACATAATTTACACTGTAAGGTGTCCAGTTTTCTGTGATAGCCAATGATTCAAAACATGTTAATGTCAGTTTATAACCTGACAGACCTCGAAGTTGTGGTGGAAAAAGCAGAACGTAGGGCGGTGTACAAGGCTGTAGTCGTACACTGGTTGGTTGTGTTGCAGCACAAAAAACCAGTATATGAACAACAAAACAAGGACCCTCTTTTGTGACGGATAGTCTCTGGGATATGGTCCACCTACAGTAGAGGCAATGACACTTTACACTGATTTGTGCAGATGACTTTGATTGGTGAGTGGATCAGTACCTGTATATTTAATAGAATCGCCACATATGCTCGATGCTAGCACACAGACCATTTTGTTTTCGATATATACACTGGAAGACAGGATTGTGGTAATATCTTATCGAGTTCGCTACCAGGTGACGCTAGCATATCATTTATAGTTTGGATGGTAGGAAATAACGATGATAGTGAGAATGTTCGGGTGACAGACATGAATGCAAACTGACAGACGCAGATCTCCTTCAGACTGCAGTACTTGTATGTAGTTTAGGGTTGCATCACAATGCAGTAGTAAAATCGTCATCCTGCTTCCAGTTCCTGTACTGTCTTTTCTACTGTCTCGTATTGCAGGAGAGAGAAAGCTTGCTTTTGGCGCTGGCCTTACACTTTATATGCTGTTGGTGGAGCTGCAATGACATGTTCCCATTTTCACTGAGTGCTCAAAAAAAAAAAAAAAAAAGAAGTAAGAAACAGAGTCCTATCGCATCCACTCAGCTCAAGCTGTTTGTCTATGGGATGCAGAAGATCTTAGATACAACTCTCTCTGACTTCCATGCAGTTCTGACTTAAACTGAGATGATTATGGATGAAGCTGCAGGAAGAGTGGGCCAGAGACTGATTGGCAATTATATAATAAGATGCGGAGGGACTGTCTAAAAAACCATTCTAGAGTTTTTACTGTAGCAGATACGTTCGAAAAGGTGATTTTTTTTCGAGAAATGTGAGTGGTACGAATGTTATTCACCAGTGCCTGGAATCATTAAAGGACGCCTCAATACGATCTAATGCAAGAATGTGGTTGAATGTTTTGACTTCATACCGAATCACAGACAGCGTTTCTACGAGAAAGCGTAGCGTTATTAGCGACTCTTGTGTGTGCCTGTGGAACCAAGACAGCATTTTGCGCAGGGTGATGGTAACATAGTCATGATAGTGTTTTTAATAGTGCAATACTTATGCAGTTGCCGGCGGTAGAATCCTTCTGTGGTCAATTTAAAATGACAGTTCTCAATAGAGTCCCTCGAAAAGCACATCGTCTTCCCTCCAGGGATTCCCATTTGAACTACCTGGTGAGTGTAATCCGACTATTGAAAAAGGAAAATTACTCGCCATGCAAAGTGACTCTCATGATCGATTTAATTAATTAGCCTTTACATTTGATATCAATGACGTGTTTCCCGGCGGGTAAAAGTGATGGCTAGGTCACCAAAGATGTGATGCTTGATTTGGGGCAGTGAACAGACGTTTCTTTCGTTGCAGCGATATCTTTTAACGATATTTCAATCTTCCATCTACACAGGGAGAAACAGCCAGATGTATTACCGAATTTATAAAGTGAAATGTAGTACAAACCTAATATTTACAACTTCTCTGTGTTGTAAGCTTAAGAGACTTTGTACGTTAGAGACATTTGGTTACCTTAACAGAGTGTTCGAAAGTGAGGAGACAGCCTGTGACAGTGGTAGATCGTAGCACTCCATCATAACCCAAAAATTAGTTTAGTGTTGTAGTCCTGTGATACATGATGTAAGAGGAAAGAAAAGATTTTTTCCTAGTAGATGAGAAAACACTCAGAGGAAACGTAGCCTATGCCACACTATTACAAGATTTTCACAACAAATAACAATACTTCAGCGATGTGAAAAAACTTGTATGCCTCGATTTCTTCTTTCTTCGAAATTGACTTGTATAAAGGGGAGAAATCTACGGTTCACGTGAAAAATTCGAGGTGCGTGGTCAACAACTTCGCTGTCTCGGACTGAGTAAAGTTGATTTTTTTAAACTGTGGTGCTATGTCGGCGGGGAATAGTTTAGAACTACTGTATACATCCAAGCTGCAGCCACTTGTTTCACAGTGCACCGCAGCTGGCTGCAACGGCGGCCTCAAGGAGTCGGCAACCGGAGGGCGTATTGATAGCATCTGAATTCCTACCACTCCAATCATCCCCAGATGCCCTCTATGGCCAGGGATGGTCCAATCTGGCATATACGCATGTCCACGAATGTGACCGCGATCGCGGCAATAGTTTTCACTGACCTCTGAAGGCCGGCACTGATGGTGAATGAGGAGATGGGCGCACTACGGTCTCTGACATCTAGCGATGAAAACTACCACTATGGACTCTCTGTGCTGTAGAGGTATTTGTTGTTGCTGTTACTATTCCATCACGTGGTAGATCCTTCCTCCTTTTTCTGAATGTAGCGGAGAGGACCAGTTTAAGAGTTCTACAGTGCTTCAAAAACCCAATCACAATGTCAAATTCCCAATCGATCAATTTATTGTTTCTGTTGTAGTTGGCAGAAGAGCCAACACCGTGTTACTAGTGGAGGCCGAAAGGCACGCGTTTTAGCTCACGCAGGCTGGCGTGAGGGGGGAAGAACTATACTGACGTGAGGTCTGGAACATGACAAGGAATTAGAATTCAGAAAGCGGACGTAATTACTTTGATACTTAATTTTAATCCATTAATGATGAACGTTGCTCTTGACGGTACATGATTCACAATATTATCTGTTCATAATAGTAATTGAATATGGCGCCTTGCTAGGTCGTAGCAAATGACGTAGCTGAAGGCTATGCTAAACTGTCGTCTCGGCAAATGAGAGCGTATGTAGTCAGTGAACCATAGCTAGCAAAGTCGACTGTACAACTGGGGGGAGTGCTAGTGAGTCTCGACTAGACTAGACCTGCCGTGTGGCGGTGCTCGGTCTGCAATCACTGATAGTGGCGTCACGCGGGTCCACGGATACTAACTGACCGTGGCCGATTTAAAGGCTACCACCTAGCAAGTGTGGTGTCTGGCGGTGACACCACAGTTTCCGATAGTTGTATTGCAAGCAAGCATCTGTCCACTCCCTCCCACAGACTGTTTAAGGACATAGCATGTAATGGAGCTGAAATTCGAAATTTTCAGCTACCTCCAATGTGATGGACTTCACACCAAGTGACTTATTTTTGCCAGTATTAATCTACAGGAGAGAAGAGGAAAAAATATCCAGTAGGGTTTGGAAATTGGGTCGTTACGGGATCGAATCCCACCAAATATTCCAATCCTAGTACCACCAATAGGAATCAAGGAAGAATTGTCCCACACAAAGGGCATCGATTTAATTAATTAGTCAGTCTATCTGATAGAGTGAGGGAATATTTCCAAGACATCCACAGCTGGGAAGTTTACCAGATTAACGCTGCTTTGTTCGTGGTTTGATCCAACTGGCATTGGCATCCTACAGGACGAGAGAGAGAGAGCAGGTGTTTTGACAGGAATTTCTTGTGTATCAAATATCAAAGGGTTGCCGCTACCTGACACTTTTGTTTGGGAATTAGCGCAACATCTAGTCTGTCAGCTGCACAACCTGAGCAGACACCTCTTGGATTAGAGATTGGGGATCCGCTCTTGAACTGATACATAGAGTTGAATCTTTCAAAGGAGTGAACAATCAGTGATTCAGGAAAAAAGAACGGTAGCTCCAAACGTTTCCCACGGCAGAGAGAGAGAGAGAGAGAGAGAGAGACGGAGCATATCAGCAGCGCCTCTTCTGATCACAGCACAGTGCACGCCACACAACACAGCCAGCGCCGGCCTCTGCCCTGCTTCTACCTTGGCTGCCTGCATTGTGCAGTGCCCCATTGGATTTTGTGTTTCACATATGCCGTGCCGTCTCTGTGCGTCGTCTGCCGCGTGCAGTGTCTGGCGCAGCTTAACTTCGCATCGCACTCTGTCGGCGATCGTTTCAGTCGCACGTCCTGCCCTCTGGGCAGTTGATGCGAGCAACAGGACAGAGAGCCACCTAGCGGATAACATAGGAACTACTTGCAACAACCTGCTCACAAGGGAACGGACGATTTGTCTCGGAGCGGGTGAGTTCACCGCTCCCCCCACCCTCAGAACTCGCCCGCTCAATGCTCACCCCACCGTTCTCGACTCTAGCCAGAGCGTTGAGCAAAGCAACTCAGGTGTCACTCTGGTCTCTGCGGTCTTAGCTCACGCAGTAATACAGCTCGCGGCTCGACCTGCTCCACTCAGTGCTTCTGCATCGGAGTTCGTCTCTACTGGATATTGTTCTTCGTAGTAATACCGCTATGTATATTACATTATTATGTTACGTATACATCATTTGTTTTTATTTTATTTTTATTTGTTTAAACTGATCAGATTAGGTTCCTGACGACTCCTCTTACTATAGGATTTTTATTATGGACACTCGAATTTACGCTTTAATTACGAGCGAACCGATAAACGTATCGCAAAATCTGATACACCAATATTTTCCTTGTTTTATTCTGCGTAAGGCTATATGCAGCACTTTCGATTTACAGTCAAATTTATATTTTTTTTCTTATTCTGGTACAGTTTTTGCGATTTTAGGCGTCTTCAGAAGGAAATGTTCACTTTAAAAATATATGGCTTGCGATGTATTTGTATGAGGTTAATGAAATTTTAATACATTATAGCCAAATATATTGTTAATGTAAATCTCAAGTTACAACATTTTCCGATCACCCAAAAAACCACGATAGTGCAAAATAAATCAATAATCAAAAACTTTGTCATATCGTGGAAATTTCAATAAACAATACAAAATTCTTACTCATTATCTGTGTTACTTCAAAATAGGGTCAAATAAGATCAAAATACAGGTATAGTACTGGAATAAACCAAGTTTAAAGGGCAATGTGCCTTGCATTTATTTTCTATTGTAAATGAGTGGTGAGTCATGAAAAAGAGCTAATTCATTTCAGGGAGTGAACAGTTCTGATCCGATCTCTGAAAAGAACAGTTTTGCCCATCTCTATCTTGGATGCCAGCACACGCTATGGCCGTTGAAGGACGTGTCGATTCGCAGACCCTAATTGGCCTGCACATATGGTGGCATGAGCCAGTGCTGTGTGCACGCTAAGGGACAGCTGGTTGTGGACAGTGCGTCCTTCACAATCGAAAGATTTTTAGAAGTGTAAATAGTGTGATGGGTATTTCATGGTGGTATTCCTTCCATGAACAGAATAAAAATATTGATCGATTTCATTACTTCTTTTTTATGTATTTTACAAAAACCTACATCTTTCCAAACAACAGAGAATGATGAGCAAGAGAGATCCAACCCCTGAAAACTGAATTTTCTATAAATAAACAATATACCCTCTGCTATGTAATTTCCTATTGTAAGATCCTTACTTTCCAGCAGAGAGCCGCTAATTTCCAGGTAGGCAGGGTGGGAGGGAAGAGTTGGGAGGTTTGTGAGAAGGGGAGAGATTAATTAATTGAACAATTTAATTGATTAGTCAACCAAATTGATTGACTAGGAGGGGGCAATTTGAAAACTCAGATGTGAAAGTGTACCTGTATCAGCAAGAGGGATGGGGCCTGGTTGGAGGTTTCCTGAGGAGGAGGTTGAGGAGGAGGGAGGTTTCTGAGAAGGACAGATTATTCCCAGGGGTCATAATCCTCTTAACAGAACAGTAACTTAAACACCTGTCAATCACAATAAAACAACTGGTTTGCCCCTAAATGTATACTTGCCCATGATGTAGGCAACCCACACTAACGAATGGCACTGATGTTGATATTTCCCTACTACTACTGCCTGGTAGAATTTTGCACAGAACATAATTTAATCATCAATAACACTTGGCTTAAGAACCATGAAATAAGGTCGTGTATGTGGAAGAGAACTGGAACACCAGAAGGTTTAAGATTTATTGTATAATGGTAAGAAAGAAATCTCAGAACAAGACTTTGAACTGTAAGACATTTCCAGGGGCAGATGTGAACACTCACTGCAGTTTACTTGCTATGAACTGTAGATTAAAACGGAAGAAATTACAAATACTTATGGTATTAAAGACATGGGTTGTGGATAAAAGGAAAAAAGTTTGGTGGTTTGAGTGAGATCATAGGCAACAACTGCCTTAAATATTTTTATTTCTATGTTTAATGTGGACTGTTTAGGGCCATCAGGTCTTCTCTTATATCACACCATGGTTTCACACACACAGTACCTATTTATGCTTCGAAGTGACCTAAGAAATAACGATTATAATACTACAGATTATGATAAAATGATTCTAATGTCTATAGAGACAATGTAAGTAAATAGTAGTGTGAAATAATAAAGTTATTACTGGCAGACTTCCACTACTGCCGATACTGCCACTAATAATGATAACAATAGTAATAATAGTAATATGGAAAAGGAATACAGTAGAAGATGAACGAGAATCCTTGAGAGACGAAATACAGAAGTAGGACAGTACAAATAAAGAAAAGGTAAGGCCTAGAAGAAAACTTTGGATACCACATGAGATACTGAATTTAGCTGATGAAAGGATAGATTATAAAAATGCAGCAAATTACGCATATGACAGCGAATACAAGCATCTAAAAAATTAGAGCGATGGGACATGAAAAACTTCTGAGCGGCATTGGCAACATAACAAATACAGAGGCACATGTAACTAGGAAAAAGACAGGAAAGTTAAAGAGACGTTTGGAGAGAAAAAAAGAAGCTGCAAGAATATTAATTCCGTTCAACTGCTCTTCCAAGTCCTGTGCTGTCTCTAACAGAATTACAATGTCATCGGCGAACCTCAAAGTTTTTATTTCTTCTCCGTGGAATTTAATACCTACTCCAAATTTTTCTTTTGTTTCCTTTACTGCTTGCTCAATATACAGATTAAATAACATCGGGGAGAGGCTACAACCCTGTCTCACTCCCTTCCCAACCACTGCTTCCCTTTCATGCCCCTCGACTCTTATAACTGCCATCTGGTTTCTGTACAAATTGTAAATAGTCTTTCGCTCCCTGTATTTTACCCCTGCCACCTCTAGAATTTGAAAGAGAGTATTCCAGTCAACATTGTCAAAAGCTTTCTCTAAGTCTACAAATGCTAGAAACATAGGTTTGCCTTTTCTTAATCTTTCTTCTAAGATAAGGCGTAAGGTCAGTATTGCCTCACGTATTCCAACATTTCTACAGGTTAAGAAAACAGAAAACGAAAACCTTCGTTTACATCTTTTGTCGATTTGGAGAAAGCTTCTGATAACGTCGACTGGAACACACTCTTTGAAATTCTAAAGGAAGCAGGGATAAAATTCTGGGAGCGAAAGGTTACATACTTTTACAGAAACCATAAGGCAGTTATGGATTGAGGGGCATGACAGTGAAGAAGTGGTTGAAAAGGGAGTAAGACAGCGTTGTAGCCTATCCCTGGTGTTATTCAGTCTGTACATTGAGCAAACAATAAAAGAAACCAAAGAAAACCTTGGAGATGGAGTTACAGTTCAGGGAGAAGAAACATTAACTTTGCGGTCTCCTGATAACATGCAATTTTCCTAAGGATTTGGAAGAGCATTTGAATGGAAAGAATAGTGTCTAGAAAGGAGAATGTAAGATAAACATCAAAAAAACAAAGCAAAGGTAACAGAATGCAGTCGAATTACGTTAGTCTTTGCTAAGGGAATTAGATGAGGAAACGAGACGCTAAACGTAGTATATGAGTTTTGTTATTTGGGCAGTAGAATAACTCATGACGGCCGAAGTGGAGAGGACATAAAACGTAAACTGACAATGGCAAGGAAAGTGTTTCTGAAGTAGAGAAAAAGTTAACATCCAATATACACTGAAGTGTTCAGATGCCTTTTCTGAAGGATTTGTGTCGACTGTATCCTTGTACAGGAAATTATACGTGGACAATAAACAATTCACACAAGAAGAAATTAGCAAATTTCGAAATGAGGGGCTATGGAAGAACGTTAAAGACTAGATGGTATTTCATGTAACCAATGAGGTGGTACTGAATAGAACGGGGGATAAAAGAAATTTGTGGTATATCTTGACTCAAAACTGGGTTTGGTTGATAGAATATGTTCTGAGACATTAAGGAATCATCCATTTAGTATTGAAAGAAAGTCATCCATTTAGTATTGAAGGAAAGTGCGGGGGTAAAAACTGTACAGACAAACCAAGGGATGAATGCAGTAAGCAGGTTCAAAATGATGGATGCAGTAATTATTCTGAGATGAAGAGGCTTACACAGAACAGATCAACGTGAAGAGCTATGTCAAACAGTTCTTTGGACTGAAGACCACAACACAAACAGCTTAAGGTAATTATAAAAATTCTCACATTGACAAATCTATGATATAGACATAGAGATATAACAGTTGAAAATTTCCCAAAAGAACAAAATTATGCTTCACTAAACCAATATTCAGAACATGAAAGACCTGGAAGGCAGATCTGCCTGTTGATTAAGCCTTGATACAAAACGTAATGAGCATGAAAGTATTTTATCTATATATGACCGGCTGAAGCACATGCCTGTTATAGTCTAAACATTGACACAATTATAGAGCAAAAAAATTAAAACTATTTTCCTGGAAAGAAATACATACACGAAACTAAGACAGACATTGTCTGTGAGGCAGACATGACGTTGCTGTCCTCACAATCCAAGTTGTCATTACAAAATTCCTCAAAAATCGGTCTTCTTTAAACATAAATAAAACGAGAGGAAATAGTTTTGTTCATCACATGTCTGTTTAACTTAGGATCACAGCACTAACCACACACAAATGGGTCTTAGGGAGCGGCTGAAAGTAAGAGGTGGCTCCAGATATAATTGTAGAATTTGTGACAGTTCGGAAATCAGAAGCGAGTCTCCTGTGAACAACGAATAAAACAGTGGTCGTGGCGACTAATAGAAGATCAGTGGCTGTGGTTGGTACGCTCTCATACTGCAGTTTTTTCACTCGTTAGTACCACTGTAATAGATTGATTCTCTTCTTCTCATGTGTCAGTCCTTTATGAGTATCTAACTGCATATTGTTCTCCATATCGTGCTAAACTCTCCAGCATTCGGTTTACTTGACCTCTCAACTCCGTAACATGAAACACATTAGAGAAAATCAATGTCAGATTGAAGAAATTTTTTAGTCAGCGATAATAGTTTAATTACATGCATGTGAATATCTTAACAAAACATCAGAGATGTGGTACATAATTATATAATCAACAAGAATTATTCCAATAAATTGTAAAGAAAGGGGTCAATACAATGTAACTTAATTTACAGAAGTGGGCTCATTTGTATGTACACTTCTGAAGAACATAAAATTACTAAATCAATGGCGTCATCATATGTATGTTTCATATTTCTTTCTAGTCAGTTCTTGGACATATTCGCTGATGTACCTCTACCACACTTCCAAGACAATCTAAGCACTTCCAAACAACTCATGAGTTAGTCTAGTTCCAAACTACACTAACAATGAAAAACACAGAAAAACTAATAAACTACACAAAAGACTCATATATATTCCAGATACAGCTATGTTGGTCTCACTTGATGCAGGAAACATATACTTCACAAACCCAGTCAAAGAAACAATCAAGATAATGGAACAAGATCTGGATTCTTACAATCATTTACCACAAGAGTGCATAATAGAGATAAGCACTTTCCTTCACCTCAATATAGACCAAAACTACTTTGAATTCAATACATATATTCTTACAACAAGAAGAATTTCCAGTCGTATTCCCCATGTCAGTATAGTTGGTAAATATCTTCAAGAACAAAACAGAAAAAGAAAATTGCAGAAGATACTACCAGGCAATACAATATATTATACTAGTGGCGATATATGGCAGACATCTGTACCTGGTCGATGAATCAGAAGGACAACTATGGTTCAAAATGGCTCTGAGCACTATGGGACTTAACATCTTAGGTCGTCAGTCCCAAGAACTTAGAATTACTTAAACCTAACTAACCTAAGGACATCACACACATCCATGCCCGAGGCAGGATTCGAACCTGCGACCGTAGCAGTTGCGCGGCTCCGGACTGACGCGCCTAGAACCGTACGGCCACCGCGGCGGGTGCAGACAACTATACACAGAGATAAACACACAACACAAAAACTTAAAGCTCACTTTAGCGAAAGAACAAGTATGTCAAACAAACTTGCTAGATACATCCATCACAAAGAAAATTCACCATTTACAGAAAAATACCACAATAGGCACAGTACTACACCAAGCGTCTAACCACCCCCAGTCTCAAAAAAGGCACCACACACTAAACACAGTACGACTTGACAAACACAAGTGTAATGAGGAGCTCGATACAAATCAGATAACAAAAAATAATGGATACTGAGAATCTGTAGTTACAAAACTGAATACGAAAATCCAGAGAAACAAAAGAATATAAAAACAATACACCACACAAATCCAAAGACCTGTACAGCAACAGCCACCACACACACACACACACACACACACACACACACACATGCACATACACACACATTCAGAACAACTGCCAGGAACACCTACAACTGTTGCACTGTCAGCCATCTTGTTTTTACACCTTCAACTGTTCCACTGCCCGCCTTGTTTGTTTTTATAGCTGGTAAACAGTGAAACAGGGACAGTGACACTGGCAACTAAATATAGTGTTTGACAGTGGTGAAGATGAGGAAAAAGATAATGTAAGTAAAACATAATGTAAATAGACACACGCACACACACACACACACACACACACACACACACATAGAATTAATTAATTTCAGGTACAGAAATAACAATTTTCAAATCGTAATTTTGGCTTAAGCAATTTATCCACTTTAAGGTGTAAGAGGTTGCAAATGACAAACTGTGGAACAAAACAGTCACTGTAGAAACACAACCCATCAGAAAAACAACACCATGTGGTAGAAACGGTATGAATTCATAATTATGTGTTTTTTTTCAAATATCTGTAATCACGATTAAAAAACTAATAGTTACATGTGTACAAACAGTAAAGAACACTCTTTATCTCTAACATATGAAAAATAAAAGCCCACTGAAGATGCAACAACTGCAGTGAAACTTGTTTGGGTTAAAAAACAAAACTGTATTTTGCTAAAGGTGGCCCCTATCCAGAAACATACGTATTTCTGTTACTGATAAATCAGATATATCAGATATCTTAACTGAATCAGTAGGCATATTACAACACTCTTGTAGCATGTCATATCACTCACAGTATACACAAAAGGAAAATAGTGAAAGAGTTATACAGTCTTCACCATGTCTTGTATAAGAATAACACTTCTATTATGACTTCATTAATTCGATACCAAAGCAGCAGTGAATGATACGTAAAGCCAGTCACGAATGTTTAATGGGCTCACAAGAATCCATATTTGCAGTATATTGAACTATAACCTAGTCAAAATATTGTCTTGGCGGTTACCTTTCTTGCTCTGAATAATTTAGGGAGCGCTATCGTTAGTCAGAACGAATACTTTCTCCAAGTGAGCGAGATTGCAGGTTTCACTCCATCAGCAACGTAACGTCTCTAAAATTACAGTGCTAACAGTTTTTCCGTTTCTTATGAGCCCAAGAGTTAATCATAGAGCCTTTGCGCTGCAATTGGGATAAGTGTGTGCGTAATAAGCCTCTGCATCCACTTAATGTGGGTACGAATATATAGATGTAGCGTTTACGCGTGCAGCAATGTTAGATACTGTGTGGTTGGATATTACATCCATCCATTCTGCTCAGTGGTATCGTGTCATTACCAAACAATTAACCACCATAAAAAATAATCTTTGCAAACGGCAGAGACCTTCATTTCCAATTAGCTATACTAATGACAACTTGTAGTGTGTCCAAGATTCTGCTGAAATATTGACTCGATCAGTGTATTCGGGGGGTGGGGGATGAGGGGGAGAGGGGAGGGTAGAGGTGACTGTGCATGTAAGGTATGTGAACAGTGCCCAGTATAGTTGCGTAATAGAAGTATATGAGAGACCAGTTTGCTGCATCCGAGTCTCGAAGCACCCATGCAGGGAGAACACTGTCATTTATTACAAGAATCTGTTGCACCGCCTCAGTATGACAACCCTGTCTGATTTCTGCAATCGTTAAAGAAATAATTTTGTCGATTTTGTACAAAAATGAAGACGAAATATTACCGGAACTTCGAGAATTTTTTCGTCCTCAAGACTGTGTAACCATTCCGCAGTGTTTCACTAATTTTATAAGATTTAAGAGCTTAAGTTTACATTTATTCAAAAATTTCCTTATTTTAAATTAGTTTTAAATTTAATACATTACTTTGACTAAGGAGAGCTGCTATATTAGTTGTAAATTGTTGATTACACCTGATTTACTCTTGTACAGAATCCATTTACTGGTTTCCATACAATTTACATTTGAAAAAAATGGGATTGATATCTCCTACTGTTACTACATCACATTCACAGTAAGGATTATCTCAAAAGTGTTTACGTGAAGATCATAGTTGCTAGTTGCATATGTCGAAACAGGCTTAAAAAGACCTTCAAGCATATTCTAGAAAAACCAAACTTTTTCCCTCCCTGACTTTCATTATGGTGCAATAATACACAATAGGTAAAATAAAACACCTAAGCAATACACAAAAATAAAGAAGTTGCACTATTAGCAACAATTTTGGAAAACGACGTGATGGCGTGAATGAAATACTAGGAACGAAAAAATCTGAAAACAGGTAATACACGAAACTGTTAAGAAAATTCTGGAACTCGCGGAGTCTCTACTTTAGAATGTTTTGACATCTGGTTTCATTGTCAAACGCCGCTACTCATAAGGAGTAGGTAAAGCTTACCTCTGTAAACGAGTTAGGTTACCTGCCATTGTTGATGTCTACAGCCCAAAACTTCTCTGATACAGCTCTTGATGCTAGTCTATATAGAGCAAGCATCACCTCTCTGTAGCTACTGCAGTCAACATCAATTCCTACGTTCTTACTGTAGTCTTGCATTGGTCTTCCGCTACAGTTTGTACTTCGCACATTATCCACTACCAGACTGACAACAGCCTAATGCTTCAACGTGTATGCGATCAACTGAACTCTTCTTTCTGCCAAACGAAGCCGCAAATTTATTTTCTCCACAGTTCGATTCAGTATCTTTTCATTAGTTATACTATCTGTCCATGTAAACTTCAGCATTCTTCTGCAGCACAACATTTCAAAATATTTTATAATCTTCTTGCTTGAAGTGTTTATGTGCACGTTTCACTTCCATTTAATGGTACACTCCAGACATCAACACATTCAGAAAACATTGTTCCAAGTGGAGCGGAGCCTCTACAGTGGCCTCTCAAGTCACCTGACTTCAGCCAGCTTAATTTTCGTGTTTTGGTCTAAAGTGAGGTGTACAGCACGATAAGTTTAATGAATTGGAGCAGCAAATTTTACAACCTTATGAGGATTTACGAAGTAATCTGTTGCTGTTCGAAATAATGTGTAGGGCACTGCAGATGTAATTGCAGTATTGCACCCAAGTACAAGAACCAAGAGTTATGAGTGTACACTAAATTGTAACATGCAAGGTGCCGTAGCAGTATTGTATTTTTTGTTCATGTAAAATTTGAGCCAAATTGTACAGACTATCTCAAACCCTTTGGCTCAAATTGAAACAGGTGATGGAGGGTCCATATCCGATTGTATTGAGATGGGGAAACAATGGGCATAAATGCATGTTTATTGTTTTATGGACATACACAACATTGTAGCTCATAACAATTGTTCAAAGTGACTACCAGCAGTCTCAATGCATGCATGGCAATGACTCATGAAGTTCTGCTGCACCCTCTCAAAGATCCCTGATATCTGTTGTACCATGAGACAAGCAGCTTGCACTCCATCAAGGAGATCTTCATCCGTTTCTATGGGGTTTGATACAACAACATCTTGACATCACCCCAGAGAAAAAGCCCAGATGTGTGAGATTCGGCAACCTCTCTTTCTAAAGATAGGATCTCCCCTTCCAATGCAATGATGAGGGTATGGGTCATTCAGATGCACACGGACACTAACATCAAAGTGAGCTGGTGCACCATCGAGCTGAAACCAAGCTGGTGCACCATCATGCTAAAGCCACATCCTTTCATGGACAACAATGGGTGCGATCTCCAATAACAGTGGCAGCACATCTCCCAGGATCACCAGGTAACGTGGACCACTCAAATGGGGTGGCAGCAAATGTCTTATTAGATGATCTTGGACAACACCTGCTCGTACATGGACAGAGAATTGTTGCTGGCGGGCACCGATATGGGGGGGGGGGGTGTTGAAATTGCCTTCACCTCAGACATGGCTGTTGCAGCTGTTGCAAACATGGGTGAATGAGGCTTCATCTGTGAAAAATACAAACTGTACAAAATTCGACCTACAGCACTGCGGCAGATACTCCATTGACTGCAGTGAACATGAGGCTAAAAATCCTTGGTCCCAGTGCTTGAACGCATTATTTGTGATAGAGGTGTAAATGCTGTTCGACCAGTACTCTCCACACTGCATCCTTCGAAGTGTGCGTTTCATGGACAAGTTGGTGGTGCTTATTGCTGGGTAATCAGCCACACGATCCAATACCAAAAAAGTCTGATGTCCGGACACGTCCTTGGCGGGAGCCTTGTGGCGTGAACGAACTCTGTCTCTCTTTAAGTTGGTATCCACGGAGATAAACTTCTTCCAGTTAGAACGACGCCTGTTGGGAAAGCGTTCTTCGTACAAACGAGCTGCTTTAGATGCACTAAACTCTGCCAAGCTGTAGATTAAAGTATGTCTGTCAACTCTCGTGATGAATAATGATCCATCTTAGTCTTCGCTTCAGGTATTGTACACAGTAACACACCTCATCCTGGACTCGTCACAGACTGTCTAATGCAATGGACAACTGACGCCAGGGATAGCAATGTGGGTGCAACACAGGTTAACACGCCAGTGCGATGCATGGGTTCGTCATATGACACAGGTGCTACGCATAAAGTTGTGCAGACTATGTCTATTTGGTAATTAGATGTGTATGATGTTTACCATCCACTGCTTGTTTCAGTGTACAACAAACATCTGGGATCTTTCCGAGTGTGTGGCAGAACTGCATGCACCATAGTAAGACATGCATTGAGACTGGAAGTCGTCGCTGTGAACAATTTCTATGGGCTACGTTGTTGTTATGCGATGTACTCCATGTATTTCCACAACATAATAAATACGCATTTCTGACCATTGGATCCCTATCTCAATATAATCAGTTATGGACCCACCTGTTATAATTTGATCCCATCGAAGTTGTGTGCAAAGCACGTTGCTAGCTCTATTCGTGACGTAAGGCCATAACGGATTATAATGGATCTGAACGTGGCAAGAATAATAGCTGGTATTAATCAATGGGACCATTGTGGGAGGGTACACATGAAACGAGTTTGGAATCTAGCAGATTCAGTGGCACGAAACAATTCGCGACCACAACATGTAAAACGTTTCTTTGAAAGCTGATCGGCCGGCCAGAGTGGCCGTGCGGTTCTAGGCGCTACAGTCTGGAATCAAGCGACCGCTACGGTCGCAGGTTCGAATCCCGCCTCGGGCATGGATGTGTGTGATGTCCTTAGGTCAGTTAGGTTTAATTAGTTCTAAGTTCTAGGCGACTGATGACCTCATAAGTTAAGTCGCATAGTGCTCAGAGCCATTTGAACCAATTTTAAAAGCTGATCAGTGAAAACGATTGTATTTCCATTTCTGTGTTCGTCGTACGTTGCTACAATTGTTTTGTAGATGACCCGCAGTAATCGCTGTATGACGATTAAGACGCCAGAAAACGTACCTGCAGACTACTTTTAGCAAATAAAAACAAATGTGCTTCGACAAAGCATCGAACTCTCGACCTCCTGCATGCCAATCCAAAACACTATCCACTGCACGAAAAATACAGCAATATTTTGTTTACTTACAGAGGAATTTAAGTTACACGTGATTACAGTGTCGCCAGATTGTCGATCTTTAACGTCGATTTACTGCCCGTAATATGTGCAGAACGAAATTTTCTGAGATATATTTTTGCTATTACCAGTATGTGAGGAATCTCGCTACGGAGGTCCAAATGCGCGAATTTTTTTTTCACCCTGTATACTTATCTTGTAGTCGTTTCGTGTTCGAAGTTGCAACCCCACAACTTCATATGTATGTCTGAGGTGATCTCTTAACTTCATGAATTCCAAACAGAAACCTAGTTTATTATCCTTCTGTACATAAACAACCTCAGATCGATGTACTGAATTGTCTCGCTGCCTCAGTGAATCAATGTTGCCACCTTCATCCTAGGTAAAACCATTTCAGCACCATCTTGGAAACATTTGCACATCTATCGTGCTGCTGGAGGCTCTCGCCACAACTAACTCCCACGCAAAAGCTAGTCCCGAAAAGTGCCCTCTTCAGCTGAGGCTGCTGCTCCCACATTATTGTTTGGTGACGTCATCCCCCATGGCATCAGACAAGCTCTACGTCAGAATTACGACGTGTCATACAACTGTAATTAAGAATTGTCTGAAGTTATGCCGATAGCTAATAATATTGATAGTTTCGTGACCTTTTTTCTGGGCTGTTATGATTCGTTCGTCACGCCATTCATAGTACGTCACTTGTACTCCTATTTTCTTTTTCATAGTTAGACATTTTTGTTACAGATTCCAGTTTTATTTCACGTTGATAACGCTGTGGTTATCCGACAACAAATTCCATTCCTGTTTTCAAGTTCTCTAACATACCTATACTATCACACGGTCTATTGTGGGATCCGGCGTGTCAAACGCTAGTCCTTTTTTTCTGTTAGAACACCCTCCCGAGTGGTACTGGCAGGAAGATTAGAACAGGGGACCATTATACCCCCAGCATTTTCTGCCCTGGAGAATACCATCATCCTTAAACCGCACAGTAGAAATATATGTTCTCGGGAATTATAACGGTTGAAATAGATAGAAGAATTAAAACTGTGTACGGTGATGATTGTATCGACATCAGTAATTTGCGACATCTGCAACAATCCGACACCTTTGGTTCACTGTCATCTGTCAGCCTCCATATAGTCTCGACTTGGCCCCACCGATTTACATCTGCTTCTAGATCTTAAAGAAAACCTTCTAGGAGTTCGACTGCAATTAATCGGGCGTCAACAAAGTCGAACATCCTACAGTGATGGAATCAAGAAACTTGTCCCTCGTTTGGAGAAATATATTCATCGCCGGGGTGACTATATTTAGACGTAAAGATGTAGACTGTTAATAAAGTGTGTTTTATTTAAGAAGGTTTAAGAGTTCCATATTCATAGGCATTACTTTTCAAAACGCTCTGTTAGTTTAGCCCCTACACAGGTATCTTTGAGATGTGGTCCCATCTGCTATATTGTTACCGATGAGGCACCTACGTCACCCGACGCAACGAAGTCCACTGTTCATGGAAGTAAACACTGAAATAAGACCTGGAATCAAAGGAAGTCTGACCAGAGGGAATATAGCAGTAATGATGACATTAAATATAGGTTCAGATCTTAGGCAGATGATACGTTTGAATCGACTAGTAGAAACCGGGAAATTTTTGTCTGTCAACGAAAGAGATTATTTAGAAAACAATAGTGGCATGCGAACAAAGAGTCAGGTTCGTATCCAGTCGGAATGACAGCATATATTGCACATTGGAAGAAGAAAGGCGAATTGAATAGCCAGTAAAAAATACTGAAAAATCTAGGAAGACACTCGATGTAATATGACCAAAATCTCGAAAAAACCTGTATTGAGAATTTAAGAAAGTAGTTTTCATATCAGAATATTATTCAGCTCGTTTCGTACCGCTACCGTAGAAACGACGAAGAGAAAAAATATGCTAACATCTGACACAGAGACACGTAAGTTATCACTGTTCTCACGTCACATCCGAGAATAATACTGGTAAAACAGTAGAATGTATCACAATAAGAAGATCTCTACATTCGCGGTGTGCAGCTCTATGTACAAGCACAGCTGCACTTTCTGTACACGCGAATCTCATTTTTCTCTGTGAGAGGTTAAGGACCTCTTTCAATTTGATCATCTTCATATAACGCGATGTTCCGCACTAGTGTTGTATTTCTACGTCTATAATTCTTTTTTTCCTTTTTGCAGCACATCAGATGTCAAAAAATCACACGCCAGCTGCAAGCGACATCTAATACAGAAAATTAAGATGTATACTCTTTTCGAGAGACGAACACGAAAAGAAGCAAAGCACCACATGCTTATTCCATTGTTGCTCCATCGTGTATCGTTGCAGTATATTACGCCTACGAACTTTGTATGTGGAAACTCTTGAAGCTTTTAAAATTATACACACTTCATGAACGTTCTACATCTTTATTCTTCATGTTCACATATTTATTTCTTCACATAATTGCCCTGGTGACAAACACATTTCTCCCAACAAGAGACCAGTTTGTTGATACCTCACTGCAGAATGTTTGTTGACGCAGCCACAACCTCACCTCTGCTTGCACCACTTCATCACTATCAAAGTGAAGTTCTCGTAGGCGTTCTGTAAGTTTTGGAAACAGATGAAAGTCGGATGGAGCCAAGTCTGGACTGTGTGGAAGACGATCTATGAGAGTGAACCCAAGTCGTCGGATTGCTGCAGATGTCGCCGTAGTTGTCGTAGTCTGGCATTGTCACGTTCAAAGGTTTCATTCTTCTATGGATTTCAGTTGGAGGTACGTTTTCTGCGGTTATAGCACGTTGTTTCTCACGCACAGACGTAGTTACATTATACACCTTCATGTTCCAAGCTACAATTCGAAGAGCTCTAGCGACAGAGTTGCAACTTGCGACATCGAAGTTGGAAAGTAAAAAATAATGGCTCTGAGCATTATGGGACTCAACTGCTGTGGTCATAAGTCCCCTAGAACTTAGAACTACTTAAACCTAACTAACCTAAGGACATCACACACATCCATGCCCGAGGCAGTATTCGAACCTGCGACCGTAGCGGTCGTGCGGTTCCAGACAGTAGCGCCTTTAACCGCTCGGCCCCTCCGGCCGGCTAGTTGGAAAGTCACCCGAGTAATATACATGACGTGAAATACCGCAACCGCCGGTGAGAACACTAGAACGTTCGGAGGCATTACTTTCCCGCATGCCATCGTACAACCATCAGATTTACTTCTTCCGAACGACACCTGGAAAATAAATTATACTGACAGTACAAGTTACCGAGCAAATCATATACCGCCAAGGGGTCGCACACGCGTTTATTCTGACAAGCAAGATTACAGCTTACATTTAAAGCGTGAAGGAAGAAAAAGTCGCCTGGGAAGGTTTCAAATAGAGAAGTCACGATAATGAAGCGAACAGCGGGTAATTTTCCGGCAAGGAGAGACGGTGTAGATCGGTATCTCGCCTCCGCGCGTCTATTAATAAAGCAGGCCGGTGAGACTCCCGGCTTGTTAGCTTCTCGAGGGATCCCCTGACGCAACAGGTGCTGTCCGCTCTCCTTGCACTTTAGCGGCGAAGGCCGGCGCCCCTTGTTCGCTGATGGAACTGCGAGAGTCAGACAGCCGACTGCAGCGAAGGTCGCTTCCCAGCAACTCCGCGAGTTCCCGCGGACTCTGCGTGCCGTTTCGGAGAAGACCTGTTAGAAGCTCGACAAGCGGTCCCTTTCTCACGGCACCCAGCAGCGTTCCGCAAACTACCATCACCTGCCATCAGCTTATCAACTCGACACCGCAAACTGACGTCTTGGCGGGAGAGGCAATGTTTTCTAGACGCAGGTAGCCACAGCGCACGGTCCGTTCTCCCTGCAAGTTGAGTCCTGTCTTGCTATAAGCGTCTGACGACAAGGAAACGGTGATCCGCAGTTTTTTGCTCGATAAGACTCCTCATACAACTTGAATTTGAGAGCGCTTATTCACTGCAATAATAGTGAATCAGTACCCCGTCTACATACACTACTGGCCATTAAAATTGCTACACCACCAAGATGACGTGCTACAGACGCGAAATTTAACCGACGGGAAGAAGACGCAGTGATATGCAAATGATTAGCTTTCCAGAGCATTCAGACAAGGTTGGCACCGGTGGCGACACCTACAACGTGCTGACATGAGGAAAGTTTCCAACCGATTTCTCATACAAAAAGAGCAGTTGACCGGCATGCCTGGTGAAACGTTGTTGTTTCCTCTTGTAAGGAGGAGAAATGCGTACCATCACGTTTCCGACTTTGATAAAGGTCGGATTGTAGCCTATTGCGATTGCGGTTTATCGTATCGCGACATTGCTGCTCGCGTTGGTCGACATCCAATGACTGTAAGCAGAATATGGAATAGGTGGGTTCTGGAGGGTAATACGGAACGCCGTGCTGGATCCCAACGGCCTCGTATCACTAGCAGTCGAGATGACAGGCATCTTATCCAAATGGCTGTAGCGGATCGTGCAGCCACGTCTCGATCCCTGAGTCAACAGATGGGGACGTTTGTAAGACAACAACCATCTGCACGAACAGTTCGACGACGTTTACAGCAGCATGGTTGCAGACCATGGTTGCAGTTACCCTTGACGCTGCATCACAGACAGGAGCGCCTGCGATGGTGTACTCAACGACGAACCTGGATGCACGAATGGCAAAACATCATTTTTCGGATGAATCCAGTTTCTGTCTACAGCATCATGATGGTCGCATCCGTGTTTGGCGACATCACGGTGAACGCACATTGGAAGCGTGTATTCGTCATCGCCATACTGGCGTATCACCCTACGTAATGGTATGGGATGCCATTGGTTACACGTCTCCGTCACCTCTTGTTCGCATTGACGGCACTCTGAACAGTGGACGTTACATTTCAGATTTCAGATGTGTTACGACCCGTGGCTCTACCCTTTATTCGATCCCTGCGAAACCCTATATTTCAACAGGATAATGGACGACCGCATGTTGCAAGTCCTGTACGGGTCTTTCTGGATGCAGAAACTGTTCGACTGCTACCGTGGTCATCCAAGCTCTGTTTGACTCAATGCCCAGGCGTATCAAGGCCGTTATTACGGCCAGAGGTTGTTGTTCTGGGTATTGATTTCTCACGATCTATGCACCCAAATTGCATGAAAATGTAATCACATGTCAGTTCTAGTATAATATATTTGTCCATTGAATACGCGTTTATCACTGCATTTCTTCTTGGTCTAGCAATTTTAATGTCCAGTAGTGTACATTACTACCTCTTTACACGCAATCTGTTCCTTAAATTCATTAGTGCTCCTCCCCTCACTGCTACCTTATATCTCTTACCTAGCCGTTTAATTGTCTCCTTTTAAAAGAGATTCAGCTAAATAGAAACACTCTTTAATGACAGTCTCTGTACTCAACCATAATACTAATTCCGTGCAGCAAATGCTGTGAAGTTATCTTCTTATGTCCTTCATACTAAAGCGAAAACTGTTAACTAACAATATTTTCTCAATGGAATATTTATTACTTTCTGTTCTGTGCGGTAAATTATTGAAACTCAATCTCTTGGGAATTATATCTTTTTTCCCTTAATGCTCACTCCACGACTGAACTAAAACGACCATTTTCCATCCCCGCTGAAAATAATTTCTCCTCTTTCTCACAGAGGAATTTAATGATGTTAGTAGCAAGTCATCGTGCCCTTCCACTAAGACATAAGTCTGTCATCATCTCCGTGCTTGTGCTTCGATGTAACAAAGTACACCGTCGGCCGGAGTGGCCGTGCGGTTCTGGCGCTACAGTCTGGAACCGAGTGACCGCTACGGTCGCAGGTTCGAATCCTGCCTCGGGCATGGATGTGTGTGATGTCCTTAGGTTAGTTAGGTTTAATTAGTTCTAAGTTCTAGGCGACTGATGACCTCAGAAGTTAAGTCGCATAGTGCTCAGAACCAACCACCAACAAAGTACACCATTTTGAAATGGAAGGCAACTATAATTGGTGAAGAGCTAGAACTGATTCCCCTTGTGACCTGCATTGTAGTTTTCATTTCCCAGTAACAGGTACATCGTCTGATGCTTTGTGAATTGCAAACCTTCTGACCAGGTGCCGTCTCACGAGGTATGCGATGTGTGACGAAAGCGCACGAATAAAAAATTAGGAAGGCAGAAACGCATTTAAGGGTCCAGAAGTGTACAATACAGTACGCGCTATCTTATGGTATGAGAACGGCAAACAGAAATTCCACTGAACCCCTCAAACACTAATGCGAAGTTTAAATAGCGCGTTTCTAGACGCTACAGTCTGGAACCGCACGACCGCTGCGGTCGCAGGTTCGAATCCTGCCTCGGGCATGGATGTGTGTGATGTCCTTAGGTTAGTTAGGTTTAAGTAGTTCTAAGTTATAGGGGACTCATGACCACAGAAGTTGAGTCCCATAGTGCTCAGAGCCCACTTAAATAGCGATAGCTTCCTGCTACCACGCAGCATCCCGCTTCATCCTAATGACGGCGACGACGCTTCTAGGCATGAACTGCCTACAGGTGTTTGGAAGCTATACTGGAACATGGCTGCTCAGTGGCCGCCCAGAAGTTACTGATATTGGTAGTGTTTGACACCAACGCTCGCTGACTTCGTCTACGGTTCAGTGCCGCAGCATTCGGCAGCAGTTTCGGTTTTGTCTGCAGGCCTTAAATCTCGCCTTCCTTCAGTTAATCTATCTTTGATGTTACCACAATGTGACTGCGGATTTTCCTTTGGACCGCGAATTGGATTCGTTTCGCCATCCGTTGACGTCCTTGCTTTTAAATATATTGTCGACCGAACACTGTAATTCTGTCCTTTTTCCTGCGGAAATAATTCAGAGCCGTGATTCGGTGCATTCATAGAGTTCAATTAAATTGGTATGCCTTTACAAAAGAAGTTGGTTGCTTTATTGTTCGTCGTCGAGAGACAGTGTCAGACGTGTCAGAGGGCACGGCTGAGCACGTGTAAACGTCGCCAGCATGACAGAATCCCCTCATCTACCTAGAGGTCTGTAGGCCAGCGGTGTGCGTCGTCTCAAGTGGTTTTAGACGTGATTTGTACCTCCTTCAGTGACTTGTACTTCCCTACAGCGCCACTCCAAGCGATCTTTCTCCATGCTCCGGGCGTTGAATGGCGATATTTGTGTCTCATACTCGTCTCTGTAGTTTGTAACGTGTGGTGAGTAGGGGCACCTGTGTTGGGCAGCGACGCATGTTTCAAATAGCGAGGAGGTGTTTCTGGATGCCGTGTCTGCTCGCCAGTTGTCGTCCATCACCGTGTTGGCCTGTGACCGCTGCACAGTGTCCCGTTTCTCCACTGTCGCAGTCCTCGATCCCTGACATCCACACGTTGTCGCCGAGGACAATAAACTGTGGTGGCGGTGCTTTCCCAGAAATACGAGATCTCACATTACACTCTTCAGCCACAGACACGTGAGAAGCCCGGCGCATGCACAATTTGGTAGATATCGAAATAGACGACAGAGGGGTAGAGAAACAATTAAAATTGCTCAAAAGAGGAAAGGCCGCTGGACCTGATGGGATACCAGTTCGATTTTACACAGAGTACGCGAAGGAACTTGCCCCCCTTCTTGCAGCGGTGTACCGTAGGTCTCTAGAAGAGCGTAGCGTTCCGAAGGATTGGAAAAGGGCACAGGTCATCCCCGTTTTGAAGAAGGTACGTTGAACAGATGTGCAGAACTATAGACCTATATCTCTAACGTCTATCAGTTGTAGAATTTTGGAACACGTATTATGTTCAAGTATAATGACTTTTCTGGAGACTAGGAATCTACTCTGTAGGAATAAGCATGGGTTTCGAAAAAGACGATAGTGTGAAACCCAGCTCGCGCTATTCGTCCACGAGACTCAGAGGGCCTTAGACACGGGTTCCCCTGTTTCTTGACTTCCGCAAGGCGTTCGATACAGTTTCCCACAGTCGTTTAATCAACAGAGTAAGAGCATATGGACTATCAGACCAATTGTGTGATTGGATTGAAGAGTTCCTAGATGTCATTCTCAATGGAGAGAAGTCTTCCGAAGTACAAGTGATTTCAGATATGCCGCAGGGGAGTGTCGTAGGACCGTTGCTATTCACAATATACATAAATGACCTTGTGGATGACATCGGAAGTTCACTGAGGCTTTTTGCGGATGATGTTGTGGTATATCGAGAGGTTGTAGCAATGGAAAATTGTACTGAAATGCAAGAGGCTCTGCAGGGAATTGACGCATAGTGCAGGGAATGGCAATTGAATCTCAATGTAGACAAGTGTAATGTGCTGCGAATACATAGAAAGAAAGATCCCTCATCATTTAGCTACAATATAGAAGGTCAGCAACTGGAAGCAGTTAATTTCACAAATTATCTGGGAGTACGCATTAGGAGTGATTTAAAATGGAATGACCATATAAAGTTGATCGTCGGTAAAGCATATGCCAGACAGATTCATTGGAAGAATCCTAAGGAAATGCAATCCGAAAACAAAGGAAGTAGGTTACAGTACGCTTGTTCGTCCACTGCTTGAATACTGCTCAGCAGTGTGGGATCGGTACCAGATAAGTTTGATAGAAGAGATAGAGAAGATCCAACGGAGAGCAGCGCGCTTCGTTACAGGATCATTTAGTAATCGCGAAAGCGTTACGGAGATGATAGATAAACTCCAGTGGAGGACTCTGCAGGAGAGAAGCTCAGTAGCTCGGTACGGGATTTTGTTGAAGTTTCGAGAACATACCTTCACCGAGGAGTCAAGCAGTATATTGCTCCCATCTACGT
Organism: Schistocerca cancellata; assembly: GCF_023864275.1. Taxonomy (NCBI): domain Eukaryota; kingdom Metazoa; phylum Arthropoda; class Insecta; order Orthoptera; family Acrididae; genus Schistocerca; species Schistocerca cancellata. The sequence continues at coordinate 736,060,478 of NC_064630.1, read as the reverse complement.
ATATCTCGCGAAGAGACTATGAGGATAAAATCAGAGAGCTTAGAGCCCAGACAGAGGCATACCGACAATCCTTCTTTCCACGAACAATACGAGACTGGAATAGAAGGGAGAACCGATAGAGGTACTCAAGGTACCCTCCGCCACACACCGTCAGGTGGCTTGCGGAGTGCAGATGTAGATGTAGATGTAGAACTTCGTTCTTGGTGTGACAATGCTCTGCCTAACCACGATCTGACCGCCATCAGCTGTGCATACATAGTGCGCTTTACATGTCTCAGGCTCTATCGCCATGCCGACGACCGTAACAAACATGTTGTGTGCCGGTCTGTTCACCATAATGAGAGAAAGCTCCTCCCTCCAACACAGCAGCTATCTCTAGTCAGTTGGTTGTGGGTGCGTAATGTTCCGTGTGTACGCTGATATTCACACTGGAAATTTTTCTCAATAGCTTGCTTTACTGTGCAGCGCACGTTCCATTGACTCGTCCAGTCACTGTAGTCTGACACTACCTATTTACAGCACTGCTAACTTCCAGAGGAAGAGCGATTCTTGAAACGGAAGGAGGTCGCTCCAGTCAGAGCAGCAGGAGGCGAGTGATACAGACTGAAATTCCTAGGTGACACTGAGTGGCTCCAGGCGTTCCAGAAAGGCAGAATCTTAAGTTTTAGACACGTTGTCAACATATCTCTGAAGTTCATGATAGTGCACAACGACACTAGATAAATACTGCAGCGTCTGTGCCTGAAAATTGCACAAAGCTGCTCTAACTTGTGTCAAAATGTACACTCTGTTTGCTGATATTGCACCAGGCGTTTCCCTACAGTGATTCATTATTCATTCTAACAACACGGTCCTGGCCCTTAAATAGTTTACAGACGGAAGTTAAGTATTAACGTTATGTACTAGCGCTGACTGACTTCTCTAAATAAATTCTGAGTTATCTCAAGCAATTCCTCAGTGACACTTCAGCTTTATTGGTAAATTAAGAAAGCATATTATTTCTTTGATAGTTGATGTGTGTACTATGACACTGTTAACCTTTGTGTTCTGTCAAACACTTGCCAATATTGAAATGTGACCAATTATTATGCCGAATATAATCAAAATAGTATGAAGGCTTTCACGACCGGATGACATATCTTCTGGTAAACCTTCCGGGATGTAAGGTCGTGGTCCATGAAACTCTTCAGCTCCTAACGTTTCGTCCAGAGCTGCGCTGGACATCTTCAGAGAGATGTTTCTCCTCCGGTGAGTCTTGCAAGTCGGCAAGACTCATCGGAGGAGAAACACCCCTCTGAAGATGTCCAGCGCAGCTCTGGACGAAACGTTAGGAGCTGAAGAGTTTCATGGACCACGACCTTACATCCCGGAAGGTTTACCAGAAGATATAATCAAAATAGATAGAAAAAAAATCATGTAAAATAAACGCGAAAGAATAGTTTACTTTAGTGACCTTGTTAACTCAATTGTATATTCATTTAGACCATATTACCCACAAAAGGTAAACTGTGGTTAATTTATTACAATACAGTTTCTGAAATAATCCAGGGAACATATCGTTTTAACGCAAATGATACAGGCAAAGATATAAGTAATGTTTCATTACGTTGAATGATTTTTAAAACATTACGTGATCAACATGTTTGCCCTTGTTAAAAACCATTCAACAGCCAAGATCGCATAAGATATTTCTTTATTTAAGACAATTGTTTTCAAAATACTATGCTGTCATCTTCAGGGCTTAAAATCTTTTTGTTGTAAAATTTGTTCGTTTTACGAAGACCTCACCTTTGTCATGTGTGCCTTGTATGCCATTTAAAGTGGATTCGCGCTGTTTAGGATCTGCCCAGCGTATGTAAACAGTTCTGCTATTGCATACCATGTTTGTAGGATGTAACAAGCAACTATGAGCAATAGGTATGTGGATACGGCCTTTTGCACAAGGAGCTTTATGTTTTTAAATATTTTAGCGATGAAAAACGTTTTATAATGTGCTATTTTTATCCACGTGACATTTTGTGCATGAGGTCAGCAGAAAATGAACGCGCTTTACAACTAAAAGATTTTAAGAGCTGTTTGTTGAAACCGGTTGTCTTAAATAAATAAGTATTTTATGCGATCTTGGCTGTTGAATGGTTTTTAACAATTGGATCGCCATTCGCTACTCAAAATCATTGGTTGCCTTTGTAAACTAGACATGCAACCACAGCAACCAAGAACATGCGTTTACAGTAACTCACTTAATACACGTATACTACGGCTCCGAAGTGTGTTGGCTTACATTGGAAATTTGAACGTATTTTTGGATTGTTTATATTCCGTAAATTTTCTTTCTGATTCCTATGTGTCAGTTAATTTCCCCTTAACGAAATCTATTTCATGGCTGCATCTTCGCAAATACTCATAGCTGACTATGTATACATGAACTGCGGCATTCCTGACCCGTTACGACACGTTTTAGATAATCCAGACGTAAAAGTAGTAAACGTTAACGAAGTCCGTCTACAAAACAGCAGCCAATACGTATATCTGTTAATACTTTTCCGTGGCGAAATCAAAGAGATAGAGAGGTTGCACTACCCGAAAAAAAAAGAAAAATACGCCGACGCTCCTATGTAACGCAGATGTGACCACTAGATGTCAAGAAAGGCGGGCCTGCCTATATATCAGGAGGCAGGGAGTTTTTCGTTCCCAGCAGAGAAGTAGTAACCGCATAATGGATCGGTTAGGAGAGCTCAGCGGTTTACAGTGAGGACTAATTACTGACTCACACCTGAGTAATAAATCCAGCAGGGACATTTCAACCATTCCAAAGCTGTCCACGTCAGTTGTCGGCGGTGTGATAGTGAAATTGATACTTGAAGGGACAACCCACGAGGAACAGGGGGATCTCATGTAATGTTGGACAGGGACCATCGAGCATACGCATAAAGTTTGTAAAAAATCGCTTGATATCAGAGAAAGAAATCACATGTGACTACCAAAGTGGTACCAGCAGTTCAGATAACACAATTACAGTGCGTAGACAGTTGAAAGGAATAGGGTACAATGGTCTATGAGCTATTTAAAAGCCACATATTTCTGTAGTCATCTCTAAGCGACGCATAAAATGGCGTCAACAGCGACGCCGTTTGACAATGGATTTCTATAAACTAGTGATTTGGAAAGATACGCTACACGTTGGGGCAAGTTGATGAAAGGGTTTGCTTTTGGCGAATGTCTGGGGAACGCTACCTGCCATCATGTGTAGTGCCAGTGAAGTACGGAGGAGGTGGTGTTTTCCATAGCTAAGTTGTGGTTCCCTGATTTCGCTTCCGCTAAATGGGGAAGCGCGTGGACACAAAAAATGGCTCTGAGCACTATGGGACTTAACATCTATGGTCATCAGTCCCCTAGAACTTAGAACTACTTAAACCTAACTAACCTAAGGACATCACACAACACCCAGTCATCACGAGGCAGAGAAAATCCCTGACCCCGCCGGGAATCGAACCCGGGAACCCGGGCGCGGGAAGCGAGAACGCTACCGCACGACCACGAGCTGCGGACACGTGGACACATTTTGCAGCATTATGGAATGTCCACAGTAGTTCTGTGTAGATGAGTGTATCAGTGTGATTGAATTCCTTGTATTACACCAGCCACTCATTTGTGACCAATAACATTCCTGAAATGGATTTGCCTGCCCGCAGTGTCGACCTGAACTCAATGGAACACGTCTGGGATGAGTTAGAACGTCCATTTCGCTCAAGACCCCAGTGTACAACATTACTTTCTCTGGTTTTCGCTCTTAGAGAGGATGGGTTGCCAGTCCTACAGAGACGTGCAGACACATCACTGAAAGTTTTGGTGTCTGCAAAATGATTCTTAATGTGGTGGTTGGCATCAAGTTTTACATAAAACTACCCTGATTGAAGATGTCCTCTTTAGTAGATGAGTAAAGCCCAAAACATAACGTATATATATAAACAACTGTCTCATCATGTGGTCTTACCCCGGATTGCACATATATTATCTAGTTACATCCAGTAGGGAAAGCAGATACCATAAGTGCAGGTTCAGTCGTGGCTTATACCACTGGACCACTGGACTGTTATTATCCGATGGAACATCGTCCTCGAAAAACATGGCATCAATGCGGTGAACATTCAATAGTCAGGAATTCTGTAGGAAACTTATGTTCTTAAAACAAATCATTAAAGTAACAGAAATCCTTTGTGTCTGTTCAGTTTGTCCGAAATCAGAATTGGTCATAATGATTGAGCTTAATGCTCAAGACCATTTCCTTATTATTCCTATGCTAGGCATTAATGCAAGGCCTTATGGTTTCCACTGCCACCATTGTGAAAAAGTATATTTCATTTAACAAAATTGTTTTGTTGAAAGGAACTAAATTTAAATGAGACTGTGAGATTATCTTTCCACTTGTAATTTTTAAATCCTAAAGAACACAGAAAAATACACTCCTGGAAATTGAAATAAGAACACCGTGAATTCATTGTCCCAGGAAGGGGAAACTTTATTGACACATTCCTGGGGTCAGATACATCACATGATCACACTGACAGAACCACAGGCACATAGACACAGGCAACAGAGCATGCACAATGTCGGCACTAGTACAGTGTATATCCACCTTTCGCAGCAATGCAGGCTGCTATTCTCCCATGGAGACGATCGTAGAGATGCTGGATGTAGTCCTGTGGAACGGCTTGCCATGCCATTTCCACCTGGCGCCTCAGTTGGACCAGCGTTCGTGCTGGACGTGCAGACCGCGTGGGACGACGCTTCATCCAGTCCCAAACATGCTCAATGGGGGACAGATCCGGAGATCTTGCTGGCCAGGGTAGTTGACTTACACCTTCTAGAGCACGTTGGGTGGCACGGGATACATGCGGACGTGCATTGTCCTGTTGGAACAGCAAGTTCCCTTGCCGGTCTAGGAATGGTAGAACAACCTTGGGAAGTTTTCTGTAGCGTCAGTTACCAGAACATATTCCCTGCTGTACAGTTAAAGCAAGCTACTAAATGGAAATTCGTTCCTCATTCGCCGAAACATGACGAATATTAACAAAATTCATAACCAATCACAGCATTAATTTTAGATTTCACGACACACAGTCCTAATAGACAATAGTGTTGCTGTACGTTAGTTTCGTAAATGTCAGTAAAAGGAGAAATAAAATTTCTTTTTACAGCATCGTTCGGATCTCCAGGACGGGACTGCACGGGAGGAATACAGAATAAAGGAATACAAGTCACTGAGGAATGAAAATAGTAAGTGCAGGGAAACTAAAACGAAATGGTTGCATGAAAAATGTGAAAAAATTGCAAAAGAAAAGATTGTCAGAAAGACTGATTCACCGCATAGGAAAGTCAAAACAATCTTCGATGAAATTAAAAGTAAGGATGGTAACATAAATACTGCAATGGTAATTCCACTGTTAAATGCAGAGGAGAGAGCGAGCAAGTGGCAAGAGTACAACGAAGGCCTCTATGAGGGGGCAAATTTGTCTGCTGTGATAGAAGAAGAAACAGGACTCGATTTAGATGAGATGGGGGAAGATTTACGATCAAACACGATAGAAGGGATAGATAACACTCCATCGGAATTCCTCAAATCATTGTGGTAGATGGCAACAAAACGACTATTAACGTTGGTGTGTAGAATGTATGAGTCTGGCAATATATCATCTGACTTTTGGAAAAATATCATACACACAATTGCGAAGACTGCAAGAACTGACAAGTGCAAGAATTATCGCACAATCAGCATAACCGCTCATGCATCCAAGTTGCTGACAAGAATAATATACAGAAGAATGGAAAAGAAAATTGAGGCTATGCTGTATGACGATTAGTTTGGCTTTAGAAAAGGTAAAGGCTGCAGACAGGCAGCTCTGACGTTGCGGTTGACAACAGAAGCAAGACTAAAGGTAAATCAAGACACTTTTATAGAATTTGTCGACTTAGAAAAAAAATGTTCGACAATGTAAAATGATCCAAGATGTTCGAAATTCAGAGAAAAATAGGGGTAAACAATAGCGAAAGATGGGTAAGAAAAATTATGTATAAGAACCAAGAGGAACAATGAGAGTGGAGGGTCCAAGAACGAAGAGCTTGGATTAAAATTTGTGACAGGTATGCAGTCTTTCGCCGCTTCTGTTCGACCTATATATCGAATAAAGCAGTCACGATATGCCCAAGAAACTCCACGTCCTTCCATCTTTCATCCAGATAAATCTACAGCTACAAGTTAACAAACCGTACAAAACCTTATTCTTCTCTGCAATTAATACATCAACATATGAGGGCAACCTCTTTCTCAAATCTAGTGAAAGCATACTATTAAAACCTCTGATAAACGCAGCCTAACAGACATTCAACATAGAGGGCAATTTGTGAATATGATAGCAACAGCCATAACATACGAATGCTGTGAATGCCCGATATGAAGGATCCAGCTCAATCAGTCAGTAGTTCCCTGGAAGACCAGTTGAAGATAGGACCTCAACAGCATCAAATGTTTTCAACAACTCATTTAATGTCAATGTCCAATCCATTTCTGACACAATAATTGTATTAATCTGGTTGGAATCCAACACCAACTTAATAACATCTCGTTTCGTTAGCACCACTGACAATGGATTATTATAATAAATGACAGCAGATTCAGTCACCTGTTCCTGCAAAACACTCAAATTTTGCTTGAACCCTCTCTTTGTAAATTACTGGTGTAGAATATGACCTGACAAAGAATCTGTTACGTTCCTGCTTAATCTTAAACTTACACGATAACTCCTTAACAGCTGCAGAGCGTCTAGAAAACACCGAAAAATGATGACGTAGTACCACAAATCAATTTCCTTACACTACCTCATCTGCCTCCTCAACATAGTCAATGTGATTCAGTAACTCCTGTTCATACAAACACTTCTTTGGCAATCTAATAATGGAATTGCAATAGCCGTACTCTCGTTTACAACAGGCCTCAACTCAAAAGAGAACTTAGACTTTATGAGAAATTTAAGGCAGTGTTCGAATTCTTCTCCCTGAACACACTATCAGCAAAGCATAACTATACTATAGACCATCACACTTCAATAAAACTTCACTGCAACCCAGATCCATCACGGTGCAAAGACAAAAAGTCGTTGGCCTTGGCACCATCAAAACATTCAACACACAGCTCCCATTAACACCTTTTCGAAGTACTTCTCCCTTCACCTTAGTCCACTACGAAGGAAGAATAGGCCTGAAAACTAGACTTTCACGTCTCTGACATGCTGCCTCACTCAACACAACCACCTGACTACCCCCACCAAGACCACAAGATAAAATAATTCTTTTAACAGGCATCTGAAATACTGGTCTCACCAAAGCATTTACATCTTCGTGTCTTTTATCAAGCAAAATCTCCCTCATATCTTCCAACAGAATTAACTGTTTATAGCTTTTGTTATCATAATTTCAGCATATGAAGCAGTTGCAGATTGTAATTGTAGGTCGTGTGATGGTGGGCACTCTGCACGTTCGTTATTTGCAGATCTCTGTCATACTAGTGAATGTCTCTGGCATTACCTCTACTACCTATGAAGTTACCAAAACGTCTACCATTCCAATTGTCTCTGTCTCTCCTGTAGCCACCAGTCTCATTGAGATCAGGTCTTTCAACCCAAAAAATCTTCATCTTCCATTTCCATAAATTTCATGTCCTGAATCATGTCACCCACAACCATAGTTCATACTTCATTATGGACTTGGGTCAAGATAAACAAGTTCTTTCTCATCATTACTGCCATTCTAGTAGTAAGCTTTGAAAACGTTCCAAGTCGCCTTTCACTCAACCAGGAAGAGTAATCTGACGTAAATGTGAAGGAAGTTTCTTAATGCAAATGTGAATTAATTAAGCAAGTCTGTAAGTACCGTATAGAAATTGATTTTTTTTAAGAACATAAGTTCAAAGAAACGTGTAGGATTACTAAAACTTGGATTGCTAAAATTTTGCATCATTAGAAGCGTATTTTTAATTCTGTCTTGTATTACTTTTAGTCAATTTACAGACAAGAACAAGTGCATAAATCGCTAATACGATTCACAATTTCTAATCAGTGTAAATGTGAGAGTATATACAGCAACTTCACCTTTCAGCAAACTACTCACAGATGCAACCTTTTGACCGTCACGTCAAGTAGGAGGCAGTGAAACATCAAATTGCGCCGACTAAGAACGAGGACGTATGCTATTTGTTGAATTTAGAAATACCTGAAACTTCTCGACAGATAAGAAACGACTATGATCATAACTAGACACACTTTCATGGTTTACATTCTATCATCGAAAATCCCAATGACATCAACAGGCTCTCCTTCTTTTACAATTCTTCCATTAACTGTGGGCCCCGTTCAGGATATTTCCCAGCAACCTCGTCAGATTTTTTAAACCCTGAATTTGTACCTAAAATTCAGTAACATTGTCTTTCCGTTCTCTTGAAATATTTTCAACCCATTCCTGACTCTCTTACTGTTCTTTTGCAATAGCATCTAACTTTCTGTCAAATGCCTTCATATTAGGAGAATGTCAGTAATTTCAACATTCAGTTTCATATCGCTGTTATTTTCTACTGGTACAGAAGAGTCCTATGACTCAATTCGAAGGTAAGCAGTGCCGCTGAAACCACTAAGAGCCTCACAAATTTGACCCATGTCGGAAATATTCCATTCTCACTCAAGGCAACACCGTTCGTCTCCTGAATTTCAGTTTTAGCACAACGTGTTAGAACACTCTCTTTGACCACTAGATTGCTAACTAAGTGATAACTTAATGAATTTCCGTTCTCTGGAGTGTTACAGCTAATGAGACATCTGAATCAAAATCTTCTATAGCTCTGATTTCTTCCCTTTCTTTTCTTTTCTCAAAGCGAGTTCTCTGGGTCATTTTCTCACTAACCATGGGTTTCTTCATGATGTGCAGAATATTAATACCACCAAAACAAAACTACAATCCCAAGATGACATCACGAAACAAATAGTTACTCAAAAAATGCAGGTCCAGAACTGCTTGAAAATGAAAAACTCCAATAATAACCCACAAATCACTTGATTATGGAACATTAAAGAATGACTAAAAGTCTCCTCTCATCAGCATCAAGAAAAAGTAAAACCAAAATAATGGCAGAACATTTGGCAGCATGAAAAAAACCGTAGGAATGGCTAAAACATCGTCATCGAAATGAGACAGCTAAAAATCCCATGTAAAATCTTCATCCAAAACATTGTGTACCCATACTCAAGAATCTGTGTTCTTTCAGCAATTCCTCATTATATATTCAGGATCACGTCAGTCACTATGCATGGAAGTCAGAATCTCAGCAGAAGCATGCATCTCTTCTTCTTGAACGTAATATATCACATACTCCAATTATATTCCACATTACAGCCACTTCTCCAGTGAACCAACATCCAAACCTTGAAGATCAGTTCCCAATCAATGATGTACATGCATTAAAAACAAAAAGTTAGCCCTACAACAACATACTCTCAAAACACAAAATATTTCAATACCTTGAAAGAAAATATCCATCTGGTCAACACAAAAAGTCTTAAATAAAACCATAGCATTTCGTATTATAATAATCTCACAGCAATCACCTTGTATCCTTGCCCCTTATAACCATGTATTTGCCAAGAAAATAACTGGCACAGTACATATAATCTTAAATGAAAAAATTCTGACGGAGTCACAGGTTCCAAAACCTCTTCTCAAATTAAACACTCTCCTGTTTATTTTCAGAGACTTTTAAAATAAATAATCATTTATTAGCTAGACTACCCTTAAGACACGAGTAACAAATTAAACTGTCCCACAATGTTATCCTGATATATCAAGGCAAGTAGAATACAGCAACCAAAAAACATCTTACTCTCCAGGATGCATATGTTATCCACTATTGTACACAGTTAAAACTGACAACACGTTTTCACTAATATCCCTCATAGTTCACTGTTCTAGTTTACTGTTATTGCTTGAACCAGGCATAAATAATTCATCTTTCGTTTCCCAAACTGTTTTATTTTCAGATTAAGGCGTGAAAGTTTTATTGATTCTCACAAAGCATAACAATCGTTCATTACTGAAATTCCCTACAAGAGAAGAAGTTTCCATAGTATTCTGTGTTATCATTGAAACTGATCATATTCTGTAAAAAGGTGTATTCCAACCTGATAATTTCTTTACTGAAAATAAAGTTACTACCAACCACAAGAAAAGCTTGACACATAAAAATAAAGTTACTTGTTAAATAAGGCATTTTGGATCTCTTAAGCAACTCAGGGAAACAAAACCACAGTTCTTTTATTCTGACAGGGTCACCAGATGAATAGTGCCTGTGAAATGATTTTTACTATCATAGTTGTCATTAAGTTCCACATAAAACTGCTGTGATTAAAGATGCCCTGTTTAATAAGTGATTAAATCACAAAAGATTATATACCCAGTCTGACTGCCATTCAGCTATGATTCGATGTAGACATACACTCCAAGCGCAACAGATACTCTTTGGCATCTGAAATGATTAACAACAATGAACTGCACACATTCCTTATTTATTGATCTAACACAGGATCCTATAAGCATCACATAGCTTACATCTAATAGGACAGTCACAACTGTAGATTCAATCGTGGCTTACCTTCTAGAATCCCAGAACAAACTATTAAAGTAACATAAATTCTCTCTGTCCATTCACTTGATACAACGTGAGAAGTGGGTATCATTGAACAAATGTTTGAGATTAAGGCTAAAGATCATTTCTCTTATTATTCCTGTGCAAGGCATTAATGCAAGGCCTCATGGTTCCTAACTGCCACCATCTTCAAAAAGTGTATTTCATTATTTTAATTAAACTAAATTAAAGAAAAGAATTAGCAATAAGGTATGGGGTTTTATTTCAAGACTGACTATGCCTTTCAGCGTTCAGTCTGGAGCATAGCCCCCCTTATACATTTAAGACTGATTATGCCTTTCAGCGATCTGTCTGGAGCATAGCCCCCCTTATACAGTTCCTCCATGATCCCCTATTCAGTGCTAACTTTGGTGCCTCTTCTGATGTTAAACCTATTACTTCAAAATCATTCTTAACCGAATCCAAGTACCTTCTCCTCGGTCTGCCCCGACTCCTTCTACCCTCTACTGCTGAACCCATGAGTCTCTTGGGTAACCTTGCTTCTCCCATGCGTGTAACATGACCCCACCATCTAAGCCTGTTCGCCCTGACTGCTACATCTATAGAGTTCATTCCCAGTTTTTCTTTGATTTCTTCATTGTGGACACCCTCCTGCCATTGTTCCCATCTACTAGTACCTGCAATCATCCTAGCTACTTTCATATCCGTAACCTCAACCTTGTTGATAAGGTAACCTGAATCCACATAGCTTTCGCTCCCATACAACAAAGTTGGTCGAAAGATTGAACGGTGTACAGATAACTTAGTCTTGGTACTGACTTCCTTCTTGCAGAAGAGAGTAGATCGTAGCTGAGCGCTCACTGCATTAGCTTTGCTACACCTTGCTTCCAGTTCTTTCACTATGTTGCCATCCTGTGAGAATATGCATCCCAAGTACTTGAAACCGTCCACCTGCTCTAACTTTGTTCCTCCTATTTGGCACTCCATCCGTTTATATTTCTTTCCCACTGACATTACTTTCGTTTTGGAGATGCTAATCTTCATACCATACTCCTTACATTTCTGATCTAGCTCTGAAATATTACTTTGCAAACTTTCAATCGAATCTGCCATCACAACTAAGTCATCCGCATATGCAAGACTGCTTATTTTGTGTTCGCATATCTTAATCTCACCCCGCCAGTCTATTGTTTTCAACATATGATCCATAAATAATATGAACAACAGTGGAGACAGGTTGCAGCCTTGTCTTACCCCTGAAACTACTCTGAACCATGAACTCAATTTACCGTCAACTCTAACTGCTGCCTGACTATCCATGTAAAGACCTTTAATTGCTTGCAAAAGTTTGCCTCCTATTCCATAATCTTGTAGAACAGACAATAACTTCCTCCTAGGAACCCGGTCATATGCCTTTTCTAGATCTATAAAGCATAGATACAATTCCCTGTTCCACTCATAACACTTCTCCATTACTTGCCGTAAGCTAAAGATCTGGTCCTGACAACCTCTAAGAGGCCTAAACCCACACTGATTTTCATCCAATTGGTCCTCAACTAATACTCGCACTTTCCTTTCAACAATACCTGAGAAGATTTTACCCACAACGCTGATTTAAGAGATACCTCTGTAGTTGTTACAATCTTTTCTGTTTCCCTGTTTAAAGATTGGTGTGATTACTGCTTTTGTCCAGTCTGATGGAACCTGTCCCGACTCCCAGGCCATTTCAATTATCCTGTGTAGCCATTTAAGAGCTGACATTCCACTGTATTTGATGAGTTCCGACTTAATTTCATCCACCCCAGCCGCTTTATTGCACTGCAATCTATTGACCATTTTTTCCACTTATTCAAATGTGATCTTATTTCCATCATCATTCCTATCCCATTCTACCTCGAAATCTGAAACATTACTGATCGCATTTTCACCTACATTGAGCAACTCTTCAAAATATTCCCTCCATCTGCCCAAGGCATCCACAGGATTCACCAGCAGTTTTCCTGACCTGTCCAAAATACTTGTCATTTCCTTCTTACCTCCCTTTCGAAGACTGCTAATTACACTCCAGAATGGTTTTCCAGCAGCTTGACCCATAGTCTCCAACCTGTTTCCAAAGTCTTCCCACGATTTCTTCTTGGATGCTGCAATTATCTGTTTGGCTTTGTTTCTTTCTTCAACATAACTTTCTCTGTCTACCTGGGTTCTGGTATGTAGCCATTTTGATACGCCTTCTTTTTCCTTTTACAGGCTGCCTTGACTGTATCATTCCACCAAGCTGTTTGCTTCATCCTACTTTTACACACTACTGTTCCAAGACATTCTTTAGCCACTTCTAGTACTGTGTCCCTGTACCTTGTCCATTCCTTTTCCAATGACTGTAATTGACTACATTCAACTAACTGGTACCTTTCTGAGATCGCTGTTATGTACTTGTGCCTGATTTCCTTATCCTGAAGTTTCTCCACTCTTATCCTCCTACATATGGACCTGACCTCCTGCACTTTCGACCTCACAATCCCAATTTCACTGCAGATTAAATAATGATCAGTGTCATCAAAGAATCTCCTGAATACACGTGTTTCCCTCACAGCCTTCCTGAATTCCTGATCTGTTATTATATAGTCAATGACAGATCTGGTTCCCCTGCCTTCCCAAGTATACTGGTGAATGTTCTTATGTTTAAAAAAGGAGTTTGTGATTACTAAGCCCATACTGGCACAGAAATCCAAGAGTTGTTTCCCGTTCCTGTTGGCCTCCATATCCTCTCCAAATTTACCCATAACCTTTTCATACCCTTCTGTTCGATTTCCAATCCTGGCGTTAAAATCACCCATGAGCAGAACACTGTCCTTGTCCTTTACTCTAACAACTACATCACTGAGTGCCTCATAAAAACTATCCATCTTATCTTGATCTGTCCCTTCACAATGCGAATATACTGATACAATCCTAATTTTCTTGCTAGACACTTGTCAAATCTATCCACATCAGTCGTTCGTTTACATACCTTATTGCAACTACGCTGGGTTCCATTTCTTTCCTGATGTAAAGCCCTACACCCCATTGTGCTATTCCTGCTTTGACTCCTGACAGGTAGACCTTGTATTCTCCCACTTCCTCTTCTTTCTCACCCCTTACCCGAATGTCACTAACAGCTAAAACGTCCAGCCCCATCTTACTTGCAGCCTCTGCCAGCTCTACCTTCTTCCCAGAGTAGCCCCCATTGATATTAATAGCTCCCCATCTCATTACCATTTGTTTGCCAAGTCGTATCTTAGGAGTCCCTGATTTGTCAGTTAGAGGTGGGACTCCGTCACCTCCAAAGGTCCGAGGCATTTTGCTCTGATTGTTGCCAGCATCATATTTAAAGTACCAGGGAAGCAGCCTTACTTGCCCCGAGTCCCATTGGGTTTTACACCTAACGGCTGAGGGACTAACCGGTGGATTTGGTAGTCTTTGCCGTATGAGCACAAAGGTGACCACGACTCAGAATATGTCCGAGATGCCCAGCCTTATTCCGAAGTAACCGGTATCCCGACTGTCGGGACCACTTACTTGGCCACTCATACGTTGCCCGTGGTTCATGAACTAGGACATGACTACAGGAACCCACACCATGAACCACTTAGCAATAAACTTTGCAAAAAAATTAATGACCAAGAAAAAGTCAAAGTCAAGAAATGTGCTATCTAGAAGCAAAGTAACACATGACAGACGAAGCGAGGAAAAATAGACTTTCTCAGTGGAAGAGCGCATTCTTGACAAAACGGAGTCTACTAGCTTCAAAAATGGCAATAAAATTTTACAGCGGTAAATATTCATGCAATTATTAACGTTTGCTAAGGTAATGTTAATTAATTCAGTTTTCAAAATGAATCTCATACTCTGTACTTTATTGTATTCTGTTTCACTTAAGATATAACATAGAACTGCGTATGACTGTCTAAATTTGGTTGTTTGACATTCAGCAGCTCTCTTCTAGCACATTCAGTGTTCTTTGGGATGTAATCAGAGATATTCTATCAAATTTTAGCACGTCACCGAGCATCAAATGGGATGGAGCCATTAAGTGAAATAATCCTCCACCAGTCCTATTATTTCACTATATCAACCTGACCTTGAGTTAACAATAAATCTTAGTGAAATAGGAACTCATAGAACTGGAAGTGTATACTGGATTCATTTACCAATATCAAAATAAGTAAAGGTGTTTATAATGTTCGGTATCAAATAACTAAGAAAATGCAAATAAAATTAATGTGCTACCAGAGGTCCATTTTATGTACAATCGAAATTTAACTGTATTCAGTGATGTAACTATTGTATCTTAGTAAAGAACTATACAGTAGCAACCAGACTTCTGGTATAAAGAGATGAAGGACATGAAAGGAAAGGAATAATTGGGAAGGGAAAGAGATAGGCTTGTAAACTATGACCGACGTTATTCAGGCGGCACATTGATCAAGCAATAAATCAAAAATTTTGTAAAGAGAATTAAAATTCAGGGAGAAAAATAATTACTTTAAGCTCATCCAGTGATTTGGTAATTCTGTCAGAAATGAGAAACAACTTGAAAGATAAGTTGAACAAAAGAATATTGTCTTAAAAGAGGTTATAACATGACTATCAAGAAAAATAAAAGTAGAGTCTTGGTATGTACTCGAATTAAATCAAGGGGTACTCAAAGATTTAGTTTAGGAAATGAGACACAAAAAGCAGTAAACGTGTTTTGTTATTTGGTCGAAGAAGTAAATGACATTGGATGAAGTACAGAGGGTGTAAAATACAGAGAGATATAAGCAACTCAACAATTTCTGGAGATAAAACACTTTTTAATGGGAAAGACTGATTTAAGTGTTGGGAAATCTTTTCTGAAGGTATTTTTCTTCACTACATCCCTGTGTACAAGTTAAACAAGTGAAACAGAAAGGAAAGATGAAAATTTAAGATCAGAAGAGGATGTATTTCTGAATTTAGAGCTACAGGAGAAGACCAGATATCTGATTGTTGGTACTAACGTCAAGAGCAACTCGACAAAAGCACGACAGGTCACCACCACACAGGCACGGCACTCACTAGGCATCCTCTCAGTTCCAAGCACCAACCTCCAGAGGGCGCTCGCTATTGGGGAAAACTTCCTGCTTCCTCCGCCTTGTCCATCAGAGTGCCGTATTTGCCGGTCAAAACTGTTGAAAGTCGTCGAAGACAGTTCTGTCATCCAGAGGCCACTTTGCTTCCAACGCAGTACTGGCGATGATGAGATCTGTCCGTCGACAGACAGGAAAGACGACGTACCATGGGCATGTCTGCAGCCAGCTGAGTTCAGTTTCTGCAGCTCAGCCGTTGCTACTGTGCCAGCATTTCCTGCACTATGCTACATAGTACAGAGGAAGAGAAATAGTGAACTTTGTATAATGGCCAGAGTAAGTCAAGATTACATATTATTTGTGCACTATAAAAAGTGTTGTAGTATTTTAAGGAAAGTTATTAAAATGTCCAGAAATATGCACATCCTGATAGATATAAATGCTGCATGTAATAAGAGTAAAACCATACGAGATATTGCCAAAACTGAGACAGGACAGCCAATCAGTGTACAAGATACCATAACAACTGAACTACACTATGTGATCAAAAGTATCCGGACACCATCTAAAACATACTTTTTTCATATTAGGTGCATTGTGTTACCACCAACTGTCATGTACTCCACATCAGCGACCTAAGTAGTCATTAGACATCGTCAGAGAGCAGAATGGGGTGCTCCGCGAAACTCACGGACTCCGAACGTGGTCAGGTGATTGAATGTCACTTGTATCATACGTCTGTAAGCGATATTTCCACGTTCCTAAACATCCGTAGGTCCACTGTTTCCGATGTGATAATGAAGTGCAAACGTGAAGGGACACGTGCAGCACAAAAGCGTACAGGCCGACCTCGTCTGTTGACTGACAGAGACCGCCGACAGTTGAAGAGGGTCGTAATGTGTAATAAGCAGACATCTATCCAGAACATCACACAGGAATTCCAAACACCATCAGGATCCTTTGCAAGTACTATGACAGTTAGGCGGGAGGTGAGAAAACTTGGATTTCATGGTCGAGCGGCTGCTGATAAGCCACCAATCACGCCGGTAAATGCCAAACGACGCCTCGCTTGGTATAAGGAGCGTAAACATTGGAAAATTGAATTGTGGAAAAACGTTGTGTTGAGTGAGGAATTACGGTACACAATGTGGCGATCCGATGGCAGCGTATGGGTATGGCGAGTTCCCGGTGAACGTCATCTGCCAGTGTGTGTAGTGCCAAGAATAAAATTCGAAAACGGTGGTGTTATGGTGTGGTCGTGTTTTTCATAGAGGGGGCTTGCACCCCTTGTTGTTCACAGCACAGGCCTACAATGATGTTTTAAGCACCTTCTTGCTTCCCACTGTTGAAGAGCAATTCGGGGATGGAGATTGTGGTTAACAGGTCGCTGGAGAGCCAGCCACACTTGCACTTTCGAAAGAGGCTGTAACCTCCCCATCACTTATCGACCTTAATGACAGTGAAAAATTAAACCGCGTGTACCTAATGGAAATTTGGGAAAAGCAATCGTCACCGAAGTTAATCTGTCGGTAAAGAGGGAGGAAAGGGTTACATCTAAATGAAAGGAAAAATGCAAATGAAACTGGTGGAAATTAATTTTGAAAAGGGGTTGGTCGTGCGGTAGCGTTCTCGCTTCCCACGCCCGGGTTCCCGGGTTCGATTCCCGGCGGGGTCAGGGATTTTCTCTGCCTCGTGATGGCTGGGTGTTGTGTGGTGTCCTTAGGTTAGTTAGGTTTAAGTAGTTCTAAGTTCTAGGGGACTTATGACCAAAGCAGTTGAGTCCCATAGTGCTCAGAGCCATTTGAACCAGCCATTTTTGAAAAGGGGTTAAGTTAATAAAGAAAGTAAATGTGCGGCCGTTACGTTAACAATTAACTAGCGGTAATTAGATATTTGAGATTTGGGGGAAATTACAGTCACCAGTCCTAAGGACAATTACTATAGTAACTGAAAAAGAAAGGTTATTACACATATAATTAGCACTAGAAGCGTGGCAACTGAAGGTTGACACGTGTAGTGTGAAAACTGAAAGTTTGTCAGAAGTAATAAATTTCGCAACACTCTGACTTAATTTAGCAAAAGAATTAATAAAACCGGAAAATCGAAAGTTAGTTTAGTGACTGAAGTTAATAGTGGGCTTTCTTTCTGAAGCACATCGAAATTCAGTAAAATACGTTTAGTCATGGACTACCTCAACAATCATTTCAAAAGCTACTTGAATCTACGCAATTTATAAATAAGGGATTTAACTTTGAACTTGAATTAAATGATTCTGAACAATTAACAGTAGTAAAATTTAGTACGTACCAAGCTGAGCTGCAGTCACAGGTAAGCTAAAATATGGTAACAAAACTCACACTCTAAATTTGTGCTTGTGTTATCTGAATATTGTAGCCAGCTATGAATACCTTAACTGAACTTTGAAATTAAAGCAGTGAAATCGAATGATGCTGGCGTTTGAATTTCAACGACACTCGGGTTCATTCCGGAAAAGGAAGGGACCCTGCTTGGTAATGCAATTGGGACAATGAGCAACAAACGGTCATGCTAAGTTGCTGTAATTTTGTGATGCAACAATTTTAAAAGTTTGAAAAGCTGAGGTCTGCCATACAGTTCTAAAACTTTACGTGCTTCCTGGCCTCCTTGTTGGCTGATTGAAGGTTTGAAGCCGTCGATCGAGGAGGTGGCGACAGTCACTCATTGTCGGCCGTCGCTGTTGCTGAAGCTGGATGTTGGCGCGCCTTCTTCTCGACACGGTCACCAGACGAAACGGGCTCTTGATGTGCGCCAGCTAATGCTTCCCGTCCGCGACACCATGTCAGAAACTATCATCGCAAGTCGAGCGCAATTACATTCTGCCAAACCCCGAAAGCGCGGCAACTAGCGGGAGCTTCACACAACACACCTGCTCCACTGCACCACCCCAGCCAGACTCCCTCTGCTCTGCCCGCGCTCCACGAGGCAGAGTTCACACTACCAAAGATCCTACACACTTTGATTCTTCACACGACCTATCGATGTAATCGTTCGATAGCAGTTTTCCCTAGGCAAGACCCAGCGTAAAAATACAAATAATATTTACGAAACAAACCAATTATACATCGACATAAATGCATAAATATATATATATATATATATATATATATATATATATACAAATAGTAAAACAATTACAATATGTAAAGACACAGAAATGTCATATATTCAGGTAACAAAAATAAGGAAAACAAATTTATAGTACAATAGATGGAAATAGGAGCATATGCATTTCCGACGTTACAAGGCAACACAGCGAGCACAAGGTGCCCCAGAAAGAACTAGCACTGAGTGGTCTCTGACCCTATCCATCGACTTCCTGAAACTTCAATTACGATTTAAATCTTAGTGTAGCAGTTATTGCTCAGCAATTAATGGACAATTAATGGACACTTCAGTATATATGTGGCGGTATTAAAAGAATAACTGATAGCTGTGATACGAAATCTGGAACTTCTTGGAGGCGACAAAGAATTAAAAGAAAGAATATTAACGTAGTTACAGGTGTATTGCTTATAGGAGGATATTGAAAGAAACTTTACAAGAGGAAGTGCATGAGAGGGAATCAGTAAATACTGTTCTCACGAAAAATGTATTATTGAAGGAATTGTGAGTGGTGGAACTGCATACAGCAGTGGCGTCACGAAGTACATTCTGAACTATAGTAACTTGTGTTTTTCCAGCGAGTAAAAAAACTGGACGACTTCATCTTTACCGAGTTTGTTTGTGTGGCATACAAATCCTTGTTTTGCAAATCAAACTGCCTTTTCCTGCTGCTAGCTACTTTATTTATCCCATACGCGTTTCGCCTTCTCCTTTCCCTAAGGCATCATCAGTGGGATCTATAACGATACAGTTTTGTTAGTTACAGATTATCAAACAGTTCACTCCGCGATTTTTTGTAAAAAAAAAGTAATTACTGACGATATGCTGATCTGTGTTTCCTCACATCTGGTCTGGAGGTCGCACTGCCACTTTTATCACTGCCATATATTCACATCTTTGTGTTCTCGCCATTCACACACTGTCCACCATGTTTCTCACTCTTTTTTGTGATGAACTATCGTTCTTTTGTCGCTCGATACAACTATTTCGTCGTACATTTCATTTCACAGCGTAAATATCGCGACTCCATTGCGTGTTTCATCGTCTTTGATATGTTTACCTATTTGTTGCCAACCTAACAAAGTATGTGTTCGTTACGAACTTCTCACTCTTTTTTGTGGTGAACTATCGTTCTTTTGTCACTCGATACAACTATTTCGTCGTACATTTCATTTCACAGCGCAAATATCGCGACTCCATTACGTGTTTCATCGTCTTTGATATGTTTACTTATTTGTTGCCAACCTAACGCAGTATGTATTCGTTACGAACTTCTGTTTATGATGTTTATACTGTGTGTGCGTGTATGAGTGGGAGAGAGGGGGGATAGACTTTTTTTTGGGTGGGGGTGGCGGCTGTAGTAGCTGTTGTCGAGTGGCTGAAAAGTTTGGTGACAGCTGTTTTGACTTTTCGTCTCTATATTCTGGGGAGGGGGTCACGGACGAGTGAGTGTAAAGATGTTGGGCTCTACTGTTATTACATTGAACAGTATTATTATATTTATCCTTTTTGCGAACATTATTCTATTATTTTATGTATTAGTGTAAATAATGAATTGCTTGGCATGTGTATTTGGTCATTCAACGGGATTTTCCCCACTGCTTTGGTTTTATGTATGTGGTAATTTTCTGGCACGGTCAGAAGGTGCTTTTTATTGTTGATTCCAATTAGTCTCATGTTATCTTCTCTAGTGATTGGTTTGTGGTCATTTTCTCTTTAATTCTTTAATTAGAACAGGTGAAGGCGAAACGCGTGTGGGATAAATAAAGTAACTAGCAGCAGGAAAAGGCAGTTTGATTTGCAAAACAAGGATTTCACTTTAGTTCAACGGAGCAGCCCAGAACGCGGTGTCAGCGCGCGGGGCATTTATTTCAGTCTCCTGGCGAAGCGCCAGGCCCGCTTCTGAAGAGATGACTGGAACCACTTCCCGGCACGCGATGCAACACGAGAGGCGCGACTCTGACGGCGGGCAATTACAGCCCAGCCGCCGCCCGCCGTGCGCCGCTGCAGCGCAGCGCGCAGCGGACAGGCGCAACAGCTGCCCGCGGCTCTGTCACCGGCCGGGCCGCCAGCTGCGCGCCTTGTTAACGTCGCCGCCGGCCATGCTGTTTCGGTTTCAGCCACTGATTGCCACGATCCCCTTGTTGTGTCTAGACAAGGCAGTCTAGACACAAGGCGAGGAAGCCGAAAGGGCACGCGTCAACTCACGCCGGCTTGCGTTAAGTCTGAAACAGGATACGTAATGAATGCTATAAAGAAAAGTACGTAGCTGCTGGAATACTTGACTTTAATCCATCATTTGTATACAGCATTCTTGATGATACGAGTGAGACTCTCTCTAGAAATGGTTAATGGCGCCTTGCTAGGTCGTAGCCATGGACTTAGCTGAAGGCTATTCTAACTATCTCTCGGCAAATGAGAGAAAGACTTCGTTAGTGTAGTCGCTAGCAAAGTCGTCGTACAACTGGGCCGAGTGCTAGTACGTCTCTCTAGACCTGCCGTGTGGTGGCGCTCGATCTGCAATTACTGACAGTGGTGACACGCGGGTCCGACATGTACTAATGGACCGCGGCCGATTTAAAGCTACCACCTAGCAAGTGTGGTGTCTGGCGGTGACACCACACCCCTCATGACGAAACATCGTGGCGCTGCCAGTGAATAAGGTAGCCACTCCTTATTCTCTATACCGCCTTCAGAATGAGCAGCTAAACTTATATTTAGTGTCTAAATAATGTATTTTTGTTCCGGTCTACAGATTGATTTGAAGCAGTTCAACGTGCTATCTTATCCTGCCCAAGCTTCTTTATATCAGCATAATTACTCTAAGTCTCCACATTCAACAAGGACCGGCAAAAAGACCTTAGTATTTCGAGAGGCCGCTGAGTGAGCTGCGTTGGAGATACTACTGATGATGATGATGTTTGGTTTGTGGGGCGCTCAACTGCGCGGTTATCAGAGCCCGCACAGATTCCCAACCTTTGCTCAGCCGAGTCTCGCCACTTTCATGAATGATGATGAAATGATGAGGACAACACAAACACCCAGTCATCTCGAGGTAGATGAAAATCCCAGACCCCGTCGGGAATCGAACCCGGGAGGAGATACTATTGTGGAGGAGTATCGATCGATCGATAGCCTGCGATTTTCAATAGGAGCCATGTTTGGCTAGCAGAGCATCGTGCTTTAGTTGTAGATGAGCAAATCGTAATGGTAAATATAAATGTGTGACTAAGGCCTCCCGTCGGGGAGACCGTTCGCCGGGTGCAGGTCTTTCGACTTGAAGCTGTGGTGTCACCGCCAGACACCACACTTGCTATGCCGTAGCCTTTAAATCGGCCGCGGTCCGTTAGTATACGTCGGACCCGCGTGTCGCCACTATCAGTGATTGCAGACAGAGCGCCGCCACACGGCAGGTCTAGAGAGACTTCCTAGCACTCGCCCAGTTGTACAGCCGACTTTGCTAGGGATGGTTCACTGACAAATTACGCTCTCATTTGCCGAGACGATAGTTAGCATAGCCTTCAGCTACGTCATTTGCTACGACCTAGCAAGGCGCCATTATCATTTGCTATTTATCTTGTGATGCATGTACCGTCAGACCGAGGTTCACCAATTATGGATTAAAGTTAAGTATTCCAGAAGCTACGAACCTTTTTTGCTAGTATAATGACTTTATCTGTTCCAGACCTCACGCCAGCCTGCGTGAGCTTAAACGCGTGCCTTTCGGCTTCCTCTCATAGAGGCTTGGCTGTCTTGCCAAGTCACAACAGGAGCCACTTCAGCGACTTGCACATCGATGGGGATGAAATGATGATGATTACGATAACACAACACCCAGTCCCTGAGCGGAGAAAATCTCCAACCCAGCCAGGAAACGAACCCGGTCCCTTAGGATTGACATTCTGTCGTGCTGACCACTCAGCTACCAGGGGCGGACAATTCGAAATGGTGGTTCTTTGATTTCTGGTTAGCGAGCATCCCGCATTCGTTTCGAACTTAAGCGACATGATCTTCTTCCTGGTAGAAAAACTATTCGAGTTTGGGTGTCAGACTTCAGAGCATCAGGTCCTGTGAAAGCGTCCTTCCAGCAGTCTGCAAATCGTTCATCACTTAAGCATGCAGCTGCCGTGGATTGTCTGATACGAGTGTAAGAAGAATCCTGCATAGAGATCTTCAGGTTCTCCAGTACTAAATAGTAGTTACCCACGAACCAAATGAGAGAGATTTTGGAACCCGCAGACCTATTTGAGGAAATTCTTCTCAACATTCCCATTGGCGCTGTTCTGATTTCTTCTGCTGTAGCCCAGTTCTGCTTGTCAGGTAAAGTAAGTAATCGAAGTTTCCAATACTGGGCAGCAGAGAACCATCAGGAAATTCAACAACTTTTCAGCCATCGTGCGACGGTTTGGCACTCCGTTGCTGAATCTGGTGTGGGGACCGCATTTTTTTCCAAGAGCGACAATGGTTAATTCAGATCGCTACTGTCACATGATATAGATCTTCCTCCGACGTAAGTTGCACCAGTCTGTTGAGAACACTGAAGAGGGAGATGTCTGGTTCCACCAAGACCGAGCCACAGCTCACACTTCTCGGCATTCTCTGGAAATTTTGAGAGAGTTGTTTCCTAGACGTCTTCTCTCTTCGCGAGAAGGCACCGCCTGGCCCCCATAGTCATCCAACTTGTGACCTTGTAATTTTTATCTTTGTGGACACTCAGAGAGTCAACTCCATAGACTTCGTCCCACAACTCTGCAAGCACTTAAGGAGCACCCATAAAGTGACTACCATTTCACCGGAAATGGCATGAAGAACTAAGGACAACTTGAGCGAAAGGCTTCGTCAATATGTTAACCATGTAGGACGCCATTATTAAAAAAAAAACTACAGTACAATAGCGTAGTATTTGTAGTTCACAAATAAAATTATTTTCTTTCTATCTTCATTTGTTTGTGTGTAATTACGTTTCGAAATACGGGAGGTTTCTTTACCCGACCTTGCACTTCCGTACTTGGTTACACTCCAGGTATATAGCTTCAGAAACGACTTCCTAACACTTGTATTTGTATTCTGTGCCAACAGATTCCCTTTTTCCAAAATTATTTCCTTGCTATTGCTGGTCTGTATTTTATGTCCTCTATGTTCCTACAATTCCCCGTAATCCAAACTGATCTCACACCAAGTAGGTTTCTGTCAATGCTTCTAGTCCCTCCTACGAATAATTTTTGCATTTCGCAACCATGAATAATTGAACCGATGGTACCTGTCACCGTCTGATTTATTTGTAATTAGTATTTTTAATTTTTTTTTTAATTTTGTGGGTCTTTCGTGTGTCTAACATATTTTGCATACCGTGAAGACCTCTCTTGGCTGGCACTACCAGGGATCTCAATAACTTTGAGAGAATGTCGTTTTCTCCAGAGGTCTAGTTCCAACTTAGATCTTTCAGTGCTTATTCAAATTTTTCTTACAGTATCGTATCTCCCATTTCATCTTCATCTTGTTAATCTTCCCTTCATCTGCTCTTCAAGTTCACTCCTTCCACTTTTCAGCCCATCATTCACTGCTTAGTAGTGACTTGACAACTGAAAGCTTGATATTCTCTTACACCTAGTTATCCTTTCTCCAAAGGTTTCTATAAGTTTTGTAGGGACATTTTTTCATAGCCGTGCGTGTTGCTACAGTTCTGCATTTCTTTGGTATTCATTTATGCTATTCAATGACGTACTTTGTGTCTACCTCATGTTTTAGACGGTTCTCTTCATTTCTGTCTCCTTCACTTACTGCACTTTTATATTTTCTCATTTCGCTGATTATATTCACTATATCCAGTGTTATACGGGGTTTTCTCCTGGAGCTTGTCTTCACTATTCAATCCCTCAAAACTACCTATTCGCGATCTATGTGTTTCTTTCCCCTGTAGCTGTCAAATGCTCCCTTTGAAACTCTCAAAAACTCTAATTATTTGAATCTACCCAAGTTCATCTCCTTGATTTCCTATCTTACTACAAAAGTGTGAGGTCATCCACATGAGTGCGAAAAGGAACTCGTTAAACTTCGGTTGCACAATAAATCAGTCTAATCTAAAAGCCCTAAATTCAACTAAATACCTAGCTATTACAATTACGAACAACTTAAATCGGAAAGAACGCATAGAAAATGTTGTGGGGAAGGCTAACTAAAGGCTGCGTTTTATTGGCAGGACACTTAGAAAATGAAACAGACCTACTAAGGAGACTGCCTACACTACGCTTTTCCGTCCTCTTTTAGAATACTGCTGCGCGGTGTGGGATCCTTACCAGGTTGGACTGACTGAGTACATCGAAAAAATTCAAAGAAAGGCTGCACGTTTTGTATTATCGCGAAATATGGGAGAGAGAGTCACAGAAATGATACAGGATTTGGTCTGGAAATCATTAAAATAAATGCATTTTTCGTTGCGACGGAATCCTCTCACGAAATTCCATTCAGCAACTTTCTCCTCCGAATGCGAAAATATTTTGTTGGCACCGACCTACATAGAGCGGAACGATCACCACGATAAAATAAGGGAAATCAGAGCTCGTACGGAAAGATATAAGAGTTCATTCTTTCCGCGCGCTATACGAGATTGTAATAATAGAGAATTGTGAAGGTGGTTCGATGAACCCTCTGCCAGGCACTTAAATGTGATTTGTAGAGTATCCATGTAGATGTAGATGTAGATGTATCTTCGTTTTTCATCTCGAGATGGCCAGTGTCCACATCTGCTACAAGAAATGTTTTTAAAATCTGCTTTCTAAATCTGTCTTGGTATTGTATTCTCTGTCTGAAATTTTCCAGCGCTGCCAGGTGTCAACAACATATACATTTCTTTTAATTTATATAAATATATGTTGCAATGTTTAAATTGTGTTCTGTGGCGAATTCTGCCAGGCGATATCTTCTTTCATTCCCTTTCCACAGACAATGTTTTCCAATCATTTTATCTTCTTCTTCCATTTCCATCACAATTAAACCAATACCTTTTGTCTCGTCACACATTGTGTCAGTCTCTTAATATTCTATGGAGCTTCTTCTGCGGTGGATGTTGGGTTTCTATGTATCTTGGCTGCGACAATGCCATCATTATGCTGTTCGTACCAAGTCATCCGCATTCCTGTACTTTTTCATTTGTTACTAGTGTTGTATTACTGGACGAGGTGACAATAAATACAATCAGACACCTACAAAAATATTGCTCATTAATAAGTATATTTACATTATGTATGCTTAATAAATAAGTTACAGACAACTTTGAATGCCATCGGTCAGCGTTTGGTAACCTACTTCATGATACTAAATCGTAGAACTGAGCTTATCAAAACGGAAAAAATATGAACTCAAAAACTGATCATAATACTTAAAGAAAAGCTAATAGGAATATACACTCCTGGAAATGGAAAAAAGAACACATTGACACCGGTGTGTCAGACCCACCATAGTTGCTCCGGACACTGCGAGAGGGCTGTACAAGCAATGATCACACGCACGGCACAGCGGACACACCAGGAACCGCGGTGTTGGCCGTCGAATGGCGCTAGCTGCGCAGCATTTGTGCACCGCCGCCGTCAGTGTCAGCCAGTTTGCCGTGGCATACGGAGCTCCATCGCAGTCTTTAACACTGGTAGCATGCCGCGACAGCGTGGACGTGAACCGTATGTGCAGTTGACGGACTTTGAGCGAGGGCGTATAGTGGGCATGCGGGAGGCCGGGTGGACGTACCGCCGAATTGCTCAACACGTGGGGCGTGAGGTCTCCACAGTACATCGATGTTGTCGCCAGTGGTCGGCGGAAGGTGCACGTGCCCGTCGACCTGGGACCGGACCGCAGCGACGCACGGATGCACGCCAAGACCGTAGGATCCTACGCAGTGCCGTAGGGGACCGCACCGCCACTTCCCAGCAAATTAGGGACACTGTTGCTCCTGGGGTATCGGCGAGGACCATTCGCAACCGTCTCCATGAAGCTGGGCTACGGTCCCGCACACCGTTAGGCCGTCTTCCGCTCACGCCCCAACATCGTGCAGCCCGCCTCCAGTGGTGTCGCGACAGGCGTGAATGGAGGGACGAATGGAGACGTGTCGTCTTCAGCGATGAGAGTCGCTTCTGCCTTGGTGCCAATGATGGTCGTATGCGTGTTTGGCGCCGTGCAGGTGAGCGCCACAATCAGGACTGCATACGACCGAGGCACACAGGGCCAACACCCGGCATCATGGTGTGGGGAGCGATCTCCTACACAGGCCGTACACCACTGGTGATCGTCGAGGGGACACTGAATAGTGCACGGTACATCCAAACCGTCATCGAACCCATCGTTCTACCATTCCTAGACCAGCAAGGGAACTTGCTGTTCCAAAAGGACAATGCACGTCCGCATGTATCCCGTGCCACCCAACGTGCTCTAGAAGGTGTAAGTCAACTACCCTGGCCAGCAAGATCTCCGGATCTGTCCCCCATTGAGCATGTTTGGGACTGGATGAAGCGTCGTCTCACGCGGTCTGCACGTCCAGCACGAACGCTGGTCCAACTGAGGCGCCAGGTGGAAATGGCATGGCAAGCCGTTCCACAGGACTACATCCAGCATCTCTACGATCGTCTCCATGGGAGAATAGCAGCCTGCATTGCTGCGAAAGGTGGATATACACTGTACTAGTGCCGACATTGTGCATGCTCTGTTGCCTGTGTCTATGTGCCTGTGGTTCTGTCAGTGTGATCATGTGATGTATCTGACCGCAGGAATGTGTCAATAAAGTTTCCCCTTCCTGGGACAATGAATTCACGGTGTTCTTATTTCAATTTCCAGGAGTGTATGTATCTTGGCTGCGACAATGCCATCATTATGCTGTTCGTACCAAGTCATCCGCATTCCTGTACTTTTTCATTTGTTACTAGTGTTGTATTAATGGACGAGGTGACAATAAAAACAGTCAGATACCTACAAAAATATTGCTCATTAATAAGTATATTTACATTATGTATACTTAATAAATGAGTTACAGACAACTTTGAATGCCATCGGTCAGCGTTAGGTAGCCTACTTCATGATACTAAATCGTAGAACTGAGCTTATCAAAACGGAAAAAATATGAACTCAAAAACTGATCATAATACTTAAAGAAAAGCTAATAGGAATATTTTATGACGTTATAAAAATTGAAATTCTGGTTTACACGTATAATGCGCTTATGAGTAGTACTGTATAGGTACTGCACAATGCATTTAATTATTAAGTTTTCAATAGCAAACAGCCATATACTCTAGACGATGGTCTTCCCTCCCGGTAGTGCCACATGGCCGTCTGGAGACCTGTCTTCTTGCGACACTACATACTCCCGACCACCTCTGCCAGCAATCATGTACAGTGGCTACATTCCTGCCAACTCTTTGTGCAGCGTGAGAGAAGGAACATCCAGCTTCTCGTAGCCCTATTACATGATCTCGTTCAAACTCACTGAGGTGTTTATAATGGCGTCTTTGTCACCTTAAAGACATTCTTCGCTAATATCAACTCATCACGTCCAATCTGAATCATAACTAATGCTCACGACCGTTACAGCGTGTATTTAAAACAAAACCTGATTTGCATCCTCATAGTGGTGCTACTAGCATCACTGTGATGACTATGGCGCGAAATCTGAATAGACATCATCTTTCAGGTTTAGAAACACGCCTACCAACTTTCATTTATGTCACAGTACCGACAATAGCATGTCAAAAACGCAAAATCTGCTGTCCAAATTACCGGCTATACGAACCAAAAGTGGTCGTGTTTTATACCCATTAGCACTGCATACCATCACACCAAGTGTGATCCGTTCTTCTCAGAGACTCCACACATAATTATACCAATCCTGATGCCGTGTGCTGAAGCGTGTCTCGTGTGGTACCACTCCAATGGTTGTAGAAAGAAAGAAATTCACACGCCCAGTGTGGAAGATATAGTCCGTATGTACCGAACGGCACCCTAGAAATCCTACTGAGTATAAGGCTAAAAAGCTACGATATTTTTGGCTAACTCTTCACTCAGGCCAATCAACAGTGTCTTACAATTCGATTAAATGTTGTAGAAAGATTTGTGTTTTACCCCATGACACTGGCTTAAAGTCTCGTAATCAAGAATTGTACGCGGCCCAATTTGCATACACTGACATTCACGTTGCAAACACGGAAAACTTTCCATCTCCCTGTTTCTATTTGAGCATTTTGCTTCATCATGATTAGCCACATCGATTTACGACAAGGAAGTTCAGTATTGAGTATCCTAAAACCGGAACATCAGTGGTACCCAGGCTGAGCGGGCTATTAACGAGAGACCAACATTGGTCGCAGTATTACCTAACAGAAGAAGTCGACAGGCTATGTCTAGTATACGCAAAATGACAGGTGCTAATCTGTGACCATTTTATGAAGTTACTGTTCCTTTTTTATATACATTGGACCATTAATTAAGTAAATTTATGTCTCTAATTAGCAGATAACTTCAGGCTGCTGACAGTAAAGTATGACAGAACTACCGTTAATTGTGAAATATGACATGTTTCCAGTGGCCTGCATTTGAAACACCGGGCACGTGCAGGTCAGTACAGGTACTCGCCCCAGTTCATTAACTCCATTCTGTCCAGGCTTCCCATTAACGATTACGTTCGTCAATAAAGCAACAAAACGTTACTTCTACAAAGTAGTCACTCGAGGAAGGGGGCAAGTTCTGAGACAGCTGTAAACTCACAAAAAAGACAGAACTGAGAGAGACGTCAACGCTGGCATTTATTGGTAGTAATAACGTCTGTTAAGGAACTGGGCACATATTAAGACAATTATTCTTAATTGGTTCTTAATTAAATGCACAGTGTGAAAAAAATTGTCATCCCAGAGTTTCGTTTGTCTGCTGACGAAAGTGAAGGGAAGTATCATCCAAAATAATTCTAGCAATTTAGAATGAAATCAAAATTTCATTATTCTTATGAGTTAATGAAGGCTAACTTCGGAATAAGAAAGGAAATGAAGTTAATCAAAGTACATTGTTTCTCGGTGCAAAAAAATTGTTACTGAAAGATATTGTCCTTGAAAACGGGTTGGAGTACGATAAATGAAGGGGCAATTGTGAATATATTTAGTGAGGATGGAACACACGTCTATTGAAGCAGAGCACTAACACATGAAAGAAGCAGGGAAGCAAATGATGGCACTATTGCTGCAACTACAACGCAATATCTACGCAGATTTTCTTTTTCAGATCACAAAGGTAATATAGTTCAAAATATCCTCTTCACAAGCTTACTCGTTGAACATGGACATGGCCTATTAAAGATGCGTAACTTCGTTCGATGGATAAGCACAGGATAAGAGAGTTGTATATCCTGGCCCTTACGGAAGAGAGACAATAAAGCCATTGTGGATGTAGATAATATTTTGGCGTATCGCTAATGTCTTCGTCATAACTGGTGGAACTCGAGTGTATATAGAGAAGTACAGACCAACTACGCACCATGCTGACGCTTGAATGCCTCAATGATACAACGTAGGTAGCCCTACCGTATGTGAAATCACATCAGTGGGGTATCTTTAGAGAGGCTGGTCTAATGTATTGTTCCTTATGAGAGGCTGCACTCCGTTTTAGTAGTTACAGGGACAATTGTCTGCATGATTGACTGATTGGGCTTGTAACATGGCAGTGCTATGTTTTTTGGTCTTTCGGAAACCATTAAAAGCTAGGGAAAACTACGGACGTTATTTATCCCGAGAAAATACATCTCTGCTGTAGTATGCGAGTGAACTGCAGTATACTGCATAATAAACCATGATTGTAACCAAGGAAGACATAAACATAAGACCTGCGATGATAGCACATGTTTACATGCCTAGTAGTTCCGTAGATGAGGAAGTAAGTGGGAAAAAGTATAATGCTATAAAAGAAATTATTCAGTTCATTGAGAGAAGCGAATATTTTAAATTTAACGACCGATAGAATTCACTAGCAGAGAAAAGAAGAAGAAGAAAAATAGTGGGGGAGCATGGTCTGGAGAAAAGGAATGAGAGGGGAAAACGTGTGGTTGAATTTTACACATAGTATAATTTAATCTTTGCTAACACTTGCTTTAAGGATTCAGGAAAGAAGGTTATATATGTGAAAGAGACCTGGAAAGATATCAAGGTTTCACATAGGTTATATAATGGAAACACGGAGACTTCAACACTAGATTTCAAAGCCGCGCGGGATTAGCCGAGCGGTCTCAGGCGCAGCAGTCATGGACTGTGCGGCTGGTCCCGGCGGAGGTTCGAGTCCTACCGCGGGCATGGGTGTGTGTGTTTGTCCTTAGGATAATTTAGGTTAAGTAGTGTGTAAGCTTAGGGACTGATGACCTTAGCAGTTAAGTCCCATAAGATTTCACACACATTTGAACATTTTTTTAGATTTCAAATTGCAAAACAGTTCAGATGCTTACTGTGGCCCATAATTTATTGGTTATGAACTGTAAGTTTATACTGAAGAAATCTCAAAACTGTAGGGAATTATAGACAGCAAAGGATTCGATGAAAGATCCCCAGATTTTTGAGACTTTTAAAAAGGTTATTAGGTGACTATGAAACAGGGGAAGAGGACGCAATAACTGACGAATGGGTAGTTTTGAGTGGTGGAATAGTGAAGGCAGCAGAGGAACAACATTGTAAAAAGAAAAGGTAAAGTAGAACTCTTCGCAGGAATTACGGAACGTCGTCGACGGAAAAAGAAAATTTGAATATGCGGTAAAGGAAGTAGGTAAAAGGGGTACATAAGTCCAAAAATTTTTATTGACGGAAAACATAAAATGGCGAGGCAGGAATAACTAGAAAAGAAACCAAATTGATAGAAACATGCATGATTATAGGAAAGATATATGCGCTCTGCAGCACAATTTTAAAAACCATGTGACGAATGGTAAATAAACTGTACGAGAATGAGTATGAAACATACTAAGCAAAGAAGACAAGGATGAAAGATGAAAAGGATATGTAGAGACGCTTTATAAAGGATATTGTACACTCCAACGGATGCTGTCCGTAAACTAATACATTCTCTTTCGTCTGCAGGAAGTACGAGTCGATCACAGCTTACCCACTTGAATGTGAATTTCATGTGAGTGGTAGATCTACAGGCACACAAGAGTGGCAGGAACTATGGAGAACTCAGAGTAATACAGCCACATACCTAACCAACAAATTCGATGTCATGTGTTCCAATTGAATTGAACCTGAGATATTGAGACATAGTTAGCCTGTTGAGAAACATGTATCAAGGAGAGGAAAATGCAAAAGGGTAGGAGACTGTCAGTCGATTTATGAAACGTAGGGCGAATAATGGTACCCATAGGGAAATGGCAGCAAGAGATGGGAAGGATCCATGCACTGTGCACGGACACCTGGAGGTTTTATTCAACATGCTGAAGAAGCTACAGAGACAAGACTGTGCAGCCAAATTCAGATTGTGGCGCACGTTGGAACAAACAATGCCTATCATGTCGACTCTGAGGGCATACTTCGATCGTACTCGCAACTAGCAAAGGTTTAAGAGCACCAGTATTGTTCACAAGGTTTCAAAGAAGCTCACAATCCGCAGCATTTTCACCAACAGACATGGGCCCTTTGCTCTTAGCCGAGTAGAAGGTTTGATCAAGCGAGTTACAATGTTACAAGATAGGCTGTGACATCCTAGACTTGCACCACACAGTGGAGAATTGTAGGGCTGCTCTAAATCGATCGAGGGTGCACTACACATCAGAGACAGGTCGTTGACTGAATGTGAAGTGCACACAAGAGTATTTCAGCTCTGTGACTCTCCATCCATTCCAGAAACAGTTAACGCAGAACAGGGAATCAGCGATCATAAAGCGGTTACGGCATCGATGATTTCAGCCGTAAATAGAAATATTATAAAAGGTAGAAAGATTTTTCTGTTTAGCAAAAGTGACAAAAAGCAGATTACAGAGTACCTGACGGCTCAATACAAAAGTTTTGTCTCAAGTACAGATAGTGTTGAGGATCAGTGGACAAAGTTCAAAACCATCGTACAATATGCGTTAGATGAGTATGTGCCAAGCAAGATCGTAAGAGATGGAAAAGAGCCACCGTGGTACAACAACCGAGCTAGAAAACTGCTGCGGAAGCAAAGGGAACTTCACAGCAAACACAAACATAGCCAAAGCCTTGCAGACAAACAAAAATTACGCGAAGCGAAATGTAGTGAGAGGAGGGCTATGCGAGAGGTGTTCAATGAATTCGAAAGTAAAGTTCTATGTACTGACTTGGCAGAAAATCCCAAGAAATTCTGGTCTTATGTCAAAGCGGTAGGTGGATCAAAACAAAATGTCCAGACACTCTGTGACCAAAATGGTACAGAAACAGAGGATGACAGACTAAAGGCCGAAATACTAAATGTCTTTTTCCAAAGCTGTTTCACAGCACTGTAGTTCATTCTCTAGATTGCCGCACAGATGACAAAATGGTAGATATCGAAATAGACGACAGAGGGATAGAGAAACAATTAAAATCGCTCAAAAGAGGGAAGGCAGCTGGACCTGATGGGATACCAGTTCAATTTTACACAGAGTACGCGAAGGAACTTGCCCTCCTTCTTGCAACGGTGTACCGTAGGTCTCTAGAAGAGCGTAGCGTTCCAAAGGATCGGAAAAGGGCACAGGTCATCCCCGTTTTCAAGAAGGGACGTCGAACAGATGTGCAGAACTATAGACCTATATCTCTAACGTCGATCAGTTGTAAAATTTTGGAACACGTATTATGTTCGAGTATAATGATTTTTCTGGAGACTAGAAATCTACTCTGTAGGAATCAGCATGGGTTTCGAAAAAGACGGTTCTGTGAAACCCAGCTCGCACTATTCGTCCACGAGACTCAGAGGGCCATAGACACGGGTTCCCAGGTAGATGCCGTGTTTCTTGACTTCCGCAAGGCGTTCGATACAGTTCCCCACAGTCGTTTAATGAACAAAGTAAGAGCATATGGACTATCAGACCAATTGTGTCATTGGATTGAGGAGTTCCTAGATAACAGAACGCAGCATGTCATTCTCAATGGAGAGAAGTCTTCCGAAGTAAGAGTGATTTCAGGTGTGCCACAGGGGAGTGTCATGGGTCCGTTGCTGTTCACAATATACATAAATGACCTGGTGGATGACATCGGAAGTTCACTGAGGCTTTTTGCAGATGATGCTGTGGTGTATTGAGAGGTTGTAACAATGGAAAATTGTACTGAAATGCAGGAGGATCTGCAACGAATTGACGCATGGTGCAGGGAATGGCAATTGAATCTCAATGTAGACAAGTGTAATGTGCTGCGAATACATAGAAAGAAAGATCCCTTATCATTTAGCTACAATGTAGCAGGTCAGCAACTGGAAGCAGTTAATGCCATAAATTATCTGGGAGTACGCATTAGGAGTGATTAAAAATGGAATGATCATATAAAGTTGATCGTCGGTAAAGCAGATGCCAGACTGAGATTCATTGGAAGAATCCTAAGGAAATGCAATCCGAAAACAAAGGAAGTAGGTTACAGTACACTCGTTCGCCCACTGCTTGAATACTGCTCAGCGGTGTGGGATCCGTACCAGATAGGGTTGATAGAGGAGATAGAGAAGATCCAACGGAGAGCAGCGCGCTTCGTTACAGGATCATTTAGTAATCGCGAAAGCGTTACGGAGATGATAGATAAACTCCAGTGGAAGACTCTACAGGAAAGACGCTCAGTAGCTCGGTACGGGCTTTTGTGAAAGTTTCGAGAACATACCTTCACCGAAGAGTCCAGCAGTATATTGCTCCGTCCTACGTATATCTCGCGAAGAGCTCATGAGGATAAAATCAGAGAGATTAGAGCCCACACAGAAGCATACAGACAATCCTTCTTTCCACGAACAATACGAGACTGGAATAGAAGGGAGAACCGATAGAGGTACTCAAAGTACCCTCCGCCACACACCGTCAGGTGGCTTGCGGAGTATGGATGTAGATGTAGATGTAGATAATAAAGACTCCAAAGTATCTGAGTAAGATTCGAAGAAATGGACCAAACAGATGAAATGATTAACATTTTATTGATCAATTGCCGAAGCATTCGCAACAAGGTTCCAGAGTTGGAAGCACTGCTAAAAAGAAGAGGAGCTAATATTAGGTTGGTGCATAAGTTCGTAGCGTTTTTGTTTTGCATGTTCTTATTCCGGTTTCTACGGCTTATTTGTCGATTGTCAATTTTTATTGTAATTCACTGTTGCTATTTGAGATTACATATTGTCATTTTCTCATTTGGAGATAGTGAGTGGAGCTGTGGACGTTAGAAAATGGAATGTCGAGTGGACAAATCGAAACATTTCTGACACATTCTTCTGTTTGAGATCAGTGAGAGATGACAGCAGCGGAGGCAGCCAGAAAAGTGTGCGCGGTTTATGGGGATAATACGTTGGGCAGAGCGCACAAGAAAATGGTTTTCCCGTTTTAAGGAGGATGGTTTTGAAATTAGTGATTCTCCATGTTCGGGGTTGATGAAAATGGTCTGAAATTCATTAACCCACAATAATCCACGCCAGTGATGAACTGTGGTCATTCCACCATTATGGGACTTCTGTATGCGATGCTGAAGGCTTAAAAATGGGGTGTATGGATACTGTATGCTCCGAGCCAAAATCACGAAGATCAGCGGATGGGATTTTTGCTTGCTCGTCATCAATAAGCTTGTGAATGTTTCTGGTGGCAAAAATTTGTGTTTTTTAATGTTAACATAAGGCAAAGAATGGAATGGAATGGTTGAGCCCAAACAAAGCAGCATCTCCCCGTACAAGGACTTGCACACATCCACAAGAGAAAATGTTATGCATCTGGTGAAACAGCAACGGTCTGGTGTACTAAGAATTGCATCCCGAGGTATGACCATCAATTCTAATATTTATTGTCAACAAATGAGATGTCTTGCAGACACAATCCAAGGACAACGACCAGGAAGACTGCTTGAAGTGATACGACTCCACTCATTACACCTGATTGACAAAAACACGATACAGGAGTTGAGGTGGAAAGTCATTTCACATCCACCTTATTCATCTGATCTTGCGCCTTTCGATTCTCACTTTTTCTGTTCTCTACCTAACAATATTCAAGAAACTTCCTTTCTGGATGAAAATTATCTCCGAAAATGGCTCGGCGACTTCTTCGCCCCCAAACTACTGGTTTCTACAGTCGCGGAATCTATAAGAACATGGAAAAAGAATTCTAACACGATGTACGGATAACACACACACAACGCACTCACACATAAAAGACTCACACGAAATAAAGCGAAAACTGGTTTGGACCAAGCACTCTCCAATGGTTAATAGCGCTAGAGCAGAGAATCGCGTTAAATAATCGAAATATTAATAAGCATCGTCGCAATCCCTAAATTAAATAGATACTCCCGTATGTTTTATCACGGTTATACTTCTAAGAGACATCTCAGCCTCGACCAAATCCTTATACATTCCAAGTACCTAAACTTATATAACACTGTTACGTAACACCAGGGCAGACAGCTTCGCCTTCCGACAGCCTATATTCTGAACAGATCACATTGTGAATCATGTACCGTCAAGAGCGACGTTCATCATTAATGGATTAAACTTAAGTATCAAACTAGTTACGTCCACTTTCTGAATTCTAATTCCTTGTCATGTTCCAGACCTCACTTCAGTATAGTCCTTCCCTCCTCACGCCAGCCTGCGTGAGCTAAAACGCGTGCATTTCGGCCTCCTCTCGTAACATGGTGTTGGCTCTTCTGCCAACCCAACAGAAAGAAATGGGGGGTTCCGGCATTAACTGAAAAAGTAATCCAACGGAAGCAGGATTGGAAAGAGCATTTATTGCGTATTTTCCCTCGTGGAATGCCTCAACAAGTAGTGAAATTCAATCCTGCTGGAAGAAGCAATATTTCCCCTCGCAGAATGCCTCGACAAGTAGTGGAATTCAATCCTGCAGGAAGAAGCAATATTTCCCCTCGCATAATGCCTCGACAAGTAGTGGAATTCAATCCTGCTGGAAGAAGCAATATTTCCCTCGCAGAATGCCTCGACAAGTAGTGGAATTCAATCCAGCTGGAAGAAGCCATATTTCCCCTCGCAGAATGCCTCGACAAGTAGTGGAATTCAATCCTGCTGGAAGAAGCAATATTTCTCCTCGCAGAATGCTTCGACAAGTAGTGGAATTCAATCCTGCTGGAAGAAGCAATATTTCCCCTCGCAGAATGCCTCGACAAGTAGTGGAATTCAATCCTGCTGGAAGAAGCAATATTTCCCCTCGCAGAATGCCTCGACAAGTAGTGGAATTCAATCCTGCTGGAAGAAGCAATATTTCCCCTCGCAGAATGCCTCGACAAGTAGTGGAATTCAATCCTGCTGGAAGAAGCAATATTTCCCCTCGCAGAATGCCTCGACAAGTAGTGGAATTCAATCCTGCTGGAAGAAGCAATATTTCCCCTCGCAGAATGCCTCGACAAGTAGTGGAATTCAATCCTGCTGGAAGAAGCAATATTTCCCTTCGCAGAATGCCTCGACAAGTAGTGGAATTCAATCCTGCTGGAAGAAGCAATATTTCCCCTCGCAGAATGCCTCGACAAGTAGTGGAATTCAATCCTGCTGGAAGAAGCAATATTTCCCTCGCAGAATGCCTCGACAAGTAGTGGAATTCAATCCTACTGGAAGAAGCAATGTGGGAAGGACGAGGAAGATATGGTGAGGCCAGGACAGACCGTGAAGTCTCATCCTGTATTAGCACAAGAACAAGAAGAAGAACATGGAAAAAGAATTCTAATACGATGTACGGATAACACACACACAACGCACTCACACATAAAAGACTCACACTAAATAAAGCGAAAAATGGTTTGGACCAAGCACTCTCCAATGGTTAATAGCGCTAGAGCAGAGAATCGCGTTAAATAATCGAAATATTAATAAGCATCGTCGCAATCCCTAAATTAAATAGATACTCCCGTATGTTTTATCACGGTTATACTTCTAAGAGACATCTCAGCCTCGACCAAATCCTTATACATTCCAAGTACCTAAACTTACATAACACTGTTACGTAACACCAGGGCAGACAGCTTCACCTTCCGACAGCCTATATTCTGAACAGATCACATTGTGAATCATGTACCGTCAAGAGCGACGTTCATCATTAATGGATTAAACTTAAGTATCAAACTAGTTACGTCCGCTTACTGAATTCTAATTCCTTGTCATATTCCAGACCTCACTTCAGTATAGTCCTTCCCTCCTCACGCCAGCCTGCGTGAGCTAAAACGCGTGCATTTCGGCCTCCTCTCGTAACATGGTGTTGGCTCTTCTGCCAACCCAACAGAAAGAAATGGGGGGTTCCGGCATTAACTGAAAAAGTAATCCAACAGAAGCAGGATTGGAGAGAGCATTTATTGCGTATTTCCCCTCGTAGAATGCCTCAACAAGTAGTGGAATTCAATCCTGCTGGAAGAAGCAATATTTCCCCTCGCAGAATGCCTCGACAAGTGTGGAATTCAATCCTGCTGGAAGAAGCAATATTTCCCCTCGCAGAATACCTCGACAAGTAGTGGAATTCAATCCTACTGGAAGAAGCAATATTTCCCCTCGCAGAATGCCTCGACAAGTAGTGGAATTCAATCCTGCTGGAAGAAGCAATATTTCCCCTCGAAGAATGCCTCGACAAGTAGTGGAATTCAATCCTGCTGGAAGAAGCAATATTTCCCCTCGCAGAAAACCTCGACAAGTAGTGGAATTCAATCCTGCTGGAAGAAGCAATATTTCCCTTCGCAGAATGCCTCGACAAGTAGTGGAATTCAATCCTGCTGGAAGAAGCAATATTTCCCCTCGCAGAATGCCTCGACAAGTAGTGGAATTCAATCCTGCTGGAAGAAGCAATATTTCCCTCGCAGAATGCCTCGACAAGTAGTGGAATTCAATCCTACTGGAAGAAGCAATGTGGGAAGGACGAGGAAGATATGGTGAGGCCAGGACAGACCGTGAAGTCTCATCCTGTATTAGCACAAGAACAAGAAGAAGAACATGAAAAAAGAATTCTAACACGATGTACGGATAACACACACACAACGCACTCACACATAAAAGACTCACACTAAATAAAGCGAAAAATGGTTTGGACCAAGCACTCTCCAATGGTTAATAGCGCAAGAGCAGAGAGTCGCGTTAAATAATCGAAATATTAATAAGCATCGTCGCACTCCCTAAATTAAATAGATACTCCCGTATGTTTTATCACGGTTATACTTCTAATAGACATCTCAGCCTCGACCAAATCCTTATACATTCCAAATACCTAAACTTACATAACACTGTTACGTAACACCAGGGCAGACAGCTTCACCTTCAGACAGCCCTACGTACATCTGGTGTCCCGCACTGCCGGAGGGAGATCCACACTCAGTAGCAGAAACGGTCCAACCTCTGCAGTAGCTGCTGACCAATCGCCGCTAAGCGATTGGTCCAGCTGAATCTACTTGACCTCTACATAAAAGCTGGCTAAACTGTCACTACCATTGAAAAAATCGCTGTCCAAGAAGCAAAGTACATGGAAATATCACACACAGACACTCTCTCTAGCAGTCGAAACAAGAAATGAGAAAGGGAAAAACAGAAATACAACATGCAAACGTAATAAACAAATGTGAAAGGGAAACCCAGGACTGTATACATACACTTAGACCCACAGATGTATGAAATGCAAAACATAAGCTGAGGAATGACAATATTCGCTGATTAAAGTACCAGTGTGGATGTCTCATGAAACTCTCCGCTGCTCATTCTTCTCGCCAGAATTTAAAGCGCAGATGTAGCGACCAACAGAGGTGCAAGTAAGTATAGCAAGGCTGAGGGTAGCTCATTATAGTCAATGGAGTGGCTCACTTTAAGAGGTTTCAACGTATACTACAGTAAGAAATGGTACTTAAACTAATATTACAGAATCTGAATTCAAATGCACATCCACAACAAAAGAATTAAATAATGGCTGTCTATCCAACCAGTGGTAAGAAACATGATCTTGTTTTAATATCACATCACTGCTTGCTGTTTTGCGATCTCGTAGTGCTGTAGACGAGGCGCCTTACGGAAGTATCGTTGTTTCAGCGATTCTCACACTCTCACACGAACTGTTGTATCCGTGGTTTTTAACGAAGTAATCAACATTATAACTAAAAATAACAGTAATTATATAGTTAGAAATTAAAAATTCATCGGCAGTGGAAAGCACAATGTGAAGCGGAGATAGCATGATCAAGGCGTCGTTAACGGCAGGAAGTGGCGTTAGTTGTAGCCTTGAGAAGTTGCGGCAGCTTGGTTTTGTCGTTTGCGGAGACGAGAAGAAAGGAGTCAAGGCAAGACCATCCTTCACGCCTCTCAGGCAGTCCTACGCGCCCGTACGTGTGAGCACGGCGCCTCTATTGTGGCGTGAGAGAGCGATAAACCATGGGACAACACGTAGCCCACTTTCTCTGAAACAACAACGAAGGAGACACAGATCCTAAATCAGGAGGTGGTGTGCAGTTGTAGTCGTTTGTCGAGTCCACCATTATAGTTTTGTGCTGAAGACCTGCAGTTCTCGATTGTAACATATACCTGTGCACGAGAAGCCGAGCACTTTCAGATTGCAATGAAGTTGGCACGAAACAGTTGCCCTTACCCATTATTTTATATATGTTCGTGCATCGACAGGTATAACTATTTCTGTTTCTACAATTACTGTATGTACAAAGTGCATTAGTAAAATAGTTAAATTAATGCTTTTTTGAGCTAGGCTACTCGAAAGGAGTGTAGTGAGCGTTTTCTCGTTGGGCGTTATGTCATCAAATAACTATTCCAGCAGTCTGCATTTGTGTGCATTCGTAAATAGTTAGGACGGGATGATTTACAAAATAACTGTATTTTTTTAAGTCACTGAACACATACCTATGTGTTAACAATAAAGGGTTTTAAAAAAGCTGAAGACTTAAATCATTATTTTCATTTTCCCGGTGTGTGAGTGCAACTTTTTCTGCAAATCACGATAATGAGATTTCGCGACAATGATTAAAATATGTTTGTACGTTTGTGAACGGTACAGATTAACCTCAGAACATCAAAACAGCGACCAGACAACTCTGCGTGCGTACTCATATGGATATGGTGTCTGTTCTTTCGGACATGTCAGAAAGAACAGACACCATATCCATATAAGTATATTGTTCTGGCAGTACCGGCCATGACATCCTTCTGTGCGGATGCGCACATATTCCCGAAACTCTTACGCGACTTGGTAAGTATGTCTTACACGAGTAATGAGTGTGTTGGGGTGGGACACTACGAATGTAGTGTGTGGACATACAAGGTGAGAATTTGGGTCTCGCAGGAGGCGTGTGCGAGATAGTCCCTGTAGTCGCACTATCCTCTGTGCACTCGGTGGCTCAGATGGACATGACACTAATTTTGCCGGCACGGTAACTCGGCGTGTTCGGTCAGAGAGCTGGTTGGTCTCTGTAATAAAAAACGGAGTAGAAGGGTTACCAAACGAACTTTAACGGAGGTCATATGATGTCCGCAACGACCAAACCCAACAATAAAAAAGAAAAGATGGATATAGCGTCTACTATGTTAGCAGGAGATCCCGGGTTCGAGTCCCGGTCGGGACAAACATTTTCACCTGTCCCCGTCCATATATATCAACGTCCGTCAGCAGCTGAAGGTATTAATATAATTCTAATTAACTCCTGCGTGTGTCAGACTTGTTCCAGAATTTGCAGAGCTGGTTTCATTAAAATGTATTAAAGAATGTATTGCCATCGGATATCGTTCAAAGCACACCTTTCGCTTACACTCGGCG
This sequence comes from Schistocerca cancellata, assembly GCF_023864275.1. Lineage (NCBI taxonomy): Eukaryota > Metazoa > Arthropoda > Insecta > Orthoptera > Acrididae > Schistocerca > Schistocerca cancellata. Next base: position 736,018,666 of record NC_064630.1, on the reverse strand, counting down.
CATTGGTCTTTGAAAATGTCGAAGCAATTCATGCGTCTTAAGATATCGATAAAACCTCCGTAATTTGCGTTTTGGTATGGCTATCTCTTGCTTTCATTTTAACGTGGATTTAAGTTTCGGAAATAAAAAACAGTTATCAAGGACATTGTCAACAGGTTAACTAATGCCCTGTTAGTCTAAAACGTTTCGAAACTGAATTAATAAAAAAAATGGAGAACGATAAAAACAGAGAAACGTTAAGACGGTGGTTTATATTGTTTCATGTGTTCTACACAGATTTCCCTCACTGGAGCACAACGCACAGAACATTCATAAACTGTGTTGAACTGCGAGAAAAGTGCTTCTTTGGGATGTTCTTCAATTCGGTTTGAAGTTGACCCTTCATATGGCTTTCTGAACGTTGTCGTTTTGTGGTAGGTTAGTATTGAAAACACCAAGTCACATCACCTACGATGATTTTTTCCAGAAAATAATTGTCCTCGTTTTACATGTCTTTCAGTGCCCGCCCCCGTTAGCTGAGTGGTCAGCGCGACAGAATGTCAATCCTAAGCGCCCGGATTCGATTCCCGGCTGGGTCGGAGATTTTCTCCTCTCAGGGACTGAGTGTTTCGTTGTCCAAGTCATACTCATGTCATGCCCATCGACGAGCAAGTCGCCGAAGTGGCGCCAAATCGAAAGACTTGCACCAGGCGAACGGTCTACCCGACGGGAGGCCCTAGTCACGCGACATTATTACTATTTCAGTCAGTTCGCAGAAGGTGTCGTCGAGTCGTCCTTTTTGTTCGGGTGTTAAGATGTACGGAGCAAACTTTGTACACACTTCTTCAAAACATTCTGGAGAATATCAAGAACGCTTGATTCAGGTATGTGATGTGATGCGTGATTTGTGGCACAACAACGCTGACACACTAGGTCGCATATCGACTACTTAACAGTCAGCTCACAACTGCTCACTGATATGTCGAAAGCACAGCTCTTGTTTACTGTTGTTAGTTTAAGCTGCTACCGGAATTACTGCACTGACGTCGCTTATAGGCCAGAAATGGAATTAGTCTCGGAACTTTTTGGACAAACGGTATGTAAAAATTTGCAGAAGTAGCGTATTAGACACCATCGTTACTGCAGAAGACTTCACGATATTTTCATTTTATATTGACAAAACTATTCTGATCCTGTATCTTTATTGCAGATCAGCATCTCAGTATAGTCACCACCCTTTTGACAAATCATTATCTACTGAAAAAGATTTCGATTGTACATCATGCAAGTATTCAGCTGGTCACAGTCTATCAGCTCTGGAAATTTTTGCATCGCAAGTAGGCTGTTTATGTGTTTGTATGTTGGCAGCGCTATGTAGCGCTCTGTATCTAATCTCTGACTGCGTCGTGCGCACTCTATAAGAGACTCTCTGTGGCTGGTCGGACTTGCAGTTGGAGGTGAACAGTCAGCAGTGATGGAAGTTGGAAGTGAGTAGTCATCAGTGATGTAGGTTAGAAGTTAATAATTAGCAGTTTTGGTGGTTTGCGGTATTACCGCGAACGGACGTTTGTGGACGTGTCCAACATGGAGACTGAATATTATTCATGATTATATAATTTTTGGAACTGGATGTCGTGCATGATTATATAATTTTTGAATTGGTTGTCACATTATCAAGGTAAAAAAATATATTGTTTGCTTTACAACAAATCTTTCCTTTGCTAACCACATGCCTATTAGTATTTAGAGCCTTCCGTAGTTAGAATCTTTTATTTAGCTGGCTGTATTGGCGGTCGCTGTATTGTAGTAGCTCGTGTAATGAAGATTTTTGTAAGGTAAGTAACTTATTACATATATGTGTTATTGTTAGGATTTACTCTAATTCAGAGCCATTCTTTTGAGTTAATTTTAAAGCAGTCAGATCGCGTTATACTTGAATATTGTGAATAATTAAAGAATAGGAAAAGTTTGAGTTCTGTTTGTCAGAGCAAATTCTGTAGGTCAGTGTTGAAATGATAAAAAATAGCAAAGATACAGTACATTCTATTTCACTCAGCAATATAAGCAGAAACTTTTTTATTAAGAAGTTTCGGCACCAACGTAGTGTTCTCGTAATACCTATTGTAATTTTATGGCATGAACCGCTATACGTGCCAAATTCTTCAGTCAGTAAGCCGATAAATCGAGAATGTCTTCACTGTACCGGCATTATTATTGTTGGCTGATGTTGATCACTTTCCATTGTTTGAAGGGTTTCCTCCGTAGATGCTGTAGCTTCTTCTAGGAGGAAATGCATGAAGTATTCAGTAGTTCTACCTTTTACCGTTTTCGCATTAGCAGATCAAAGAATTCTCACCTGCCAACCTTCTGTCGGCTAGTCATGGAGGCATTAGACCTGTTCTCTTAATTTTTTTCCAATGCCACAATGGATGATACAAAGAATGAAGTCACAGGAAGAAAACTACAGACAAATAACAGACAGAAATTTCAAAAATTCAAAGTATATCTTCCGTCTAAAACTGAATATGTGCGAGGTGATCTTATTACAGAAATGGAACGAAATAAACACACAATTCTGTATTGCTTGGCATGCAGTCGTTTTGCTGTAGGCAAGAAAAATACGTGCAAAAATATAAATCACACATCATAAATCGTCCATTTCCTAGAGAGAGGTATTTGGAGAATTGAAATGAACTCTTGGTGATAAACCGCAACAAACAAGGTGACTATCTATGAAGAGCTGCGTATACGAACGCAAAAACGCTGGCAGCAACAAATCTTACCACGTCAGCATTGAAGGAATCTTGGTACCAGGTGCTCACAATGCAAGTGGTACAATCGAATTAAGGAAACTATTGAATTACACATGAACATCCTATCGTGAAGCATCGCAACTAAAAATGAACTGAACCTGCACAAGGCTGCTTCCAAGGTGATGGAAACTACCTGATGTTAAGTTATTTTTTAATATATGATACATACAACTATGTAATTCACGTATGGGCCCAATAGAACCACGCGAGGTACAATCCATCAATTTCATTTTTGATGGCTGGCCTTCCTTTGTCTCCAAATTTGTTTCATCCTTTCAGAATGAAGTCTCTTTATTTCATCAGACCAAGGTGTTCCAGTCCGTTTTATAATTTCCCTCTGATCAATTTTCGAAGAAAATATCTTTTGCCTGATTTTTTTTTTCTATCTGTAACATCTGCCTGAGCTATACTGGCTACTTTAATACTTAAAGATCCTGCTTAATCGGAGCGATCCATTTAATTGGCTCAGTTTCGGTCTTACTTCTCTTATCGCAGAATTCTACTATTTGTTTTGTCAACCTAGTGGGTGCCATTCTTTTAACGTGCCCATAAAATTTAAGTCTTCCTTTTCACATGTCACAATGTATGTCTGTGTATTCTTCTATTTCATTATTACTTCTCAGCTTATAAGTTCCGCTATCAGTAGTTTTTTGGTCTTATACATCTTGTATAATCTTTCTTTTTTTCTTTTGAATTTCTTCAATATCTCTATTTCTCCTTAAAATTAAAGTTCTGCTCCATAAAGACGTTCAGGTTTGATTACAGCGCTGTAATGCTTAAGTTTACTGAATTTGGAAAGTGATTTTTATTATAAATATCTTGTATTAATCTGAATGCAGTTGCCATTTTTTGACAGCGATCTCTGTTTGAAGCTTTTTCCATACAGTTTTCTTGTATGATTTCCCTCAAGTATTTAAACTGAGAAACATTTTTTTTATTTTTTCACATTTTATGTTCAAAACTTTGGTGCTTGTTTGTTGCATGTCATATATTCCGTTTTTTCGAATGATATTTGTAGTCCTAATTTTTCTGCAACTTCTTTAAGAATTTCAATTTGTTTTTCAGCTGTGGTAATATCCCTGGTTGAAATTGCCAGATCATCTGCAAAGGCGAGCTATCTACTCTAGTATTACTTCTGCCTAACTTGACTGATCTATAATTTGACTAGACTTTTTGTTCTCGCCATTCTGTAATCACCTTTCCCAAAACACAGTTAAACGGTAATGGGGAGAGTGCATCTCCCTGTCTAACACCAGTCTTTATATCAAATGAATTTAACTTTAGAGCTAGTGTCAGTTAACGTTTCCTTAATCAGTGGATGAATTAGGGCAGTTTACCAGTCCTCAAATGTTTCCTTAGTTTGCCAGATATGTTCCTATTGGTTAAGTTATCTCTTTTATAGTGTTAGGGTCAGCTCATTTTAGTAGTTCTGCAATTATGCCGTCTTCTCTGGATGCTTTATTGTTTTAAAGTCTCTTAATTTGTTTAATTCTTTCGATTTAGTCAGGTTCTTTAGAGTTAGAGTTGGTGTTATTAGTTTGCTGTGGTTGGTATTTATTTGCTGGTTCTGGACAGTTAAATAGTTTTTCAAAATAATTACAGCCAAAGAGCCAGTTTCGTTTTTGAAGCAATATTGGTTTTTGGTAACCAGTTAGTTTTGTTTTGAATGAGAGTTTCTTGTATTGTTCTTCGATTTCTAAAAGACGGTCATTTTCGTAGTTTCTCAGATTAATTTAGGTGTTTCTTTTCTTACAGTTAGAAAGATGTTGTACATATTTTCCGTTCTGTCACTACTCCAATTTTTGAATGTTTTATGCCTAGACTTAACTGCTGTTTCACAATACGCTTTCCACCAAGGGTGTTTGTTTCTTTCGAAGCGAAATTAAATTTTGTGCTGTTGTGATGAACGTCTCTTTAAGGCTTTGCCATTTTTTTGATTTTTTTGTCAAGTTCGCTTGTTAGAGTTGGGGTTATTTTAGCAGCATCAAATTTTGCAATAACATTCTTTGTTTTGAAGAGTTTTTGAGGTTGAAGTTTTACTTTTATTCGCTTTAAATAATGGTCAGAATTTATATTAGTCCGTTTCCTAACTTGGACATTTAAAATTTCTATGTAGTCAGGATATGAAATTGCTACATGATCGATTTGAAATTCCCCAATAAACGTATTGGGTGACCGCTAAGTTTTCTGTTTACAGGGGTTCTTTTTAAAATGTGTTTACATGATTTTAAAATTAAATTTTTTGCACATTTCAACAACCCTTTGGCTATTTTGGTTTGTCCATTTACGTGCAGGAAATCCAGCTACAGTTTTCTTATATGTTTTCTCTTTACCTAACTGAGCGTTAAAATCACCCATTAAAATTTTAGCATGGTTTGAGGGAATTTTAGAAATGACGCTTTCTAACATTTCCCAAGCTTCATTAACTTCTTTGGGTTTTTACGGTTATCCTCATTGACTGGCATATGGGCATTAATTAAAGTGTATGCCTTATTTGTACATTTGAGAGAAATTGTCATTAGTCTATTATTGATGGGTTTTACCTTCGTTATTGAATTTGAAATATTTTTGGAGACTGCAAAAGCAACTCCCAGATGTAGTGTATTATTAAGTATTCTTTTATCAGTTTTAGTTTTAAAAAGACGATTATTACCGAAAGTCGTGCTGTTATTCTCCGTCATTCGCGTTTCCTGAAGTGCCAAAAATTTGAATCTTAAGTTCTTTTAATGTGTCTCCCAATTTATGAAGTTTACCTGGTTGAAAAAGTGTTTGTATGTTAAGTGTAGCAAAAACGTAATTAATGTTATTATTATTTTAAAATAACTACTTATATTAATTATCATTATATTATAGTAATAATTAATTGTCTGTCATTAGCGTTTCTTGGAGTGCCAAAAATTTGAATCTTCAGTTCTTTTAATGTGTCTTCCAATTTATAAAGTTTGTCTGGTTGGAAAAGTGTTTGTTTGTTAAGAGTTGCAAAAATGTAATTAATATTATTATTGTTTTAAAATAACTACTTATATTAATTATCATTATATTATTATAATAATTAAATCTAGTAATATAAATATATATAATTCCCAATATAATACATTTAATTATTAGCAATTACAATTTTATAACTTCCACACTGCAATCAGTAACAAAGTGGCATCTTCTGAATACAATTTAATGGTGTTTGGGGAGCGTTTCTCAATGGTTTTGTACTCTTCCGCAGCACAGTAGTATGCCTGCTCCGAGGAAAAAAGGTTCCTATTGCTGACTTTACCGAAGCTGGTAGTGCAGATGGTTCCTGCTGCTTCCACCGGTGTCTTGGCAGAACCTCCTGGCATTGTGGTTGGTTAAACTGTTGCGGCTCCAGGTCAAGGAGCTAGGGAGAAACTGTATCGCTATACAACGGGGTTTCTGCAGCCGAAATTTGAAAGTATCGGTAGCAAACTTTATTGATTTTCTTCGTCTTTCGGTCTTTAATTGACTGGTGGAAATCAGAAATGACCCTCCCCATACCATTCGATGGTCCTCTAAATAGGCAACCCATCAGTACTTTCTTCCACCTGGGGAAAATTGATTTAATGAGTAAGTTGACCAATTAATTTCATCAACCTAACAATTAATTAGGAAATGGGCCAACGAATACTGTTACTGAAATTTTGATTATGTATACCATATTAACCTGTGATTGGAATATGATTATTTTGTAACTGAAGTCTCTTTCTTAGTTCGGGACTGGACTGCGTTGCAGCTGTGGCTTCTCCACCTCAGGGAAGTCTCGCGATTACAGCGTATTACTGGACTCACTCCTCAGTTTATGGAATGGGACACTGAACGATTTTGAAGAACCGTGTGTTATGAACATACGAGTCTTTATCACTTTTAAGGTTATACGTGAATACAACATTGTGGTTCTGGGCAAGCTAATGATTGAAATTAAAATCCTAATTCACGTAAATGGCTACCTGAATGACTGAGACAAAGTTATGGTACGAAAAACATCACCGAAACATCACAGATGTAGTGTATTATTAAGTATTTTTTTATCCTGAACTACAGTCTTCACACGCTTCAGGTTCAATGTCTCATGGAAGCTTTAGTGGAGTCCCACATTTCACTTTCATTGTCACCCCTCCTCTAACCCTTCCCCTCCCCTCCATCCTCCCCCGCCCCTGTCACCATTCCCTGAAGACCACTTGGGCTGGCTGTTATCCCTTGTTTGTTTAGGATTAGCACAACTCTCTTTCTTAACGCTGTAATTTACTATCCTTACTTCTATATTAACTATTTAGGACTACCTTTTCCCTCATTTCTGTAGTTTATTTTCCTTATTGACGTTCTTTACTACTCAGTTAAGATAATTTATGATCCAATATAGCTATCACAATCAAAATAAATAATTCCTACTCTATTATATCACAGTGGACGTAAGCCAGTGTAAAAATGACAGGAAATTTAAAAAATTCAAGTGCGACAGGGACTGCCTTGTTTTTTAAGGAGGGCATTCACACAGAAGGGATTGAAGTTCTTCATAATGGTAGAGAAATAGAAAGTACTTTTATTCAGCTAAACTCGATTCTCCTTGACGCACCGTCCAGTACCGGAGGTACTTTGGACCATCCTCAATTTCGTGAGGAAGAGGCGGTTTATTTGTTACGGAAAAGTCCGCAAAAAATTTTGATAGGTAGTGGTTTTAACTGTATGGTGGTCCTGTAGATTGGTCTTCCAATTCTAATTTCTATCGAGAATTGCAACTGCAGGATGTCTCGGTCTGTAAGTGTCCGACTGTTGTCAAATATTCTTATTTTACTGTTGCTTCTAGCAGTAGGCTTGACAGATTTTATTTACTGATGGGATTTTGGCTGTGTCGGGTTGTATGAGGTACCCGTTCCTCTCAACATGTCGTCTGATTTATTTGTTCAGGTTCTGGATCGTAGACTTATACCGTCCATAATGCTGTGTTTAGAAGCTTTTCGATGTGACGATGTGTATGGCCCTATTGTAACATCGCCTTCTTCTAAGTCGCCGGGGTTGGATTGTCTGCCTAATGAGTTTTTTCGAAATTTTGGAAATTTGTGGTAAGGTCTTAGGGGACCAAACTGCTCAGGTCATCGGTCCCTAAGCTTACACACTACTTAATCTAACCTAAACTAACTTACGCTGAGAACAACACACACCCATGCCCGAGGGAAGGCTCGAAACTCGGACGGGGGGAGCCGTCCCGACCGTGACAAGACGCCTCAGACCGCACGGCTACACCGCGCAGCTAATGATTTTTATGTGGGTTTTTGGCATTCATTGGGCACTACTTTTACATTTCTTTTGGACGAAGTGTTGAGAGGAAGGTTTGTACTCGATTCGTTTAAAGTTGAAAAACTGTAAATTCCTAAACGTTATTGTCAGGCAGCAACTGATCCATTTCATCCGATTACCTTATTAAATTTTGATTATAGACTGTGGTGAGGGACGTGAATAGCTTGCTGTCTACACTGTTCGAGAAAGTTGCTGCTGATCATCAAAGTTGTATTCCTGATCGTACTGTTCTGATTCCGGTAGCTAGCTGTCGTGATGTCGTATCGATGGTAGCTGTTAATTCTGTTTCTGGTGCTCTGGTACTTTTGGATTTTGACAAGGCGTTCGACCGGGTCAACCATGGCTTCCTGTTGCAGGAGCAGGAACCCGCTGGGTTCACACCTGACGCGCTCAGGGTCTTGTATAAATTTTTTACGGGTATCCAGTCTTCGGTGGCTGTCAATGGCCAGCTGTCATACCTGATTACCTTTCGTAGTGGTTTTCGTCAGGGAAGTCGGCTTTTAATGTCGTTTTCTGTTCTGTCACTTGAACCCCTGCTTCGAAGAATCGCCGCTCAGTTACAAAGATGGACATTCTTCGGTGAGACGATCTCGGTGCGTGCATACACGGATGGTATGATGGTCCAGCTGACATTCCATTGCTCAAGGCTATTTTGGATGTATTTTGCCTTGTATCTGGTGGCCGCAACAACGAAGGCAAATGTCGATGATGAAATTACGGGATTCTGATAATGCAGTCATTTCGTGGGCGACAGTGGTCGATAGACATAAATCTTTGGGAGTCATAGTTGACCTTACTCCATTCCAAATGGCTGCAATTAACTGAAAGTCAGTTTAGAGTAAGATACAAGGAACACTGTTTAAATATGAACAACGTTTCCTTAATCTGATTCAGAAAGTTGAGATTCTGGATATGTACCTCTTGTGTAAGTAAGCTGTTTAGATTTTTTATTTTGGTAACGCCACGTAGCGCTCTGTTAGAAAATCACTGACTGTGCTGTGTCGAGTCTGTGGCTGATTGGTATTGTTGAAATATTGGCTGTTGTAGTGTTGGGCAGTTGGATGTGAACAGTGCGAAGCGTTGGGCAGATGGAGGTGAGCCGCCAGTAGTGGTGGATGTTGGGAGAGAGATGCCAGAGTTTTGAGCGGACGATCTGAAAGTGTGTCCATCAGAAAAAGGAAATTTGTTTAACTGGATGTCACAAAATTATATTATGACTATTGAACACTATTAAGGTAAATACATTGTTCATTATCTATCAAAATATTTCATTTGCTAACTATGCCTATCAGTAGTTAGTGTCTTCAGTAGTTAGAATCTTTTATTTAGTTGGCAGTATTGGCACTCGCTGTATTGTACTAGTACACGGAATGAAGATTTCTGTGAGGTAAGTGATTCATGAAAGGTATAGGTTATTGTTTGTCAAGGCCATTCTTTTGTAGGGATTATTGAAAGTCAGATTGCATTGCGCTAAAAATATTGTGTGTCAGTTTAGTGATGATCAGAATAAGTAAAGAGAAAACTGTTTGAGTACGTTGGGTTTTGCTCAGCTGTTTGAAAATCAAATAACGTAGAAGTTTACCAGCACAGTCATGACGTTTCACTTGTGCAAAGCATATTACATCCCTCAGATCTTTCCTCTTCCCGTGATGATGGCTAAGAAACTAGAACAGCTTTGTAATCGTTCTGCATGGAATCATCACATTTTTTCGATTAACATACGAGGTGGTTGCGCGTGCGCGTGCGCATTCTCTCGGGGGCTTGGGACTTCCCCAGTATTCAAAGGGAAGCGTCTGTGTTGTTTCTTCGGCGCACAGTGCTATCTTTCACGCAATTTACTCTTGCACGTCTCGGTTATTTTACTGTCAGCGGATCGCCAGTTTTGATTTGCCTGCCGATGTTGGTAGAGTGAATTTCCAGTTAAAACATGTCCTAGAATTTCATATTTCTGTCAGTTATTTGGTGGCCAACATTCTACAGGGGCAGCATCTCACTGCATTATTTGTGTTAATGGGCGTGAGAGAGATTGAATTTTGGGCGCCGGTTAATGTGCATCACCGCAAACTTCTTGGGAGACGGTGTGGTTTCTAGAGATGGGCAAAACTGTTCTTTTCAGAGACTGGATCAGAACTGTTCACTCCCTGAAATGAATTAGCTCTTTTTCATGACTCACCACTCATTTACAATAGAAAATAAATGGAAGGCACATTGCCCTTTAAACTTGGTTTATTCCAGTACTATACCTGTATTTTGATCTTATTTGATCCTATTTTGAAGTAACACAGATAATGAGTAAGAATTTTGTATTGTTTATTGAAATTTCCACGATATGACAAAGTTTTTGATTATTGATTTATTTTGCACTATCGTGGTTTTCTGGGTGATCGGAAAATGTTGTAACTTGAGATTTACATTAACAATATATTTGGCTATAATGTATTAAAATTTAATTAACCTCATACAAATACATCGCAAGCCATATATTTTTAAAGTGAATGTTTCCTTCCGAAGACGCCTAAAATCGCAAAATCCGTACCAGAATAAGAAAAAAATATATAAATTTGACTGTAAAACGAAAGTGCTGCATATAGCCTTACGCAGAGTAAAACAAGGAAAATATTGGTGTATCACATTTTGCGATACGTTTATCGGTTCGCTCGTAATTAAAGCGTAAATTCGAGTGTCCATAATAAAAATCCTATAGTAAGAGGAGTCATCAGGAACCTAATCTAATCAGTTTAAACAAATAAAAATAAAATAAAAACAATTGATGTATACATAACATAATAATGTAATATACATAGCGGTATTACTACGAAGAACAGTAGGGACGAACTCCGATGCAGAGGCGCTGAATCGAGCAGGTCGAGCCGTGAGCTGTATTACTGCGTGAGCTGAGACCGCAGAGAGCAGAGTGACATCTGAGTCGCTTTGCTCAACGCTCTGGCTAGAGTCGAGACGGTGGGGTGAGCATTGAGCGGGCGAGTTCCGAGGGTGGGGGGAGCGGTGAACTCACCCGCTCCGAGACAAATCGTCCGTTCTCTTGCGAGCAGGTTGTTGCAAGTAGTTCCTATGTTATCCGCTAGGTGGCTCTCTGTCCTGTTGCTTGCATCAACTGCCCAGAGGACAGGACGTGTGACTGAAACGATCGCCGACAGAGTGTGATGCGAAGTTAAGCTGCGCCAGACACTGCAAGCGGCAGACGACGCACAGAGATGGCACGGCATATGTGAAACACAAAATCCAATGGGGCACTGCACAATGCAGGCAGCCAAGGTAGAAGCAGGGCAGAGGCCGGCGCTGGCTGTGTTGTGTGGCGTGCACTGTGCTCTGACCAGCAGAGGCGCTGCTGATATGCTCCGTCTCTCTCTCTCTCTCTCTCTCTCTCTCTCTCTCTCTCTCTCTCTCCGCTGTGGGAAACGTTTGGAGCTACCGTTCTTTTTTTCTGAATCACTGATTGTTCACTCCTTTGAAAGATTCAACTCTATGTATTAGTTCAAGAGCGGATCCCCCATCTCTAGTGGTTTCATCTTAGTCTTCTTCTTCTACCAGTGGCGATGGCGTCTTAATGCTATCAAGTGGTACACAACCTGTTATCCGCCAATGAGCGCCAGTTTCGTATTAGTCTCAGCGTCACGGATCAGTGCAGTCGCCGTCCCGCCTTAGGCACGCTACAACATAGATTTACATGTCATGATCACGAAGCGATGTGACACTGACTTAAAAATCAATTGGTGTTTCTAACTCGACCCGTTGAGACTAACTTTTCGCCTAATATCCTACTGCCCCTAGACTCCTCCTACTTTCCAAGAGCAAAATACGATTGCATAGTTGTTAGGCCACTGCGTTCAGTACATAGTAGATGGAGGGTGCGGTAGGGACGCAATCGCCTTTCACCAATATATGGCCATTGCATACTGGAACTTTTTGCGCTAACCACGGTATCGCGACATATTCGCCAATATGTTGAACCTTGTATTTCGTCATAATGGTATCGGCTGAGTTAACCGGTCCTCGTGGTCTATTGTTACACAATTTATTTCATTTTTGTGGCCCTGTTTGCTTTCTTTATTTAGTGAAAAGAAAATAAACAAAAAATGTTGCTGTCAACCACTATAAATTATTTTTTAAGTGGCATAAGCCATGAAAAATTAACTCTCATATTATTTCATACTGTTTTGAGTAGTTCGGGGAACTCTCTTGTTCTTGCTGTGGGAAACTGCCCCTAAAGGCGGAAGAATCAGCAAAGATCAAAGGTATAAGGATGCAGAAGGCAACGGAAATCACTGCAGTAAAGAGACATGATATGTATCCACAGGACATGTGGCCTGCAATTGAAAAGTGTTATGATGATCATTCCATTGGCAAAAGATTTGATATTGTGCCCCCATTTGGATCTACTAGAGGGGACTTCCATATGAAAGGTTATCATGAGAAGATGATACAACTGCCAACGAAGCGGATACATACCACGTGTTGGATAAAGGAATGTCAGAAGTTTGAACGCAGTAGGAAAGTTAGAAAGACTCAAAAGGGAATTGTAAAGGCTCAGTCTAGATACAGTGGGGGTCAGTGAGGCGAAATGGAAAGAAGATAAGAATTTCTGATGAGACAGATATAGGACAGTATAACAGCAGCAGAAAATGGTGTAACGTAACTAGTGTTCTTTACGAATAGGAAAGTAGGGCAGAGCGTGAGCTACTGTGGACAGTTCAGTGATACGATCCGACAGCAAACTACTCCTGAGAAAAATAGTTGAGGTACACATGCCAATGTCGAAAGTAGCAGATGAAGAGATAAAGTATATGAGAATATTGATAATTCAGTATGTAAAGGGACATGAAAATCTAATAATCATGGGCGACTGGAACATCGTGTTAGGTGAATCAATAGAAGAAAGGGTTATGGCAGAATACAGGCTACATTAGGATGAGAGAAAAGAATAACTCAGTTCCGCAATAAATTTCAGATGATAGTTGCGAATTCTTATTCAAGATTCACTACAGGAGGCAGTATACTTCCAAAAGACCGTGAGCCACTAAAAGATCCCAGCTGTGATTCTGAAAAATGACATTGGATTGTAAGGCGTACATTGGAGCAGCTAGGGACTTCAGATATAGAATGATAGGTGTAAGAGAATCGTACAGAAGGATCAGTGCAGATGGAAGTGGGATATCGAAGTACTGAGGAATGATGAGAGACCTTTGAAGTTCGCTGAGGATGTGGATACTTCGATAGTGAATATCACAATAGGCAGTTCTGTTGAAGACGAGTAGTTACAGAAAGGGCAGTCACAGTTGTTAGACATTCAGACACAAGTACTAGGAAGGCAACTCCAAAGAAAGCTTGGATAACAAAATAAATACTTCAGTTAATCAACAAAAGGAGGAAGTGCAAAAATGTTCAGATGAGGCGAGGAACATAGCAAAATAAATCACCTAGGAATCAAATAAATGGGAAGTTTAGGACAACCACGGAGAAACGTACGCAGGAAAAATGTGAAGAAATCGTAAAAGTAATGGTTGGAGGACTGACTCAGCGTATAGGAAAGTCAAAACAACCGTCAATGAAATCAAAAGAGATCAAATAAAGCATAACGGATAGATAACATTCCATCGGAAAATCGAGAAACATTGGGGTGAATAGCAACCTAATACCTATTTAAGTTGGTGTGTAGAACCTATGAGACTTGCGACATACCATCAGAATTTCGGAGAAACTTTATCCACGCAGTTCTAAAGACAGCGAGGTCAGATAGGTGCAAACATTATCTCACATTCATCTTCACATCTCATGCATTCAAGCTGCCGGTAAAAATAATGCACAGAAGAATAGGAAAGAAAATTGCGAAACTATTAGATGACAATAACTTTGGCTTTAGGAAAAGTAAAGCCAATAGAGAATCAATACTGAATTTGCACTTGATAATGGTATCAACACTTACGAAAAAAATCAAGAAACGCTAATGGGATATGTCGAACTAGAAAAAGTCTGCGGCAATGTAAAATCATGTAAGATGTTCTAAATTCTGAAAAAAATTAAAATAAGCTACAGGGTACGACGTGTAACACACAATATGTACAATGAACGAGAGCACAATAAATAAATTAAAAAGGATCCCAGAGGATACAATAAGAATGGAAGACCAAGTACAAAATGCTAGGATTAAAAATGATGGAAGACAGACATGCAGTCTTGGGCCCTTACTGCTCAACCTACACGTCGAAGAAACAATGACAGAAATGGAAGAAAGGTTAAAGAATGGGATTAATATTCAGGGCGAAATGATATCAATGATAAGATTCGCCGATAACATTGGTATCATCAGTGAACGTAAGTGGAATTACAGGATCTGTTGTTGAACGTAATGAACAGTGTAATGCGTACAGAATACGGATCGGGAGTAAACTAGAAAAAGACGAAAATAAAGAGAAGCAGCAAAAATGGGAATAGCGAGAAACCTAACGGCAAAATTCATTCTTACGAAGAAGATAAGGAATTCTGCTACCTAGGACGCAAAATAACCCATGACGGACGAAGCAAGGACGACGAGGGCATTCGTATCCAAGAGAAATCTACTGACAAAAACAGGTCTTAATTTGAGGAAGAAATTTCTGAGAATATGCGCGTGAGGCACAGCATTGAATGGTATTGAATGACAGGCAGTGCGAAAACCGAAGCAGAAGAGAGTTGACGTGTTTGAGATAAGGTGCTACAGAAGATTGATGGAAATCAGATGGACTGATAAAATAAGGAATGAGGAGGTTCTCCGTAGAATCGGCGAAGAAAGGAAAACATGGTTAATACTAACAAGAAGAACGGGCGGGATGCTAGGACGTTAAGGCATCAGGTAATAATCTCCATGGTACTGGAGGGAAGTGTTGAGGTTAAAAACTGTAGGGGAAGACAGGCATTGGAATGGATCCAGCGCAAGTGCTACTCTAAAGTGAAGAGTTTGGCGCAGGAGAGGAATTCGTAACAGACAGCATGAAACCAGTCAGAAGAATGATGACTCGAAATAGAATAGTTAAGGAACCATCTCACAGGTCAGCAATATAGATCCATCAGCATCCTTCCTCCACCCCTCTATCAACGTCTTATCAATGTCTCTTTTCTTATTGGCTGGAAACATAGTGTTATCCTATTGGCAGGACGCGTAGGACTTAGCCCTACCCACAATGCATATGCACATGCATCTTTCCTTCCCGCGATTTGACACCTTGGCAAATGTAACAATCCACAAGAAAACAGGTTTTAATGTGGCAACGTATGTGAATTACGATACAGTATGAGAGCAGTTAAGCAGACCAGATTAGGAGGCACTTGTACACTGAAGGTAGAGCGTGCAGCGGTGATATTGGTATGTTTACGGCAGGATATAGCCACCAGTACAGGCAACCCCTGCTCTGAGCACAGTACTACATGCGATACATTACGTCAGAAACTGTGACACCGTTGCTATCCTTTACAAGCCACATATTTCAGAACTTATGAGGTTTAGAAACGTGAAACCAAGTGTGTTACCACTAATTGTTCCTCTAGTTGTCATTTCGCAAGAATAAATATTATGCGCAGAACATCCATCATTCTGATACTGCATTATTTGACACTTTATAAGAGGTGGACCGATTCAAGTAAGGTACAGCTCAAACTATCCCCCCTTTAGGAGTGCCACCAATGAAATATGGGCCAATGATGTGTTGTCATACAATACCGTACCATAAATTAACACTCCACTGACGTAGTACGTGAGTCACACCATGATTACCGGCAGCGTGAGGTGCGTGCTTGAGTCTCAGGACGTGCGCTAGCTGTGCACTTCATTTATTTCAAGCGTCAACTTCGCTTCGCAATTTCTCGGGATGTAATTGACGTATTGCGATGCAACGAACGCCATTTCTTTGTGATTTTTCATGCTATTGATTGCCCAACGACCACGAGGCAGCCAACACTCACATACATGACCATTTGGCGACACCACACTGTATGAAATCATTTTCGACCTTTAGTTTGCAGGATAAACCCTCATTGTGGACAAACAAATTCGTAAGTGCTAATCCATAAAAGTCGTTCTATACTAGGAATTAACACTTGAATGCAATGTTTATCCAATGTATTGTATCTAGGAATCTTGAATAATGACATAAGTATGTCCGAATGGGTCGATGTCACGGTAAATGACATTTCCCAACAAGAACATGAAGTTGATATGATCTTCATATTAAACAAAATATCCCATTGGGAGCATCTTGTTGATCTTATTAAATGTGTGTGGACCGGTACTGACACAGGTATAATTCTATGTAAGTAACCATATTTATATTGGAGCGCATGTGATTCTTGTCTTTCATGTCCATTTTCTCTGGAATCATCACATTCAATACTTGTCTCTTTTATTTTATTTACAGGAATGTTCGAACTGCCAGGAGGGGATCTTACGTCAACAGCGTAGCCAAGACCACTATGATCACATCGTCCCAGACTGTTGACGTCACGACCACCTTGCCCTGGACCATACATGACAAGAACACCTTGCTTTAGACTGTCTATGTCTTCTAGTTGTAATAATCCTCTGGCTAGCAGCAAATGGGCATCAGGTACGCCACCCCACAGCTTTGCCTTACTCAGTGATTAGAGCCACATTTGGGGATAAAATCTTGTGGCTCATAGCGATAAGTTTAAGGTCCAGTAAAAATATCTGATTCATTTTCGAAATGCATGCGTACCTATGTTGGAACAGGAGCTTCTTAAAGTCATAAATCATATGTAGTATGCTGCTATTAAGTTCAGTGCAGTGTTATGGTGCAAGCTCACCTACCCCCAAAACACAACAATTACGATGAAGAACGAGCTATAGTGTGTGGTGTAACAGACGACAAGTGGTCTGTTGCATTCGCCGTCTATCGCCCCTGGCCTAACACAAATTCTAATTAAATGATAAAATTGAGTTGCGGGCTAGGATTGGTTAGTTATGTGCATAAATACTGCGGAAGTATTTGGTTTTTATATGTGCAGATAATTCAAACACCGAGCCAGTAACCGGCGCGGACTTTCGTTGGCGCGGCAAGTAGCGGGCCGCCACGGAGCAAACACAGTGAGGCTGATGACGTCGCTCCATCGAGGTCCAGAGTCGCGGCGGCGGGAGACTCCGAGGCGGTTGTTGGACTTCAGAGGAAAAGAAAAACGAAGAATGTATAATGAGGAACTTTGTGTATAACAGCGAAAGTAGGAAGAAGCAATTTAACGGCCGGGACGCAGTAGGCGGTACCTCAAGAGCCGACTGTACATAGGTATCAGAAATAAATCGCTGTAACTGTTGTAAGAAAGGAGTTCTGAATAAGAGTTATTACGAGAAGCAGTCAGACAGCGTCAGTTACTGGTGAATGATCGCCATAGGCGACATTTTCTTCATCAACTGTGCCGTCTCCTCTTTCACTCGACGAATTTAGTCAACATTAAGACAGAGCCGAACTACGCAAATAATAAAACTCATCAGTGGGGCGGGGACAGCACACATATGGGGGGGGGGGGGGGAATGGTGTGATTGCGTGGGGAACCTCAGCTGCAGAGTGGTTTGAAGATTTCATCTTGAGTTTCGTACAGGCCCATATACCCAAATGCAAGAACGTTCACTTGCATATGTTTGATCTATTAAATGGTGGGTCCTCTTACATCCCTCTTCCAGAAGATATATTTAAAAAAACAGGGAATTGTTAATGTGGAAAATAAAAACCACTTTTGCTCTATGTGGTCACCGAGCGAGGTGGCACAGTGGTTTGCACACTGGACTCGCATTCAGGAGGACGACTGTTCAAATCTGCATCCGGCCATCCTGATTTAGGTTTTCCATGATTTCTCTAAATCGCTCCAGATAAATTCCAGTATGGTTCCTTTGAAAGGGCACAGCCGATTATCTTACCCCTCCTTCCCTAACCCGATAGGACAAATGACCTCACTGTTTGGTCGCCTCCCCCAGGCAAACCAACAAATCTATGAGGTCACTTCCGGCCTGCGGTAGAAATTACAAGACAAATATAAAGTTTACAACTCACTACCAAATGCATAATGTTCACGGCCATTGTAAAATTGCTTCCATTGGTTTGCCTCTGAAACTCCAGCACATGACTAAATTTGAGAGGCAGAATCTTGATGCGTCTGTTCACATGTACAGCCTAAGAGAAATCAAGCTGGAGGAGCAGGAAGTTGTTAGAGCCCTCACTTCTCCAATTTCGCCAGTCAGTACCAGAAACAAGTAGATTTGAGTTTATTCGCTTGGGGGGGGGGGGGACGAGTAATATGGATGAAAACCATGTCTCAACTAATTCACCCCCAATTGTCAAAACATAAAGATATGTGGCACATTTGCCCCGAACCCATTTCATACGAATGAGTGATTAACAAAGCATTTTCTCAATCGCTCTATACATGACCCAGTGCGGATACGATTACTGAGGCGAATAATTTCTTAAAATATAGGACATTTTTCTACCAGGAACGATATGTATATTGATTCTGAGTGCCTTCTTATTCCCATGATGCACTGTGAGGGTGATCTGACTGCCTCACGTACCACCCTCACAGAATGACATGTACCACATGTCGCATATCAGGTTTATATTCATATGACTCAAGTCTTAAACATTTTGAATCATACATTGAGGAAAATCCTGTAAGATGGCTGTTCTTTGAGCTCAAAGAACTGCATGGTGACTTTATGTTATTTATCACAGCAACATTCCTATGACCATATCACAAGAAAATGTATCATTGTATGAGAGACCAGTTAACTGCTATATCTGTCGGCTGCCATTAGCTGAAGAAGTTGAAACTTCAAATACAGATAGTTGTCATCCAACTGACAAATTCTGCAGAGCAGCACACGATGCCTGCTACCTGAACTACCAACTACCATGGCACACAGCCATTTTTTTCACAATTTGAATTACATAATACTAATTTCCTTATCGAGCATTTGTTTGATTTTTTTCTTGAGCCATGATCGGAGTGGTGTGCTACCTCAGAGAATAGAAAAATATGTTTCGTTTTCTAAGAAAATCACCAACAACATTGCATAGGCCACACTATGATTCATACAAGCACACTTTCAGAAACTTGATGAAACCATAATAAGTGCAGAATATGGTCATGTGGTGAGAGTCTGGCAGGAGTTCTGCATCTCTGATTTAAGGGATTATGCGAACCTTTATGTGGACATGGATGTATACACACTTGCAGACATTTTTGAGACATTTTGGATTTATGGGTAGAGATATGTAGGACAGATCTTGCATTGTATTACACCCAATTAGGACTTTCAGAGAATGCATGCTCAAAATCACTGAAGTCAACTGTTAACATGTTGACATGCTGTTCTTTTCTGAGTGCAGGATTTGTGGGGAATTTTACCAATGCATTCTTAGGCACACCAAATGAAACAACCCACAAATGGGTCGTTTAAGGAATTTATACTGGCATGTCAAGCAACAATCACTGCCTATTGGAGTGTTCGCCTTCAGCTCATAGTGACACAGTAGGATTACATCATTCCTCAGATGTGCAGATGATATGACGGAGAATAGGTAGTGGGGTGAATAGGGTATATGTCAAGATTTTGAATGACATGTACAGCAATATGCCGCTATACCCAAATTGCCAGGTTCCATGAAACAGTTCCCTCCCCTAGTTAAAGATGGCGCTGGAGAATAAAAATAGATATACAACGCATTATAGAAACCTCAAGCAATGTCACAGTTTGCGAATGGAACTGACAGGAGTAACCCACTGTATTAAATTCGACCAGTCACTCTGGTTGAAAAAAATACAGTAACACCACTAACAAGACCTCTACGACGTGTGGCTCTGAGAAAGATTTTTACAAACTTAAAAGGAAAACAGCTTTTGGTAAAACAGTACAGGATGTTATAAAGAACCTCAAAATTCATTTAACAACGGAATGGTGTGGGCATTATGGCACACAAACTTGTATCACTGCGGCAAATTTAGATGGGCCACAATCTCCAACTAAGAATTCGTCAGTCTGGTGGTTGCTAAGGTTTCAGTAGAATTCACGATACCTTTTGATGTTGGTATGTATATACTGGATCTATCCAAACACCAAATGTATCACTTCCATTACGATTCGCCAGAACTCATTTGACATACCCAGAGCGACTTTATATCGATACGCAAAAGCTTCATCTGTCGGCCGAAGTGTTGCAATCCATATAAAATAATAAGTCTAATTGCCTTCGTAACAGT
The DNA here is from genome assembly GCF_023864275.1 of Schistocerca cancellata. Classification (NCBI taxonomy): domain Eukaryota; kingdom Metazoa; phylum Arthropoda; class Insecta; order Orthoptera; family Acrididae; genus Schistocerca; species Schistocerca cancellata. Next base: position 735,998,309 of record NC_064630.1, on the reverse strand, counting down.
CACTTTAACATTGCAACAGTGGCACAGAGAAAGAAATTGTAAGGTCTCTTTTCAACAACAACTGTACAATTTTATTGCGACCTTTTTTTTTAGAGATTCTCATTGGGAGCTGAACACATTGTAAAATATATTTGTTACCAAAGCACATATACACTGAAGAGCCAAAGAAACTGGTACACGTGCCAAATATCGTGTAGGGCTACCTCGAGCAAGCAGAAGTACCGAGCGAGGTGGCGCAGTGGTAGCACACTGGACTCGCATTCGGGAGGACGACGGTTCAATCCCGCGTCCGGCCATCCTGATTTAGGTTTTCCGTGATTTCCCTAAATCGCTCCAGGCAAATGCTGGGATGGTTCCTTTCAAAGGGCACGGCTGACTTCCTTCCCCATCCTTTCCTAATCCGATGAGACCGATGACCTCGCTGTTTGGTCTCTTCCTCCAAATAACCCCTCCCCCAAGCAGAAGTGCCGCAACATAACGTGGCATGGGCTCGACTAATATCTGAAGTTATGCTGGAGGGCATGAATCCTGCAGCGCTGTCCATAAATCCGTAAGAGTACGAGGGGGAGGAGGTCTCTGCTGAATTGCACGTTGCAAGGTATCCCAAATATGCCCAATAATGTTCATGTTTAGGGAGTTTGGTGGCCAGTGGCAACATGTTTCCAGTCGTCAACAGTCCAAAGTCTGTATTGACGGGCCCAGGTCAGGCGTAAAGCTATGTGCCGTGCAGTCATCGAGGGTACACGAGTGGGTCTTCCTCTCCGGAAACCCATATCGATGATGTTTCGTTGAATGGTTCGCTCGCCGACACTTGATGATGGCCCAACATTGAAATCTGCAGCAATTTGCGGATGGGTTCCACTTCAGTCTCGTTGAACGATTCTCTTCAGTCGTCGTTGGTCCCGCTCATGCAGGACCTTTTTCCGGCCGCAGCGATGTCGGAGATTTGATGTTTTACCGGATTCCTGATATTCACGGTACACGCGTGAAACGGTTGTACTGGAAAATCCCCACTTCATCGCTGCCTCGGAGATGATGTGTCCCATCGCTCGTGGACCGACTATAACACCACGTTCAAACTCACTTAAATCTTGATAACCTGCCATTGCAGCAGCAGTAAGCGATCTAACAACTGCGACAGGCACTAGTTATCTCACATAGGCATTGCCGACCGCAGCGTCGTATTCTGGCTGATTACACATCTCTCTATTTGAATACGCATGGCTATACTAGTTTCTTTGGCGCTTCAGTGCATATACAGGGTGAGTCACCTAACGTTACCGCTGGATATATTTCGTAAACCACATCAAATACTGACGAACCGATTCCACAGACCGAACGTGAGGAGAGGGGCTAGTGTAATTGTTTAATACAAACCATACAAAAATGCACGGAAGTATGTTTTTTAACACAAACCTAGGTTTTTTTAAAATGGAACCCCTTTAGTTTTGTTAGCACATCTGAACATATAAACAAATACGTAATTAGTGCCGTTTGTTGCATTGTAAAATGTTAATTACATCCGGAGATATTGTAACCTAAAGTTGAAGCTTGAGTGCCACTCCTCCGCTGTTCCATCGTGTGTATCGGAGAGCAACGAATTGCGTAGGGATCCAAAGGGAATGGTGATGGACCTTAGGTACAGAAGAGACTGGAACAGCACGTTAAGTCCACATGCTAACACCTTTTTATTGGTCTTTTTCACTGACGCACATGTACATTACCATGAGGGGTGAGGTACACGTACACACGTGGTTTCCGTTTTCAATTACGGAGTGGAATAGAGTGTGTCCCGAAATGTCAGGCGAACTGATGTTCAATGTGGTGGCCATCATTTGCTGCATACAATTTCAATCTCTGGTGTAATGAATGTCGTACACGCCGCAGTACGTCTGGTGTAATGTCGCCGCAGGCTGCCACAATACGTTGTTTCATATCCTCTGGGCTTGTAGGCACATCACGGTACACATTCTCCTTTAACGTACCCCACAGAAAGAAGTCCAGAGGTGTAAGATCAGGAGAACGGGCTGGCCAATTTATGCGTCCTCCAGGTCCTATGAAACGCCCGTCGAACATCCTGTCAAGGGTCAGCCTAGTGTGAATTGCAGAATGTGCAGGTGCACCATCATGCTGATACCACATACGTCGACGCGTTTCCAGTGGGACATTTTCGAGCAACTTTGGCAGATCAGTCTGTAGAAACGCGATGTATGTTGCAGTGCTCTCCGATACACACGATCGAACAGCGGAGGAGTGGTACTCAAGCGTCAACTTTAGGTTACAATATCTTCGGATGTAATTAACATTTCACTATGCAACAAACGGCACTGATTACGTATTTGTTTACATGTTCAGATGTGCTAACAAAACTAACGGTGTTCCATTTAAAAAAACCTAGGTTTGTGTTAAAAAACATACTTCCGTGCATTTTTGTATGGTTGGTATTAAACAGTTACACTAGCCCCTCTCCTCACGTTCGGTCTGTGGAATCGGTTCGTCAGTATTTGATGTGGTTTACGAAATATATCCAGCGGTAACGTTAGGTGACTCACCCTGTATACAGTGCCATAAATAAAAGTACGCCTGGAAAGATGACGTCGATTGATCCAATGACAGTTTATGCCAACCAACATATAGCGTAATAGGGTACCTACCACAACGCCATCTGTGTCTACCCTTTAATAGGGAATGGTCACAGCCAGAAGGCACAATGTGGTGCAGACGCTTGAAGCAAGCAGACGACGAGGCCACAGAGATACGAGCTTTCTATAGCCAAATGAGAGAGTTTGAAAGGGGTCAAATTGTGGCCTTCCAAGTGGCAGAATAGTCCTTTCGGAGAACTGGCAAACAAGTTCGACGCGCTACATCAGTTGTGCAACTATGCTGTTACCAGTGGTCACGTGAACATTCTCACACCCGTAGACGGGATTTGGATATCCACGCAGCACAGACGCCGGCCACGATCGTCGTATTGTAAGGGCAGCAGTAGCAGATCGTACAATTACCGCAGCACAGACAAGAGGGACTGTGAGCCCAGACATGTCAACCCGAACTGTTGCGAAGTGTTTATTTGCAGTGGAACTGTGGACACACACACACCTCTAGCCCATCTTTCACTCACGCCTTAACATCGAAGTTCACAGCTCGACCGATACCGTCACAGGATCACTTGCAAGACGGAATGACTCGCCATGGTCTTCAGCGATGAAAGCAGATTCTGCCTCCAAGCGTGTGATGGATGTTGACTCTTTCGATGTAGACAAGGCGAGCTCTGCCCGGCAGAGTGCATTCACCCAAGACACATTGGCCATACCCCAGGGCTTAAGGTACGGGGTGTGATGAGCTACAACTCTCGTTCAGCTTATGTTTATCTGGAGGTGACGCTAACCAGCGCTCAGTAAATGCAGAATGTTGTTACATCCGGTTTTTTGGTATATGATAATGCTGACCACACTCTGCCCGTGAACCTCGACGTGTTCTGTAAGATGTGTAGCAACTTCACTGTCCAGCACCACCTCTGAACCTGTCAGCTATTGAGCAAATGTGGGATGTGATGGGACAAGAAGTGACTCGAGTAACTTGTCAGCCAACTACTCTTACAGAACTACATGAACAGGTCGATCCAGGTGTGTCATAACATATCCCAGCACAGTATTCGCCATCTGTACGGTCTGATGGGTGCCAGAGTCAGCATCCGCATACCTGATGGAAACGAGATCGGAAAGCTGCAACAATAATAACACGTTTTCAAAAAAGAAACATTATTTATCACTCAGCCAACTTACTACAACAGTAAATTTACGTTATCTGAAGCACACATAAAGAGAATAAATCACAATTTTCCTCTTCATAATTCTACTTAATATGCCTGAGAGGCTTTCTCCACCCTGATTTCAGGTTCCAAATTGCAGCATGCATAAAATATCACGTATCAATTGTAATGTTCACGCCTATATTTTATTCAGAATAATATTTAAGAGAGCATTGTGTGTGGAATGTGAGTTAACATTAATCGTATGATATTCATAAAAAGAAATTCATCGTTATGAAATAATTAATAATTATTGCCAATACTGGAAAAAATAGAGTTTATATGTAACTGAAGTGTATCTTCTTTGTTTGAAATTTTATTTCATTGTAATTCCCGACCTATATAAAAGTTAAGTTTTCTGCTCCGATTCGAAGGAGCACAGCCATTAGCGCTATTGATCTTTAGCGTGGTTTTTTGGTAAATGCTGAATAATAAGCGATTAACATTGTGAAATATTTTCAAATTTTAATGCATATATTGAAGGTACAAAAAGATTTAATATGTATTATTTGTTAGTAGTAAAACAGGGCCTGAAGCAGAACCTGTAAGTGATTGTCTTACGTTAGCCGCCATCTTAGTGAAATATTGCAGCGACAGTTTTAAATTGATTTTCTATACAGTCATAAATGTTGTTGGTCATAATTGCGATAGTAATTGTGTATTGGTGGCCCAGGACCCACTCTGAGATAAAAAATTCCTGTGCAAACAGCATCTTACGTGATATAAATTCTTATCTGCTGATGTATGAAGCCTGGTGATTTCGTAACGACTTTCATGAAATATTTTGACAGGAAAAAATTCATTATTGTTGTGTGCGTGTGGTATGGTGCAACAAAACCGTTCATTTTGCTTAAACAGAAGTGTCGCCACCTCGAATAACAGTAGCGTTAAATTCGATAAACGATCTGCAACTAGTAAAGAGACTATTATACAACAGCACTGAAAATTGCTAAAAATCATTACTCTTGTTTAGTTCAGATTACTTATACATTTAGCTTGTTTGCTGGTTATACATATAATTTCTTTTTTGCATGAACTTAGTGCCATTTACATTGCTTGACGGGCAACATTGCTACACGTTCACAGGTGGAGATTTCTTTAACAAAATAGCGAACATTAGCCGGGAAACGCAATGATTAAATAAAACCTAACGTTACATTAATAATAATTAACTAGTTTTATTGTAATCGTGCTGAAATTGTACAACACAATCAAACCACACACGCCACATTGGCGCCCAACGTGGGGCCACAATACACAGCATATATTGTAATATTATATTTATTGTAATTGTTTACAGGTTTAGTGTACCATAACAAAATATTAATAGGTGTTTTATTCGTTTCTCACGTGCGTGTCTGATAAGAGAGAGATTACTGTAGAAATATATGGCATCTAAAGTGTTGCAAGCAGTAACTACAAGCAATTGAGTTGTCTACCCACCAATAACCGCTGCTGAGATAGGAGCAGATATTGAAGTTTATATTCCAGGTTTAAACACGCGCACACAGTGGACATTAATTACGTGTGAACTATTAAAAACAGCAACAGTTCAGTTAACTGATAACAGCCTTAAATATCAGTGCTTCAGTATTCAGGCTGCAAGTGTAATATTTTCAAATATAATTTTCCTGGTGGATATTTTGTGCACACATTTCACCCAATTAGCTATTATTATTTGTGTATGTGTTAGTTGTAAGACACGTTGTGAAATTTATTATTATCGTCAGTGATATATTTTTGTGCAATATTTGTGTCAAACATGATTAGACCGAAGAAGCAATTAAAGTCGAATGCGTATGCTGATGCAGAAATGACATCAGACCCTCAAATAGTTCAATCTTCCCAAGCTTCAGTGCAAGTCCTTGATAATGTAAATATAGTTGATAACGATTTATTACCTGATATTCCGAGCGAAAATTAAACTGAGGCGTTGTCAACACAGACGGACATTCCTGCAGTTAAACCTTTAGAAGTGAATGATAACATTTCTACCGGGCAAGGGGCAGAAATCAGCAATTCTCACGCTTTGCCACTAACGGATAGTAAAATGCTAGCATTATTATTTAAAAAGTTCAATATCATGGAACAGTAAAAGGAAAAGCGTAGGCAAGAAAAGGCGATAAAAAACAACGTGAGCTCAAGCAGCAGAAGCAAACGGCTATAGAACAGCCACGTGAGCTCAGGGAACAGGAGCGTGATTCATGGAACAAATAAACAATATTTTTATAAAACGAAATAAGAAAACTGACCAGAGAATTAATCAGGTGTTAGTCGATCGCTATAAAGCATTTATGACGCATTTCAACAAAGAAATCAATGCAATAAAGACTAGTATTAAACAGTTGGCAAACATACCAACTCAAGTGAATGACCTTCAGACCGAATTAGATAAGTTAGAAACGCAGTTCAAATCTTTGACTACTTGTGTGGAGTCAGTACGGAATGATACCCCACAGAAGTACAGAAACAATTCCGAACGGAAGTAGCCAAGGCATTGAACATTGAAAATCACAATCTTGAAACAGTATCAGCACACAGCAACGAGGACGCAGGTACTGACAGGAAAAAGAACATTGAAAATTTGCCGACAACCGCTGCTGCAGGCATAATAGACCAAGTTTCGGTAATCCATTTGTATTACCCCAGCGATTTGTTTCGCCAAGAAACCCGAATTATGAAGCAGTTAGTACACCGCCTGCTAATGATAACTCGATACACTTACGAACATTAATGCGTGGAGAGAGCCTGATCAAACACCTGCGATTCCAAGTATTCAACGAGGAAATTAAAAGGGATATTCATCCCGTAGTTTTTATTAGAAACTTTAGAAGTGTTCTTCCAAAGTCTTGGACGGTGGAACAGAATATCCAGTTTGTGGTTTCACACATTTCCGGTGGCGCATCGCTCTGGGCGTTGAACGTAGCAGAAACATGCAAAACATTTAACGAATTTGAGAAGGCGTTTCTCGACCAGTTCTGGTCCGTGTCGACTCACGAACGACAAAGGAAGATTTATACAACGCAGAAATATATAACCCGAAGACAGGCTCTTTGAGAAAATATTTTCAAATATATATTAATATGACAAGGTACTGGAATGAACCAGTAACCACACCAGACTTGTTACGAGTACTGAAGGCTAGATTGCCAATAGATACTAGAGACAAACTGTTTAACGTCACAGATACCGATCTTAAGGAACTTTTATCTGTGGTAGACTCGTTGGACTTAGTCCAAGAAGAGGCCAGAAAGAATTCTGACGCAATAAATAGTGCCAACCGTTCTAACGAAAAGGTTCCTGGAACGGAAGCAATGGAAAAAGGGGCGAAGGCAGTCACAAGAAAAACAAAAACAAAACCTATGGCAATGGAAATTATAGTAATAGTAAAAATCATTACAACCAAAAATCTGATTATTTCTGTAGTAATAATAGTTACCAGGAAACCAATGATTACCAGCACCGGAATGCTAATCAAAGGCAATATAGTAATGAAAAAGCCAACAATAATAATAATGCTAGTCGTGAAAGACGAAATGAAAATAAATCGGACAGTCCGTATAAGGATAAACCAAAAAACATGCATGGTGACAATGAATATTGGAAACAATCGGGGCCAAGTCATTGGCAGTCGCAACAAAATTTTATGAATTCGGGTCAGCCAGTATATTACGTACAGGCTATACCCGTACCGAATAACCAGTATTCACAATGGTGGGACCCGAGTAGACCATCTCCGACTGTAGAATCACAAAATGTGAAAATAGTGGAGGTATCCTCGGAGCCGAAACAGAATATACCAAACTCAACAAACTAATCTCGATCCCTGTAGGCCTTCACCAGGAGACCGAGACTAAGAATGAAGGCAATAGGTCTACGCGAGAGAACGTCAATATGATTCACTATGAGGATGGTAAGAAAATCTAAGATGAACTCTATCAAGAATCTGCCGTCTATGATACGGAGGAAAAGAAAAGTATTCAGGCGAGTATCATGGAACCATCAGTGGTGTAATAACCATTATCCTCCTCGACACAGGTAACGCAAGTAAAAAGACTGTCGATTTTGCCTGTTACGAACTGCAACGTTATAGGAGCGGTGGGAAAGAAGGCACAAAAAATAAAGTACCAGACACAGGTTGAGGTTTCCTTTGGAAATGATAGCGTTATATTCACGTTCCTATTAATGGAAAACTTAACAATGCCGGTGCTACTGGACCTTGAGTTTTTACGGGACAGAGATGTTATTACAGGTCTCGCCCGGAGAACGTGTGTACGTAAGTACCGGCAGCGACCAATAACGGTGAATCTGAATCGGGAGTTCGGTACGTGCCTTCGGCTGACAAGAGGATTAGACGTATTTTTCGGCAAACAAAAATTGTTGGTGTTAGAGTATGATCAGCCACAGAAGTGTCATACTAACCGAAACATTGGTGCCCCCCAATACCGTGAATGACAACGGCGCAACGATAGAGGAGAAGGTGAAGAGGCATCTTGCATTGACGGTTCAAAATGGTTCAAATGGCTCTGAGCACTATGGGACTTAACTTCTAAGGTCATCAGTCCCCTAGAACTTAGAACTACTTAAACCTAACTAATCTAAGGACATCACACACATCCATGCCTAGGGCAGGATTCGAACCTGCGACTGTAGCGGTCGCCCGGCTCCAGACTGTAGCGCCTAGAACCGCTCGGCCACTCTGGCCGGCTTGACGGTTCACAGGCTGGACAATTAACAAAATTGTTATTCAGGTACCATGAAGTATTTGTAGGTAGACCAGGTATCATAAAAGATTATGTTTATGATATGAAAGTCTATTCCTATAAGATCTATTGCAGAGCTTCGTACTCGGTCCCCTGGAAAAAGAAAAATGAAGTAATGAAGGAAAAATGCTCGACTGGGGAATTATTTAAACATCAAATTCACCATATAGTAGCCCACTGCTGGACATAACCAAAACAGATAGAAGTATAAGTTTAGTTCTCGACACACGAGAAATCAACACGATTATTGTACCAGTGCGAACGAGGCTTGAAAACCTCGACGAGCAAATTTAGTTCTTTGATGAGAAATATATGACTTGGCTTGATTTGCGTTCATTGTTTTGGCAGATCCTATTACCTAACGAATTTAGACAGTATACTGCTTTTTTATCTGGGGGCCGAAACTACCAATTCTGTGTTCTTTCCTTTAACTTGAATATTAGTGCTGGTATGTTCATAGCAGCCTATGATAATATACTAGGATTCGAGCTATTAGATCAGGTCACAGAATATGTGGATGACGTTTCGCTAGTGACAGACACTCGGGAAGAACACCTTGAAGTATTACAGAGTGTGCTGGACTAATTTCTAGCAAGGGGAGTAACTGTAAATTTAAAAAAAAAATTCTAGTTTACTCGACAAGAAATAAAATTCTTAGGTCACATGATATCGTAGATATATAAATAGTAATTTTTTCTTAATGCAGGGCCACAGTCATTATGTATTTCTTTAAAGTCAGTACCGCTATTAGACTGTTGCTTATTTACAGTGTTACATTTACACTTACACAATGATGACTTCGGCTTCAAAGTGCCAGTATGAAGTGTTTTCTGAAAGCAGGTTACACAATAACAAGGAAATACATAACAAGTGATATAACCACATAAGAATTCCATATTTGTAATGCTTATTTACAAGTGTTGTAAATTGCCTAAAATGGCATACTGTCGTATTAAAATACACTATTAGTCACATTGTCTAAGAGTCGATATTTCTGGCAGAGCCTACTGCTTTGTTTCGTTACTGTGTACATCATCTTGACTGAATGACAGTTGGCTAAGTGTCAAATTGTCTTGATCAAAGAAATTCCTGTTACAAACAGATGACTTTTTTTTAACCCTTGGACTCAGTGGCCGGTAGAATAGGAAAAGTCAGGAGCAATTTATTTTCTTTGGTAGTTGTTACATCTTTGCAGTACCTGTTTATGTTAGTATACAATGAAGTTGCCTGCTCATAAACATAAACAGCAACAAACCTCTGGATAATATTCGATGCATCCATAAATATAGCAGTCCAGCTAGTCATTGACGTTGTTTAAAGTACATTTTAGTAGGTAAATATACAGCTTTGTACGTGAAGTTAACACATGGCCAATTATAAGTTGCGTAATTTTGCCACAATTCATAATTAATACAATACAGGGCAATTACTTATTCTACTCACTCATTAATTAACCAGTGATGTTTGAAGGGATATTTATGATCTACATATCATCAGGCATGTACATCCTGTTATACAGGGTGTTACAAAAAGGTACGGCCAAACTTTCAGGAAACATTCCTCACACACAAAGAAAGAAAATATATTATGTGGACATGTGTCCGGAAACGCTTACTTTCCGTGTTAAAGCTCATTTTATTACTTCTCTTCAAATCACATTAATCATGGAATGGAAACACACAGCAACAGAACGTACCAGCGTGACATCAAACACTTTGTTACAGGAAATGTTCAAAATGTCCTCCGTTACCGAGGAGACATGCATCCACCCTCCATCGCATGGAATCCCTGATGCGCTGATGCAGCCCTGGAGAATGGCGTATTGTATCACAGCCGTCCACAATACGAGCACGAAGAGTCTCTACATTTGGTACTGGGGTTGCGTAGGCAAGAGCTTTCAAATGCCCCCATAAATGAAAGTCAAGAGGGTTGAGGTCAGGAGAGCGTGGAGGCCATGGATTTGGTCCGCCTCTACCAATCCATCGGCCACCGAATCTGTTGTTGAGAAGCGTACAAACACTTCGACTGAAATGTGCAGGAGCTCCATCGTGCATGAACCACATGTTGTGTCGTACTTGTAAAGGCACATGTTCTAGCATCACAGGTAGAGTATCCCGTATGAAATCATGATAACGTGCCCCATTGAGCGTAGGTGGAAGAACATGGGGCCCAATCAAGACATCACCAACAAAGCCTGCCCAAACGTTCACAGAAAATCTGTGTTGATGACGTGATTCCACAATTGCGTGCGGATTCTCGTCAGCCCACACATGTTGATTGTGAAAATTTACAATTTGATCACGTCGGAATGAAGCCTCATCCGCAAAGAGAACATTTGCACTGAAATGAGTATTGACACATTGTTGGATGAACCATTCGCAGAAGTGTACCCGTGGAGGCCAATCAGCTGCTGATAGTGCCTGCGCACGCTGTACATGGTACGGAAACAACTGGTTCTCCCGTAGCACTCTCCACACAGTGACGTGGTCAACGTTACCTTTTACAGCAGCAACTTCTCTGACGCTGACATTAGGGTTATCGTCAACTGCACGAAGAATTGCCTCGTCCATTGCAGGTGTCCTCGTCGTTCTAGGTCTTCCCCAGTCGCGAGTCATAGGCTGGAATGTTCCGTGCTCCCTAAGACGCCGATCAATTGCTTCGAACGTCTTCCTGTCGGGACACCTTCGTTCTGGAAATCTGTCTCGATACAAACGTACCGCGCCACGGCTATTGACCCGTGCTTATCTACACATCAAATGGGCATCTGCCAACTCCGCATTTGTAAACATTCCACTGACTGCAAAACCACGTTCGTGATGAACACTAACCTGTTGATACTACGTACTGATGTGCTTGATACTAGTACTGTAGAGCAATGAGTCGCATGTCAACACAAGCACCGAGGTCAACATTACCTTCCTTCAATTGGGCCAACTGGCGGTGAATCGAGGAAGTACAGTACATACTGACGAAACTAAGGTTGGTTGGTTGTTTCGGGGAAGGAGACCAGACAGCGAGGTCATCGGTCTCAGCGGATTAGGGAAGGACGGGGAAGGAAGTCGGCCGTGGCCTTTGAAAGGAACCATCCCGGCATTTGCCTGGAGCGATTTAGGGAAATCACAAACGAAACTAAAATGAGCTCTAACATGGAAATTAAGCGTTTCCGGACACATGTTCACATAACACCTTTTCTTTATTTGTGTGTGAGGAATGTTTCCTGAAAGTTTGGCCGTACCTTTTTGTAACACCTTGTACGTGGAAGAACATTACTTAGGAATAAGTGCAAATAACACAGGTATGTGAAACATGTATATAAAAGCATTCAAACAAATAAAAGAATCAAAAGATCTCATGTTAAACAGCACATTTAAATTTAACATAATATAGAGAGTAGGGATATCCTAGTATTTGTTAATGGTTGATGAGATACAATTACAAACGTGAGTGCAGCGTGCTATTGATACATATGGCTGCAATCTTGGTGCTATAAATCTTATTTACATGTTATAGTAGTGAGATCTTATTTATATGATCTAAAGATGACATAGTAATGTTAACAACTTAATCAGCTACCACATATGAAAGCCCCAAGAGGGTTAATTCCTATTTCTTAACAACAAAGATAAATGTAACATTATTGATCATGGCTACTTCTTAGAGAGGTAATAAACAATTGAGAAGAAACACAAGGTCAAGAATACTATGAATCATTCATTGAAGATTGAAGACTATAGGCATATGGAGCGTAAGTGTAACGGGGGGTGGGGGTGTTGTAGAAGGATGAATGGAGGGTTTATAAAATGACTAATGAAATGAAGAAGCTATTATAGTGGGGGGGGGGGATAAAAGAAGTAACTATGATCAATAATGTTACGTTTATTTTTCTTGTTAAGAAATAGGAATTAACCCACTTGGGGCTTTCATATTTGGTAGCCGATTGAGTTGTTAAGATTACTATGTCATCTTTGCATCATATAAATGTCACTACTATAACACGTAAATGTTTTCTGTAGTTCAACCACGCCTAGACGGTGAATAGCGCGGTTCGATCGCGTCTGCATTGTTGCTTTGTACCAAAGCGATGTTGTTCGGACAAGGAGGAGATACAGAGAGGAACTGTCGATGACTTTCCTCGTTCAGGCCGCCCAAGGGCTACTACTGCAGTGGATGACCGCTACCTACGGATTATGGCTCGGAAGAATCCTTACTGTAAGGCCACCATGTTGAATAATGCTTTTCGTGCAGCCACAGGGCGTCGAGTTACGATTCAAATTGTGCGCAGTAGGCTTTGTGATGCGCAACTTCACCCCGGCGTCCATGGCGAGGTCCATCTTGGCAACCACAACACCATGCATCGCGGTTCAGATGGGCCCAACAACATGCCGAATGGACCGCTCAGGATTGGCATCACGTTCTCTTCGCCGATGAGTGTCGCACGTACCTTCAACCAGACAATCGTCGGAGACGTATTTGGATGCAACCTGGTCAGACTGGACGCCTTAGACACACTGTCCAGCTAGTGCAGCAAGGTGAAGGTTCCCTCCTGTTTTGGGGTGTCATTATGTGGGGCTGACATACGCCGCTGGTGGTCATGGAAGACGCCGCAACGGCTGTTCGATACGTGAATGCCATCCTCCGACCGATAGTGCAACCATATCAGTAGCACAATGGCGAGGCATTCGTCTTCATGGACGACAATTCGCGCCCCCATCGTGTACGTCTTGTGAATGACTTCCTTCAGGACATCGCTCGACTAGAGTGGCCAGCATGTTGAAAAGAGCTGTTGAAAAGGGCTGTTGTTGTACGACGTGACCCACCAACCACTCTGAGGGATCTACGCCGAATCACCATTGAGGAGTGGGACAATCTGGACCAACAGTGCCTTGACGAACTTGTAGATAGTACGTTATGACGATTAAAGGCATGCATCAGTGCGAGAGGACGTACTATTGGGTATCAGAGGTACTGGTATGTACATCAATCTGGACCACCACCTCTGAAGGTCTCACTGTATGGTGGTACAACATGCAATGTGTGGTTTTCATGAGCAATAAAATGGTAGGAAATGTTGTTTATGTTGATCTCTATTCCAATTTTCTGTACAGGTTCCCGAACTCTCGGAACCGAGGTGATGACAGACTTTTTTTTAATGTGTGTATATAGATACCGTGTTTATTCATATATGATGTAAAATGAGTCATGAATGTTTCTATGAATCTCACCGATGTAAACGCACACACGCGACAGGTTTTAATTGTGTGTGAGTTCACGTGTTTGTGTGTAACCGGATTCGCTCTGTATGGAGCATTTTCCTGTTGTGTGCTGTTTTGGGTACGTTGTTCCTTACGCAGTTGTCTTTGCCGTTTGCTTCCATGAGCTTTCCTCTTGTTGGGTGAACCGAACATGGACATATGTCCCATAATCTGGTAATAATTCTAACAAGAACATGAATCAATGAGTATAAATGAACATAAATATTTAAAATATATGTCATCAAATATGGAAATTTACTAGTATGTACACAGTTCTGTGATGATCCTATGATCAGAATAATGTAGAGGATTCTAACAGTCATCATTTTTACAATATATTATCTTTGTTATGGTTCTACAATATGGAACAATGTGAACATAAACAAAAATCATTACTTTGTAAAATGTCAATTGTACAGAAGATTGTCTGTTACGTGGTTTATGAAACACTAGTAGCAGTCAGAACAGTGAAGTGTGCCTCACAAGACCTATGAAATTCTAGCGGACGCGTGAAAAATGTGTTTTCTTTTAAGGAAAGTGGTGAACAGTCATTATAGCTGTGATCATTGAAGATATGAACGCTCATAGAGTGTTAATGTTTGCAGCAACGACATGGACGTTGAAAAACTGTGAACAGTATAAAAATTGATGTAAAATTTCAGACCTCAAATAAAGCTGTTACGAGTGATCTCCACGTGTCAAACAAATGTTATGAGACAGACTGTGTAGCCAGCTGCCAAGCAACAATAAGATGCAACGCTAGCTGCGCAGTGCTCTCGGAAATGTTTGCTTACTGCAGTAAATAAACAGAGCACACAATGGAAACCAGAATGAAAAACGGTGCAGTGTCGTACATGTGCATAGTTAATTAAAGTTGACAATGAATCACTACATTCAAAACAACAGTGTTAAGATGCAGGACATCGCCCAAAAACAAACTGTATGAATCCGTGTGAATGAAAGTGAACTTGAAACTAACACTTCTTGCACAGGATGAATATAATAATTACCTTGTTACTGATACCCCTTTTCGATATTTCATGTAGCTTCCTTGTACGAGAGGGACGTGGAAAGAGCGAAGCAGGACCTGCTGCAGTAATACTTCCAGACAGCAACAGATCCAGACCATGGTGCGACCGATGGCAGCCAAAGCTCCATCAACGGGGACGGGGGCGTTCCAGCAGCGGCCTCCACCTACCTTCGATGCAGCGGCTTGGCGCGGGGGCTGCTACACGACGTTGTCGGGGAACTTTTGTTATTTTCAACTGCGCGAACTTTTAATTTTCGTGTTAAACCTCGTTGAAAGAATCTCTTGACCTCTGTTACAACTAAACACAAACATAAACACTCGTGTTCAAACTATTATCTGTTATAATCATGTCATACCTGACACATAAGAGTAGGTAATTGTATTTTTTTGAAGCCCCTTGGACGGTTTTTTCCCGGATCCCATGAGCCAAGATGGGGGGTTATTAGTTAATTCGGGACGTCTCCGCCGCATTTTCCTAAATTTTACAGTTACTGAAGTCATTTTCACAATCACATCAACACTAATTGTTCCATGAGTTACTCATTGTTATAGCTGAATGTTTGCATGATGAGAACAGTGTGTTACTGAAGTGAAATTGAACAATAAGCAATGTGGGTATGGTGGTCTGATAAAAAAGACTACAATACATAAACTAGCTGTTTTTCTTATTCCAAGGGGCAATGTAATATCCACGCTTATATTTTATTCAGAATAATATTCACGACAGCATTGTGCGTGGAATGTGAATGAACATTAATCGTATTCTCGTGAAATTAATACAATGAACTTCATCGTTAATAAAATAATAAATAATTATTGCCAATAGCATAGTTTAATATTTTGTACAAAATTATATTTCAGAAAATACCCTTGCATAAAGGTAATGAAAATTTCAATCTTTTGTGATCTATGAATCTTCTAGAAAAATCGTTCTTCTTGTTCGAACCGTCGTACTGATAGGATGTGATTGATGTCTCGTAATACAAAGGTCTGTGAAAACTGTATTAAGTTGCTGATTTAGTATCTGAAAAATAGGGTTTATGTGTCATTGAAATGAATCTTCTTTGTTTAGAGTTTTATTTCATTGTAATTCTCGTCGTATATAAATGTTAAGTTTTCTGCTCAGATACAAAGGAGCGCAGCGATTAGCGCTACTGATCTACAGTGCGGTTTATTGGTAAATGCTGAATAATAAGCGATTAACATTGAGAAATATTTTCAAATGTTAATGCATATAGTGAAGGTACAAAAAGATTTAATATATATTATTTGTTAGTAGTAAAACAGGGCCTGAAGCAGAATCGATAAGTGATTGTCTTATGTTAGCCGCCATCTTAGTGAAATATTGCAGCGGCAGTTTTAAATTGATTTTCTATAGTCATAAATACTGTTGGTCGTAATTGCGATAGTAATTGTGTGTTTTGATGGCCCAGAACCCACTCTGAGGTAATAAATTCCAGTGCAAACAGCATCTTACTTCATATAAATTCTTATCTGCTGATGTATGAAGCGTAGTTATTTCGTAACGACTTTCATGAAATATTTTGACAGGAAAAAATACATTAGTGTTGTGTGCGTGTGATACTATGTGCCAAAACTGTTCATTTTGCTTAAAGAAAAGTGTCACCAACTTGAATAACGACCTGCAACTAGTAAAGAGACTATTATACAACAGCACTGAAAATTACTAAAAATTATTACTCTTGTTTAGTTCAGATTACTTATCATACATTTAGCTTGTTTGCTGGTCATATATGATTACTTTTCTGCATGAACTCAGTGCCATTTACTAATTGACAGACAACATTGCTACACGTTCCCAGGTGGAGATTTTTTTATCAAAGTAACGATCATTAGCCGGGATAAGGAATGATTAAATAAAAACTCATGTTACATTAATAATAATTTACTAGTTTTGTTGTATTCTTGCTGAAATTGAACAACACGCAATCAAACCGTGCACTCCACACGATGAAACCTTCTTGCTGCCTTTCACATACACAATTTTGTCTGTATGATCAAATATTTGAGGCAATCAGCATGTCTTGGTAAGATATCCTGAGTTCGTCCCATTGTATTTCATGGTAATTACAAATCAACCAAAATGCAGTTTTTCATGTCTTTGCCCATTTCACGTATCTGAATGATTTTGGTGACATAGGTTTCACAGCGGACATTGTGATAACATGTCTGAAATTTTTTTGACTGTGATGAAAGCAAGATACTTAAATACGAACTATCCACATATATCACAGGAGCCTTGTGTGTTTACAACGACGTTTATACTTTGAGATGCCATCATGAAATGCTTTAGATGTGGTCCTATACCTATTCATTTATACAACATGTTGCACAATTCCTGTGAGCAACGAATAATTAATTACATCATCATCTAGAGTTAATCCATACACTGCAGTGTCTGGGGAAATTTTCTGATAATTCAAATTCGATACAAACATTTGTCAGCCCTGATTTGACAGTTTCATTCTGTTTTGAATAATCTGTCGGATTCTGGGTGGTAATTTCTGTAATTTCTTTGGGCTGACATGACATTCCAATTCATCTTCTTTAACACCCTCACAGTACGAAGACCAAAACTTTATTTTATGTCAGAAAGTAGGCTGCAAACGTTACTACTCCTGTCCAGCTGTAAATCATCATATGGAAAGAACTCTGAATTAAGTGGAACTTTAGCATCAGTTAGCTTAAAATTACTGAAGTCACTTCAATCACTTTTCAGGCTCCCCTTCTAGTCAGTATACAGTACTATTATAATGAATATAGACATTTCTAATTGAACAGTTGTTTTAATAGCCAATGTTGTTCCAGATGTAGTCGGTAATATCGGTTATTCAGACAGTTCCCATGAATGATTCTATTGTTGGTTACCGAAATACGAGGCATTTTCAGTACTAATTTGTCAAACGCAGTTTTATTCTCTTCTCAATCACCTTGCTGTACCTGAACGTATGAGTTATTATTTATTGCCCTTTGTACCAGAAGTAGTTCTTACTTTTCATTCGTGATAATATGCTTCATTGCTAGTTTTTTGATATATTTCAAGACTAATCAATGCAATATGCCATTTCTTCTTGCTTAAATCAGGTGGTGGAAAGTGATTTACCCATAGAACTGATTTTCATTCTTTTAAAGTTAGATTTTTTGACATCATATCGAAACCTCAACGCCGGCCGATGTGGCCGAGCGGTTCTAGGCGCTACAGTCTGGAACCGCGAGACCGCTACCGCCGCAGGTTCGAATCCTGCCTCGGGCATGGATGTGTGTGATGTCCTTAGGTTAGTTAGGTTTAAGTAGTTCTAAGTTCTAGGGAACTGATGACCTCAGAAGTTGAGTCCCATAGTGCTCAGAGCCATTTGAACCATGTTGAAACGTCAACTGACACAGTGATGTGCAGGATGCTTGTTTTTATAAATCTCCAAATGAATGAAAGTAGTAGATGGTATTCCAGTTCTTGTTTATCATGTCCAAACACATACAAGTGATTCTTTCATTTTTTACTTATAAACTCCTACATATAGTTGGAAATGTGAACATGCTTAAACAAGAACATAGTGCTGTGTCTACATATAGCGTAGTGTGTTCAGGCATATTTCCATATAGTTCAGCGACGATTTCTTCCAACAGACGCAACGTTTGGCGTGCTAACTTCACAAGCTTGGTCCACATTTTCTGGTAGACAGTCCAATGACATTTTATCGCATTTTACTGTTGTGCCAGTAGTTTACTGGTCGCTTCGCATGTTGCGTGGGAGTATTGTTCACATTTGATGTTTTCACTAGTGAACTATTATTCTTTTTCTAATTAAAGTGTTTCGATTGTATGAACAGACTGTGTAGTCGTCTAATATAGTTGTTTGCCTGTTTTCCCATTAAGTTTACTGTTTGACGTGTAAGCACAATCATTTCCGTTTTATCTTCTAGATTTCCTTTTATAAAATGTAAACTAAGTTTTTATGCATTTGAGTATAAAGAAGAAACTTCTTTGAATTTACGTATACTGACAAACTGCGGCGACATCTAGCGGGCATGCCTGTGCAAGTAGGCTGTTTATGTTTTCTTTATGTAAGTAGGCTGTTTATGTTTTCTTATTGGCAGTGTTACGTAGCGCTCTATATGAAAATCACTGGCTGTGCTGTGTGCAGTCTGTGGCTAGTTTGCATTGTTGTCTGCCATTGTAGTGTTGGGCAGCGGCAGCTGGATGTGAACAGCACGTAGCGTTGCGCAGTTGGAGGTGAGCCGCCAGCAGTGGTGGATGTGGGGAGAGAGATGGCGGAGTTTTGTAATTTGTCATGAACTGCTATATGTATTATGACCATTAAGGTAAATACATTGTTTGTTCTCTATTAATATCTTTCATTTGCTAACTATCCCTATCAGTAGTTAGTGCCTTCCGTAGTTTGAATCTTTTATTTAGCTGGCAGTAGTGGCGCTCGCTGTATTGCAGTAGTTCGAGTAATGAAGATTTTTGTGAGGTAAGTGATTTCTGAAAGGTGTAGTTTAATGTTACTCAGGGCCATTCTTTTGCAGGGATCTTTGATAGTCAGATTGTGTTGCGCTAAAAATATTGTGTGTCAGTTTAAGCACAGTCGTGTACAATTGTTCTAAAGGGACGATTCATATGTCGACCCTTAGCCGAGCATACCTCACTGGAATTTTCTGATTTTTTCTTGTAGTTTGTGTAATTAGTGTAGCTTTTGTTTATTGCTAGCGCGTAATTATAGAGAGAATTTCCTTGGTAGTTGTGGTTTTTCATTGTTGCACAGTAAAACAGTTGTGGCAAGCATGTAGATTTGCACCAAGTATTTCGCAGCTGCAATTAACTAGATATTATTTTCAGTGCTATGTTAATGTGCTCTCTTATTTTTGCTCTTCAAATTGTCACAATAATGGCGTGTGAAAAACGTAACACTAGGCTCCAAAGTAAACTGAGAAATAATAGTGACGACGAGCATAGCTTATCAGCACCACTGTGTAGTGAATTAACAGACATTCCAAGTAGTAATTTGGTAATTGTGCATAGGGAAATGGAGCGGGCGGCAAATAATGGCGCAGACAGTGAAACAGGGAAGCATTATCGATCGATCGGTCGGCAACAGCTCGCCTCAGGAATCCGAAATGACAGGACACAATTTTACAAATACTGTAGATTAAGGTTTTGCGTCCTCACCGTTTTCTCAAATAAGTCAAGACACATTTTCAGCTTGTCAAAATGTGAATGTTGCCGGTGCAAATGCACTGCCGAAAAGCGTAGAGGAACAGATTCCAGACACTAATGCATTGTTATTACAACTAATGCAACAAATGGAACAAAATCAGAGACAAACACAGCTAAAGCTTCAAAAGTTAGACACAATGGTACAAAATCTTCAAAAGTTAGACACAATGGAACAAAATCTTCGAAAGTTAGACACAATGGAACAACATCAGAGACAAACACAGCAACAGTTAGACGCAATGGAACAAAATCTTCACACCACGCTTGAACAAACACGTGAAGATTTAACTACTGAGTTACATAAAATAGAATCGAAATGTCAAAAAGTCTGTAATGACGTAAAAACACAAATTTGTGAGCATTTCCAACCTATTTTTTCGCGTCATGAAAATGCATTACAGAATCACGAAGCAGCCATAAAAGAACTGCAAACTATTGTTCATGAAAATCATAAGACCTTGCAAGCTAAAATGGACTTAGTTGCATCTACCGATTCGGTTACGCAACTTGCAAAAACTCAGAAAAACTTAAAGGACACAGTAGATACTCTGAAAATTGGTTCATAAAGACACATGGAGCAAATTTGTTCATTACCAGAGAAAGTAGCCGAACTTTCGGATCAGGTCACTAACTTATCTACGAAGGTAGATGATAATCTGAATGACACAAAACCGGTAGTCTTTAATGACACAGAAGAGTGCGAACAAATTAGGAAACTGAAACAAAATCTGAATCAAATTAATACGCAACACAAAAGAGAAATCCGGGAAGTACAAGATCAGCTGACACAGGTAATACAAGAATTATGTATTTCAGAGGACATTCGCGCTCCAATACGGGAAGAGGGACATAGAAATACGGAACAGCCACAAAATAAAAACACAGGGCATTTCGGAAGTTATGAAAGAAATTTGCAATGTGCACCGAATTTTGAGATGGAACCGCCGACACGACGTAACAATGACCGATATGCTACTCGCCGACACGATGATTTTGACTATAAGCTGTTCATTACTACACGTAAATTCAAAACGTTTAAGAATTCTGCCAACGACATTCATCCACAAGCGTGGCTCCATCAATTCTCTCATTGTTTTCCTCCCAACTGGTCATTGGAGCACAGGTTAGAATTTATGTGTGGCTACTTGGAGAATGAACCAGCTGTAAGAATGCGATCGGTCATTCACGATTGTCACAGTGAAGGAGAATTTTACCATGCGCTCCTCTCAGCATATTGGTCACAAGCTACACAAGACCAAGTAAAACATAGCATCATAATGATGAAACACTTTGAACAATCTGAATTTTCCAGTCTTGTCAAATATTTTGAAGTCATGTTGCACAAGAATCAGTACCTGTCAAACCCATACAGCCCCTCAGAACTCATCCGCATTTGCTTAATCAAATTACCTGAACATTTACGGCATATTATTTTGGCAGGACGTTGCAAAGACGACATTGAAGCTTTTCAGGGACTCTTACAAGAATTAGAAATTAACACAGACAGTCGCGGGATGCGAAAACAGGAAAACAATCACTACAGGTCACATCCGTCACAATTCCGTGACGACAGAAACAATAAATGGCCACGACAAGCCTATTCTTACAACGTAAATCGTGACCAAAACAGACACCACCCATATGACAACCACTGCCAGAGTAATAGTTACAGGGAAAGATCACCTTTCCGCGGTAATGACTATCACAGAGACAATCAGAGAAACAGATAATATGGGAACCAAAACAATTATTATCAAGGGAGACAGAATAACTTTAAACGCAACGGTCCAGCGCGCAGTTACGACTCAGGGAGAAATTCTCCACCACGTGACCGACAAGAAAGAAACTATGGAATCTACCGACATGACGACAGACGATATGATCATAACGACAGATCTGAACTGCATCAGAACTGGCGGGATTCTCGTCACGGTGAATTTGTGGAAGTTAGGTCTCCTATTCCCAATAACGACGCGCGCCAACAAAGAAATAGACAATGACTCGCACCGCAGGCTGCCGCGTGCGCCCGCTGGCTCAGGGAAAAATAACATAGACTCTAACCTTAAGAAAAATTCCAGTATTCTTTACCGACGTATACCACATGATAATTGCATTCAAGTTGAAACTCTGCGTACTGAGAAGAGCAAAGGGTTACACCACATCTCACATGTAAAACCATTTATTGACAGATAATCTGCTTTTTAACTTTGTCTTTCCCATAAAACATTTCACTTCACATTTCTAGTATGCATTGTCAGACTTAGAAACTGTTAGCATGCAACAATGTTTGAAGTTAAATACCCAATCAAGAACCAAGAGAACTTATTTAAAGAGAAATTACGAATGCATTGTTATTGCGAACAGACGACACAGTGTAATTGTGTGTGTACATTCTTGCTTGTTAGTTGCACGATTACATAACGACTATAAGGCTCACATACTTAGAACATTTACCAGTACTGCTAATGGGATTCTATTGCAACATTTTGGTTTACTTGAAAATACATTCCGCATTTAAAGTACTTTCTGAGAGATACCAGATGACACAGTGGTTAGTTTATGTGACAGCTACACGATTATATCACGACGTTACTAATGTGTGACATAATTTACATTGTTGCTTTTGCGGAGTATCTGTTTTATATCTGCACGGTTTTTCTGAATTCTTCTGGAAAGCAAAACATGTTTTAGTAGTAACTTTTGTGGTATAGCTACAAGGAGACAGCCTTTTCTGTAGCACAACAATATGTTACAGCACAGTACTCTCTTCATCACGGCAATAAGCGTAATAAGTAAGATACCTATACGCAAAGCATTTCACTTTTGTTTATCATGAGGTAAGTACATTGACTTCTGCAGAACTTAGCTTTCGGAGGACAATAACTATGACACTTCCACAGAGATTATCTTACAGCAAGAAGCACATTTAGCGCTACAGGACACGTATTTGAGTGATTAATTTTGTACTTAAAACATTTATTTTTAAAGATATTTGAAGTACAATGATACAAAGGTTTTCCGTAACACATTTCATTTCATTGCTGTAATCTGTAACACCTGAGGGTATAATTACAATAATCCTCAGGGGGGTACACACCTGCTTTGTGTACCATGTGTTTGGCAAGCACAAGGAGCCCTAGCTAATATGGTATTTGCTTATACAACTGTACACATCGGTACCATAGTTCTCTAACACAAATTACACAGCTATCTGATCATTTAACTGAGAGAGACACTTTTTTTACTACATCAGTGACATGTTTACGCAATTAAACAGTTGGATAACTTCACACTTATGAAATTGTATTCTGTCTGTACTTTGTGAACTGTTCATATTTTTTTGGACCCATTGTGATACTATGAGAGCTTTGAATGATGTATTTGGTATGAGATCATGATTTTTAAAGTACGTTTGAGGTAGATGACACTACTGAAATGAGCAGAGAATCTTTTTTAGGTTTTGAAATTATTGGAGGAAGCTACGACGATTTTGAGATTTGACTGAGGTGTTATGATGTTATTATTACGATGACTATGTGTATTATGCTGTTGCGGTATGTTTATGATCAATAAGCTGATGCTATATGAGTTATTTGATTATGCTACATATTTATAATGAAATATTGAAGAGTGTCGATGAATATGTATATGTGTAATAAGGTAAGGAATAATGAGTAGTGGTTAGGGACTCTGATTTATGAAAAGGATGTTCGAAACCAAGAAACATACTTTAAGAGTTATGAAATGTGTGTGTATATGCGTGAATGTATCACAATGCCGGCGAAAATTTTTTGGACAGTGTTATATTTATAGGATTTTGTTTCTACACATTTGTAACGCTAATTCTTGACCTGTGAAATGTTTTATATGAGACTGCCACTGTAGCAGAAACTGCTGTAGTAAATATTTCCGTAAGAAAGTTAAGTGACCACCTGCACGTAATGCGTCGTGGGCACCCAGCTGAGAGGTAGTCATCTGACAAAAGAAAGCCATTAGATGGAGAAAAAAAAGAGGCCATTAACCTCGCTGTTGACATTCCTTTGTAGAAAGCATCGCAAAAACGACATGGCCGAACTTGAAAACATATGATTACACTGTGTAGCTCTTAATTTATGATATTTACTGAAATGCCTAATGAAATGACGAGAAATATTTTTATGTCTATACTCCTGATTAATACTACTGTCTCTCTAGTTGAGAGATTTTTCTACTAACTTATGAAATGCCTCATGACTACTGAATGATGTTCTTATGCTTTACTTTATACATATTTGCTCATTTTCTTTAATATCTAGTTTCTAGCTGCACTGCAGCATTGGTTAAAATAAAATTTAATATATGTACTAATATAGTTATTTTATGCCTACAGATCCAGTCAATAAGAAATTTATGATTTACTTCCAAGAAAACGAGGGCACATAAATAGACATTTCCCTTCACAGGAATTGCATAAATAATTTCTTTACGATTTGGTAACTTATCTGCTAGTGTAAGTTCTCGTGATGCATCACTCTAGTGTTATGATGTGACATAGGTATTAGACATGGTCATTTTAGTGTAATATTTTTTCTGCTTGAGCTATGTCGTGTTTAGATATAAGTTATTTCTGCTGCTGTTTGCCAGGCATAATGTTACAGAATTTGACTTTGTATTACGCTGTTAAGCCAATTTTACTACGGATTTAGTTTTCTTGTTTGCTGCACAGTGCCTTATATTAGTTGTAATATTGCAATTGCTTTGCCAATTTGAATTTTTTTGTCATTGATGTTTGTGTTAATTGTTTTGTGCTGCTGCATTGCCTCGTCCCTTAGTTTAGCATCTGAGCTCAGTAGATTTAAGTTAGCTTAAGAGGGGGTAGACTATATAAGAGAATGAGTTGCGATGAATTGGAAGAAATGCATTGAGAAGTTATACGAAAAAAAGTACAGAAAACAGGTTTAGGTAGGATTTTCTTGGAAATAAATAATGACGTAAGAAAAATGTGAATATATAAATACAGAAAGCATGCTTGGATAGGATTTTTTTGGTGTAAACAAAGGTTGAAATAAGATGAAAGATGTATGGAATGAAGTTTTGGGTTGGACTGCAGTACCAAATGTTACACTGAAAACGAACCCTGTCCTTTCCTTTTGTGTTATCCCACTACATGTTTGTGTACCCTTGTGTATTTGTTTTCTTCCTGTCTCTGAGTAGTTTCATAAAATTTTTTCTTCTAATATTAAGCTATATTCACTATGATGAGGAATACTGTTCTCCTCAAAAATAATTGGCATTAATAATATGTTATTTTCTTTGTAAAGATGCTTAGACATTATTTATTCTGTTTTGTTTTAATGCTCATGTGTGAAGTTGATGTTTCAATAATTATTCTGATCTTTTATGTATTTACTTATGTCATAATTCCTGTAACACTGATGTATATGTCTATTTCGATTCTTTTGTAAAGCCTGTACTACAAATGTTATCTGTATTGTTATGTTCTTTAATGATGTATTTTGTACTTTTGTAATTGTATTCTCATGTTATAACAATGTAATTGACACCAGTTCATCAAATTAAGTAACTTGTAAGCATTCATTTCACTGCACACATTTCTATTGGTCATAGTAATGCACAATATGTGAGAAGTTGGGACTGTTAGTGTTTGCACGTGTGTTACTAATTCAGCAAGGGACTGGATAACAGCATTGCTGGTTCTAAGGACAATTCCAAAAAACTTTGTGAGTGCACAAGTGGTGATTATGGACTTGCTATATTCTCCGCAAGACTCTTTGATGGTGATTGTGCACCCGCACAGTCACAACAGATGGCTGCTGGCCATCTCTACCAGGACTATAGTGGGCCTGTCCACACTTTCTATGAGGACTGCAGTGGGTCTGCACCTCTGGTGGCCCACCAATGCCATACTCTCTACCAGGGCTACAGTGGGTCTGCTCTGTGATGACCTACCTACCAATCTTCTTCAAAACGTCGAATGACTCTGCTGTGGGTTTGCTCTGTTGTGGCCCATTACCTGTCTGCATGCCAGGAATCAGCACTGTCTTTCTGTTGGAAGGACAACAATACATCTTCAAGATTGCATGGAAATCCACTACTTCTGTGTGCAATTTCTTTTACTAATGAGACTCTGTGAAACAAAAACTGTAATTACTATTATGATGAATGATCAGGACTGTCTTTATGGACTGTGAGAAAATTTTAGCTTTTGACCAACATTGTATAAATAAGTGTGTGCATTTGATATCTTTGTTATTGTAATTATGAAAATTTTTTTCAAATCATTATTGGCCACTGCCCAAAAAAAATTTGTAAATTTTTTTGTGGGGAGCATGGGGGCTATGTAAGTAGGCTGTTTATGTTTTCTTTATGTAAGTAGGCTGTTTATGTTTTCTTATTGGCAATGTTACGTAGCGCTCTATATGAAAATCACTGGCTGTGCTGTGTGCAGTCTGTGGCTAGTTTGCATTGTTGTCTGCCATTGTAGTGTTTGGCAGCGACAGCTGGATGTGAACAGCACGTAGCGTTGCGCAGTTGGAGGTGAGCCGCCAGCAGTGGTGGATGTGGGGAGAGAGATGGCGGAGTTTTGTAATTTGTCATGAACTGCTATATGTATTATGACTATTAAGGTAAATACATTGTTTGTTCTCTATTAATATCTTTCATTTGCTAACTATCCCTATCAGTAGTTAGTGCCTTCCGTAGTTTGAATCTTTTATTTAGCTGGCAGTAGTGGCGCTCGCTGTATTGCAGTAGTTCGAGTAATGAAGATTTTTGTGAGGTAAGTGATTTCTGAAAGGTGTAGTTTAATGTTACTCAGGGCCATTCTTTTGCAGGGATCTTTGATAGTCAGATTGCGTTGCGCTAAAAATATTGTGTGTCACTTTAGTGAATGTTTGAGTACGTTCAGTTTTGCTCAGCTGTTTGAAAAGCAAATAGTGTAAGAGGTTTATCAGCACAGTCGTGTATAATTGTTCTAAGGGGACGTTTCACCTGGAGGCACGTTTCTTGCCGCTGCACGACAATATGACTCTCTATTCATGTGCAGTATGTACGCATGTACGCCTCAATGGTGCTCTTTAGGTACAACAGTTTTACTGTTTGACGAAGCCGAAATGGCTCATGATTCTTTCTGCACCATCACGTGTAATAGCGCGGCATGTGTAATGCCACACGTTTTTACTCAGGTATAGATATGCTGCACTATTTTTATGGTTTTTTTCTGCTTGTTGTTCTTATAGTTAGGAGCGTTTTTGCAGATTAGGCTATGTGCTTGTATTTTCTGTGTCTGCAGATAACCATTACTGAACGAAATTACACTACTGGCCATTAAAATTGCTACACCAAGAAGAAATGCAGATGATAAACGGGTATTCATTGGACAAATATATTATAGTAGAACTGACATGCGATTACATTTTCACGCAATTTGAGTGCACAGATCCTGAGAAATCAGTACCCAGAATAATCACCTCTGGCCGTAATAACGGCATTGATACGCATGGGCATTGAGTCAAACAGAGCTTGGATGGCGTGTACAGGTACAGCTGCCCATGCAGCTTCAACACGATACCACAGTTCATGAAGAGTAGTGACTGGCGTATTGTGACGAGCCAGTTGCTCGGCAACCATTGACCGGACGTTTTCAATTGGTGAGAGATCTGCAGAATGTGCTGGCCAGGGCAGCAGTCGAACATTTTCGGTATCCAAAAGGCCCGTACAGGAACTGCAACATGCGCTCGTGCATTATCCTGCTGAAATGTTGGGTTTTGCAGGGATCGAATGAAGGATAGGGCCACGGTTCGTAACACATCTGAAATGTAACGTCCACTGTTCAAAGTGCCGTCAATGCGAACAGAGGTGACTGAGACGTGTAACCAAAGGCACCCCATACCTTCACGCCGGGTGATACGCCACTCTGGCGATGACGAATACACGCTTCCAATGTGCGTTCACCGCGATGTCGCCAAACACGGATGCGACCATCATGATGCTGTAAACAGAACAAAGACGAAACTAATGAGAACCAGCAGAAACGAGAACAGCGAGAAACTTAACACTGTAATTGGCGATCGCGAAGCAGTTGAAGGTAAGGGATTCTGTTACGTAGGCAGCAAAATAATCCATGACGGACGTAAAAAGCAGACTAGCACGGGCAAAAATGGCATTCCTGGCCAAGGGAACTCTACTGGTATCAAATTCCAGGAAGAAATTTCTGAGAATGTACGTTTAGAGCACAGCACTGTATGGCAGTGAAACATGAACTGTGGGAAAACTGGAATAGAAGAAAATCGAACCGTTTGAGTTGTGGTGCAACAGAAGAGCGTTGAAAATGAGGTGGAACGGTAAGGTAAGGAATATTCCCCACAGGATCAGCGAGGTAAGGAATTTATTGAAAAAAACTAAGAAGAAGGGAAAGGATGGTAGTACATCTGTTAAGGTATCAGGGAAAAACTTCTAAGGTACTAGAGGGAGGTGTAGAGGGTAGATACTGCAGACGGAGGCAGAGATTGGGATACAGCCAGCAAATAGTCGAGGACTTAGACTGCAAGTGTTGCTCGGAAATGGCAAGTCTCGCACAGGAGAGGAATTAGTGTAGGACTGCATCAATCCACTCAGAAGACTGATGACTCAAAAACAAAAAAAAGATTGTGGTTTCGTTGTTGTTATCCTGGTGTTATATTTTTTTCCTGGAATTTCGTAATTACATTTTTCTTTACTGCGTATGTTAGTTGTGCTCTATTTCACTACGTCCAGAGTAAGAATTTAATAAATAAAAACTAAAATAACATTAAATAGCGCTATATCTCTAATGACTGCGCAGTAGACCAGCGGCTAGGCTGTAACCTGCAAGTATAAGTGTAGACAAAGGTCCCGAGTTCGAGTCTCGCCCCGGCACACAATATTAATCTGCCAGGAAGTTTCACGTATAATGTGTTTAGACTACAACGGCACGGTGTCGGTCCTCCCTAGGCAGCTTCTGGGTGCAGCGAAACACAGAAGCAGCCGTGTGTGGGGGCGCGTCCGCCAGAAGCTCACAGCCGGAGGACGGCTCGCGCTGCGCTGCGAGGTGGCTGGCCGCGCCGCCTTGACCCACATCGGCGCCCACACGCCGCCAAGGCCGAGCACGCACCCTGCGCAGGCAGCCACCTGTCACCTGACACCTCACTCCTTCCAGCTGCCAGCTGCAGTGCTCGCCAGCCCAAACGGCGCCGCACGGGGGTCCTTGCCTCACTGACGCTTATCGGCCGGCTCTCCTACGTTCTGGAGAGTGTGTCTGCTGTAGAATCGTAGACTACATTGCAAGCTCAAAAGTAACGAGGCATCTCGAGTAGAATGAGCTGGGCCGTGACAATCAGCGTGGACACGTATAGGATCCGTCATATGAAACCCAACTCTAACTCATCTCACATGACGTTCTAGGAATTACGTATCAAGAGAGTCACGTCAGTACAGTGTTTCTTCACTTCACTGACTACCACATCAACGCTTTCTAACAAAATTATGATCATTATAAGTGTAAATGTACACTACTGGCCATTAAAATTGCTACACCATCAAGATGACGTGCTACAGACCCGAAATTTAAGCGCCAGCAAGAAGATGCTGTGATATGCAAATGATTAGCTTTTCACAGCATTCACACAAGGTTGGCGCCGGTGACGACACCTACAACGTGCAGACATGAGGAACGTTTACAACCAATTTCTCATACACAACAGCAGGTTACCGACGTTGCCTGGTGAATCGTTGTTATGATACCTCGTGTAAGGAGGAGAAATGCGTACCATCACGTTTGCGACTTTGATAAAGGTCGTATTGTAGCCTATCGCGATTGCGGTTTATCGAATCGCGACATTGCTGCTCGCGTTGGTCGGGATCCAATGACTGTTAGCAGAATATGGAATCGGTGGGTTCAGGAGGATAATACGGAACGCCGTGCTAGATCCCAACGGCCTCGTATCAATAGCAGTCGAGATGACAGGCATCTTATCCGCATGGCTGTAACGGATCGTGCAGCCACGTCTCGATTCCTGGGTCAACAGATGGGGACGCTTGCAAGACAACAACCATCTGCACAAACAGTTCGACGACGTTTGCAGCAGCATGGATTATCAGCTCGGTGACCATGGCTGCGGTTACCCTTGACGCTGCATCACAGACAGGAGCGTCTGCGATGGCGCACTCGACGACGAACCTGGGTGCACGAATGGCAAACGTCATCTTTTCGGATGAATCCAGGTTCTGTTTACAGCATCGTGATGGTCACATCTGTGTTTGGCGACATCGCGGTGAACGCACATTCTAAGCGTGTATTCGTCATCGCCATACTGGCGTATCACCCAGCGTGATGGTATAGGGTGCCATTGGTTACACGTCTCTGTCACCTCTCGTTCGCATTGACGGCACTTTGAACAGTGGACGTTACATTTCAGTGGACGTGGACGTGGCTCTACCCTTCATTCGTTCCCTGCGAAACCCTACATTTCAGCAGGATAATGCACGAGCGCATGTTGCAGGTCCTGTACGGGCCTTTCTGGATACAGAAAATGTTCGATTGCTGTCCTGGCCAGCACATTCTCCAGATTTCTCACCAACTGAAAATGTCTGGTCAATGGTGGCCGAGCAACTGGCTCGTCACAATACGCCAATCACTACTCTTGATGAACTGTGATATCGTGTTGAAGCTGCATGGGCCGCTGTACCTGTACACGTCATCCAAGCTCTGACTCAATGACCAGGCGTATGAAGGCCGTTATTACGGCCACATGTGGTTGTTCTTGGTACTGATTTCTCAGGACCTATGCACCCAAATTCCGAGAAATTGTAATCACCTGTCAGTTCTAGTATAATATATTTGTCCAATGAATACCCTTTTATCATTTGCATTTCTTCTTGGTGTAGCAATTTTAATGGACAGTAGTATATATTTTTTTTAAATGGTGGAACGCACAATGTTATCTTTGATGAAGAATCATTGATAAATACAGAGGTAAATTTATTCGCACCCCAGAGACCTGCTCTACAACCGACATTGTTCTAGATATACACTCTACGATAAAAAAAGAACGCATCATGAAGAAATTATCCGAATCGGACGAATATCGGTAAATGTGATCAACACGTACAGAGAAACAACTGATAACAATTTCAGGAAAATTGAATGGCTTTTCCAAAGAAAGAGTTTAGCAAAATTAAGCAAGTAAATAACTCTTGAGTCCAGCATTAGCTGTTATGCAAGCAGTTATTCGGCTTGGCATTGATTGATAGAGTTGTTGGTTGTCCTCCTGCGGGATATCGTTCTAAATGTTGCCCAACTGGAGCGTTAGATCGTCAAAATCCCGTGGTGGTTGGAGGTCCTTCCCAGTTGGAGACAGATCCGGCGACATTGCTGGCCAAGGTGGGGTTTAGCAAGCACGAAGACGAGCAGTAGAAACTGTCGCTGCGGGCATCATCTTCCAGAAGTTCAGAAATGGTTCAAATGGCTCTGAGCACTATGGGACTTTAAAATCTGAGGTCATCAGTCCCCTAGAACGTAGAACTACTTAAACCTAACTGACCTAAGGACATCACACACATCCATGTCCGAGGCAGGACTCGAACCTGTGACCGTAGCGGTCGCGCGTTTCCAGACTGAAGCGCCTAGAACCACTCGGCCACCACGACCGTCCTCTTGCAGAAGTAGATGTCGAAGATGGCATGAATGAAACAAAACGAGGCGTATAATATCGTCGACGTACACGTACCGCTGTGCTGCAAGGATGCCGCAGATGAGGGCCAAGGGGTCCTGCTATCAAAAGAAATGACTCCCCATACCATCTCTCCCGGCTGTCGGGCCGTATGACGGCGACAGTCATGGTGGAATCCCGCCGCTGTATGGGATGACTCCAGACACATCTTGGCTAGTCGTCGATGCTCGGTTCGAAGCGGTACTCATCATTGAAAATTCTATTCCAAGAAATGAGATTCCAGCCCGAATATGTGTCCGGAGGCGCCCCAGGCAGCAGTGGGATATCAACATGACTGTCGCCGTCATACGGCCCGACAGCCGGAGCGGTGTCCTGGGCTGCCGTTTCCTCCGATAGCAGGCCCCCATTGGTTCTAATCCTCGAAAACCATTAGAGCACAGCAGTACGTCGACGGTATTCTACGCCCCGTTGTGTTGCCACACACGACAAGAGCTTGTACTGCTTGTCTTCGTGCTTCCCAAATCCTACTGAAACGTCCACTAAATCACGCAAGGCTAACAGGTAATTAGGATTCTAGAAAGGGCCAAGGGAGTTGCGGTCGGATTCGTTTCACAATTGTAATTTATTATACCTTTTAAAAAAATTAAATTTGCTTCGCGGCTGAAGGCCGCAGGATTAAATCTTCAAAATTCCAAATATACTATGATAATTAGTGAAGATAGAAGGCCACAATGTTTTAAGATGCTAACAGGGCTGATGGCCCACAAGGTGCACAGAAAGAGACAAACAAACGTAATAAGATGGCTGAAGGCCGCAAAGTTAAATTCTGCAAATTAAGGAAATATATATTTTGCAACAATCGGTAATACAATACATTAAGTTTAAAAATTTCCTTTTGCAACACCAAGGCCCACAATAACTTGTAAAATTTTTCAGAGGAAATTACAATAGCCTTTCAAGAGGAGAAGGCGATAATGTTTGGACTAGAAGGAAACTCTGAGCACATGTTTCCAGGGCTGAAGGCCCACAACTAACCTTGCCAATTTAAAAATATAAAATACAGTTAAATTACAACATTAACACTGCCAAAAGAATAATTAAGAGAACAGCACTCAGGAATCTCCAGTTGATCGGTCTGCCCCCGTTCACTAAGGCAGAGTCCGCAACTCGTGGTCGCGCGGTAGCATTCTCCCTTTCCACGCCCGGGTTCCCGGGTTCGATTCCCGGCGGGGTCAGGGATTTTCTCTGTCTCGTGATGACTGGGTGTTGTATGATGTCCTTACGTTAGTTGGGTTTAAGTAGTTCTAAGTTCTAGGGGACTGATGACCATAGATGTTAAGTCCCATACTGCTCAGAGCCATTTGAACCACTAAGGCAGACAGGTGGTGAGTCCAATCACATTTACTTCATGCGAACCCAACCAAGGGACAGCCACGGACCGACCAACCAACCGCTTGCTTGCCACGACGGAGTACACGAGAATTCAAGCCCCCCCCCCCCTCCAAAAAAAGAAATTACAAGTATAACTATCCCCAAACAAACGCGTGTGTGAACTGAGCTGCCAAAACTACACACCATGTTGGGCAGCAACTACAGGTGACGAAAAGACACTGCCTAAAAACTATGTTAGCGCCTGGGCCAGGTAACCAGAACACTAACGGCCACAAGGCAGAAAATTCCGCTGGTGCACTTGACTATGCATGAATGAGTTTGATCAATTCCAATTGGCCGGCCGGGGTGGCCGAGCGGTTCTAGGCGCTACAGTTTGGAACCGCGCGACCGCTACAGCCGCAGGTTAGAATCCTGTCTCGGGCATGGATATGTGTGATGTCCTTAGGTTAGTTAGGTTTAACTAGTTCTAAGTTCTAGGGGACTGATGACCTCAGAAGTTAAGTCCCATAGTGCTCAGAGCCAATTCCACCTGACGGTGGCTATCTCGAACACTTTACTCCTTGTTGCTCACAGGAAAACCTCCACAACAGCAACGCCGGAACCAACAACGTAATGCTCAAAACTACTCGACCTTCACGTCCTGGGTCGGCGAGCGACCATGCTCGTACCGATCGTACAGCTCCAGACAATTCCGAGACTGCGCTGAGACCGCCAGCGGCCCAGTCGACTAAGCCGCACGGAGATGTCCTCGGACCGACCGACAATCCACCAAAAGTCAGGCCCGGCTCAAGTGATGCGTGGCGGCAACGGTCGGACGGGCGATGTCCACGCAGGGCTCACTGTTGCCGGAAGCTGGTGACTGGCCGGCCCGGGCTGCTCTCCAGACGCGTTGCAACTGACTGCCAGGGCCCAACTCACGACCCGAACTGCTGCCGTGAACTCTGCTCCTCGCGCGTTCCGACTCACCCCACGACAGATGACAACCGGGAAGTAACAGCAGTCGAGCAAAGATCCTATCATAGGGGATATATCGATACGCGCTACTAGCGCCGATGACGCTCAGGCAAAACAGCAATTCAGTAACGCCAGTAATTTAAATCAGCGTGGTGAGATGGAAATACGTTAAAACAGGGTGTAAAATACCAAATGGTACGAGGGCGAGCCATGTACGGCTCACCTACGTTGGCTAGCAAGGTTGCCGGATCTCTCCCCAGTTGATAGCGTTTCGAGCATTATGCCCGGGGCCCTCCAACCCCATCGGGATTTTGACAATCTAATGCGCCTATTGGACAGAATTTGCCACGATATCACTCAGGATGACATCCAGTAACTCCATGTATCCACGCCAAGTCGAATAACTGCTTGCATAAGGGACAGATGTGTACCAGCGCACTACTTAATTGCCCAATTTGTGAAAGCTCTTCCCTTTGAATAAACCATCCAATTTTTATATAATTGTTATCATGTGTTCGTATGTACAGGTACATCACATTTACCGATATCCGTCCAAATCGGATAATTCTTTCCAGGTGCGTCATTCCTTTCTTTTCCCTTAGAATGTAGTTAATGGCCTGACAGACAATATTAATAGCATGTTCAGACTTTTGGCAGATAACACAGCCGATAATTTGATTTAAATGTTCATAAACCCAAAATTGTGTACTTCACAAAACGAAAAAAGTTAGTATAGTCTGAGAACAATATCAGTGAGTCACAACAGGAAACAATCAACTCATACAAATACCTGTGTGTAAGTATGTAATGGGACACGAAGTACAGTGCTTACATAGGCTCGATCGTAGCTAAATCAGGTAGCAGACTTCAGTTCATAGGTACGGTATCGGAAAACTCTAAGGAATCTACAAATGACATGGCTTGCAAAAACACTTGTGCGACCGATCCTAAAATATTGTTCACTTGTCTTAGAGACCCATACCAAATGGAATTAACAGACCGTATGAACTTATAGAAAGATGGGTAGCAGGAACAATCACGGTTTGTTTGATCCACGAGATACTGTCGCGGAAATACTAAACCAGCTCGACAGGCAGGCTTTTGAAGTTAGATTCCAAATATACCACGAAAACCTACTTACACAGTTTCAGCAAACAGCTTCGAGTGTGGAATCTAAGTATATGTAAGGGGCGATCAAAAAACCTTCCGTTCGAAGGTCGTACAGTCCAGAATCGGTATGCCAGTCAGGCAAAATAGCCTTGAGGATTGAGGCACTTATCCCACCGACGCGCAGGCTGACGATACTCGTTTGGTAAAACACCAGGTCCTGCTGCGTGAAGACGTCTGTAACTGCTCGTTACACGTCCTCGTCCGACAGGAACCGTCGACCTTTGAAGGTCTTTTTGAAGGGACCGAAGCCGTGGTAATCGCTTGGGCATTGGGCAGGACTGTAGGGCGGGTGCCCGGCTGTCTCCCACTTCTTCGTAATGGATAATGCTCCCAGGTCGACTGGCGTCTTGTGCCGAACCGCGACCAGCACAGAATTTAGCGCACCATTCCACAACGGTGGTTTTTGAATAAATACTGGCCCATACAGATTTTTCATTCTCCAACGAATGTCTACCGGTTCTGTCCTTCAGCAGGCCAACAAAACAATCACAGCTCTTTAGTACTGTTTGGACATATTTGGTAATAACTTCGCCACAGGTCACGTTCCCACACACACGTAGGAAAGACAGGAATGCCAAACTAATCCTCTGCATACGTGTCAGTGCTTATATACCCGCATCGGAGTCGCGCTACGTTGCATATACGCTGCAGCAACGCCCTGAAACGGAAACTTTGTTATGCTGTAGCCACTTGTGTATCACTCCCTTAGGGACCACCAAGATAAAATCAGACTAATTACAGTGCACACTGCGGCATTTAAGCAATAAAATCGCGCTCTATAATGGAAAGGCAAGAAGCATTAATAAGTCTTGCAATATCCAGTATTCTGTGCGATGCACTTGCCAGTGGTTTGCAAAGAGTAGATATAGATGCTCATCCGTACAGACAATATCCAAATAACTTTAGGGAAAGCAGCAGGGTAAAGTTCTCGATAAAGGCCGATATTTCGAGAGAACATGGTGCCATTTTTCAGGCAGAGATGAAATGAGAGATGACTGCGCGTAGTATTTTGTAGTGTTGGTGAAACGGACTGCGGAGACAGCATGAACAGAAAGAAAACACACAAAAAGAAAATGGTGAAAGTCAGACGTCACTGACAGTGAAACATGAACCGACAATTAGCGCGAGGGCAGGATGTGAGCCATGCTCGGATCGAATGCTCTCGCCAGATAGGGGACGACTCGTCTGAGACGTTGGTCAGACAGAATGTGGTTTTTAGACGGTTTTACATGCTCGTTCACATACATCTGCTTCTCAGAAAAAATAATAAACATACATTTAAAATACGATTCACATACAGAACAAAGTTTGCACGATTCTCAGACATCGCGCCATCCTCCCCTCCTTTGTCTTAACTGACGACTGTCGCTACAGAAATGACATACAGCCATCAAGCTAAAAAAAAAAAAATATTGTCAAATCATGAAGTATACCGCACCCCCGTACGGCGCGA
Source organism: Schistocerca cancellata (assembly GCF_023864275.1). Classification (NCBI taxonomy): domain Eukaryota; kingdom Metazoa; phylum Arthropoda; class Insecta; order Orthoptera; family Acrididae; genus Schistocerca; species Schistocerca cancellata. The sequence continues at coordinate 735,961,562 of NC_064630.1, read as the reverse complement.
TAAAGGAAGAAGAGAGATGTTAGCAAGCAGTGCTACCTCTCTCTTTCTGCTCTTCATCCAGGGAGAGAAGGCATGATTACAAACCAACTCTTGCTAGTTTAATCTCGGCAGCTTCATTAATAAGACTTTGCCAGTGGCTGGAAATACGCACCAGACTCTCTGTGTTCTCATTTTTCATAGGAATATACTCGTAGGCCCACCAAGACAACGTCAAGCGAAACGCAGATTTGCTCGTCTATCGTGTGTTTGATACTTATGTCCTGTGCAACAATCTGACCGAATTATGTGATTCCATCCTTGTAAAAATGTTGGCCATTGTCGAGGATGTTACCCGACAGCATTTCCCATGCACTATTTGAACATCTAACACAGCGCGAGAACATCACATTTACAATCGCGTTCGTATGCGGGTCCTCAGCCTCGATATACTTTCCAAAATAAAAATTGTCCGTTTTAGGCTGTAATTTTTTTCTTTCATGTGCTGCTATTGGCCAATTTCGACTGTGAAGTCGTTATGAAGCACATGCATAGTATACCTATGCAGCATGCTGTAGAAGATGTGGCATGCAAATTAACCTGTCAGTCCACATGTGCAACGACAAATGAAAATTGACAAAATCTGTACCAAACACGAACAGAAAGGTTGTAAAACCTGTGGAAGAAGCACGTACAATACAACTTAGGGGTGACCTTGATAACCAGTCACTGATGAACAACATTTTATCACTTTTATCATATATGCCAGCGTGTCAAGCTGATGCGATATTTGATGTGTCGATCCTCTCTCGTGACGTGTGGCTTTGATTGACAGCCGGCATTCTTCACCTACCTTATCCTGTAGCTCTGAGGCTGCGGTCACAGTCGCACCGATGTCGCTTGGTTCCGCCGACGATCGACATCGGTCGAAAATAGTCGATCTTTTCAAACCAGTGCACCTCTACGTGTACAGCCACAATATAGCCGATCTCTTCAACGGAACGTAAAAATTTCGGACTTGAATCGGTGAAATTCAAAATAATTTGTTTTTTCGGCCATAACGATCGACACGGTAGGACGTATCGCCTATGAGAAACTGATAAGTTTAGTACAAAAAGTTGGTGGCATGCTGAGGATGAAAATATCATAATCGGGATATAGTTACTGAAATGGGTCTTTTTTGGGGTGCGGTGGGAGGACATCAGCTGTCTACAAACTATTTTTACTGCTTACTCGCGTTTTGATGCCATTATGGTGGCTATTCTGTTTGTTATATGAAGTGGTTTGCAAATGTGATGTATGTCTTTCTACTTTTCAGTACTTTTACATCTTCAGAGTAGCTTATTCTAAACTTCTTGTTCTTCTTTCACACGTACGCTGAATGAGAGTCAGAGCAGTTTAAGTGACGAACGTCTGCACAACTTCAAATAAATTCAGCACAACAGAGTGTTTGTAATGTTCCTTTTCAAGGGCACCACGAATCATCTCGAATACGTGAAGCCGAAGACCCATTACGTGAAACACTCTCAGATAACAAAGCTAATTTCGCTTATTTGTAGAGGTATGATCGAGCTCTATTAAAGCATCCGATGTTAATATTAAAGATGCAGTTCTGGCTTAAGCAAGACTAAAAGAGAGACATCGATATTTCACATCTGGCAATTAATTTTTCCAATATATGTATCATATTCTGAAGAGTAGAGTTTTTGTGTTATATGTTGGATGATATTTACGATGCACATTCTGGATGTGCCACCACTGTCTGGAAGTGATCCTCGGCTAAGTAAAATCACCTTCAATCTATATAGAAGTAAAATCAGCCTCATGTAGGAAAAATACTGAAATAATACGACCCACATAAATGAGATACCTATTGTAGTGAACTAGAGAAATTATTTTGTGACATCAGATACGATGAAAATTATCAATCAGGTCGCCCAACGGTGGGCGCCAAAAATGTAGTGAACTCGAGAAATTATTTCGACATCAGACACAGTGAAAATTACCAATGAGATCGCCCCTCACTGGGTGCCAAAAATGTAGTGAATTTGAGAAATTAAATGAAATCAAACACAAAGGGTACAAAATTGAGGGGTTCATGTATGAATGTAAAAGATTGCTTATATGATCAAAACAGGAAAGAAATTTATTTATTTTCGTGCCGTTTACACAAACCAAAATAGAATTACAAATCTCAGGGGCGATTTGACTGAGCGTGGACACGAAGGGAAGGAGGAGGGAACGAATCGTCCCACCATTCTTCGTTATCGTTCGTCGTATACTGCTGTCGACGGCAGGCGCTGCGTCGGTACAGTGCGTCGCCTCGGAGCTGTGTGGCGCGAGTCGTCTGCCATCATCGGGAATCGCGGCGTTGCGGCGGGCTCCAGGTACGATTTCCGTGTTGTCTACCCGTTGTCGGTTGTGTCGCCGAAGCTGCGCTATCTCGGTATCGGAAGGCGGATGCTGGCGATGGGTGGAAGAGCGCCCATGTCCTCTCGCTTCCGCAGTGTCTCCACAACTCCCTCTCTCGCTTTCATCTCTCAGCTCAACTCCTCTTCGAAATGTTCTTCCTTTCGGCGTTGTCATTGGCGGACGAAGTTTTCAATGTAGCCCAATGACAGATCGCCGTTTCATCACCACGCTTTCTATCTGCCGTGGGCTGGCGTGTGGCTCGTGAATTGATATCTTTCTCACGATTTCACATTCTTAAGATGTTTTCCTGCATTCCGAGGCTGTTGGGAGAGCAGCTGCACAACACTTCTTTATAACCGCTCTATTTGCTTGAGTTTTTTGGACAACATGGTTGTGGAGAGAAGCAGCGATTAGTATGATTAATCAATAATTCAAGAACAGTCTTAACCGCATTTATTATTATTATTATACCGCCAACCGGTTTCAACCCGAAGTAGGGGTCATCTTCTGGGCGTTGACACCATTGGTCGACTGCTGGTGGTGTCACTCCTGTCTACATGTTATGATAGTTTCAAAAAAATGGTTCAAATGGCTCTGAGCACTATGGGACTCAACTGCTGAGGTCATCAGTCCCCTAGAACTTAGAACTAGTTAAACCTAACTAACCTAAGGACATCACAAACATCCACGCCCGAGGCAGGATTCGAACCTGCGACCGTAGCGGTCTTGCGGTTCCAGACTGCAGCGCCTATAACCGCACGGCCACTTCGTCTGGCATATGATAGTTTCCAGCCGTTATGTAGACAGGAGTGAAACCACCAGCAGTCGACCAATGGTGTAAACGCCCAGAAGATGACCCCTACTTCGGGTTGAAACCGGTTGGCGGTATTTTAACAATAATAAATGCGATTGAGACTGTTCTTGAATTATTGATTTATCTGTTTGAGCCCTGGAAAGACTCGTGTTTGGACTCCGTCAAAAACTCTGCTGCGTCCGTCATTAACAAGAAATGTCCTCACTGTCGAGGAAAACATCTTCTTAAGAATGGTGGCTTGTTTCACACGCCTCCCTGCGCCATTTCCACGAGCTTTTGTGCGTACATTTTTGGCGTTCCGACTTAGTGGCTGCATGTGTCCGTCAGCTCTCAGCACGTTTCTCGTTGTCAGACAGACCCTTCGCAACGTCTCCCTCCTTGAGCCAGGCGAAGGCTTCCCGCTGTGCCCTTGCAGAATGACTGCACCCGGGGGCTCACCCCAGGGTGTCCAGCTCGGCCGCTCGCGGCGTGTTGGCGAAAGCGTCCGCGGTCGGACGTATTCCAATACGGATCTTCGTCCTAGTCATCCCACTATGTGCCGATCGACTGGCTCCGCCCACAACAGGTGAAGTTCAGTGTCTGCAATCGCTAGCCTCCGCCTCTGCATGCGGTTATAACCCGTCATCACTCACAGTGATTGTACTACTTCACCTAAACCGTGGAAGGATGAGATATTCTGCTCACCTCACGGAATGTCGACACGAAGGAATTACAGATATTACCTGCTAGCAGGCATTGACTGAAATCAATGGGGAAAGCTGAATATTCGTGCCGGACCGGCATCTAAACCCGGATCTCCTTCTTACTAGGGACACGCTCTGACCACTAAGCCATCTGGATACAGTGGTCACTTCAAATGCGTGGACTACCCTAGCACACCTCTCGTCCACACACTAGTAATGTAGTGCTCCTTGCCCATATCCACACTGCTCGCGGTATTGCGCTGATTCCGCTAAGAGTTCGAACCTGGTGTGCATCTGCACTGCCGGCCGGAGTGGCCGAGCGGTTCTAGACGCTTCACTCTGGAACCGCGCGACCGCTACGGTCGCAGGCTTGAATCTTGCCTTGGGCATTGATGTGTGTGACGTCCTTAGGTTAATTAGGTTTAAGTAGTTCTAAGTTCTAGGGGACTGATGACCTCAGAAGTTAAGTCCCATAGTGCTCGGAGCCATATGAACCATTTTTTTGCATCTGCACTTAAGAGATCATTGGTTGTTTTGCCTCATCTATATTTATACATGGGTGACTCAATTTTGATCCAGTGGCCTTTATGACTTAAGACACAAAGGAACTGCAGACATTGGATATGAATGGGCACTGACTGAAATCAATGGGAAAAGTTGAAAATTTGTGCCAGACTGGGATCCAGACATAGGCCTCCTGCTTACTAGGCAGCCAATGTCTGCAAATCCTTTCTCTTAATTCATAATGGCTGCTGGATCAAAATGGAAACCAGTGTCTGCACTCACTAACCCCTATTACTGCACGTGAGTTATAACCCACCATCACTCGCGTATATTCTACTGCCTTCTTCATGTAAACTGTCCGAAGGCGGTGTGGTACAGGTGAACAGCAGTCTATATATATATACATACATATATATATATATATATATATATATATATATATATATATATATATATATATATATATATATATATGGTATTACTAAAAGGTACAGCCAAACTTTCAAGAAACATTCCTCACACACAAATAAAGAAAAGATATGTGGACATGTGTCCGGAAACGCTTAATTTCCATGTTAGAGCTCATTTTAGTTTCGATTCACCGCCAGTTGGCCCAATTGATGGAAGGTAATGTTGACTTCGGTGCTTGTGCTGACATGCGACTCATTGCTCTACAGTACTAGCATCAAGCACATCAGTACGTAGCATCAACAGGTTAGTGTTCATCACGAACGTGGTTTTGCAGTCAGTGCAATGTTTACAAATGCGGAGTTGGCAGATGCCCATTTGATGTATGGATTAGCACGGGGCAATAGCCGTGGCGCGGTACGTTTGTATCGAGACAGATTTCCAGAACGAAGGTGTCCCGACAGGAAGACGTTCGAAGCAATTGATCGGCGTCTTAGAGAGCACGGAACATTCCAGCCTATGACTCGCGACTGGGGAAGATCTAGAACGACGAGGACACCTGCAATGGACGACGCAATTCGTCGTGCAGTTGACGATAACCCTAATGTCAGCGTCAGGAAAGTTGCTGCTGTACAAGGTAACGTTGACCACGTCACTGTATGGAGAGTGCTACGGGAGAACCAGTTTTTTCCGTACCATGTACAGCGTGTGCAGGCACTATCAACAGCTGATTGGCCTCCACGGGTACACTTCTGCGGATGGTTCTTCCAACAATGTGTCAATCCTCATTTCAGTGCAAATGTTCTCTTTACGGACGAGGCTTCATTCCAGCGTGATCAAATTGTAAATTTTCACAATCAACATGTGTGGGCTGACGAGAATCCGCACGCAATTGTGCAATCACGTCATCAACACAGATTTTCTGTGAACGTTTGGGCAGGCATTGTTGGTGATGTCTTGATTGGGCCCCATGTTCTTCCACCTACGCTCAATGGAGCACGTTATCATGATTTCATACGGGATACTCTACCTGTGCTGCTAGAACATGTGCCTTTACAAGTACGACACATGTGGTTTATGCACGATGGAGCTCCTGCACATTTCAGTCGAAGTGTTCGTACGCTTCTCAACAACAGATTCGGTGACCGATGGATCGGTAGAGGCGGACCAATTCCATGGCCTCCACGCTCTCCTGACCTCAACCCTCTTGACTTTCATTTATGGGGGCGTTTGAAAGCTCTTGTCTAAGCAACCCCGGTACCAAATGTAGAGACTCTTCGTGCTCGTATTGTGGACGGCTGTGATACAATACGCCATTCTCCAGGGCTGCATCAGCGCATCATGGATTCCATGCGACGGAGGGTGGATGCATGTATCCTCGCTAACGGAGGACATTTTGAACATTTCCTGTAACAAAGTGTTTGAAGTCACGCTGGTACGTTCTGTTGCTGTGTGTTTCCATTCCATGATTAATGTGATTTGAAGAGAAGTAATACAATGAGCTCTAACATGGAAAGTAAGCGTTTCCCGACACATGTCCACATAACATATTTTCTTTATTTGTGCGTGAGGAATGTTTCCTGAAAGTTTGTGTGTGTGTGTTTTCTTGTATACTGTGGAAGGATGAGATATTCTGCTCGCCCACACACAACTATTGAGTGATGTTGGTGTTGAAATGGAAGCATTCCTGCTGTACAGCTGGTGCAGGAATTTTACACAGGTCACTTCCTCCTCGTGGAGAAACACTCTGCTTGCCTGTCTAAAGCATTCTTAACAGCTCAACATTGGTAATATCAGCTGATTTTCTTAAAAAGAATTACTGAATAAACGCCAACACTCATCTGCAACATGAAGTGTTAAATTCATGTATTCTCCTTGGGTAGCTCTTATGCTTGCTACAATGAATATTGCACCCACAGACCTCACCTCACATCATGTAAAGCATGCGGTCTTACACTTTTAAAGCTAATACCGTGACAGCAACAGTGAAAGTAGTGGATATAGTACTAAAGTCAAACAAATCTTCAGCTAAACAATTATATACTCAATCTCGTGGTATGAACGTACGCTTGCTACAACGCATACTGAACCGAATAGTTGAAACTTTCGTCGAGTATACCACAAAATATTCACTTAACACCATCCAACAGTCCATAAACATATATTCAGCTACCAAGTTTCACACATCGTGATGAGTAGAAAACTTAGAAAACAACATAATACTGATAGGACCAAACAACAACATGACGACAAATACTCAGCGACCATTCTAGGATGTACTGATGTGGTTTTCTTCTGAGTGGTACAATTATGTCTTGGATGGAGAGAGATGTAATTGTAAGTGAGCAACTATTAAAAAAACACAGTAGCAACTACTGTGTCACACTACAAGTGCATTCCTGCCTTGCTTCTACAGGAAGACGAAACACTGTATCAACTTCACATAACTATCGAAAAAAAGCTTCCACCAAACTAGTACATTCCTATTCACCTTAGTCTGTGGACAAAGACTAAGCAGCTTAGAACCAGTCTTACCATTCCTCCTACCTCCCCTCCTCCCTCCCTCTCCTCCCACCATAGGTACAGACACTGGTTTTCCAGATCTGTACTAACCTTTTGCTGATGGTACACAAAGAGGTCCATCCACAGCAGGTGCTCTGCTTGGGTTGGTCTTGTGTTGACAATGATATACTGTTTCTGGTCTGCAGCTCGACCCTCTCATAGACAAGGATACTGCTTTCCCAGGCCCAGGCTGGCGGTACATGAAGAAAACCATCTGCTGGAAATGCTCTGCTTTGGTCGGTGTTGCATTGACAATGATACACTGTTGCAGGTATGCAGAAATCAAATGTATTTCTTGGAAGTGGCAATCCCTGGAATAGGGCCTTACGCAGGCAAGCCATGTCTAAGCCATGTCTCCGCAATATCCTTTCTTCCAGGACTGCTACTTCTGCAAGGTTCGCAGAAGAGCTTCTGTGAAGTTTGGAAAGTAGGAGACGAGGTACTGGCAGAATTGAAGCTGTGAGGACGGGTCGTGAGTCGTGCTTGGGTAGCTCAGTTGGTAGAGCACTTACCCGCGAAAGGCAAAGGTCCCGAGTTCGAGTCTCGGTCTGGCACACAGTTTTAATCTGCCAGGAAGTTTCATATCAGCGCACACTTCGCTACAGAGTGAAAATCTCATTCTGTAAAGGCGTTCCTCGTTGCAGAGGAATCTTCTCACGAAATTCCAATCGCCAGCTTTCTCTTCTGAATGCGAAAATACTCTGCTGACGCCGACCTACATAGGGAGAAATGATTGCTATAATAAAACAAGGGAAATCAGAGCTCTAACAGAAAGATATAGATGTGCATTCTTTCTGCGCACTATACGAGATTGGAGTAATAGAGAATTGTGAAGGTGCTTCGACAAACCCTCTGCCAGCACTGAAATGTGATTGCAGAGTATCCATGTAGATGTAAGCAATTGCAGATATGCAAGCAGGGTTTACACATGGACACATGGCTTTGAACATCGTGTATGGAGAAATCTGGTTACGATGGGGAGACTATTACTATTTACAGTAAACAGCAGTGGAAACTGGGCATGTGTTGGAGTACTGGCGAAATCAATACAGTTGCGTGTTCTGGGGAGCAAGTGGACTGATGATACATTAATACATCTTAATAGTGGAGGGAGGTGCATTTAGAGACGTGGTGTCAAGACGTAACTGCTACATCCCTCCGGAGATAAGCAGTACTACCTACATCAGACCATCCATGATTGCTGTCATACCAAAAGCTCCCCCACATGTGGTTACGCATTGTAAGCCATAGAAATGAATGCACCCTGAAAGATGCAGAGTGTTCTAGTAATGTTGACTATGTCCAAAGATTTTGGGGTCAGGACACTAACGCAGTTAGTGTTTCCAGTCATCCTGAAAGACATTTAAGTTCCAAGAAAGCCACTGAAGTCAACGCTACAGGTTTTCAAGCACAAGCACACTTAGGAGAAGGTCTGACTTTCTCGTACATACAAGTCTTTAGGATCACCCACATCCATAGTTTTTCAACATTTAGCAGTTTGCAAGAGGGATATTGCTCCTTGCATCATTTCAGTGTGAAACACACGTTAGTATAGAGGGGTGGTTTAGCAGTATACAGAAATAGAGAATCATGCTCCAATGTCACTGGCATCAGAGGATGGATGCTATGACCCATTTTGTTGACATGATAAGTCGTCGAGAGTAGTGGTTTTGGAATCGATTAATTTGGTAAATAGCATTTAAATTATAAAAAAACGATAAAATTTCGAAAATTAATAGAAAATACGTAAAGCTGAGGAAAATATGACAAAAATGAGGGTACTTACATCCCAGCCTGGGTGTATGAAAAACGTTCAGTTCTCCTACAAGTGCCACTGACAACTGATGGTGCAAACTATCTGTGCCCTGTGGGTTTAAGTCCTGCAGAATACACCACATCGCACATTTGGTTATGCATTGCAATCAATAAAAATTAAAGACATGTTGTTCAAAGATCTGGAGGTCAGGCTGATCAACGCCTAGGAGACGAAAACAGTAATCAAATATCTGGGTGCAACATGAGGAATCAATGCTCTTGGCTTTTTTGGAAACAGAATGCTGAGACATCTACTACACCATCACTGTGGAACATTAGATTAAATCTGGAGGTCATCACTTTCAGTCAGCAGTTTGGATATGCTCCACAACGTTGCAAACTCTTCCAGTTGCCATATGTTGTGATGTCTTCCACATTTCCGTCGATAAGAAACACTGCCTCCTTCTTATTTTCACCACCTTGTGTGTGTTGTCAGAGCAGCACGCTCTACACCATATGATGTCTAGCCTTCTGTGGGAGCCAGTGGGTCACCTGACATAGATCTCAAATTTGATGTATGAAAAGAGACTGTATGGCAGTGTACAAAACTGTAGTCATACACTGTTTGGATATTCATGTGATATTCATGTAATGCCCATGTGCATGACAATTTATTAACAAGACTTCCACACACACTAATTTTAAATGGGAGGGTCTCTCTCAACCATGCCAATTTGTACATCAAACTGAAATAAATCAGTTGTATCTGTTCATGAGGGCTTGCTCTATTATTACAAATGTTTCATTTTAGCTAGACCCTTATAAGAGGAAATTCCATGTTAGACACAACTGTTCCACTAAAAATTTTTGCCCCAAAACAGCTTATAACGTAGAAGGTGGAGCAGATTAAATGTTGATGGAGATTGAAGTTCTCACTTTTACTCAGATGGATGTTCTGAAATAACCATAAAATTCTGCAGAGATCAGTAGTTTTCACAGCAAAATAGTGGAAGTTTTCGATTCGTTTTGGATGTGCCATCGACTTTATACGTGGTAGGCACGTACAAGGGATGTGTGATAGGTTAATATATATCTCAGATGTATTTTTATAGAGATGTGACCTTGACAACCTGCTCTTCCATCATTGACAACAGTATAATAGACCGAGTTTGTTGATTTACTCAGTTGAATGTTATGAAGTAACGAGCAGGCAGTGGCGGGTAATGCAAACTATAGCTTGCTATCAAGTGTAATAATGGCTTTTTCCTTTTTTTTTTTACATGCGAATAGATAGTGTCAAAGCTGCTGCTCTGTATTGATATTTATTTATCTGAAATGTACTTAATACCCACATTCATGACAGTTTATTGACAACACTTCCATGACACTAATTTTGAATGCTCAGAGGGTAGGGGACTACCGGAAGCAACTATCAGAGCAGGTACAGTTGAGGGTGGGGGGAGAGGTGGTGGCTGGTGCCATTGTATTGAATGCAGTGGTTTCAATGCCAGTGGTCACTGTATCTACCTGGTCACAATGTCCTTCTGGCAAGTGCTGCCTCTTCCCACCATGATACGTAGCCATGGGCCATGGCATATCATTGGTTGTTGATATTTTCGGTAGGTGTCTTTGCCCCATTCATAATGAATAGTCAAGTATTTCGCTGTTGTTCCAAGGGTAGGCATTTCCTAGAAATACTTTTCACTTCCGCAGACCTGAAACAGCATATCACTGTCTACACAACACTGGTCAAAGCAGAGGATCTCCAGCAGATGGTTGGTTCTCTTTGTACAACATCAGCGAGAGATTAGAACAGGCCTGGGGAATCAGTATCCCAACGGCAGGATCCAGCTACAGACCGGAAACAATATATGTGAACACAAGACCGACCAAAGCAGAGCACCTGCAGTGGATGAACCTCTTTGTGTGCCACCAGCAAAAAGTTAGAACAGACCTGGAAAACCAGTATCCATTCCTTTGATGGGGAAGAGGTAGGAAGAGGAGCGGTAGGAGAAATGGTAAAACTGTTTTAAACTTCTTAGTCTGTGTTCACATATCAAGGTGAAGACACAAGCACCGTTCCGGTTCTAGGCGCTGCAGTCTGGATCCGCGAGACCACTACGGTCGCAGGTTCGAATCCTGCCTCGGGCACGGATGTGTGTGATGTCCTTAGGTTAGTTAGGTTTAACTAGTTCTAAGTTCTAGTGCTCAGAGCCATTTTTGAACTGTTCCGGTGGAGCTTTATTTTTCAATAGTTGTGTGATGTTATTACATTGTTAAGTCTTCCTGTAGAGGCAAGGCAGGGATGCACTCATAGTGTGACACAGTCACTGCTATTGTGTGTTTTTTAATAGTGCTCACTTACAAGACAATTACATCTCTCTCCATCTAAGACAGACTGGTACCACTCACAAGAAAAACACATCAGTACATCCTAGAATTGTCGCTGAATATTTTTTATCATGTTATTATTTTGTCCTACTGGCTTTACATTATTGGTGAAGTATTCTACTCACTGTAATGTGTGAAACGTGGATTGTTGGATGGCGATAAGTGCTTATTTTACAGCACATTCAAAGCAATATTAAATGTTCTTGGTTCAATATTCATTGTACTAAGCGTAAGATCACATGTGCTGAGTGAGTTCTTACTTATTTAGCTGGACATTTGTTTGATTTTAGTACTACATCCACCATTTGCACTGTCACAGTATTCAGTTTAAAAGTGTAAGACTACACCTTTTACATGATGTGAGGTGATTTCTGTCAGTACAATATTCCGTGTGGCAAGCATAAAAACCACACCTGGAGAATACATGATTGTAAAACTTCATGCAGCAAATGAGTGTTAGTGTTTATTCAGTCACCCTTTTTTTTAAATAAATGACTTGACATTAACCAGTTGAGCTGTTATGAATGACAATATTTAGACAGACATGCTATGTGTTGCTGCACGAGGAGCATATAACCTATGTAAAATTCCTCCACCGTCTATTCCTCCACTGTCTGTATAGTAGGAATGCCTCTCTTTCAACACTAACATAGCTCAAAGGTTGTGTGTGGTGTCACCGCCAGACACCACACTTGCTAGGTGGTAGCTTTAAATCGGCCGCGGTCCATTAGTACATGTCGGACCCGCGTGTCGCCACTGTCAGTGATCGCAGACCGAGCGCCACCACACAGCAGGTCATGAGAGACTTACTAGCACTCGCCCCAGTTGTACTGACGACTTTGCTAGCGACTACACTGACGAAGCCTTTCTCTCATTTGCCGAGAGATAGTTAGAATAGCCTTCAGCTAAGTCCATGACCTAGAAAGGTGCCATTAACCATTTCTAGAGAGAGTCTCACTTGTATCATCAAGAACGCTGTATACAAATGATGGATTAAAGTTAAGTATTCCAGCAGCTACGTACTTTTCTTTATAGCATTCATTACGTATCCTGTTTCAGACCTAACGCCAGCCTGCGTGAGTTGACGCGTGCAGTTCGGCCTCCTCTCTCAATTAGTGTGCGTTGTGTTGGCTAATCTGCCGACACAACATTGTGTATGTATGTTCTTTCAGGAGCACGATTCAACCACTCATGGATGTACCTAGAGCACTGTCAACAAAGCATTTTATTTGGTGTAGTGGAGCATCTGGAACCCCTACCAGATAGCCTTTCCATTTACTCGAAGAAGCAGAATAAATGCGAGTAATGACAAGTTATAACCGCATGCAGTGGTGCAGATTAGCAAATGCCGACACTGCTCTCCACCTGCCAGGGGAGAGTGGGTGGATCGGCGTACAGTGAGATGACTAGTAGAAGGTCTGTGTGTATCTCATTTACATTCTGCATATGCAGGACGCTAGAAAGCGAGCCACTGTTGACCATTCACTTCTTCATCCGTCATGGATAGTCAGGTATTTCACTATTATTGTACGTTTGTGTCTTTCGTCCATCTATGACTTTTTTCTGGAGACTGGAAAAAGTATGTCACCACCAGGAGGTGCATCTCTCTGTGTACCGTCTGCAACATGTTCCAGACGTCTAAAAAACAGGAATCCCTACCTACAGAGTGGGATAGGAGTGGATGCGAGGAGAGTAGTTAGGAAGGGAGGTAAGATTGGTTGTCATCTGCTTAGTCTGTATGCACACATCAAGGTGAACACACAAACAGTTGCCTCTCTTCTGTCCTGGCGAGATTTTTTGGGATCATTTTTTGTGGTAGTTGTGTTATTACAGTAATTTTTTTCAATTCCCAGTGAATGTATTGTATTATGATCCATTGTTTACATGTGGCATTTTTATACGACTATTTCGATCTCTAATTAAATCAGTGACGCATTTTTCATCAGTTGTGGTAGCATGCATCGGCCTTCCCACACTTCATTGATAGTATGCTGTCCTATCTCTTCTTTTCATGTGTCTGTGTACAAGTTCCTCAGCAGCTATACACTTGTGTATCGGTAGGTGGCAACTTTTGCTACAATTGAGTGATAGTTTGCTCTCCTATCACTTCTTACCATGTATCTGTGTGCAACTTCCTCAGCAGATATACCCTTGTAGTTTGGTAGAAGGCAACTCTTCCTACTACTGTCTTACTTCGTCATACCATGTATCTATGTACAACTTTCCTACAGCTCTACATTTGTAAATCAGTAGGAGGCAATTCTTGCAACAGCAGCTGTGGGACAGTTTCCTGATAATTGTGGACTGGGGCACACAGCAAGGTGAATATATACACACACGCGATCAGAAAGGGGTACAAAAGCCTTTTCAAGCGTCAAGATCCCTATACACCAAGGCGAGCACCTTTCGTTCATTCAGTGTGGGTTTGTGAAACGAGACAAAATCGAATTCTGCACTGCAGCCTGATTTGGCCATTTTAAAAAATACGAATAGCTCCAGCATAGACATACCCTCTATGAGTTGTGAAATGTATCTTCAGTCCATCCCTCTGCATCAACATTATTTGCTGGAAAGTATTTCCCCTACACTCGTCCTTTATCACCTCCTTCCATTCCTCATGTTGGAGGCTGTACACCTACACTCTTATTAAACTCCTCTCTGTCTGACACCAACACCTCGTCAGCTGAACACATTTCCAGCCAAAAATAAAGACAGTACCTTCCACTCCAACCTCTTTTCGCCCCAGTTCACAAGTGTGGGAGGGGAGATAGCACTCTCAAAAATAAATAAAGTAAATAAATAAAGACAGTACCTTATGCTGTGGCCTTCTCCACCAGACATCACGGCACCTAGAGTATCAGCAACCAAACGTGGTTCTCTGCTCGGATCCAGTACTGCTCACATGATGTTCAAGCTCAGCTACTGGTCCTCTCCGCGCCCACGGCCACGAACCTATTGGGCATGGATCTTTTCCGTTTATTGGGCTTGGAGATCCATGATTCGGAGCCAGCGGTCCAGTCTCTTTCGGCGGGTGACCACCTACAACAACTGTTGCAGGAATTCCCTGATGTTTTCTCCACCCCCTCTCTGGGGGTTTCAGGGTTTGATACCCACATTGAACTCCTTCCCTCGGCTGTCCCGAAATTCCATAAGGCTTGCTCGGTTCCTTTCGCCCTCCATGACAAGTTGCGGCAGGAGCTTCAACGCATGGAAGACGAGGGCATCCTCAGCCCCGTTTCCAATAGCCGTTGGGCTACACCCATCGTCATTCTTGAGAAACCCAATGGGTCCTTGCGCGTTTGTGGGGATTTTTAGGCCACTGTGCTCAGTCTGTTGAGGACATTTTGTCGAAATTGGCTGGCGGCAAGGTGTTTGCCAAAATTGACTTGAGGGATGTGTACCTCCAGTTACCTTTGGATGAGCCGTCCAAAGCTGTTTTGGTCATCTCCACTCCTTTTGGGCTTTTCCACTGTAACCGCCTTCCTTTTGGTGTCGCTAGCGCTCCCGCCATTGTTCAGCGCTATCTGGAGTCCGTGACGAAGGACGTTCCGGGTATGGCGAACTACCTGGATGACATCTTAGACACAGGCACCTCTGTTCCGGACTTGGCCCGGAATCGCCGCCACCTCTTCCGCGTCCTCCAGGCTGCTGGCTTACGTTGCAACAAGGAGAAGTGTCTTTTTCTTGTGCCTCAGGTGACATACCTCGGCCACGTCCTCAGCGCCTCTGGCATTCGCCCCTCACCACAATATATCGAGGCCATCCAGCAGCTGCCGCCTCAGTGGGGCGTCTCCCAGCTCAAGTCCGTTTTGGGCCAACTTAACTACTACCGCCGTTTTATTCCGCACGCCGCAGCCTTGCGGAAACTCTCCACCATCGGAAGAACGTTGTCTGGGACTGGTCTCCGGCTTGTGATAGGGCGTTTCGCCGTCTGAAGGCGGCCCTCCTGACGCCGGCTTGCCTGGTTCCGTATGATCCCGCATTGCCTCTCACATTGGCTGCTGACGTGTCTGACTACGGCATTGAGGCAGTGCTGTCTCACACCATCGACGGGGTGGAGTGTCCGGTGGCTTTCGTCTCAAAGATGCTCTCGCCGGCTCAGCGGAACTACAGCCAGATCGAGAAGGAAGCGTTGGCGATCATATTTGGCTTCAAGAAGTTCCACGATTTCATATATGGTCGTCGGTTCACCTTGTACACCAACCACAAACCATTGGTCTCGTCCGCCATTCCCACCCGGTCTGCTCGCCGGCTCCAGCGCTGGTTCCGTTCCTCGTGGGTTGTTCCTACGACATCCGGTTTCAGGCCACGGCACTGCATGCCAATATTGACCTTCTGTCTTGCCTACCGGTGGGGGCCGACCCCGTTTTCGACGCCGACCCCGTGGCTTGTTTCCACCTGGGGGCTGCTGAAGCCGACGCCATCGCTACATTGTCATTGGATGCCAAGCTGGTGGCCCATCGCACGGCCGAGGGCCCTACCCTCCGGACTTCGCTGCACCACATCCTACAGGGGTGGCCGACAGACAGCCATCACCTGCAGTCTCCGGAGGTCCACGCTTATTGGCACCGCCGCCAGGACCTCACTGCCCGAGATGGCGTCCTCCTCACCTCTGGAGATGCTGGTCGTTGGAGGGTGGTCCTGCCTTCCACTCTCCACCAACGTGCCTTAGAACTTCTTCATGTGGGACACTGGGGTGTCGTCTTGACCAAGCAGCTGGCGCACCAACATATCTACTGGCGGGGGATGGACGCCGACATCACGTGCATGGTGGCTTCCTGTCCGTCATGCCAGCAGCAACAAGCAGCGCCACTGCGCCGCCTCGTCCCGTGGCTGGATGCTCCTTCTCCGTGGTCCCGGTTACACCTCGATTTCACGGGTCCCTTCCTTGGATTTTCCTGGCTTATCCTGGTCGCACTGGTAGTGGGTTCCCTTATGTCTCCCGCAAGATCTCCACGACGTCCGCCCAGACCATCCAAGCGCTTTCCCGCATTTTTGCAATTGAGGGTCTTCCAGAGATAAGAACCTTCAGCATCGCAGCGCGTCAGCAATCGTTGGTTAATATATTAAAAAACCAGAAACCCGCCTCGATTGCGAAAAATGCACCTAGTGTTAACCTAGGTTTCGGGTAGATAACTATACCTTCTTCAGAACAATAAAACCCACAAGTGTCTAAAAAGACCTTTGTCATCACCATGGCTATACATTTATAGACGAAAAAAAGGAAAACACAAACAGTGCCTATGTACAAAGTCTAAACCGTTACTTAACTTAATGGTGTAACCTCCACCTCACATCGGCCTATGTTCGATGGGCCATGACCCGCCATAAACTGCAACTACAAACGGTCGCTCCGCTCACTTACACGCCCGACCCGCTACCTACGCACATGCGCAATACAGGGAAAGTTACTTGAATGCGCATGCGCATACGAATACGAGAAAGTTTATACATGGGTCGTGGCTAAATAGCCCTTATATTCCCAACCGTGGATCAACGTATATCAAAAAATTGAATGGATAGAACAAGTAACGAGCTAAATAGGAAATGAAGCTTAAAAATAACCGCACTGGTTGCTTATGCTAGGAAAGAAACATATATGAAGCTACCTATGACAACAGGAGGAACTATTGGCATTTGCCTGAAGATATTTAGGGAAATCACGGAAAACCTAAAAGCAGGATGGCCGGACCAGGATTGAACCGACGTCCACACGAATGTGAGTCCTGTACGTTAACCACTGCGCGACCTCGCTCGGTGGAGGTTATTAGAAAAACATCTGAAGAGTGGTTCGGGGAAGGATATCATCTCGTATCCTTTTGAACGGAATTAATTTGAGGAAACCACGGAAAATCTTATTCTAGATGACCAGACTGAGAGTTTTAGCAGCCTTGCTCCACAGTGTAGGAAGGCTGATGCTGGTGTACTCCGGAAACATTCCATTTTACCAATCACGATGTCGGTGAGCGTTTATCAGCCCATTCCAGAGTAGAGGACTGTCCGTCCGTTCTGTGGTCTCATTTCGTACTCCTGTGTTGTCGCTGCGTATGACCGCCTTCTCGTCAGT
Source organism: Schistocerca cancellata (assembly GCF_023864275.1). Classification (NCBI taxonomy): domain Eukaryota; kingdom Metazoa; phylum Arthropoda; class Insecta; order Orthoptera; family Acrididae; genus Schistocerca; species Schistocerca cancellata. The sequence continues at coordinate 735,943,990 of NC_064630.1, read as the reverse complement.
GGTTTCTGAACAGGCTCCTAGCAAAGTGTTCTCTACAAGCCCAAGTGTGACTATAAGATAAACCTATGCCCTCGACTCTCGACACAGAACTTTTTCTCATACGATGTTGAAATTGGAGCCCTTGCCATTTATAAAGCAGCCTGATACATGGTTTCATGTTTCCTCATTTCACAGATCTTTCCTGAGAGAATCGTAAAACTCAAACCAGGACACTAAATGAATTACAATGACTAAAATTTAAATACATTGTTTAAAAGCTAAGAACAGACACTTATTTTTGGCTATATCGGTACATTTGGGTACCATCAGTCTCAGGCCACAGTTTAACATTTGTAATACCCATGTAGACCTTGTACTACAAGCTGCATTCAAGTTCTAAGGCCTCCGATTTTTTTTTTTCTAATTAACTGCTCACCCGAAATCGATGAAACTGGCTTTACTTCTCGACGTAATCGCCCTGCAGACGTACACATGATTCCACGGCAGCGGCAAAGGCTTCTTTAGGAGTCTGTTTTGACCACTGGAAAATCGCTGAGGCAATAGCAGCACGGCTGGTGAATGTGCGGCCACAGAGAGTGTCTTTCATTGTTGGAAAAAGCCAAAAGTCATTAGGAGCCAGGTCAGGTGAGTAGGGAGCATGAGGAATCACTTCAAAGTTGTTATCACGAAGAAACTGTTGCGTAACGTTAGCTCGATGTGCGGGTGCGTTGTCTTGGTGAAACAGCACACGCGCAGCCCTTCCCGGACGTTTTTGTTGCAGTACAGGAAGGAATTTGTTCTTCAAAACATTTTCGTAGGATGCACCTGTTACCGTAGTGCCCTTTTGAACGCAATGGGTAAGGATTACGCCCTCGCTGTCCCAGAATATGGACACCATCGTTTTTTCAGCACTGGCGGTTACCCGAAATTTTTTTGGTGGCGGTGAATCTGTGTGCTTCCTTTGAGCTGACTGGCGCTTTGTTTCCGGATTGAAAAATGGCATCCACGTCTCATCCATTGTCACAACCGACGAAAAGAAAGTCCCATCCAAGCTGTCGTTGCGCGTCAACATTGCTTGACAACATGCCACACAGGCAGCCGTGTTGTTGTCCGTCAGCATTCGTGGCACCCATCTGGATGACACTTTTCGCATTTTCAGGTCGTCATGCAGGATTGTGTGCACAGAACCCACAGAAATGCCAACTCTGGAGGCGATCTGTTCAACAGTCATTCGGCGATCCCGCAAAACAATTCTCTCCACTTTCTCGATCATGTCGTCAGACCGGCTTGTGCAAGCCCGAGGTTGTTTCGGTTTGTTGTCACACGATGTTCTGCCTTCATTAAACTGTCGCACCCACGAACGCACTTTCGACACATCCATAACTCCATCACCACATGTCTCCTTCAACTGTCGATGAATTTCAATTGGTTTCACACCACGCAAATTCAGAAAACGAATGATTGCACGCTGTTGAAGTAAGGAAAACGTCGCCATTTTAAGTATTTAAAACAGTTCTCATGTCGCCGCTGGCGGTAAAATTCCATCTGCCGTACGGTGCTGCCATCTCTGGGACGTATTGACGATGAATGCGGCCTCATTTTAAAACAATGGGCATGTTTCTATCTCTTTCCAGTCCGGAGAAAAAAAATTGGAGGCCTTAGAACTTGAATGCACCTCGTAAATCATTATACTATGGCTCCTGATCTCCCCTCTCTAGTTTTATCAGGGCTAAGTAATTCTCTAGCCTAGCGTTGTGTGTAAATCCAACAGAATTATACTGCTGAAAATATGAAAATAGTTGTTCTTTCTTAATATCTAAGGATTAGTTTTATTAAATTGAAGGTTTATAAGCGAAGATCAATATAGCTGTCCCTAGTCTAAAACAGGAATGGATATCAACTTAGTAACCATATCGTCACGCTTTCTCATCCTGTCCAAGATGCCAATCTAAGTATGTAGGGAATAATTCTTAATAACATCAATGTTCGAATATACCTGGCAATAATCCAGTGGGAGTAACGTCACCCGAAGTGTTGGTATGATGATGTTGCTGAAACAATGGTTTCGTAATTTTTTGATACACTGAGCAGGAGTATCTTCCGATCTGACTGTGAAACAAAAGAAATCGTTTACCAGGTCAACTTGTCACCATGACTTCTCTTGTCACTTCAAGGGAGGCGATCTTCAATTCGTGTTCAAGAGACGTGGTCAACGGAAGAGCAGTCAGTCGTCAGCCACCTTCAGCTCCGCTGCCAATCAATGATAAAGAGATAGCAGCAGATATTTTAGTAACGTTATACTCGGGGGCGTCCAGTTACAACCATCTGTCACAAACTACGAGCCTCATTAGTATTTAGCACATGGGGCCGGGTAATGTCTGACGCTGGCAACATCAGGACGGACTGCAGATTGTAGTCAAGAAAAACTGATATAAAACTCCGTCCTGTCGGTAACGCTATCTGTGGAATGCACACCTCGCTGCACCGTATGTTTTGCGATATGTCAGGGTGCAAACAGCCACGCTTGAGCCCTTGGAACTCAATCACCCACTCACCTAAAACGTGCCTGTAGGTTTCCAGCCGAAATGTCGCGAGAGGGAGTGTTTACGGACTGAAAGTATCTGCGATAAATGACGGAATATTCTAACCTACGAGAAAGCTGCAAGGATCTCAACGTCCTTGCAGTCACGCTCTCTAGAGTGATTAGAAGAGTCAATGTTATAGTAACTTAATGAAGATACGCCAAACGGTGTGGAAATGTGAAAACATGAAAACGAATGTTACTCTCTTTCGTCAAAAGCAAAATGCGTTAGTATGTGCTTCGGACGGTTTCCGGGATATGGTTTTGTCAAACTGTGTCATTTCGACTCCTCCAGTTTGTCCACAAACCATTAACGTCTCATTCCGCAATGGACTCACGTACTTCATTTCGGACGAGCTGAATGACAACGATTTTTTTTGTAACGTAGAAGCCCGCTTCAACTTATTGCTCAGTGATGTCAGCGTATCTTGTTAACACTTGGATGCGATGAGTAACATCTGTTTTTCGACTAGAAAGTTTGAATTGCTACCTGATTCTGTAGAGGTTGAAACCGGCGTAGAAATATCGATGAGGACGTGACGAATCCCAGAGGAGGAACAAACTCAAGATCAAGTGAATTAGATATACCAACTTTGTGGAGTGACGCACTCTGTTTTGCTGTGATGCCAGCCGCAATGTTATGATACGTACTAATGAGCCACCGAAAGCAAAGTGGAGTCTTCATGATCACTGATAGATCAACCGCCAAGTACGGGGCACGGAAATTGTTGTGAGCTAGGTTCTAATAAGGCACATCTCTTTTGAGATGTGCTAGATGTGCTTAATAGCACTCAGGTCTGATTACCTGGGCAGCAATACAGGTATTCCCACGTCTGTGGTATGTTTCTCAAACCTTTATGACGCAATTCCGGAGCAGATTGTCTCTCTGCAGATACAGGATTCCCGTAGCCTGTAGGCGGACAAGCGTATCATTTCACCGTTCTTCTATAATTCACCAGCGAGAGATGTTGACAAATGTACCAGTTGCTCCATTTCAGCTCATAAAAACTTTTCAGATACAACATTCCAACTACCACCTTCCTGAACACAGGTCCTTTGTCAAGTTGGAAACGTCATGTCTTACGATGCTGTAACGGACCGTAACGTAAAATTAAAATTACTTTTTTCATCGGTTGGAAAATATCGTTACAGGGAATCTTCCTGCAGCGATACATTACTGGTTCTAAACATGCAAGCTAAATTTTTATCTTGTCAAGTGTTCGTCTCTAACACTTGTTGGACGTTTTTAACTTCATATTCGCCATTGATTGCAAATTTATTACAATATTCGCCATAGCAATTCCGACCTGGTGGTTATTTTTAAGTGTTTACCGATGCTGGGCCCATAATGAACACAACTTTGTACTTGTAAAAGGAATAGTTTTTGCAAGTGTGTATTTTTAAGCCTTGAAACAATGGGAATTTTTCATGAACAATAAAAGGTACTAATAAACAATTGGATTAGCGGAACAGTGAGCCCAACGTGGCTAATCAAAAGCAAGGAAATGCCCGGGATGAGTTTTGCAGATCGTGTGGGTATTGAGGGGGCCCAGTTATTCCGATACGGCGAGAGACTTTTCAGCTACGTCTGGTGTGAGGCGGTTCCACGCTTGCTGGATGGCCTCAGAGTACTTTAGCCACGAGCACAAGTAAGAGTCGTTACCGAAAGACGCCTGGGCCTTTCCTGCCGGGCTGCAGTCATAAGCAAGCAACACCCAGCGCCCGAATAGAATGCTGCGCCATATATGTAGCGTGATAGTCACGCCAACTCACCAGCCACGCTATGCCTGGTGAGGAAATTCACCAACACACCTGAACAGACTCTCTTTCTTTCTTTTCCTGTAGGCCTTTATTCCACAGGAACGCAGGGTCGGCCTTATTATTACGGACGTGGCGATGTTAGTGGCAGAGGGTGGCCAGATGCCCTTCCTGCCGCCACCCCGAATCCCCCAGGATGGAAGTAGTGCACCCCTGCTGTCTGCGTCTAGTGTAAGTCAAGAAATAGTGCGAACGTTTTCAAATGTCTGTGAGTCGTGTAACTGAGGTGGAACGTGGGGACCAGCCCGGTATTCACCTAGCGGGATGTGGAAAACCGCCGAAAAACCACATCCCGGCTGACCGGCATACCGGCCCTCGTCGTTAATCCGCCGGGCGGATTCGATCCGGGGCCGGCGCTCCTACCGGAGTCCAGGAAGCAGCGCATTAGCGCTCTCGGCTACCCTGGCGGGTACACCTGAGCAGACTCTTACCTGCAAAAATACTCTGTTTGCCTCAAAGTAATAACGAACAGCTGAGAAGCCAATTCTGAAATAATTATTAATACATTGAGCATATTACTACTTTCTTTTTCTTCCTGATATATGCATTAGAGTAAGTTATTAAGAAAGATAAATTGGCAAAGAATAACTACCATAAATCTAGTCGGATCACTTTGTGGAAACAAAAACAGTTATGCTTCATTATGTTTCACCAGTTTGTCCACCCAAATTTATTACTTTTAATTAGCCGAAGGTGGTGAACTTAAATGTTAATAAACGTTCAAAACATAAGTTAACTTCGAAGTGTTACACTAACAAATTGTCCACCGCAATAAGTTTCTGTATTTTCAGTGCTCTCCTGATGTGTGAATGTGTGCTCCTTGTAGTACAGACTGCTTCTTCAGATCAAAGCACGCACCTTGGCAGCCCCCTTGAAGTTGCACCAGACTGATGCACTAAGTATGGATACAGAATTTTGATCCATAACAACACACGTTGCACTAGATGGATACGTAACACAGTTACCTACACTATAAGCTAGAAGTCTTACGTCTGATGTAGCACCCCTTACAAAGTCCCTTCGTATATAACTTGAAAGCATAAATTAGTTTTTGTGTGTTTCCTTTGACACAAAACACGATATCTTCTCTGACGTTGGAAGAAATCTACTCGTCTGCAGCATTACTGAACTCTCTATATTTTCATTGGCCATAAACGTGTATGTCTGCCACTATGAGTATTATTATTGTAGTCATATCATCATCATCATCATCATCAACAACATCATCACTATCAGTGGCAGCACCAGCACCAGTACAAGTACAAGTACTTCCAGTATTTTTATTTGTTCATAGTCAGTATCCATATTCGTATTGTCACTATAGACACTCAAATCATTTTAAAACTGTTTGTCATATTAAAATTGTCATTTTTTTCTAAAGCAACTGAGAAGTAAAAAGAGGTGCTGCATGTGTGGAACCCTGCTCCGATGTAAGAGAGGGGCTGATGGCCCTAATCACATCAGGATAAATAAATGGCTCAAATGGCTCTGAGCACTATGGGACTTAACATATGAGGTCATGAGTCCCCTAGAACTTAGAACTATTTAAACCTAACTAACCTAAGGATATCCATGCCCGAGGCAGGATTCGAACCAGCGACCGTAGCGGTAGCGCGGTTCCAAACTGAAGCGCCTAGAAACTTTCGGCCACACCGGCATCGTTAAATAAATAAATAAGCAAATAAATATATAAGATATACTACCATTCCTGTATAGTAATTACGGCTGTTGATGGACGCTCATCTGGATAAGAATTAAACGGCAACAACTGTTTTCCTGAAAGCCCTGTCGGGATCCTCCACATACTTGAAAAAAAACTCTGAGGTCGTATTTTGACTGTTTAGAAACAAGCAATGAAGCAGATCGATAACATTCTGCTACTGCAGCAAAAAGACACCTTCGAATATAGGGTTATGTGCGGAAGAGGGTCTATTCTGTATAACTATGTTGCCCACTTCAGTGATCGACGTTTGAGAAGTAATGTCACTCAATGTAAAATATACGTGGGGGCGCTGAAAAGTAATGCCTCCGAATTTTTACGCGAAAACTTTTAAAGCAAACGTTATTAACATTTTTTCACATGTCGCTCTTGACGGGACATTCGCAACTGTCATACATTGTCAATGATAAAATCTGCTACAGTTGCAAAAATTATTTATTTCTAAAGTGGAAAGCACTACCGAGCTCGGTTTCAGATCAAATACCCCATCTTCAGGTCCATATTAAAATTTTCAACTTCGGGTTGTGCTTCGAACTGGTCTGCGCAGAACTTGTTCGAAAGACAACCTACCTGTCTTGATGCGGATCCATGTGTGGCGCACCCCTAAGCCTCGACCGTTGTCCTCCTCTACGAAAGGCATTCTGGCAGACCTAGGATTGAAGAGGATATTCTCTTGCATGCCACGTACGAGGGATGCACTATTTTAACGTATTTTAACCTTAGTTATGCATTCTTTGTGGACATTTTAATATGCGCCTGAAGATGGGACGTATGCCCTGAAACCGCGTAGTGCTTTCCTGTATAGAAATAAATAATTTTTACAACACTAGCAGATTTTATCACTGACAAGTTATTAACATTCTACGTTTTAATTTATCGTGTCTACATAGACACATAGTTGGAGCCCTCTACTGGTACAGGACTCCGAATTTGGCGTGTAACATAGCGCTGTGGAACTTATCTATGACGGTGCGTGAGAAACAGCGTGATCTTATAGGGTTTCGGAGAGTTCTTCCATACATGGAACACACTGTCCTTAAGAATGACAATGCCTTAGCCCACACAGGCGTCGCGACATCTGCAAGAACCCAACGCCTTGAATTCGCTGGCGTCGATTATCCTCCATACAGCCCCGACTTGACCCCATCCGATTTTCATTTGATTCCAAAACAAAGAACAGCTCCGAGAACTTCGCTTTGATAGTGATGAAGCGACGCTAACAGAGGCGAGGTTGCAATCTTAAACATTCTACAGTGACGGCATTAGCAAATTTTCTCTCGTTTGTAGCAATATTTTTGAGGCCAGGGTGACTATGTTGAGAAACACATAGTGAAGAATAAAGATGTATAATGTTTCCAGAATGAGATTTTCACTCTGCAGTGAAGTGTGCGCTGATATGAAACTTCCTGGCAGATTAAGACTGTGCGCCGGACCGAGACTCGAAACCTTTGCCTTTCGCGGTTAAGTGCTCTAGCATCTGAGCTACGCAAGCACGACTCTCGCCCCGTCCTCACAACTATACTTCTGCCAGTACCTCGCTGTACCAGCCAGTAACAGGCTGTGGCTAAGCCATGTCTCCGCAATATCCTTTCTTCCAGGAGTGCTAGTTCTGCAAGGTTCGCAGGACAGCTTCTGTACAGTTTGAAAGGTAGGAGGCGAGGAACTGGCAGAAGTAAAGCTGTGAGGACTGGGCGTGAGTCGTGCTTGGGTAGTTCAGCTGGCAGCCGGCACGGTAGCTCAGCGTGTTCGGTCAGAGGGTTTAGCTACCCTCTGTAACAAAAAAACTGAGTGAACGAGTCAACGATCAACCTGAACAGGCGTCATCGGACGTCCGCCACGAACAAAATCAACGAAGAATATAGAAGAGAATGAGATCAGCTAAAAAAAAGGAAAAAGAGAAAAAAAGGATGGTCGAGCACTTGCCCGCGAAAGGGAAAGGTCCCTAGTTCAAGCATCGGTGCGGCATACATTTTTAATCTGCCAGGAAGTTTCAAGTTTCATGTATAATGTTAATAACGTTTGTTGTATTTACAAAGCTTTAAGAGTTTTCACATCAAAAAGTTAGGAGGCATTAGTTTGGAGCATGCCCTCGTACTTCACTGAATTATCGGCGAGAATTAGTACGGACAATTTCGGAGTAACTACAAAAATCGCTACGGTCGCAGGTTCGAATCCTGCCTCGGGCATGGATGTGTGTGATGTTCTTAGGTTAGTTAGGTTTAAGTAGTTCTAAGTTCTAGGGGACTGATGACATTAGAAGTTAAGTCCCATAGTGCTCAGAGCCATTTGAACCATTTTTTCTTAACTACAAAAATCGCAAGTAAAGGTGACTGCGGATAGCATTCGTATAATTTGCGGCAAGTAGAGTGCGGTATGACATTTCCACCCTCCTCGTGAGTTACATCTGTTTCTGAGAGACTTGTTCCTGTTTCATCTGGTGGAACACGTTTTCCAAGGGGCTGAGGGGAATGTGACATTTTGTACGACGTCTGTGTCGTGCGTCAGTGGTGCGCGCGACACGCCGGGAATTCCGCGGCGCTGAACACGGAAGCGGCGGCCGGCCAGTGGAAGGCGGTGGCGGCGACCTGCGCCGTGTCCAGCCAGGGGCCAGCTGTGCGCCGGCCGCTCAAGGCCGCGGGGACGTTGGCTCTGCGGCGGCCGCGCCCACCGGGGTCTGCGTGCCGGGGCAGCCGGCCGCGCAGTTCGCGAAATTAAAGCAGCTGTCAAAAGGTCAATCTGCAGATTGTAAGTGTTGTGGATTGGCAGCAGAGCAACCCACTAAATTGAGAGGAAGCCGAAAGGCACGCGTTTTAGCTCACGCAGGCTGGCGTGAAGTCTGGAACAGGACAAGGAAATTAGAACTTAGAAAAACGGACGCAGATGCTGTAATACTTAACTTTAATCCATTAATGTTGAACGTAGCTCTTGTCTGTACATTATTTACAATATCAATAGCAACTGATAATGGCGCCTTGCTAGGTCGTAGCACAAGGCGTAGCTGAAGGCTATGCTAACTATCGTCTCGGCAAATGAGAGCGTATTTTGTCAGTGAACCATCGCTAGCAAAGTCGGCTGTACAACCGGGGCGAGTGCTAAGAAGTCTCTCTAGACCTGCCGTGTGGCGGCGCTCAGTCTGCAATCACTGATAGTGGCGACACGCGGGTCCGACGTATACTAACGGACCGCGGCCGATTTAAAGGCTACCACCTAGCAAGTGTGGTGTCTGGCGGTGACACCACACTGAGAATAACCCCAAAATATTTTGGTCGTGCGTAAAATCTATGAATGCTACAAGTTCACAATAAAGGATGACAGCCAAAAACAGTTGCAGGATATTGTGAAGAATTTTAACAGTTGCTGCCGCAGCCATGTTTAAAATCATGGAATGCTACAAGTAATTCAATACCTTCTCTTGCTGACAATACGGGTAATGTAACGGATGATGATAAAAAGAAGGCCGATATTCTAAAGCTATCTTTCAAAAACTCGTTTACGGTAGAGGACTGCAGCACCATTCCCCCTTTCGATCATCGAACAAACGCAAGTATGGCTGACGTAGTGTTTGGTGTATCTGGGATTGTAAAACACTTAAGATCCTTAGGCGCCAGGAATGCATCTGGCCAAGACGGTATCCCCGTACGATTATACACTCCCGGCCATTAAAATTGCTACACCAAGAAGAAATGTAGATGATAAACGGGTATTCTTTGCACAAATATATTATACTAGAACTGACATGTGATTACATTTTCACGCAATTTGGGTGCATAGGTCCTGACAAGGGAACCTCCCCATCGCACCCCCCTCAGATTTAGATATAAGTTGGCACAGTGGATAGGCCTTGAAAAACTGAACACAGATCAATCGATAAAACAGGAAGAAGTTGTGTGGAACTATGAAAAAAATAAGCAAAATATACTAACCTAGTAGTCCATGCGCAAGATAAGCAACATGAAGGATACTGCGTTCTCAGGAGCGCCGTGGTCTCGTGGTTAGCGTGAGTAGCTGTGAAACAAGAAGTCCTTGGTTCAAGTCTTCCCTCAAGTGAAAAGTTTAATTTTTTATTTTCAGACCATTATTATCTGTCCGTCCGTCCGTCCGATGCGAGGTAACTGCGCCGTAGTATTGGGCAAGGTAGAATAATCTTTTTACCGATTCGCCAAGTGTACAAGCTAGGTGGGTCGACAACAAATTCCTGTCATGTGACGCACATGCCGTCACCAGTGTCGTATAGAATATATCAGACGCGTTTTCCTGTGGAGGAATCGGTTGACCTATGACCCTGCGATCAAATGTTTTCGGTTCCTATTGGAGAGGCACGTCCTTTCGTCTACTAATCGCACGGTTTTGCGGTGCGGTCGCAAAACACAGACACTAAACTTATTACAGTGAACAGAGACGTCAATGAACGAACGGACAGATCATAACTTTAAAAAAAAAAAGTAAACTTTTTCACTCGAGGGAAGACTTGAACCAAGGACTTCTCGTTCCGCAGCTGCTCACGCTAACCACGAGACCACGGCACTGCTGGGCTCACATAGTCCTTAATGTTGCCTCTCTTGCACATGGACTACTCAGTTTGTATATTTTGCTTATTTTTTCATAGTTCCACACAACTTCTTCCTGTTTTCTCGATTGAACTGTGTTCAGTTTTTCAAGGCCTATCTACTGTGCCAACTTATAACTAAATCTGAGGGGGGTCCGATGGGGAGGTTCCCTTGTGAGAAATCAGTACCCAGAACAACCACCTTTGGCCGTAATGACGGCCTTGATACACCTGGGCATTGAGTCAAACAGAGCTTGGATGGCGTGCACAGGTACAGCTGCCCATGCAGCTACAACACGATTCCACAGTTCGTCTAGAGTAGTGACTGGCGTATTGTGACGAGCCAGTTACTCGGCCACCATTGACCAGACGTTTTCAATTGGGGAGAGATCTGAGAAATGTGCTGGCCAGGGCAGCAGTCGAACATTTTCTGTTTCCAGAAAGGCCCGTGCAGGACCTGCAACATGCGGTCGTGCATTATCCTGCTGATATGTAGGGTTCCACAGAGATCGAATGAAAGGTAGAGCCACGGGTCGTACCACATCTGAAATGTAACGTCCACTGTTCAAAGTGCCGTCAATGCGAACAAGAGGTGACCGAGACGAGTAACCAATGGCACCCCATACCATCACGCCGGGTGATACGCCAGTATGGCGATGACGAATACACGCTTCCAATGTGCGTTCACCGCGATGTTGCCAAACACGGATGCGACCATCATCATGCTGTAAACAGAACCTGGATTCATCCGAAAAAATGACGTTTTGCCATTCGTGCACCCAGGTTTGTCGTTGAGTACACCATCGCAGGCGCTCCTGTCTGTGATGCAGCGTCAAGTGTAACCGCAGCCATGGTCTGCGAGCTGCTAGTCCATGCTGCAGCAAACGTCGTCGAACTGTTCGTGCAGATGGTTGTTGTCTTGCAAACGTCACCATCTGTTGACTCAGATGCCTGTCATCTCGACTGCTAGTGATACGAGGCCGTTGGGAAACCAGCACGGCGTTCCGTATTACCCTCCTTAACCCACCGATTCCATATTCTGCTAACTGTTATTGGATCTCGACCAACGCGAGCAGCAATGTCGCGATATGATAAACCGAAATCGCGATAGGCTACAAACCGACCGTTATCAAAGTCGGAAACGTGATGGTACGCATTCCTCCTTACACGAGGCATCACAACAACGTTTCACCAGGCAACGCCGGTCAACTGCTGTTTGTGTATGAGAAATCGATTGAAACTTTCTTCATGTCAGCACGTTATAGGTGTCTCCACCGGCGCCAACCTCGTGTGAATGTTCTGAAAAGCTAATCATTTGCATATCACGGCATCTTCTTCCTGTCGGTAAAATTTCGCGTCTGTAGCACGTCATCATCGTGGTGTAGCAATTTTAATAGCTATGCTACAAATATAGCACCACCTTTTTCCATCATATATCAGAGATCACTGGAACAGCTGAAAATTCCACGGAAGAAGGCCCAGATAACAGCAATCTATAAAAAGGGTAGAAAATCGGATGCACATAATTACCGGCTAATTTCACTGACATCGATTTGGTGTAGAATCATGGAACATATTTTGTGTTCAGACATAATGACCTTTGTAGGCTCTGAGAAGCTCATCTGCAGAAACAAGCACGGTTTTAGGAAACAGCGGTCATGCGAGACACAGCAGGCCCTCATAGTGCATGATACACAACAGGCTGTAGATTCTGGCTCTTAGATTAATGCCATATTTCTCGAATTTCGAAAGGCGTTCGACTCAGTTCCCCACTGTCGCTTGCTCCAAAAAGTGCGCACTTATGGTCTATCCGATGATATATGCGGTTGGATAGAAAGTTTTCTAACAGACAGAGAGCAGTATCTCATCCTGAATGGGGTGACTCGAACAGGAATAACCGTAACATCAAGTGTGCCCCAGAGCACCGTAATAGATCCGCTGCTTTTTACGATTTACATAAACGATGTGGTTGATGGCATTGCCAGCGGTATTAGACTGTTTGCCGATGATGCTGTAGTCTACAGGAAAGTAGTATCATACGGAAGTTGTGAACAGATCAATGAGGATTTGCAGAAAATAAATGCGTAGTTTAATGACTGGCAGTTATCTCTCAATATTAGTAAGTGTAACCTACTGCGTATAACAAGGCGAAAATACCCATTCACTTACGAGTACAAAATAAATGCCGAGTTTTTGGAAGCGGTAACATCCTTCAAGTATCTGGGTGTGACTATTCGCAATGATCTCAAATGGAATGATCAGATTACACAAGTAACGAGCAAGGCGAACTCTTGATCGCGGTTTATTGGTAGAATCCTGAAGCGATGCAGTCCTTCAACAAAGGAAATTGCTTTCAATACGTTAGTTCGTCCAGTCTTATTGTTCGTCTGTGTGGGACCCTTACCAGTTGGGTCTGATTCAAAAGATTGAGATGGTACAAAGAAGAGCGGTAAGATTCGTGACTGGTACATTTAGCCATCAAATGGCTCTGAGCACTATGGGACTTAACATCTATGGTCATCAGTCCCCTAGAACTTATAACTACTTAAACCCAATTAACCTAAGGACAACACACACCCAGTCGTCACGAGGCAGGGAAAATCCCTGACCCCGCCGGGAATCAGACCCGGGAACCCGGGCGCGGGAAGCGAGAACGCTACCGCACGACCACGATGTAGCCATCACAAGAGCGTTACAAATCTCATAGAAAGTTTGAAGTGGGATACACTTGCAGATAGGTGATGCGCTAAACGGAAGGGGCTGCTCACTAAATTCCGAAATCCGATCTTCGCCGAGGATGTAGAGGATATACAGGGTTATTACAAATGATTGAAGCGATTTCACAGCTCTACAATAACTTTATTATTTGAGATATTTTCAAAATGCTTTGCACACACATACAAAAAGTGAAAAAGTTTTTTTAGGCATTCACAAATGTTTGATATGTGCCCCTTTAGTGATTCGGCAGACATCAAGCATATAATCAAGTTCCTCCCACACTCGGCGCAGCATGACCCCATCAATGAGTTCGAAAGCATCGTTGATGCGAGCTCGCAGTTCTGGCACGTTTCTTGGTAGAGGAGGTTTAAACACTGAATCTTTCACATAACCCCACAGAAGGAAATCGCATGGGGTTAAGTCGGGAGAGCGTGGAGGCCATGACATGAATTGCTGATCATGATCTCCACCACGACCGATCCATCGGTTTTCCAATCTCCTGTTTAAGAAATGCCGAACATCATGATGGAAGTGCGGTGGAGCACCATCCTGTTGAAAGATGAAGTCGGCGCTGTCGGTCTCCAGTTGTGGCATGAGCCAATTTTCCGCGGGCTACGCGTGAAACTTGCCCGCACGCGTTCAACCGTTTCTTCGCTCACTGCAGGCCGACCCGTTGATTTCCCCTTACAGAGGCATCCAGAAGCTTTAAACTGCGCATACCATCGCCGAATGGAGTTAGCAGTTCGTGGATCTTTGTTGAACTTCGTCGTGAAGTGTCATTGCACTGTTATGACTGACTGATGTGAGTGCATTTCAAGCTCGACATACGCTTTCTCGGCTCCTGTCGCCATTTTGTCTCAGTGCGCTCTCGAGCGCTCTGACAGCAGAAACCTGAAGTGCGGCTTCAGCCGAACAAAACTTTATGAGTTTTTCTACGTATCTGTAGTGTGTCGTGACCATATGTCAATGAATGGAGCCACAGTGAATTTATGAAATCGCTTCAATCATTTGTAATAGCCCTGTATTATTACCACCAATTTTCAAATCCCACAATGATCACCATTCAAAGGTAAGGGAAATCAGAGCTCGTACAGAGGCGTTCAGCAGTCATTTTTCCCTCGTCCGATCCGCGAGTGGAACAGAGGGTGGGGGGGAAATAGGACTTTGGCGCGAATTGTGCCCTCCGCCACACACCGCTCGGTGGCTAGCGGAGTATATATGTAGATGTAGAACACAGCTAAATCCGTGGCACACGAATGTTTGTGGAACGAGCAGCGCTCAGCGAGAACGACCAGAGTGAATCGAATCTGTGAGCACAGTGAAGCGGCAGTTAAGTGACTGACACTGAGGAGATGGGGCACACACGCAAAACAGCAGCGTAGTTTTTTGGGCTACTGAAAGGTTCAGTGTTAAACCAAGCTCAGGCGAATGTAAAGCGTAATACCTGGTTCTCGTTTGCCAAACTGGTGTGCAGAGCCACTCACTCGAACTGTTTGGAATGAGACAGCTTGATCAGTCTCTGAGAGACTGTTTTGTGCGTGAAAGCAATGGAGAGAAGAGGGTCCCACTCTGTGCTGAGTGTGTACTGCACCTCGTAACGTCACCATAACACGTGACCCACAATGAGTCGTTCAGCATCGTCTACAGTTGACTGGATGCTGTAGCACTGTTACGAGAATGGATCGATCGGCATCGACAACTGTCCGTTATATGCTACGATCTAGAGTGGTCATCGCTCGCTGCTGAGTCGGTTTTCATTGCCCAGAAATCATTAAATTTTCCTTTAAAAAAATGGTTCAAATGGCTCTGAGCATTATGGGACTTAACATCTGTGGTCATCAGTCCCCTAGAACTTAGAACTACTTAAACCTAACTAACCTAAGGACATCACACACATCCATGCCCGAGGCAGGATTCGAACCTGCGACCGTAGCAGTCGCGCAGTTCCGGACTGAGCGCCTAGAACCGCGAGACCACCGCGGCCGGAAAAATTTCCTTCACACGTTTTTTCCGGACAGAAATCTACCATGGTTCTTCATTGTCAATGATAAAATCCACTACAGTTGCAAAAATTATTTATTTCTGAGAAGAAGAGGACAACCCTGTTTTAGGACATCTGTCTTATCTTCAGGTGGATCTGCAAAATTATGTCTTCAACAATACCTGTCCACACGGGTAAGATAATCAGAGCTAAATACAACCAACAGAAATTCTTAGAAAAAAAAAGCGCTATACATACATTAAGATATGAGTCCACAAAGGATGCCTAATTGAGGGTTTGGCATTTTAATCTGTGTTTAGTTTTTTTTTTCATAAGAATTTCTGTTGGTTCTGTTTCGTTTTGATTATCTACACATGTGGAGAAGTATTAGGCCTATTATTAATTTATAATTTTGCTGATGCACCTAAAGGTGGGATATATGTCCTGAAACCGTGTTGTGCTCTTCTCTTTAGAAACAAATAGTTTTTACAATTGTTGCATGTTTTATCACTTTTTTATTTTCAGAATAATCCTGAAGTATTTCTTATTCCACCTCATGCACAAACATCCAGGCAATATTACAACGCGACTCACTTCTGCGAGTTGCTGCTGTCGTTGTTATGCGATGTCGAAATTTACCCAGAGTTATTGGAATGAGTGCACAGACGAAGTACTTCACAAACACAAAAAATGTCACATACTGTGAGATTACACGGCCTTGGAAGCGAACTATACGATGCCATACGCGTAAGTCTTTTACAACCGATCCATAGTTGAGGCAGCACATGTTCAGATATTCTCATATATGAGGCTGTCATTGCGGTGGTACCTCATCCCTATACAAAATTAAATTTTCGTCATATTCTGGCAGATGTCGAGAATGCCATACCGCCAACAGAGCCAGTAATTTCTTTCAAGGGAAACGACGCAAAACATTTGAAGATTTGGAGAGTCTTTCCCGTGCCCAGATACGGTATGTGTATCTTGTGTTCCCCATATTATTATGCTGTGGCTGTTCATTTTCCATTGCAATGGAACGTAGCCTCAACATAAAAAGTAACATGGAAGTAAATTGTTATTTTTCATCTCCACGCTCAGAATGAATTCGTAAAGACTGCACATTCTACATCTCCGTCATAGCAATGGAATACTGTATGGTTTGAAAAACATACATCAGCGCGAAACACGCCGTGCAGACACGTGTGGAATGACCGTCTCGCGTCTGGCACTTAAAACAGACTTGAGTGGACCGCGGTACGTGCAAAACACAAGTGCACTACCTTTGGATTTTTCTTCCCATATACTAGCGCAAAATCTGTTTACAAAAACTGCACCTATTGCAACGCAGAACATGTAAGCCTTTTGTTGCCGGGTTTTCTAGCAACTCGACTCAACATACATCGGGTGAACGAGCAAGCAGGATCCTATCTGCACCAGGGAGAAACCTACCGCTGATCATATAAACCTGCAACTTCCAACTTATGCTAAGGCAAACTTTTAATTTCGGTACCGTAAGTAAAAATTTATCGTATGTTTCGATTTTCATTCATGCATTAGATACAGTCTTGTGAAATCGGAGCAGTCTTTTTAAACGCACTGTACTATTTAATGCCATCGGCCCACAGGCCGAATGCATTTCCCGATTGCTCTCCATTCGGTCGGCGGAAGAAATCCGTGGGAGGGGAGTGAATCACTGCATAAGTTTCCAACAGAAGTTTCTAACGAAGTTACTATAAAACGCCATAAGTAAACAAACACCGTTCACGACGCGTAAATAAGTATAAACATCTGAAGATGTAGTGAACATCAAATGACTGCATCCCAAAAAACGCGTTTTTTTAGGCATAATTTGTGTTGGGAAAAGTGTGCCATTCATATCGGTGCGTTATTCGATAAACATTAACGTCACGGACGCTGTAGTTCTCACTTCCTGCACTAAGAGTGGTGGTGTCGCCTCACGTGACGAGGCGGCCCGTGAGCTTAAGAAAGCAAGTGAAGCAAGCTCGCGGGTCACCAGAAGTTACCCACGTCTGCCTTCCTTAGTCCGTCATCAACATCTGATGACAATTCAAAAACAGTAGCAGCAGCTAAAAATATATCACTAAGTATTATCTTTACCTCCGCGATTCACGACCCAAGTTTTCTCTGGCATAGAAAACCTTAATTCTCCAACACAAAAATATTTAATCTACAGCTAATTTGGCCAAATTCGTTATTGTATATATATATATATATATATATATATATAACTAAATATTACGTCCAAAGACACACACAATATATATATACGTAATATTTAGTTAACTATATACAAATTGATGGTACATAACAACAGTACCACTGACAAGAATTATGTTACACATTCCCCACCGGAGCTACACCTCGTTAAGCGGTGTAGCATCTAAATACCTAATCAAGCAACAGCTGTAGAGAATTATGTTACACATTCCCCTCCGGAGCTACATTTCGTTAAGCGGTGTAGTATTTAAATATCTAATCAAGCAACAGCTCTAGAGAATGACATGCCGCATATAGTACACTTTGTATCGGAAAGAAGGAACAAATGTTATGTGTAAGTCAGAGACTGAGCACCTATCAACATTTACACTAAGCGTCAATACAAGAGGAAGGGACCATGGGATACACATGAACAGGTTTTTAAAGACGTTTATATTGTTATAGGTGTCAGTTCCCTAATTTCTCAGCTAACTTTCGAAGAATAAAGTAGCATCAAAAATAAGTGTGTCTATGGAAAATCACAAGCTGTTGTTGACACAGAGTACTTTTCGGTTGCTTGTCTGGTAAACAATTCATGTGTACAGAGGTGCGGCCTGAAAAGCTGCATGTTAACATTCCAAACATGGTAAGATGCCCATTCATAGGCACACCATAGCTACTGTGAACAACAAACCTGATGCTGCTCGTGAGTCCAGAGGTAGAAGCGGCAAACTGCAGAAGTATGAGTAAGGAAGACAGGAAGAGAAAAACTTTCTCCAAAAAAAGAAAAACAAAGAAAAAAAGGAAAAGAAAAAACAGACAGACTGACTTTCGCGAACGTAGATGGAAATATGTCAAAGGAACATCATCGCTTCCACTACCCACCCCCATACTTAGGGGCTTGCATAACCATAGTCCTTCGGCTTGTGTCCACAGTCGTAGGGTTTACATTGCGTAAATTAAACATTGTCAAAGATATTCGAATTTACTGCTGATATTTTTCGTAAATCCATTGCATAATACATATAGCTGTAAAGTTTTGGGGGAATTTATTTTCAGTTGATGTATTTGTCTGAAATACAGTTCCTTGCAAATTATGTTAAAATTAAATACTAATTACTAGTACAAACAAATTGTTATTGTTGTATTAAGCCACTGTACACAAGCTATTTTACTGTTATTATTGTTATTATTATAAGACTCCATGACCTCTGTGGCATGTTAAAGTTAGGAATGACAACAAATTGTTTGGAGGATGGGCCGGATGGGTGGAGGGGGGGGGGGGAGGGGAGAGACTAGCAAAGTCAGATTTCCCGCTTTCCCCTATGCTGAACTGATCTGCACTTGGCGTGTAGAGAAGAATAGAATGCGTATCAGAACCATCAACCCACCCCCTTCCTAATTTCTCCTGGTGTTCCATTCGTAAGTGATGTACGAACAAGTATAAGCTGTATACGCCGGGGTTTCCCTAATTTAACGTCGTCGTCACAGCACAGCATTCGTCTAGGTAGACGTATTTTCTATCTTGACTAGCACTGGAGCGTGATGTTTCGAAATTTGAAGACTAATATTTTTCGCGTTGCAGAAAACCTTTCTTGTAACTTCTCCACGTGTACTTAGGTAATCTTGTTAGATTTTCTCTATACCTTCTGTGAATACAACCTGTCAAGTGTCTCAAACCCACGAAAAATGCTCACAGACTTTGTAGAATAAGGGCTCTTTCGTCGGCAGATTACACTTCCTTAGATACCTCCACCACTGTTCTGTACTAAACCTGCGTTCCCCACGACGACTTTCTTTCTTTTATTCTTCCTCTTTAAACCATTCTGCATAGGAGTTCCTCGATACCAGACGGCTGTCGCTGATTCGAATGATACATCGCCAACGGTGTAGTCAAACTAGATTAGTTCTTTTCGCATATTTACGCCCATTACTTTTATTTACATTGAGGGTCGTTTACCAGTCTTTGTACGAAGCGCTGCACGACTTCCTGCACTTCGCAAAGTTTTTTGTAATCTCTTTTGGGAGCTGAATCTGTTGGGTAGCTAGTTAGTTTGTATTTATATCATTCCTAGCACACTTCCTTGGAGTGCACCGAGCACTATGAGCGCTTCCGTTTTTGATTATATATCTCCCAATTTTGAATGTAGTACCGAGATCTGTTAAGTAGGAAGCTTTCATTCGCATCATACAGCTATTCCTGAACACAATATGCATGTCTTTTCTTGGCAATGATGCGAATTACATCGAGTGTTTTTCGGAGATCAAGCAGCAAGCATCATCCCCGATTCAAGAATCTGTATCCGTCTGGATCAAGGGAACGTGTAGATCAAATTGATTTCTCGCAAATCTTGCTTGAGGATGTTGATTAGTGCATGTTAAAAACGAACGGTAAAGGTTCTGTACAAAGAGCACTCTTTTCGGCGTCTTAAGAGAAGTCAGGTGCGCCTATTATGCAAAAAGGTATTTCATATACAAACGTACTTCAGCGCCTTTGTGCCATCATCAATGGGTACTTTGATTCAGTCCTTTTTTCTAGAATGTTGGGTTCTTTAGGACCTTCTTTACATTATTGCATAGGTTGTCACCCGCGAAGTTATTTTCGTATATCTCTCGCCTTCTGTTTGCTCATCTGTTGTGGAAATGTAGGAAAAACACGATTCATGTTTTTAAAAAGTCGCAGATTACTGTTTTGAGCTTCACAAAACACTACTTCAGAGTTTCAAAGCCAAACGATGAATCTTCCAGAATCTCTGTCTACGACAGCCAAAGTAGTCTCCCATACAGTAACAAAGGTGATATCCATTTTACCACCGACTGTCTTTTCATACCGCTATGATAAGTATCGTTGTCTAGTTTAGGAGATGAGGACAGGCGAAATTGTTTTTCCATTATACTCACCGTACACTACAAACTGATGTTCGTGATAATTACTGCTACGTACGAGGGGTGACCAAAAAGTAACGAAAATTTTAGTTTTTCTTAAAGAAGCTTTATTTATTCATCAGCATCAACTTTTTCCCTTCACTGTAATCTCCGTCAGTTATAACACACTTGTGCCACCACTTTTTCCAATCTTCTAAGCTCTTCTAGACCTCACTTTTCGTTACAGTGTTCAGCTCCTTTAACGATTCTGTTTTTGTCTCATCAATGCTGGCAAATCGTCGTACTTTCGTGGTTCTCTTCAGCCTCGAGAATAGAAAGAAGTCGCAGGGGGCCATGCCCAGCGAATACGGTCGCTGACAGAACATAACGGTTTTGTTTCTTGCCAAAAAATCACGAACAAGGATTTACGTGTGAGCGGGAGCTTTAGCATGATGCAATTTCCACGAGGGGTTTTACCACAATTCTGGTCGTTTCCTTCGGATTGCTTCACACAAACGGTGCATTGCTTCCACGTAGTTCTCCTTACTGATTTCGCGACCATGAGGCAAGAACTCATGATGTATTACCCCACTGCAATCGAAGAAAAGAATGAGAAGAACCTCAAATATGTGGTTGAAAACCTTCATATGTGATTGAAGCTGTCAATTTTCTTTTGTCTTCAGGCAGTTTTCATTTAGACGATTGGGGCTTGGGTTCGACGTCATACCCGTCTCCCCATGTTTCGTCACCTGTTATAAACTTCTTTACAAGTTCTAGATCATTGTCGACGTCATTCAGCAATTCCTCAGCGATGTCATTTTTGATCGAAATTCAACAACTTAGGAGCAGTCTTTGCTGCTACGCGCTTCATTCCCAAAACATCCGAAAACATTGATTGGCATGAGCCAAATGATATCTCGACATCATCAGCAACCTCTCGGATGGAGATTAGGCCGTTCACCAGCACTATTTTCTTTACTTCTTCCACATTTTCGTCAGTAATTGATGTGTTAGGGCGTCCACGGCGGTCGGCGTCTTCAACGTCTTCGGGACCCTCTTTGAAACATTTATACCACTCGTAAACTCTTGTCTTAGTCATAGTAGATTCGCCAAAACCCACATTTAGAATGCGATGCTGCACTGCATTTTTAAGCAAAATTTAATGCAAAACTTTTGGTCCATCTTTTTCGAAATTAAAAATTCGCCGAGCACTCGAAAATACCTACAACGTTTTGGTCTGCCAACAATAAAGTAAATCTTTTCGCGACTTGTTCCTGGCTTCAGTTACCCAAGATTTGTTATTTGATTTCGGCTTCTCTTAACTCTGTGACCGGCGCTCCTGACCGCGATGAAGATATCGCCTACGATTCTGAGCTCACGAAACGGCCGAATCTGCAGTTGATTTACAGATCTCTCCCACACAAAACGGCCTCCTGTAATCCAAGCTATCAGGAGGACTTTGTATAAGAGAGATCTGTAGATCAACTGCAGATTCGGCCGTGTCGTGAGCTCAGGATCGTAGGCGATATCTTCATCGCGGTCAGGATTGATTGATTGTTTGGGGGAAGAGACCAAACAGCGAGGTCATCGGTCTCATAGGATTAGGGAAGAACGGAGAAGGAAGTCGGCCGTGCCCTTTCAAAGGAACCATCCCAGCATTTGCCTGGAGCGATTTAGGGAAATGACGGAAAACCTAAATCAGGATGGCCGGACGCGGGAATCGCGGTCAGGAGCACCGGTCACAGAATTAAGAGAATCCGAAATCAAAAAATAAACTAATTACGGAAAACAGCTGATAATGCAAACATACATCGGGAATACGTGTGCCAACAAGATAAAAAATTGAAAATCTAATGTATAAAGCAAACAAAATTTTAAAAAATTGCAGTTACTTTTTGATCAGATCTCGTATGTATTTAAATGCTCAAGTGGAAGCTAAATTACTTATACTTTACAAACCAGTACGCATGATGCAAAGTTTCTCATCGCTAAAAATGAACCAGTAGTCGGTCATAAACTCTATTTTTCATCAGGAAGCAACTTCTAGAGGCCGTAGGTCATGAAACCGTCTTAAGGGCAGAAGTAATAAAATTATCGAGTAAAAGGAAGATAATCTTTTTTTTTTCTTAGCAACCGTTCTGACATTTTGTACGGAGCGATGTATTACAAACCACGGAAAACGTAAATCTGGACGGCCGGATAGATATTCGAAGACCACTCCTCCCGAAAGCGAGTCCATTGCCTGTGCCACAGCGAGAGGTAATAAGTCCAATAGCAGGCTGGTCTCCTGGCATTGACCACAAACCACTGACTTCTTTCGACGGTTCGTTAAGAAAGAAACTGTCAGAGGAGAACCGCAGAGTGGCCCAGAAGTGAAGGTCCAGGTAACCAACCGGTCGATGGTCCCGCAGCCAATGCACCTTATGCCACACTTCACGCTACTAAACGACACTCAACAAAGACTGCATGCTCCAAGTTTATATCTTTATTGCACTGTCGGAGAGTACCCTCGAAGGAGACTATGATGAGTTAAAATATTTTACGCAAACACAACATGTTGTGCAATGTGTTTAATGCTGTTTTCAAATGCACTTGAAACAATTCTGGCAAGCGCTAGTGTTGGGCAACAATTTTTTATTTTCAGGCAATTGTCAATAGCTTCGATATGCTTGGAGAAATGTACCATACACACTATGCTGTCTTACAATACGTTTATTCACAACCGGTTTCGATTGTGGTTCATCTACACAGTGCTAGCACAAAAATGGAAAGAAAATGAAAACTCTGAATCTCAACACAAATTGCTGTTTAACTAGAATTATTAGTCCGAAACAATTAAGTGTACTTACGAGTAATATCTACTGTGACAGTTTCACATGGCTTACATGCCATTTAAATAAGAACGTATACGCCATTGCTGACTTGAAGACATAAGAAAGTTAATACTCTACGCCGTAATTCAGCCTTAACCAAACATAAAACAACGTTGAAAACATGAAATAAGCTAAGAGCAGTAAGTACACAGCACCAACGTTCAGGCACAACATGAGCCGGTAGGGAAACACACAACAGTTGATCAGTGAAATCACAAGCCAAAGTCCAAGATCCTACGTCAAAGAATAAATTACCAAATATGTGTACATTATAGTATGCCATGTTAACCTGGGACCTAGAAACGACGGAGAGGTTCCGTCCCCGCCGCAGCCGCAGTGGTCCGCAACCCCACGACGTCCGACGCCCCACCCCAAACCCAGGGTTATTGTGCGGTTCGGCCCACCGGTGAAAAGACATCTATTAAGGTCAATCATTGGCCACAATCTGAGGAACAAATTGTTGAGAACGTACGTTTGGAGCGCAGTATTGTGTGCAAGTCAATGATGGACGGTGGGAAAACAAAAAGAAGAGAATCGATGCGTTCGAGTTGTGGTGCTACGCATACAAACACATGTGAAATTCACATTCATCTGTGCTGCAACATGGAGCAGACAACTGTTGGTGTTTACGATGTTCAGACTGCGTTACCTCGTAAACTCCTTACACTAGACTCCTGCAACGAGGACCACTGAGGTTCTAATTCAGTCTACTTTGATTCTAGTACTGTCGATAGGCATTGTTCCATTGTAATATTTGTTCCTTTTTTAAAGAAAGACGTATATATGTTACCGGCATTGTGTGAAATCACGGCATTCTACAAAATATCCAGGGAAAGTATAGAATGCCTGATGGTTTAAGGCAAACTATGAAATATAAGGTTTTTTGTGGAAATGTTACATACTTTTCCTATGCATTCTGTACAATTCCTAGCATTATACAAAATGATCAGTACAATTTACGACAAGTATTAAAAAGGCGCAAAATGATTAGTCTTTGTTCGTTAATATACATTTGAAGCTGAAAAACCAAAACCACGAAATAAAACATGGGATATTCTTGCCGCAAATCAATGAAAGAAAAACTGATATTGAAGTAGTTGTTACAGTAAGTACTCATTTTTCTTCTTCACAAAGAAAACACTTTACATTTTGGCAATTTGTTCTTGTACAGACATTTCACGACTTAAATATGAATGCGAACAGAATACTGTTACCAGTAAAACGCAAAGCAGAACTGGCATGACCTACTTGTTGTAGCAGGGAAGGCTAGAGTGACACTTTGAATTTTGGCATTTCGTATTGCACATACATCTAATGAATCCTTGCCCGTCTTCAGTTCTCATTAAGTTCTTTGGACATACGGTGAATTCTGATCTTGCGTAGAGCTGTAGCTGCAGTTCTAAGTCGGTAAAAGCCGTGTTCT
Organism: Schistocerca cancellata; assembly: GCF_023864275.1. Lineage (NCBI taxonomy): Eukaryota > Metazoa > Arthropoda > Insecta > Orthoptera > Acrididae > Schistocerca > Schistocerca cancellata. The sequence continues at coordinate 735,919,269 of NC_064630.1, read as the reverse complement.
GTCACGTCCATAACCGCCGGGCACAGACTGCGTGAGTCACTTCGCCCTTTGTGGACGTCGGGAATCGGAACTCGCACGGTGGCACCCAAAGACACACGAGGAATTTTTTTGTCAGAACCTCTTTCCATTTTTTTTTGTTTAGCCTGAATCTCAAAGTTCAATTTCGATTCCGTTTTACTTTGAATAGCTTTCTCAAAATTGAAGCAAACACTGCACAAAATTTTATCATCGTCTCTAGGAGAATGTCCGCAAATGGCATGAACGCTTCGGCCACACTTTCGACATGTATGAACACAGCTGCCTTTTTTTAAGCAGTCGCAACAGATATCACAAAAAAAAGATTTTCGGTAACCACAGAAATGGAAGGCTGTTCGATAACCATGGCTTCATCACTGTTTTGGTTTCCTCCATCATGGATTGCATTCTCATCTATGTCTCCTGCAGGGAGTTAAGCCCCTTGCATTGAGTCACCTCGTCTTTCCTTCTGTTGTTCTTTTGTTTGTACGCTCTCTGTTACTTTTTCCAGCTCTTCCTCAGTTGCATCTTGTAAAACGTCGTCCGACACGAACGACGTCGAGAGATCTACTCTAGCTTTGCAGCCGAACGGAGCTTCTTTATGTTGACTTATTAATTGTAGTCCGTCACTCCAGAAGATAGATTTTCATCTTACATCCAAGCACACAGCATATTTTAAATGTCCTGACTTCCTCTTGCGACGCTTCGCTGACTTCGTCTGTGGGGTGGCTTGCCATAGACGATAGTCAAGGTGAGCCAGTACTCCTTTAGGTTGCTTACCACACCGTTTGCAAATTTCCGGCCGTTATCGGATTGTAGAATCGTTGGAGCACCAAGCAACGTAAATATGTCGATGAGGTTATAGGCTACTTCCGTTCTCTTTGATTTCGGAACCCTGGGAACTACAGACTTAGTGTGATAATCTTGCAAGACCACTCTGCACTCTATAAGGACGGTACTGAAAATCGATGAGATCGCTTTGTGAACGGGAACTTAATTCCGAAAAAACCGTTGACTTGACCACAACACCTTTCTTAACACCTTTGCTTCTTCCGGCAAGGTTCGCAAAGGTGATTGTACAGCTCAATATCATGACGGTTAATGCACTTACACTTGGGTGAAAATTCTTTCAACATCCAGGCGTGTCTCGCCCCACAAGTATCTCAGTGTGCTATCCCCTTGCACGCACTCACCTCGCTGTTGAGATCACGGGTCATGCGTCGGTGGGAGGACGAGTGGCTGGAAGTGACTGACAATAAGCTCCGTATAGTCAAGCCCACAACGCGTGTGTGGTGTACTTCCTTTCAGCCCCATCGACGGGACGAGGTTCTCCTCACGCGGCTTCGAATAGGCCATAGCCCTATGACGCATGGCTTCTTGCTCCGGCGAGAGGACCCTCCAATGTGTGGTGCTTGCGGCGTCCAGGTCACTGTGCGCCAAGTTTTATTGGATTGCGTTTTATTTTCTGACCAGCGGGTCGCGGCTGACTGGCCAGCGGACCTGCCATCTCTTTTAGGCAACACTCGAACGAATGTGGCTAAAGTTTTAAAGTTCTGTGCCCTGTCAAATGTTTTTACAAAGATTTTAGGGAGAGGATTTTAATTTGCTCACTGTGTGACAAGATCGCCCATATTTTATGTAAGTGGCCAGCCAATAACAATTTCCTGTGACATTCTTGTTGCTATGTTTCCCCTTTCCTTAGGTTTTACTTTCTTATGTAGCATTTTCCTTCTTTTCCTGCTTTCTTTGAGTGTGTGCTTTACTTTTCTTAGGTCTGTCCACATTCGTTCCTTTTAATGTGTGTCAGGGCGCTGATGACCTCGATGTTGAGCGCCCATAAGCCCCAACACACAACCACCACCACACCACCACAACATCCTGTCCCGCCCTCCAAGACCAATACCCAAATGCGCATTATGGAATATGCCCAATAACTCGGAGTCCGCAACGTAAGATTGAGAAGCACTCATACCTTCTTTAACGGGATAGAGCAACTAGTCTTATTCTCGACCATCACTACGGCGTAGTGTTTCAGCTGCCAAAAGTCCTGTGGTTCCTTTTTCCTGGTCGTCTTAGCCTTTTTCACATCGTTGACAAACTTTTAGTTAGGAAAACACAGTTTTTAGTAGCATTGGTTCTTAGCCGAGATAATTCGTCGCAGAAATATTGTTGCGTGTCAGCACGGTGTGATTCCTGTCTTGGCACTACACTCCCTTCCGGCATAGTGATACAAGAACAACGGCAAAGGATGAAGGGAGACCGTCTATGGAACATCAGCCGCATACTACATAGTGAAGAACTATTATGGCGATATCCCTCACCCGGATGCTATACCCTGGAGAAATATTATGGCGACATTCGTGGTGTGATAATTGAACGTCGTACAACAATACGCAGTCATCGCAACCATTAAACAAAGACCCGAACGCCACCGCAAACAGTGGTGGCGGGGAGAAAATGACGGGACTAGGCTATTATATACTTCTCCAGAAGACAATCCGGCAGAGTATACAAATCCTAGTCAATGTATAAAATATCAGTCTTTTCGTACTTTGACATTCCAGATGTATCTGGTTTCTGAACAGTTGGCAGGACCGAACGCTAGCTTCTATTGATGTTTCGTCTTACTTCCTCGAGTTTGCATGGAGAACACATCTTTCTTGCAGACATACAAGCACCATCTGTTCAAATCTTGACTGTAAATTTGTTGTCCTTGTGAGAATTTACAACCCCGGATCATTGCAAACCTACCCCTTGTCCAGAGATGGGCACTTTCAGAAACTAATGAAAAAATATTGTTGACGTCCTGCGTCAGCATCAACTGCCGGAGACGTCTTTCGTATAGTATCGTTCATCTACATCTGGAGAACCACAAACTACAATGTAAGAGTCGAAATGGCCATTTAGAAATGACCGGTTCAACTATGCAGTCATCGTTCGTTCTTGTGGCGTTCGCATGTATTTTTCCCCGCAGCTGCCACCGTTTATGGGGGGCGGTTAGCAGAAGAATGGTGATCATGTTTTGTACTTGGGATGCACAGTGATGCGGTCACTGGCACTATTGATTTTATCAGTTCAAATGAGACGATAACGACAAAGAGAAGTAAAAACATTCCCAGAAAAAGCAGGACAAACAAGCAAGACAAAAGGCACATGTGGTATCTGATAAGGACAGCCTTCCTAAAAAATTAGAACATTTGCAATCCGTCTTCGGGGAGAATGGATGTTCTACACGCCAAATCCGCACAGCTGTAACAAACAAGAAATGTAAAGAGAAACAAGAAGAAGAAGACAAAGACGTGGTCAGGTCCAGGGCGTTCCTTCCGTATGTGGGTAACCTCTCCTCTAAAATAGGAAGGATTTTAAAGAAGCATTGTGTTAAAGTGATCTTCCGACCACCTACGAAAATATCGGCTTTGCTTGGCTCTGTGAAGGACGATCTGGGTCTGAGGAAGGCGGGTATTTATTAAGATCCCTTGTCAATGTGGCAAATCCTACATTGGCAAAACTACTCGCACAGTACGGGAAAGATGCGTGGAGCATGAGCGCCACACACGTCTACTACAGCCCAACAAATCAGCCATAGCAGAACACTGTATTTCGACGGGACACTCCATGGATTATTGTGCAACAAAAATTTTAGCGACAACTAGATCTTTTTGGGAATCCATTATCAAGGAGTCCGTGGAGATACAATTGGCAGAAGATCTTATTAATCGAGACGGTGCCTTTCAGATGGATAAAGCATGGGATCCTGTAATTTCTTTAATCGCTTCACAGAGACATTGGTCTGCATCTAGTGCGACGGCTGACGAAAATTGATTTTATACTTTCGACTACCGCGCCTCAGCTGCGCGAAGGCGCTTTACGCCAGATAGCGCAAATGTAGGTACACCACTACGCATGCGGTGCCCGCTTCTGCTGCAGAGCGCGCCAAATTAGATAGGGGGCGCGGTATTAGCCTTCTCCACTGCGCAGGCGCCGCCGCGCCAATTTTCGGTATATATAGAACGACGCGCACCAGTAATCTTCCCGTCACCTCACCTGGATACCTCATCTCCGCTCCATCCAATCCAAAGCCCACAACCGCCTCCGACTCCTCAAACTCCTCTCTGGCCGGACGTGGGGGTTGCACCCCTCTACCATCCTCCACACCTACAAATCCTTAATCCGTCCCATCCTCTGTTATGCCAGTCCTGCCTGGATATCTGCCCCCCCCCCCCAAATTCTATCAGTCCCTCCAGATCCTTGAGCGTCATGCACTCCGCCTCGCCTTCCGTATCCGCCTCCCGTCCCCCACGCGGATCCTCTATGTCTCATTCCTTTCCCCCATCTGCTCCTATTCCTCGAACATATCCGCATCCTCTACACCTCCCGCCGTCTTGAACCCCCTCACCCCTTGGTTGCTCCTCTCCTCTCCCATCCCCGCCCCCTGCCACGTCTTCACCGTTGTGTCCCCCCTACCCTCCATCTCTACACCCTCCATCTCCTTTCCCAAGGTGGCTTCCGTCAACTCCCCCTCCCGGACGATGCCCTCTCTCCCTCCATTTATCCTTCCTATCAACTCTGATCCTCACTCCCCCTCCTTTCCTCTGTCCTTTCCCTGGGCTCCCTCTTCCCCCCCTTCCGTCCTGTTTTCTCCCCACTAAACCTCTCCCTACCTCCCTTCTCCCCCCCCCAAGTCCTTTTGTATTCCCCTCCTGTGCCTACCCCACTCCCTGTCGCGTCTGCCCCCCACCCCTCTTATGGGTCCTCATCCTCCATCAGCTCCTTTCCCGGTTTCCCCCTTCGCTTTTACTCTCCTTTCCCCCTTTTTTGTTTTCCCATCTTCTGTCCAGTTTCCCCCCACCTGCTCTCGACTGTGGTGTCACATTTGCCAACTTTTTAGTGCAGTGTTCCAGTGACTATTCAGTGTTGTTTGTCTTTCTCGTGTTGCGAACAGAAACCATGCTGTCGCTAGGTGTGAATTTTATGTCTTTTGCGAACAGAATCCAGACTGTCGCCGTGTTTTTTAATTGTCTATTGTTTTCCCTGTCTGCTTCGTATGTATTTTTATTAGCATCATCATCCCTCTGTTGTTTGTTTTAAGTTCCCCGATTTCTTTTCACCTTGTTACTCTCTAAGTCTCCGATTTTATCGCCTGTTTTTTATTATTATTTGTTCTCCTGATCTTTGTCACAAAATCTGTAGGCTGAAGAGCGGCATACTAAGCTGCTGCCAGCCCGCCCCCTTCGGGGGGAATTGAAATTCAATAAAGAAAAAAAACAAAAAAAAACCAGTAATCTTCAGTCTCGTACTCACCTGAAGATGGCTGCATGTTTGTTAGCCGAAATATCGTGCCAAGATGTCAACGTGATCCGGCTGCAAGCCCGAAATATGATGGACCAAGATAAAAGTTATTTCTTTCAATGTGCAGACATTAAAGTAGGTTAGTTAATAATATGTGAATTCTTCAATTTTAAAAGGTATCTTTCAATAGTCATAATCACAAAACAGTGATTCATATAAAGGCGACTGGTTGACTTCAGACTAAAACTGCCTGAACCGCCTACCCTCCCACATTAATTCACACTACCCAGTCGTTCGAGCAGGAATCCAGACAGCACACAAATTCTCAAACACCTTTCACAAGTATCCCACCATAATATAAAACAGGGCCGCGCTGCAGTCCTGGACTGTGCGGCTGGTCCCGGCAGAGGTTCGAGTCCTCCCTCGGGCATGGGTGTGTGTGTTTGTCCTTAGGATAATTTAGGTTAAGTAGTAAGCTTAGGGACTGATGACCTTAGCAATTAAGTCCCATAAGATTTCACACACATCTGAACATTTTTTATAAAACAGAACCAAGCCGTTCCGTTGACATACTTGTCACTGAAAAATAAAAACCAGTCACTCAAAATATGAAGCTCAGTAACTGAAACACCACAATTAAGACCGCCCGTCGGAGGAGGTGGCCATGTATCATATGATTGTGCCCTATTTCTAATCTCGTTAAAGTCATTTCTTTCCGTCGTCCTGACTAGAGTGACGTTCGCCGTCGCTTTTTATCTGCTCAACAAATATTTTACAGCAACCGAATGCGTAAGACGATCTGCTACATTCTTTTCAAAGGATTATGCCTTGCTGCCGAGTAAAGTAGCTCGTTTCCATAGATTTCAAAGTGTCCCAGTACATAGTAGAGCCATGCACACTTGCACTGCAATTGCATAACGTAAATGGTGTCTTGTATGTCCTATATCATTTTTGCTGCTTCATATAACTGTATTTGCCTAATGGCCGGAATGGCAGAGTAAATGAGTTAACTACTGCTCGTCAACACCCGTATTTTGAAGTTCGCGTACAGTCGCATGGAGATGCGTAGAATTTCGCTATATATCCCAAATTCCCTTAAAGCAAAATCTTAAAGATGCTCTCAGAAAAAAATATTGAGCAACCGCTACTGTCTCATCGTTAGTGGGTCTAACTGTAAAGTTCCGATGCTCGCCTAAAAAATTCAAAAAACTTGTTTGAAAATAAAATACTATATTTCTATTATTATGACAAATTAAAAAACAGCCAGGGCCTCACAAGCAACCTAGAAGAAAATATGCACCAAATTTGCGATAGTGCATCGTTCTCTATTACCAAACAGAGCGAGTTGCTCCTTTGATCCGATCGCGAACCGTCTGTTTACTTCAGATACGCTTGTTGAGCTGATAGTCGATAAGTAATACTTAAGGGTGAAGACTGCGCCACTAAACGGATCTAACATGAGGAAATACTTGCGGCAGCTTAAGGGCGATTACCCAGATAAAGAAAGGTTGTACTCACATTCAGGTAAAGGGATTACCACTAATTATCAAAGGCGACCTTGTCAAATGGTTCAAATGGCTCTGAGCACTATGGGACTTAACTTCGGAGGTCATCAGTCCCCTAGAACTTAGAACTACTTAAACCTAACTAACCTAAGGACATCACACACATCCATGCCCGAGGCAGGATTCAAACCTGCGACCGTAGCGGTTGCGCAGTTCCAGACTGTAGCGCCTAGAACGGCTCGGCCACTACGGCCGGCTCGACCTTGTCACGCAGGTCGTCGAATTAAGCACAAGTGTTTACACTAAAAGCTATCATCTGCCGCTCGCACGCTTCTTGGACTCGCGGTGGACATCGAAAGAGACTTCCAAGTACAGCCACTGCAAGGTAATTCGTTGTAAGGACTTCCAAAATGTGCAGTTAACTCTCACTTCGACATAACAGTAATTTGACGGCAATGATTTGCACTGATATGTAACCAATGTTCCTAACAATTATTGGTTATTATAGAAGGCGCAATTTGCCGTTGAAGACAGATACGTGGCCCAACGAGTAGTAAATGACTAACATTTTACGCACCTCTGACCGACATCTGACGTCCCTTCAGATTATCCAGGAGGCGGAACATCGGATATACAAAATATTTATTTCGATATTTCAGCCTGTTAACCCTAGATCACTAAACCCCCGTAAAATTTACTATTGCAGTAGGGTATCAAAACAGGACATTTTTTACTTAATTTGGTATCTAACGTACCATTGGGTATTTAATAATTGTAATTAACGAACTAATTAACTAACCCATAACCTATAAATTACGATTTCCTTTGAATAAAATATGGAGTAGTAAGCTTCATGATGGATTGGTAGCACCGTAACATTTCTCACCATACAGTGTTCTAGGGCTAATGAAATACTGGAAAAGTCCAAGTGTCCTTCGGCATCCTGCGTTCATCTTCTCTGAGCCGAAGGAAGAAAGTACAACCTGCCGTAAGGTTACATATAATACTCTGCGAAATGCACTGTAAATGAAGAATATGTACAATTTCGACACGTCTTCGAGCCATGAGGTCGTTATTAAACTGTCAAATAAACCATTTCAGACATTCTGCATTCATTTAGACATTCGCAGCAACGTTGAGTGTAGTCCGACAGGAATTTGAAACCAAACTCGCGGTATAATGACAACAGCGTCTCGTCGCCACGTTATTAGACACTGTTCTAAGACTATGTTGCTATCGTTCCGCTCGACGTTATCTTACCGATAGCGAAAAATGTAGGCAACACGTTGGTTACTACAACACTGATTTGCTCCAGGTTCGACATTCTAGCTCTGTATCCTGTAGTACTTGTTTTCTTTCGGGTTCCCGGGTTCGATTCCCGGCAGGGTCAGGGATTTTCTCTGCCTCGTAATGACTGGGTGTTGTGTGATGTCCTTAGGTTAGTTGGGTTTAAGTAGTTCTAAGTTCTAGGGGACTGATGACCATAGATGTTAAGTCCCATAGTGCTCAGAGCCATTTGAACCATTTTTGTTTTCTTTCGGTAAGATTTAACATATTTATGAGCGCAATGCGTTCGAGGCATGATCAGCGTATTCCGTCAGCTAAGGACGATTATATTCTTGTTTAACGTATTTTTACTTGGCAGCTTGCAGACTGGAACGCTCTCGTACATAATGAGCAAGTAGCTGTACTACTTGAATCCTGCCAAGCCTTCTGTGTAGCCTTCACTCACAGTTCTGCAGCCTACTCAGACGAAGAATTACAGAGCTCTTTCTGGCCTCCCAGGAAAACTGTACAACCTTACTAAGAGTTCTAGGACTTTGGTAGCGCGTCATTTTCGGATAAACTTTTTTTTTGTCGCAACGCTGCGGCCTCGACTCTGGAGTGTTCTTACAGAGCAGCCGTCAAAGTAGTTCCGCTTGAAGGTAGCAGAGCAGAGGCCGAATAAGAAGACTTGAAACAAAAACACAGAAGGAGAACAGCGTGAGTTAGACGAACAGCTCGACCACTGGACTACGTAAGAGACCGAGAACTCTACAGTCAGCATTGTCCTTCTACAGCGGAATGCCGGTGGATCCGTTCTCCAGCTTTCTAAGACACTCGTCGCGTTTGCCACCTTCGTTCTCCCAGCGTTACAAGTCCTGCGTAGCCATCAGTACGGTCGCCTGCGTGGTTCACGGAGCGAGGTGGTGCACTGATGAGACGATAGACTTGTGCGCGGGAGGACGGTGGCTCAAGTACGAGTTTGGCCATCCATACAGAGATTTCCCGTCATATTCCCACATCGATTAAGTCAACAAATACTATGATCGTATCTTTTAGAGGGCACATTCGGTTTTCTTTCCGTCACTCCCAATTTGATCTTACACTCCGTCCGTATAATCATGTCATCAACGGGACGTTCTGGCTGTTCGTGTTATTATGCTTGTAGGTAGGCTGTTTAGGTTCTTATGTTGGTAACGCCACGTAGCGCTCTGTATGAAAATCACTGACTGTGCTGTGTGCAGTCTGTGGCTGGTTTGCATTGTTGGAATTTTTTAAGCTTTTGTCCCCTTTCTTGCATTAATTGTAATAACAATACACTGGTGTCTGAAACATGTTCCTCAGTGCCATTCGTCAGTGCATTTGAACCGGCAATATTCGCATTTTGAAACGCAGAAAAACTGTGCGGCTAGTCCTGACGGAGATTCAAGTCCTCCCACGGGCATGGGTGTGGTGTCACCGCCAGACACCACACTTGCTAGGTGGTAGCCGCGGTCCGTTAGTATACGTCGGACCCGCGTGTCGCCACTATCAGTGATTGCAGACCGAGCGCCACCACACGGCAGGTCTAGAGAGTCTTCCTAGCAATCGCCCCAGTTGTACAGCCGACCTTGCTAGCGATGGTTCACTGACAAATTACGCTCTCATTTGCCGAGACGATAGTTAGCATAGCCTTCAGCTACGTCATTTGCTACGACCTAGCAAGGCGCCATTACCAGTTACTATTGATGCTGTAAAACATGTACCGTCAAGAGCTATGTTCACCAATTATGGATTAAAGTTAACTATTCCAACAGCTACGACCTTTTTTGTCTAACTTCCTTGTCAGTTCCAGACCTCACGCCAGCCTGCGTGAGCTTAAACGCGTGCCTTTCGGCTTCCTCCTAGTGGGTTGGCTGTCTTGCCAATCCACAACAAAAGGTGTGTGTGTTTGTCCTTAAGTTAAGTAGTTTGTAAGCTTAGGGACTGATGACCTAACCAGTTAAGTCCCATAAGAAAAAAAAGCAGAAAGTGTGTCTTGACTTATTTGAGAAAACGGTGAGGACGCAAAACCTGAATCTACAGTATTTGCAAGATTGTGTCCTGTCATTTCGGATTCCTGAGGCGAGCTGTTGCCGACCAATCGATCGATAAATGCTTCCCTGTTCACTAATTGTTTCACTGTCTACACCATTATTTGCCGCCTGGTCCATTTCCCTATGCACAATTGCCAAATTACAATGTTGAACATTAGTTAATTCATTACACGGTGGCGCTAACACATTACTCTCGTGTTCACTGTCATTTCTCAGTTTACTTTGGAGCCTAGTATTACGTTTTTCACACGCCATAATGGTTACAAAATTTCACACGGTAACACAGAAAAGCACAATTTGCGTAAATCTACATGCATGTCACATCTTTTTTACTGTACAACAATGAAAAACTGCAACTACAAAGAAGATTCTCTCTACAATTACGCGCTAGCAACAAACAATAGCTACACTAATTACACAACTACAAGAAAAAATCAAAAGATTCCAGTGAGGGATCCTCGGCTAAGGGTCGAAATATGAAACATCCCCTTAGAAAAATTTTGTAAATGACTGTGCTGATAAACCTCTTACGTTATTTGATTTTCAAACAGCTGAGCAGAACTGAACGTACTCAGACATTTCTCTCTTTACTTATTCTGATCATCACTAAACTGACACACAATATTTTTAGCGCAACGCGATCTGACTTTCAATAATCCGTACAAAAGAATGGCCCTGACTAACAATAACCTGTACCTTTCATGAATCACTTACCTCACAAAAATCTTTGTTACTCGAACTACTGCAAAACAGTGAGCGCCAATACTGCCAGCTAAATAAAAGATTCTAACTACGGAAGGCACTAACTACTGATAGGCATACTTAGCAAATGAAAGATTTTGATAGAGAACAAACGATGTATTTACCTTAATAGTGTTCAAAAGTCATAATATAAATTCTTGACATCTATTTTGACAAATCTCCTTTTTCTGACGGGCACACGTCCAGATCTTCCGCTCATATTAACATCTCAAAACCCTGACATCTCCCTTCCCACATCCACCACTGCTGGCGTCTCACCCCCAACGCTACGCGCTGTTCACATCCAACTGCCCAACACTACACTAGCGAATAATCCAACAATACATCCAACCAGCCACAGACAGCACACAGCAGAGTCGCCGATTTTAATAGAGAGCGCTACGTGGCGTCACTAACATAAAAACGTAAACAGCCTACTTACACCATGTGTCAGAGACAGTCAGCAGCCGAATTATGGAATTACCGTCCCATTCGTAGGCTTCCTCAAACACCACAACACAAACGGCTCTGTTTGCGGTGGTGCTTGCATTGCTAATGAATGGCGTCGCGTTCTGTTCAGCGACGAGTCCCGGTCCAACACTATCCCATACGACCATCATCGGCGAGTACTGCGGCAAGATGAAGACACATCCTATAACTCTAGTGCTTTGGAGAGGCATCATGAACGCCATCCTGTATGACTTCAGGTCACGGCTGTTCGAGGAAAGTCTGACGGCAAAATGATAAGTCACGAACATCCTGATTCCTCATGTGACAGCCAAGCAGAACCATTTATTAACAGGACAGTGCTCATCCACACATGCCGTTTGTCTAGGAGCAGGAGATTAGTGCTGAGACAGAGTATAAGTTCGTATTAGGGAAGGATGGAGAAGGAAAGCGGCTGTGCCATTTCGAAGAAACCATCCTGGCATTTGCCTTAAGCGTTTTAGGGAAATCACGGAATACGTAAATCTGGATGGCTGGAACCGGGTTTGAACGGTCGTCCTCCAGAAAGCGAGTCTAGTGATCTAACCACTGCGCTACCACGCTCGGTGCCACGTTACTGCATAAACTGCAAGTGTTGAGGTACTCCCACAGCCAATAAGATCCCTATGTCTGTTCCCAACATTACCAGTGTGAAACCTGCTCGGCCGTCAACTCCGTCCCGTATCCGGGATATGGAGGACCAGTTAAACAGTTGTGGGACAGCCTGCCACAGAAGAGGATACAATGGATTCAAGACACCTTCCCAACTGAATCAGTGCAGTTCACCCGGGCCAGACTGATACAATGTCATACTGATAAGTGAGCTCATACGCCAAATTCTTTGTGTATTTGATTCAATACTGTACTCATTCAAACAATGAGACGTACCCTTTCAAGCCGGCCACTTCGGCCGAGCGGTTCTAGGCGCTTCAGTCCGGTATCGCGCTGTTGGTACGGTCGCAGGTTTGAATCCTGCCTCGGGCGTGGATGTGTGTGAAGTCCTTAGGTTAGTTAGCTTTAAGCAGTTGTAAGTCTAGCGGACTGATAACCTCAGGCGTCAAGTGCCATAGTGCTTAGAGCACTTTCAACCGTACCCTTTCAAACCGTGAAGTTTCGTTTCCTCTTCCCATTCTGGCTTCACTTTTTTTTGTCATGCAGTGTACTTGCGCTCCAGCCTAAAAATCATGGATAGGGCCGTAAAACACGCCTCTGTTTCCGTGCTGAAATTTTCAGCTCGCAGCGACAATCAGATTCCGCAGTTCCGGCCGTCACTCGTAAAATCAGAAAGTACTCTGTTACAAAACTAAAAATAAATGGAAGTCTTAATTTCACACTAATTGCAAAACTTCACAGCACTCGGTTCGAAATAAGATAAAATAATCTCGCTTCAACTTAAGTTCATCTAGTAAAAGAAACCACTGACTACAGAATAAACAGCAAATTATGTTCTTGTTAAAATATTGCAAAGACGTCAGTGAGGAATGAATGCAGAGCAATGACTGACGGATACATTTTGTGACATTTATCATGTTCCTCCTCCCTACCCCCACCCTCCCCCTCCTCTCCACAGCAGTGAGTTGTGGTCTCCTTGCTATTGCCTATTGTTCCGCGTCTGAGGTAACCTTCGCAGGAGTCGTCCAGTACGCCTCAGTTATTTCCCCAGCGGTCGCAGCTGGTTGGCGGCCACAGAACAGCAAAATACTGGAGTCCACTGCCCATGTAACAATATAGAATCAAAGAAGGACAGCAGCACTCCTAATGGTCCAGTAGTGAACTTCCAACTCGGGAAAAACCGTATTCTTTCTTTTGAAAATACGAGTATTAGATGACAGTATTTTCATTTCTACTTCATGGGTAGGCCTTGTAGTGTAGTGGTAATTGGCGTGTCTGTAACCGTTTTTGTTACCTTCCAAAGTAATGTTCTCCAGAAATCTCAATCAAAATATATGGCTTAAATTCAAAGAAATACGTCGTATCGTTGGACATTGCGAGATACATACCGAAGAAATTAATACGAGATGGTACCGATACTCCATGGTACAAAAACAGATCATAACACTGTTGCAGAAGCAGCGAAAAATGCATGCCGAATTTTACAAGAACATAAAATCTCCGAGATTGGTCGTGTTACTTCGATGCTTGAAATTCAGCACGGATCTCAGTGTGAGGTGCTTCTAGTGGTTTTCCCAACGAAATTCTGTCTCGAAATCTGACAGAAAATTCAACGAGATTCTGCTCGTATGTAAAGTACACCAGGGTCAGCACACAGTCAATATCTTCACTGCACGACAGCAATGGTAATGTTATAAATGAGAGTGCCACTTAAAGCGGAGTTACTAAACGCGGTTTTCCGAAATTGCTTCACCAAAGAACACGAAACAAATGTTCCATAATTCGAATCAAGAACAACTGCCATCATGAATAACAGAGTCGTGGACATCCTCGGTGTAGGTAAGCAGCTTAAATCAGATTATCAAGGAAAGTCCTCCGGTCCACAGCCAGTGTCAGTTACAATCCTTTCAGAGTACAGTACATTACTCCAAACTTAGCAGCCGTATACTCTGAAATAACAAAAGTCGTGGAATACCTCCTAATATCGATATGAAGATGGCATCTATTCTTTAGGACATGTCCGAAAGAACAGATGCCATTGATGACCGTGCAGCTCTCTAGAATGGAAAAAACAATTAAATCAATACCATTAGCTGCTAACGAACGTTGATATACATCAACGGGGACAGCTGAAAATGTGTGCCCCGACCGGCACTCGAACCCGGGATGTCCTTCTTACATGGCAGACACTGTATCAATCTGAGCCACCGAAGGCACAGAGTATAGTACGACTGCAGGGATTTATAGCTAGCACGCTCCCCGTGAGACGCACATTCTCAACTTACAGTCCACACACCACATTCGTAGTGCCCCTGCCACTATACCCATTACTCGCGGCAGAGAATCCACCGATTCCCGTAAGAGTCCAAGCAAATCGTGTGCATCAGCCGGTTAGCCTTAATCGATATGAAAATGGCATCTGTTCTTTCGGACTTGCCCTTCATCAGTGCGGATGCACCCGATTTGCCTGAACTCTTACGGGAATCGGTGGATTGTCTGCCGCGAGAAATGGGTATAATGGCAGAGGCACTACGAATGTAGTGTGTGGACTGTAAGTTGAGAATGCGGGTCTCACGGGGAGCGTGCCGGAGATAAATCCCTGCAGTCGCACTGTCCTCTGTGTCCTCGGTGACTCAGTTGGACAGCCGGCACGGTAGCTCAGCGTGTTCGGTCAGAGAGATGGTTGGCCTCTGCAATAAAAAAACTGAGTGAAAGGATCAACAAAGAACTTGAACGGATGTCATGTGACGTCCGCAACGCCCAAGCACAACGATCAACAACGAACAAAATGCAACAAAAAAAAAGGTTGGATAGAGCGTCTGCCATGTAAGCAGAAGATTCCGGGTTCGAGTCCTGGTCGGGACACAAATTTTCAACTCTCCCCCTTGATGTATATCAACGCCCGTCAGCAGCTAATGGTATTTATTTAACTGTGCTTCCTCCTAATACACTCCTGGAAATGGAAAAAAGAACACATTGACACCGGTGTGACAGACCCACCATACTTGCTCCAGACACTGCGAGAGGGCTGTACAAGCAATGATCACACGCACGGCACAGCGGACACACCAGGAACCGCGGTGTTGGCCGTCGAATGGCGCTAGCTGCGCAGCATTTGTGCACCGCCGCCGTCAGTGTCAGCCAGTTTGCCGTGGCATACGGAGCTCCATCGCACTCTTTAACACTGGTAGCATGCCGCGACAGCGTGGACGTGAACCGTATGTGCAGTTGACGGACTCTGAGCGAGGGCGTATAGTGGGCATGCGGGAGGCCGGGTGGACGTACCGCCGAATTGCTCAACACGTGGGGCGTGAGGTACGTCGATGTTGTCGCCAGTGGTCGGCGGAAGGTGCACGTGCCCGTCGACCTGGAACCGGACCGCAGCGACGCGCGGATGCACGCCAAGACCGTAGGATCCTACGCAGTGCCGTAGGGGACCGCACCGCCACTTCCCAGCAAATCAGGGACACTGTTGCTTCTGGGGTATCGGCGAGGACCATTCGCAACCGTCTCCATGAAGCTGGGCTACGGTCCCGCACACCGTTAGGCGGTCTTCCGCTCACGCCCCAACATCGTGCAGCCCGCCTCCAGTGGTGTCGCGACAGGCGTGAATGGAGGGACGAATGGAGACGTGTCGTCTTCAGCGATGAGAGTCGCTTCTGCCTTGGTGCCAATGATGGTCGTATGCGTGTTTGGCGCCGTGCAGGTGAGCGCCACAATCAGGACTGCATACGACCGAAGCACACAGGGCCAACACCCGGCATCATGGTGTGGGGAGCGATCTCCTACACTGGCCGTACATCACTGGTGATCGTCGAGGGGACACTGAATAGTGCACGGTACATCCAAACCGTCATCGAACCCATCGTTCTACCATTCCTAGACCGGCAAGGGAACTTGCTGTTCCAACAGGACAATGCACGTCCGCATGTATCCCGTGCCACCCAACGTGCTCTAGAAGGTGTAAGTCAACTACCCTGGCCAGCAAGATCTCCGGATCTGTCCCCCATTGAGCATGTTTGGAACTGGATGTAGCGTCGTCTCACGCTGTCTGCACGTCCAGCACGAACGCTGGTCCAACCGAGGCGCCAGGTGGAAATGGCATGGCAAGCCGTTCCACAGGACTACATCCAGCATCTCTACGATCGTCTCCATCCATGGGAGAATAGCAGCCTGCATTGCTGCGAAAGGTGGATATACACTGTACTAGTGCCGACATTGTTCATGCTCTGTTGCCTGTGTCTATGTGCCTGTGGTTCTGTCAGTGTGATCATGTGATGTATCTGACCCCAGGAATGTGTCAATAAAGTTTCCCCTTCCTGGGACAATGAATTCACGGTGTTCTTATTTCAATTTCCAGGAGTGTTTATGTCGGCCCTCCTTTTGTCCGGCACAGTCCAGCAAGTTCACGTAGCATGAACTCAACAAGTCGTAGGAAGTCCACTGCAGAAATATTGAGCCATGCTGCCTCTATAAGCGCCCATAATTGCGAAAGTGTTGCTGGTGCAGCATTTTCTGCACGTACGGACCTCTCGATAATGTCCCGTAAATGTTCGATGCGACCGTCTCTGTCTGGCGATCTGGGTGGCCAAATCATTCGCTCCAACTGTCCAGAATGTTCTTCAAACCAATTGCCAACTATCGTGGTCCGGTGAAGCCGCATTGTCGTCCATATAAATTCCACCGTTGTTTGCGAACATGATGTCCACGAATGGCTGCAAATGGTCTCCAAGTAGCCAAAGATAACCATTTCTAGTCAATGATCAGTTTCGTCAGAGGATCCAGTCCATTCCAGGTGAATACAGCCCACATAATTATAGAGCCGCCACCAACTTTCACAGAGTCTTATTGACAACTTCATGATTTCGTGCGGTCTGCTCCACACTCGAACTCTGTCATCTCCTACCAACAGAAATCGGAACTCATGTGATCAGGCCACGGTATTCCAGGTTCCAACTGATATGGTCCCCAGCCCAGGATAGGTGGTGCGGGTGATGTGCTGTTAGCAAAGGCACTCGCTTCGGTCGTCTGCTGTCATAACCTATTAAAGACAAAGTGTCCTAACGGATACGTTTATCGTACGTCCTATATTGATTTCTGTTGTTGTTTCACGCAATGTTGCTTCGCTGTTTGCACATACAATTGAAAGCAAACGCCGCTGCTCTCGGTTGTTAAGCGAAGGCCGTCAGCCACTGCTTTCTCCGTGGTGAGAGGTTATATCTAAAATTTGATATTCTCGGCACATCCTTGATACTGCGATTCTAGGAATATTGACTTCCCTAACGATTTCCGAAGTGGAATGTCCCAAGCGTCTAGCTCCAACTACCATTCCGCGTTCAAAATATTTTAATATCCATCGTGGAGCCATAATCACGTCAAAAACCCCTTTCACATGAATCTCCTGAGTACAAATGACAGCTTTGCCAACATGTTGCCCTTTTGTACCTCGTGCACGTCACACTAGCGCCATTTGTATATGTGCATGTCACTATTCCATGACTTCTGTCGCCTCAGTGTACAACCATTCGCTCCAGGAAAGATTCCTTCCTAAGGACTGGAAATTTGCGAAGGCCACGCTAATACGCAGAAAAGGAAACAGAAGTAATCCAATGAATTACAAAAAATGGCTGTGAGCACTATGCGACTTAACGTCTGAGGTCATTAGTCGCCTAGAACTTAGAACTAATTAAACCTAACTAACCTAAGGACATCACATACATCCATGCCCGAGGCAGGATTCGAACCTGCGACCGCAGCGGTCGCTCGGCGCCAGACTGTAGCGCCTACAACCGCACGGCCACTCCGTCCGGCCCATGAATTACGGACCCATATCATGTTTGCAGTAGGATTTTGGAACACGTACTGTGCTCGAACATTTTGAATTACCTCGAAGAACACGATCTATTGACAAATAGCCAACACGGATTGAGTAAATATCGTTCTTGTGAAACGCAACTAGATCTTTATTCACACGACGTAATGAGTGCTATCGGCTGGGAACCTCGAATTGATTCCATATTTCTAGGTCTCCAGAAGGCTTTTGACACCCTTCCAAACGACTAAAAGCAAATTGCATGCCTATTGTGTATCATCTTAGTTGTGAGACTGAATTGGTGATTTTCTGACAGAAAGGTCACCGTTCCTAGTAACTGACGTAAAGTCATTGAGTAAAACAAAAGATAAACCCGTCATTTTCTGCTGTTCCTAATCTACATGAACGACTTAGCAGACAATCTCACTTGCCCTCTTAGATTGTTTGTAGGTGATGCTGTCTTGTACCATCAGGTAAAGTTATCAGATCAAAACCAATTGCAAAATGATTTAGAAAAGACATCCATATAGGGCTAAAAGTGACACGACTCTAAATAAAGAAAAGAGTGAAGTCATCCACATTAAGACAAAAAGGAGTCCGTTGAATTTCGATTACACGAAAAATCTAAAGTCTGTCAATTCAAATTTCGGAACAATCATCTAGTCGAACAAGAGACTGCGTTTTATTGGCAGAACCATGGAGGCAAAAATTAAGATATGGCGCTACAGGCGTACGCTGTACGTTATTTTGAAGCTGGAGCCGCCATGTTACATGCCCTACAACATTAGCAAACTTTTGTTACATGGAAAGCGTTTATATTGCTTTTTGTTCGTAATTTCTATCGTGTGGACGCGACAGTTGTTCTAGAAAGTAAGTATTACCGTGCTTACGCTAATAACATAGCGTCAGGAAGGCGTTTTCAAACGTTTTTCTGGTCATAAATGCGTATGTAATCCAGTAATACGACGCATTTGCCCTCGTGAAAGTAAATTTCTTGTGCATTTCAACTAACCAAGAAGAGAAGTAGTATATGATATAATAAGGAAGCTTTTGTAATAAACTTAAATCCTCTTTTACTGTATTTGCTTCGATAGCTAATGAACCCAGAACTCCATAATGGTACTGATTCTTACTCGCTACATTTTCAATTTTCATTTCATATGCACAACAAATTTAATGTTCACATCTTCAAAAACACTCACTTGCGCTTTATTTGTTAGCCAATAAATATGTGCAATGAGGAAGTAAGTAAGCAAGGCATGCTATCACGAATTGTGGATGTCAACAAAAATTCCTGAAATGTCGAGCGAACAGAATTTTATGGAAGTGTATCTTGGTTTACTAGACTATCAGTACGTCAATGTCATTGTGGTTTATACATCTTCTCGTTTTGGAATGTTACTTATGAGGTGTCTTTTAGTGTATGACAAATAATGGCATAAAACGATAAAATCGCAGTAGGCAGTTCTGATGGTATCACGCATTCATCCATCACGCAGGAGAAGAAATTTGGTACAGTTCAGTTGTTGGATACAATAATGAACATAAGTGTGCATAATAATATATATATATGGTACACGGAAAAAACGATGAAGGTCCCTGAAAATTGAAAATTTGCTTCGTAGTGCTGCGTTATAGAGTAGTGGCAGTACTACAATGTGACAAGATTTGTTTTTTGCAGACACGATAAGGTGCTCTAAAATCTGAGCTAAAGCTCTGATTTAGTCGAGATAAACGATCAAAGTCCACGCGGTGCTTAGGAAGATCGATCAACGTTTTCTACTTTGAGCTTTTCTCTTCAGCTTGTGTATGTCATCCTAAAATACTGTAGCTTCATGTTACTGGCTGTCCAAAAATAGATTCCAGTCATTCACACACTGTAAACGAAGTTCGAACTATGCATTGTTTAATAATAAAGCAAAGACCAATATAAAATTGCACCACATTGGGTGCACCTAAATGCTGGAGAAGGAGTTTTTCTCAGTAAGTCGTGCAGCAACACTCATATTTTACTGTTTCTTCGATTATGTATAAAGTTAAGAGAAAGGAAGGCATCACAAATGTCGGAGGAAGAATATGAACATTCCATTCCTGTGCAGAATACAAGGAAAAGATTACCGACCGTGAGTCACGTTGCAGGTGACGATAACAAGTGCTTACGAGTGAGATGTTTTCAGAATGTTCCATTTACAGAAAGGAATAGGTTTACGAAGGAATTCATTCAAACGGCTTTGTGTGGTACACAAAACTCACCTGACTGGGCTTATCAGTGTCTTCGATCTAAGAGCCGCCTACATTACAGTAAACGACCGAAAACTAGTACTCGAAATCTAGGTTATTACTAGGACCATTAACTAGTAAAAATTACAGAATCCATGCTGCAGAACCGACAATTTTTAGGTCAGCCTAGAACGGAGAAAACTTCGCTGGGGGAAACAGAGAACGGCCTTGCTCAGGGAAGTGTTCTAAATCCTATCCTGTTCAATATGTATACGACCGACCGGCTACCACCCAAAGATACGACACATTGTCTCTATGCTGACGATTAGAGTATCACAGGGCAGGGATGAACCTTTAAGGAAGCAGATTTAAAGATGGAAAATACCCTAGCCGAGCGGTCTAAGGCGCTGCAGTCATGGAATGTGCGGCAGGTCCCGGCGGAGGTTCGAGTCCTCCTCCGGGCATGGGTGTGTGTGTTTGTCCTTAGGATAATTTAGGTTAAGTAGTGTGTAAGCTTAGGGTCTGATGACCTTAGCAGTTAAGTCCCATAAGATTTCACGCTCATTTGAATTTTTTTTTAATACCCTAGAAGCTATATCAACATATTACGATGTCAATTTTCTCAAATCAGATCTAAAAAACGAAGGTTTGCGCTTCTCACCTGCGCACACACCTACCAAATAGAAAGCTACACATTAACTGGAATGTGTCTACTCTTGAGCACGCCGGCCAGCCAACATACCTCGGAATGACGCTTGACAGAACACTCATATGAAACAACAGTGCGGAATAACGCAAAATAAGGTAGCTGCAAGGAACAATATGCTTAGGAAGATGACTGGTAGTAAGTGGGGCATCAAACCTACTTAGAACCACTGCTTTAACACTTCGCCTTTTCGCAGCAGGAAACATGTGCTCTGTCTGGTCTAGATCGCGCATGCAAAGAAGATCGTCATAAGCCTTAAAGAAACCTGTGGTATTGTCACAGGAATCACGAAGTACCACTTCTGGAAAAGCTCTTCCGAGTTACAGGTTTCAGCAGTCCCAAGTCTCTTAGCGTAGCTCATAAGCATAACGAGCAATTCAAAAAGACATTTCATGAGGGCCATCCACTATACGGTAGCCTTTAAGTTTTAAAAAGATTAAAATCGTGATATCGGTTCCTCAACCAAACTTTCACATAATCCTTGACAGTACTGCAACGTTGCAGCATAACCATGGAACCCGTGGAATATCCCGATATGGCTGCCCAAATCATCACGAAAGACGAGTCATGTTTCATTCTTATCATTTAAACCTGGCCGTAAGTGAAAGAAGACTCATCCGAGCAAACGACTTACTTCCATTGTTCCGAAGTCCAGGTTTTGTGGGTTCGGAGTCAGGTTTTCCTGTTACGGGCAGTTTTATCACTGATCAGTGGTTTTGGCAAACCGTCTCGCTCTACAATTATATTAACCAGCTTCTGGAACTCCATTTGTGTCGTTTTGGTCTGGCAGGGTTCCCGAGCCCCATATTTGGTTCTGCAGTGATTTTTGCAGCTGTCGTCCTCTTACCTTTCGACAAAACCTCTTCAATGACCGCCCGACACGATCACTCAACACATACTATCGTCCACATTGTAACTTAGTGGGTGATGTTATACCGTTTTCAAAAATGGCTCTGAGCACTATGGGAGTTAACATCTGTGGTCATCAGTCCCCTAGAACTTAGAACTACTTAAACCTAACTAACCTAAGGACATCACACACATCCATGCCCGAGGCAAGATTCGAACCTGCGACCGTAGCGGTCACGGGGTTCCAGACTGAAGCGCCTAGAACCGCGCGGCCACACGGGCTGTACGCGAAGTAAACCTTCGATATGATGCCTCTCGAAACACCGTCACTTCGGCTACCTTGCCTAGGGAAGCACACACCATACGGGCACCAACAGTTTGCCCACCTTCAGATTCACTTGTTTAGTATACAGGGTGGTCCATTGATAGTGACCGGGCCAAATATCTCACGAAATAAGCGTCAAACTAAAAAACTATAAAGAACGAAACTAGTCTAGCTTGAAGAGCGAAACCAGATGGCGCTATGGTTTGCCCGCTAGATGGCGCTGCCATAGGTCAAACGGATATCAACTGCGTTTTTTTTTTAAATACGAACCCCCATTTTTATTACATATTCGTGTAGTACGGAAAGAAATATGAAAGTTTTAGTTGGACCACTTTTTTTCGTTTTGTGATACATGGCGCTGTGATACAATCATATGGCTCACCATTTTAGACGAACAGTTGGTAACAGGTAGGTTTTTTAAATTAAAATACACAACGTAGGTACGTTGGAACATTTCATTTCGGTTTTTCCATTGTGATACATGTAGCTTTGTGAACTTACCATTTCTGAGAACACATGCTGTTACAGCGTGATTACCCGTAAATACCAAATTAATGCAATAAATGCTCACAATGATGTCCGTCAACCTCAATGCATTTGGCAATATTTGTAACGGCATTCCTCTCAACAGCGACTAGTTCGCCTTCCGTAATGTTTGCACATGCATTGACAATGCGCTGACGCATGTTGTCAGGCGTTGTCGGTGGATCACGATAGCAAATATCCTTCAACTTTCCCCACAGAAATAAATCCGGGGACGTCAGATCCGGTGAACGTGCGGGCGATGGTATGGTGCTTCGACGACCAATCCACCTGTCATGAAATATGCTATTCAATACCGCTTCAACCGCACGCGAGCTATGTGCCGGACATCCATCATGTTGGAAGTACATCGCCATTCTGTCATGCAGTGAAACATCTTGCAGTAACATCGGTAGAACATTACGTAGGAAATCAGCATACACTGCACCATTATACTGCCACCGATAAAATGGGGGCCAATTATCCTTCCTCCCATAATGCCGCACCATGCATTAATCCGCCAAGGTCGCTGATGTTCCACTTGTCGCAGCCATCGTGGATTTTCCGTTGCCCAGTAGTGCATATTATGCCGGTTTACGTTACCGCTGTTGCTGAATGACGCTTCGTCGCTAAATAGAAAGCGTGCAAAAAAATATATCGTCCTGTAATTCCTCTTGTGCCCAGTGGCAGAACTGTACACGACGTTCAAACTCGTCGCCATGCAATTCCTGGTACATAGAAATATGGCACGGGTGCACTCGATGTTGATATAGCATTGTCAACACCGACGTTTTTGAGATTCCCGATTCTCGCGATATTTGTCTGCTACTGACGTGCGGATTAACCGAGGCAGCAGCTAAAACACCTACTTGGGCATCATCATTTGTTGCAGGTCGTGGTTGGCGTTTCACGTGTGGCTGAACACTTCCTGTTTCATTAAATAACGTAACTATCCGGCGAACGGTCCGGACACTTGGATGATGTCGTCCAGGATACCGAGCAGCAACATAGCACACGCCCGTTGGACATTTTGATCACAATAGCCACACATCAACACGATATCGACCGTTTCCGCAATTGGTAAACGGTCCATTTTAACACTAGTATTGCATTACGAAGCAAATACCGTCCGCACTGTCGGAATGTTACGTGATACCACGTACTTATACGTTTGTGACTATTACAGCGCCATCTATCACAAAGCGAAAAAGAAGTCCATTTAAAACATTCTTTACGTACTACACGAATATGTAATAAAAAATGAGGATTTCTATTTAAAAGAACGCAGTTGATATCCGTTTGACCTATGGCAACGCCATCTAGCAGGCCAACCATGGGGCGATCTGGTTTCCCCCTTCAAGCTAGACGAGTTTCGTTCTATGTAGTTTTTTCGTTTGACGCTTATTTCGTGAGATATTTGGCCCGGTCACTATCAATGTACCACCCTGTATAATCACTCACAACTGCATAGAAAATTTTTCTGACCACGAGTGACAATTGCAACGTATTGAGGACATGGCACAGGTGCCGTTTGAGGTCAAGTACAACAGCGCACCCTGCAGGCTTGGCTATCCTCTGAATTTATGTTCAACCACTCATTTCTCACGATGTTTCCTTATTTCCTTCCAAGCCCTGTATCCCACTGGAAGAGAAATCCTTCTGTCCACAAATCAGCGTGTATTTAGAAACCATCGCTCGTACGAAACTCTGCTTGCCCCACTATCGCACGATTTCCTGCGAACCGTGGATGAAAGGCAGTATGCAGATTCGTTATTCCTAGATTTCCGGAAAGCGTATGACACACGCCACACTGCAGAAGGAGATCCGAGCGTACGGAATAGGTTTCAGATATATGAAGACCTCGTAAGTGATAGAATCCAGCATGTTGTCCTGGACGGCGAATGGTAACTATAGACTCAGGCAGCGTCAATAGTACTCCAGGGAAGTGTGGTAGAACCGCTGTTGTTGTCTACGTACATAAGCGATCTGTCGGATAGTGTGAGCAGCACTTGTCGACTTTTTACGTAGTATGCGGGGAAGTGTTGTCGTTGAATGGCTGTAGGACGATACATTATAAAGTGGACAGAATTTCTATTAGGTGTGATGAGTGAGAGCTTGCTTTAAACGTGGAAAAACCTAAGTTAAGGCAGATGAATAGGATAGGGGGAAAAATTATGTAATGTTCGAATACAGTGCTAGTGCTGTGCCGCCTGACGTAGTTACATCGATCAAATATCTAGGCGTTAAGTGGAAATGGCTCAAGCATGTGCGGCCCTTTGTAAGGAAGACGAATTGCCACCTTCGGTTTTTTGAGAGATTCTAGGAAAGTGTAACTCATCTACAAAAGAAACTGCGTATTGAATCTTTGAGCGACCCATTCTAAGGCACTGCTTGCGTGTTTGCGATCCCCACTAGAGCAAATTGAAGGAATATGATAAGGCATTTCAACAACTTATGTTTTGGAAAAAAAAATGACACTTGTATTTCGCTTCAATAAAATGTTTAACTTTCAGCCAAATCATAGCTGTTTTGACTCGTGAACCAACTGGTAGTAATTGTAAATGATTTCTTAGTGCCTTTAGCTGGCGTTTTCTTATTTTACTTATGATTGTACATTTGTATGGCTACAGGAACATTAACGATTATTAAAACGTATACCATTGAAATCAGCGCCTTATTTTTTCAAAATAAGGAATATACTAGTGTTTGGAACTTAAATAGTGGCAACTATTTATTCACTACCGATACAAAAGAGTTACATGTTTGCACCTGTTACTGTCCTTCAAAGTAGTCACCAGCGTTGTGTAGAACCCGTTGCCAGCGATGTGGAAGGCGTAGTATACCGTTAGCACAGCCTGTTCTGTTGATGGTGCGAATGGAGCGGTTTACTGCCTGCCGAATCTCTGCAACAGTTCTGAAGCGAATGCCATGATGTGGTCCCTTCATCTTCGGAATCAAATCAAAGTCACAAGGACTTAAGTCCGGGGAGTATGGTGGATGGTACAGTACTTCCCAGTCCCAGCGACCGAACAGAGCAGCCACAGCTTGCGCTGAATGCCCCCGCTCATTGTCGTGCAAAATAATGGGTGGGTTGCGCAGAAAGTGTCGCCGCTTCTTTCGCAAAGCTGTTTGCAGGTGATGTCCAAAAACGAACAGTAATACTGTGCACTGACGATCTGCCGTGGAGGAACGTAATGCGTGAGAATAACACGATCACAGTCCTACACGAGAATCACCGTAACTTTAGAACGCTCCCTTCGCACCATCAACAGAAAAGGCTGAGCTAACGGTTTACTACGCCTTCCACATTGCTGGCAACGGGTTCTTCACAACGCTGGTGACTACTTTGGAGGACAGTAACAGGTGAAAGCATGTAACTCTTTTGTGTCGGTTGTGAATAAATAGTTTCCACTATTTAAGTTCCAACCCTCGTACAAAATTAACTATGAAGAATGCTCAAAATTTTATATTGGATGAACACGACGGAAAGTTAACACACGATTTAAAGAACACACTACCATAAGTGACAATAGCCCATCCACCTTTACTGCACCCGTAAAGGACACCAACCACAAAAAGAACTAATGTTAATGCACCACTACAAATATTACATAAGTTATAGAAAGGTAAAGTCATACATGTAATGGCAGGCATGGAAATTTACATCCCTCTAAAAGACCAGTCGGAGTTCTAAATGAATAGAAAGAGCTGCGAAATTCAAAATTCCTTGACAGCTTTTTACCAGTTCTACGACCAAGCGTTATAGAACCGAATAACTCACAATTATCGCTATACTTATCAGTAAATGTGACTGTAATGCGGAAGATCACGCAGTTATAAATCAGGTCATTGTAGGTTTCATTCGCTTTTAATTACGTACTGTATCATTAGACTACTGTGATCGACTGTTCAAAAATGACGTGCTCGCGCAATAGAACAAATAATTTTTTCATAATGCGGGGCCACAGTCATAATATATTTCTTTAAACCAGTACCGCCATTAGACAGTTGTTTATTTACAGTGTTACATTTAAACTTACACAATCATGATTTCGAGTTTAAAGTGCCATTATGTCTAATAGTGTATTTTAATACGACAGTATGCCATCTTAGGCAATTTATAACACTTAAATCACTTGATAATGGCACTTTGAAGCCGAAATCATTACTGTGTAAATGTAAATGTAACACTGTAAATAAACAACAGTCTAATAGCGGTATTGACTTTAAAGAAATAGAACAAATGTTTCCAAGTTATTTTATGGAAACTACATGCTGTCGTATCTACACCGATGATGGACGAGAATCAAATATCCTTATGAACGGAGACCTATATAACTTAATTAACGGTTTTCTGTAATCCTCCTGCTGTATGAACGTTAAAAACATCGACACCTATATTGTACATGAGAGTTTGCAACAACTGCTCAAAGTAATGCGCTTCTAAAATAACGAAAAATGTTTTAGTTTATTTGGTGACAGTTACATTCAGTTATAGGATCAAAGACGTATATGGCACAATGCAGCATTAACGAGTCCTCATTAACGAGTCCTCTATAAAGTAAGTTACAATCCTCTTAGTGTATCTTGGGATATGACATGCTGCTACGTAAAATTCATCAGTAATACTATGCACCCAAAATATAATGCTTCCATTTTAGATACTTGAAAGTGGCCAAAAGCTGAAATTGTACAGTTCTACGTCAAACAAAGCAACTATCAGCATCACAAAATCATTTAAAAATTCATCTGTACCGTTCCTTTCACCTAACAACGAGCAGCCAGAAACACAACAGGCTAGACCTTTACAATACACATGGACTGTCACAGACGCACCAACCACACAGCTGTACAGCTGAAATTTAGTTTGCACAGTGTCACCATGATTCATTTGTTTTTTCGTAGATCTCAAATATTCCTGATCTTACGAATATTAGTTCACCAAACTTTAAGTAGAATGAAGTAACAGCTTTTTGAAGAAACCGTCGGTAACCACTCTTACCGTTATGGCCACCTACCTATAAGTGGAGAATAATATTTCATAGTGTCAGGGATTTTCTCTGCCTCGTGATGACTGGGTGTTGTGTGATGTCCTTAGGTTAGTTAGGTTTAAGTAGTTCTAAGTTCTAGGGGACTGATGACCATCGATGTTAAGTCCCATAGTGCTCAGAGCCATTTGAACCATAATATTTCATAACTGGTTGCACCTTTCAGCAGTAAATGTTGCTGCAATCTACTACTTCAGAAAGCTGTACATCAGTACTATGATTTGAAGACTGATGTCCTGTTTCGTTCAGAAATCGTAGAGGCCTTCCAGATTGTCCCACGTTTGTGTAGCACAGATTTTGCACTTTGGTTATCCTATGCAAATTACAGGGCGCCTATTAGCACGCGGAAATGTTTCCCGAAACATGAAGCGTAAGTTAAGGCGAGTGCCATCTAGAGGCGGACACCTAAATACAATAACAACTCTTCGTTGCTGGAGGCAGATCACAGAAGACGGAGACTAATTTTTCGGTGAGTGGTTGCTAGTGTTTGCAGGTAAAGATTAAGATCACTAGTGGGTTGGCTTTTATAGAGAACAAAATGAAATTTTATCACATCCTGCCCATTGAAATATCTGTACCAGCCTCTGCAACCACGAAAATTTCTATATCTGTAGGACATGACTAGACGTATTCCGGTCCCACACCATGACAATACATACACGTGCATATCGTTCTATCATTACGATATGCCTAAATCTTTCAGTCTCTGCAAATGACTAACACTATAATCTCACACGTATTTATTACAGTTCTACATTGATTTCACGTTAGTCAGCACAGATCTTGCTGCGACCAGATGAGTCGCATTTCCAAATCCGTATAGCATCTCGAATCTGGCCATCCAGATGTTGTTGTAACATCCTCTTTACGCATAAACACACAGTAAAAAAAAGTTTGCATCACCCCAGTTCCCAGAACTCCTGAAGATAGACGTTGACTGTGGATATTGTATCACAGACACAGTCCCTTTGACTGTTCTCAGATGTCACTAAACGCGCCTAAAGATGTAAACAACCATGCATGACAGTGCCTATTAGACTGAAGTGGTCCGACAGCCGATCAGTTCCGGTCATTCTACCAGGAAGGAGGTACACGGCTCGTGTTGTCTGTAGTTCAACCACGCCTAGACGGTCAGCGCGGTTTGACCGCGTCTGCTTTGTTACTTTGTGCCAGGTAGGACTCTCAACAAGGGAAGTGTCCAGACGTCTCGGAGTGAACCAAAGCGATGTTGTTCGCACATGGAGGAGTTACAGAGAGACAGGAACTGTCGATGACATGACTCGCTCAGACCCCCCAAGAGCTACTACTGCAGTCGATGACCGCTACCTACGGATTATGGCCCGGAGGAACCCTTACAGCAACGCCACCATGTTGAATAATGCTTTTTGTGCAGCTACGGATGTCGTGTTACGACTCAAACTGTGCACAATAGGCTGCATGATGCGCAACTTCACTCCTGACTTCCATGACGAGGTCCATCTTTACAACCACGACACCATACAGCGCGCTACAAAGGGGCTCAACAACTTGCCGAATGGACCGCTCAGGATTGACATCACGTTCTCTTCACCAATGAGTGCCGTACAAACTACCTTCAACCAGACAATCGTCGGAGACGTGTTTGGAGGCAACCCGGTCAGGCTCAACGCCTTAGACACACTGTCCAGCGAGTGCAACAAGGTGGAGATTCCCTTCTGCTTTAGGGTGGCATTATGTGGGACCGACGTATGCCGTTGATGGTCATGGAAGGCGCCGTAACGGCTGTTCAATACGTGAATGCCATCCTTTTACGGATAGTGCAACCATATCGGCAGTATATTGGGAGGCATTCGTCTTCATGGACGACAATTCGCGCCCCCATCGTGCACATCTCGTGAATGACTTCCTTCAGGATAACGACATCGCTCGGCTAGAGTGGCCAGCATGTTCTCCAGACATGAACCCCATCGAACATGCCTCACATAGATTGAAAAGGGCTGTTTATGGACGACGTGAACCACCAACCACACTGAGGGATCTGTGCCGAATCGCCGTTGAGGAGTGGGACAATCTGGACCAACAGTGCCTTGATGATCTTGTGAATGTTATGCCACGACAAATACAGGCATGCATCAATGCAAGACGAGATGCTACTAGGTATTAGAGGTACCGGTATGTACAGAAATTTGGACCACCACCTCTGAAGGTCTCGCTGTATGGTGGTACAACATGCAATGTGTGGTTTTCATGAGCAATAAAAAGGGCGGAAATGATGTTTACGTTGATCTCTATTCCAATTTTCTGTACAGGTTCCAGAACTCTCGGAACAGAGGTGATGCAAAACTTTTTTTTTTATGTATGTATATATGAAATGGATTAGGCCTCATGTCTTTGGAAAGGAAATATTTTTAAAGCAATGTCTAAAAGCTGTTGATTTCTGAATTTTGAAAGTATAGATTTAAAATGCAGTTATCACCGTACTTGTGATCTCTTCCTCTTCAAAAGCGCAGTCATCACTGCGTCATGTGTGCCTGGCCTCTTTAAGCTGTCTTGCAGCCGTCTTGAATTGCAGCAAGAGAGCACAAATGAAGGCTGCAAGTCACTACTAACTCTTATGTTCGTTTACTGAGCATTTTAACATACTGTCTGTGCGGGATTATAATCGCCGCATTAGCTGACGGCCGGACTTCGTGATCCGCGAGGTAGGACCGTGACGTTGTTCTCACGACACAATTGCCACGTCAGTCAATCTTTCTTATTGATATTTCCCTAAGTGGTTTGCTAGGAAATGACACGTTCGATTTCCTTTCTCACCCTTTCCCAAACTGAGCTTTTCCTCCGATCCCAGTGACTTCGTTGTCAACGAGACATTAAACCCTAAACTTTGATTCTTTTATGGTAATATTCCCGTCAACGATCAGTCTTTATGCATAATTACAAACCCACCTCACTGGTTTAACAATGGGCTTATTAGGAAGTGACAGAAAATACGGGATGACTTAACTGTTTACTTGCCTAAACAGTGATTTTTCCTTGCTGCGTGAATAGAGCTCAGGAAAGGCAACTGTGGTTGATAGATAGCTTTGAGAAACGTTTGATATGTTGGTTAGACAAATGTTGACAAATCAGTGCTAGTACAGTACTTAAATTAGTTTCATTCGACGTTATATTCACAAATTATATAGGCGAAAAATAACACTTTAAAAATATAATAGGGCATAATATTTCATTAATTGTGTTGGCTTTGGTTTCATACTCATACAACCAACCATAATTTACACATATTAGTAACAATAGTCAGTTTTGACTATTATCTAAGTACAATATTTAAATCCATTCATGGCAAAAGAGACACAATTTTTATAAAATTCGTATGTATACACCACCTTTATCTACTCACAAAACTTAAATTCGATTCAATTACAACAAATGCTGTATTATTTAAAACTGTAAAAATCTTAGACAAACACATTACATTTTATTTATCCGATTTGACTTCTAACTCATTGGATAACTCATTCGTCCTCCAGGTGCGGTGATTCTTCATTTCTGCTCTTCCCCTAGGTGTGACCACTCTCGCAGATGGTCTCACGTTGTCGGTATTCTCAAGGAAAAATAATGAGAACGTACGAGGGCGTGCTGAAAAGTGATGACTCCCAACTTTTTTAGTGAAAACGGTTGCATTTTAAATAAAATAAATCTTGAAACTTCCTGGCAGATTAAAACTGTATGCCGGACTGAGACTCGAACTCGGGACCTTTGCCTTTCGCGGGCAAGTGCTCTACCAAAATACACTCCTGGAAATGGAAAAAAGAACACATTGACACCGGTGTGTCAGACCCACCATACTTGCTCCGGACACTGCGAGAGGGCTGTACAAGCAATGATCACACGCACGGCACAGCGGACACACCAGGAACCGCGGTGTTGGCCGTCGAATGGCGCTAGCTGCGCAGCATTTGTGCACTGCCGCCGTCAGTGTCAGCCAGTTTGCCGTGGCATACGGAGCTCCATCGCAGTCTTTAACACTGGTAGCATGCCGCGACAGCGTGGACGTCAACCGTATGTGCAGTTGACGGACTTTGAGCGAGGGCGTATAGTGGGCATGCGGGAGGCCGGGTGGACGTACCGCCGAATTGCTCAACACGTGGGGCGTGAGGTCTCCACAGTACATCGATGTTGTCGCCAGTGGTCAGCGGAAGGTGCACGTGCCCGTCGACCTGGGACCGGACCGCAGCGACGCACGGATGCACGCCAAGACCGTAGGATCCTACGCAGTGCCGTAGGGGACCGCACCGCCACTTCCCAGCAAATTAGGGACACTGTTGCTCCTGGGGTATCGGCGAGGACCATTCGCAACCGTCTCCATGAAGCTGGGCTACGGTCCCGCACACCGTTAGGCCGTCTTCCGCTCACGCCCCAACATCGTGCAGCCCGCCTCCAGTGGTGTCGCGACAGGCGTGAATGGAGGGACGAATGGAGACGTGTCGTTTTCAGCGATGAGAGTCGCTTCTGCCTTGCTGCCAATGATGGTCGTATGCGTGTTTGGCGCCGTGCAGGTGAGCGCCACAATCAGGACTGCATACCACCGAGGCACACAGGGCCAACACCCGTCATCATGGTGTGGGTAGCGATCTCCTACACTGGCCGTACACCACTGGTGATCGTCGAGGGGACACTGAATAGTGCACGGTACATCCAAACCGTCATCGAACCCATCATTCTACCATTCCTAGACCGGCAAGGGAACTTGCTGTTCCAACAGGACAATGCACGTCCGCATGTATCCCGTGCCACCCAACGTGCTCTAGAAGGTGTA
Organism: Schistocerca cancellata; assembly: GCF_023864275.1. Classification (NCBI taxonomy): domain Eukaryota; kingdom Metazoa; phylum Arthropoda; class Insecta; order Orthoptera; family Acrididae; genus Schistocerca; species Schistocerca cancellata. Next base: position 735,887,003 of record NC_064630.1, on the reverse strand, counting down.
AGTCAACTACCCTGGCCAGCAAGATCTCCGGATCTGTCCCCCATTGAGCATGTTTTGGACTGGATGAAGCGTCGTCTCACGCGGTCTGCACGTCCAGCACGAACGCTGGTCCAACTGAGGCGCCAGGTGGAAATGGCATGGCAAGCCGTTCCACAGGACTACATCCAGCATCTCTACGATCGTCTCCATGGGAGAATAGCAGCCTGCATTGCTGCGAAAGGTGGATATACACTGTACTAGTGCCGACATTGTGCATGCTCTGTTGCCTGTGTCTATGTGCCTATGGTTCTGTCAGTGTGATCATGTGATGTATCTGACCCCAGGAATGTGTCAATAAAGTTTCCCCTTCCTGGGACAATGAATTCACGGTATTCTTATTTCAATTTCCAGGAGTGTATAAATCTTATTATAATTCTGCGTCTATATTCTTTATGTCTACAAATATGCAGCCCTCTGCCGCTAGAGGGCCCCAAATTGTAGCGTGTAACATGGCAGTGTGTAACGTACCTATGCCGGCCCGTGAGAAGCAGCGTGCTGTAATCGAGTTACGAGTTCGCAAAGTTCGCCCACACGTAGCGTACCCAGTGCGACGCCTACAGTTCACTGTAATTCATCATCGTCCATACAGTCCCGACTTGGCCCCAACCGATTTTCATCTGTTTCCGAAGCTTAAGGAAACATCTGAGACCTTCACTTCGTTAGTGACGAAGCGGTGCGAACAGAAGTGAGGTTGTGGCTCCGTCAACAAAGTTAAACATTCTACAGTGACGGTATCAGTAAAGAGGTCTGTCGTCAGGAGAAATCGTATGATTACAAACAGATATGCAGACATCAAATGGGTGTGTGGCCAGGGCCTCCCGTCCGGTAGACCGGTTGCCTGGCGCAAGTCATTTTGGTTGACACCACTTCGGTGACTTGCGTGTCAATGAAACTGAAATAATGATAAGTAGACTACTGGCCATTAAAATTGCTACACCACGAAGATGACGTGCTACAGGCGCGATATTTAACCGACAGGAATAAGATGCTATAATACGCAAATGATTAGCTTTTCAGAGCATTCACACAAGGTTGGCGCCGGTGGCGACACCTACAACGTGCTGACACGAGGAAAGTTTCCAACTGATTTCACATACACAAACAGCAGTTGACCGGCGTTGCCTGGTGAAACGTTGTTGTGATGCCTCGTGTAAGGAGGAGAAATGCGTACCATCACGTTTCCGACTTTGATAAAGGTCCGATTGTAAACTATCGCGATTGCGGTTTATCGTATCGCGATATTGCTGCTTGCGTTGTTCGAGATACAATGACTGTTAGTAGAGTATGGAATCAGAGGGTTCAGGAGGGTAATACGGAACGCCGTGCTGGATCGCAACGGCCTCGTATCACTAACAGTCGAGATGACAGGCATCTTATCCGCATGGCTGTAACGGATCGTGCAGCCACGTCTCGATCCCTGAGTCAACAGATGGGGACGTTTGCACGATCAGTTGGACGACGTTCGCATCAGCATGGAATATCAGCACGGAGACCGTGGCTGCGGTAACCTTTGACCCTGCATTACAGACAGGAGCGCCTGCGATGGTATACTCCACAACGAACCTGGGTGTACGAATGGCAAAACATCATTTTTTCGGATGAATCCAGGTTCTGTTTACAGCATCATCATGGTCGTATCCGTGTTTGGTGACATCGCGGTGAACGCACATCGGAAGCGTGTATTCGTCATCGCCATACTGGCGTATCACCCGGCGTGATGGTATGGGGTGCCATTGGTTACACGTCTCGACCAGTCTGAAACAGCGAAACCGCTACGGTCGCAGGTTCGAATCCTGCCTTGGGCATGGATGTGTGTGATGTCCTTAGGTTAGTTAGGTTTAAGTAGTTCTAAGTTCTAGGGGACTGATGACAGAAGTTAAGTCCCATAGTGCTCAGAGCCATTTCAACCATTTGTTACGACCCGTAGCTCTACCCTTCATTCGATCTCTGTGAAACCCTACATTTCAGCAGGCTAATGCACGACCGCATGTTGCAGGTCCTGTACGGGCCTTTCTGTATACAGAAAATGTTCGACTGCTGCCCTGGCCAGCACATTCTCCAGATCTCTCACCAATTGAAAACGTCTGGTCAATGGTGGCCGAACAACTGGCTCGTCACAATACGCCAGTCACTTCTCTTGATGAACTGTGGTACTGTCTTGAATCTGCATGGGCAGCTGTATCTGTACACGCCATCCAGGCTCTGTTTGACTCAATGCCAGGCGTATCAATGCCGTTATTATGGCCAGAGGTGGTTGTTGTGGGTACTGATTTCTCAGGATCTATGCACCCAAATTGCGTGCAAATATAATCACATGTCAGTTCTAGTATATTTGTCCAATGAATATCCGTTTATCATCTGCATTTATTCTTGGTGTAGCAATTTTAATGGCCAGTAGTGTACAACATAACACCCAATCACCAACCGGAGAAAATATTCGACGTCGTCGGGAATCGGCCTCGGGCCCTTCGCTTGGTATTCTACCGCGTTAAACACTCAACTAATGCATAGACGTGAGGAATAGATATGTTGAATGTTTATAACATTTGATTGCTGTAAAAAAAGAGTTTTGTAGAATGAAGGCTTTCACGACCGGGTGACATGGCTGTTGATATACTCTCCGGGATGTGAGGTCGTGGTCCAAGAACATTTCTGCTCCTTACGTTTCGTCCAGGACTGCGCTGGACTTCCTCAGAGGCGCTGCTCCTCTGAGTCTTGCTGACTCAGAGTTTTCCCACTTAAGAGTTTTTCCACAAAAATTCGGAGGCATTACTTCTCAGCTGCCGAGTAGAAGCTTCGCCGTTTATGGTTGCTGCAAACCGCAAGGCGTTCCGCACACTGATTTGGGTTTCCTGGAGAGCGAAACTTAACTTGGCTGTGTCACAATAGCACCAAAGTGGCGGCGGTGTGGACTTTGTCAGGTGGCCCACATTGCAATGAACTCCGGGGCACCAGAGCGCGATGACTTTTGGGCGTTATAGCGGACTATCTTCTGCAATTCGTCGTAACCACACGTCGTCTGACAAAGGCCAGAGTCCTCTATTTTCTCACACAGGTTGCGAATAAGTTTTATATATTTTCCTACTGCTGTGTGTACTACCTTCTAAATGAAATCTTTTTTATTTTATAGAGATAGTTTTCATGCGACACGTCACCTTCTGTCTATCAAAACCACTGAAAACGCTGCGATTCTAATGGTGCTTAATTTCAATGTTTCGCAGGTGTTAACTATTGAAAAACAATCGCATTATGTACTAGGATTTCTCAAACGCAGCCCTCTGTTCGGAAACCTATCTCCAGATACTGGAAGTATAGCAATACTCCCGATTAGTCTTGCTTAACTGCCTTTACCTATTATAAAATAAATAAAATAAAAAATATTATTTAAATATTAATTTTTCTATCTGTATGATGGTGATTGTGATTGTAATTGTAATAAATATTTGCTTATCTGGAACGTGGGTGTTTAATTATTCGGTATCAGACGCTTGACAATGGCTTTCTCGTAAAGACAATGTTACTCGTAGTTGACCGTGAAATAAAACTGAAATAATCGGACTTCGTAAATAAATCGTTTCCAAAGACTGCTGCGGTAGGTGCGGACTCATAATCTAAATCTCAATATTACAATAATTTGCCAGCCATGCCAATACGTCGTACAGAGGTGATTGTCTACTAAACATAAAAAAGTTACACAGTTAGTTAAATCAGATATATTCAATGAATAAGCCTACAGTTCATAATCCTACTTACTTTTATAAATATAAATTCTTTACGGAATCGAGTGCCTAGTCTGGTTGCAACTCGCAGTATTCTTCTATAACATGAAATATGGCGGTGTGCCAGACAATAGAATAAAATACGTACTTCTCGCACAACTTCTACCAGAGCTCTCTCCTTTCTTAATCAAACATAAGAGTAACGTAATTGTGCTGTTGTTTTATCAGCGACACAGCGCTGCAGTTGTGTGCCATAGGCTTTATTTATTTGTCACTGATTATTTATTTAATTAATATTTCGCGTTTCCGAGGAAACTCACGCTCGGCATGCAAATGTGCCTTTATATTGCCCCCTGAATTGCGAGGCGAAAGGACACACATGCAGGCGAGCAATTCACCTAAAGGCACAAGAAAATCTAAGTTATCTACAACTATTTACATGACTTACATTATACACATTATATACAAAATTTGAATGACGCGGGTGCGCCGTAAAAGTTCTTATGTTGGCAGATAGAGTGCGCGCATGCGCAGAAGCGTCTGTGTGACTCCGGCACTGCCGTTATATCGTACAGTTAGATCACGCGGCACAGTATTGCAGTTCATATTGTTCGTGTGCGCGCGTTTCTCAGTCGTTGCACAAAGAAAATATTCAACCAAGATTACATATGAAGACTACATTCTATGACAGGTAACTTGGTTTTAAATTTACAATATTTGTTATAACACAATACAACTTAGATTGTTGAATGTTCTTAGTTACATAGTATTGTTTTGAAATACTTCAAAGAAAAATGTCCGTATGTTTCAGGTGCGTTGACCTATACACATCGTGTCGTTATTACAGTTCATATTCATCTGCTGCACAATAATTTTTTTTTTTACAGGTTAGTATTGTCGTGGTAAAGTTTTTTTTTGATCACAGTAACATCGTTGTATAACAACGTGATTAATATATAAGCGTGTCCATTTCCCATTTCCATTATAGTCGTTGTGATGCAGTTCGTTGTGACTAAAGGCATTGCTCATTACAGATCAGACGTGACCCGTCGAGTAATTGGTCCACGTGCAGTTCGTTTTTTTTTTTTTTTTTTTTTTTACATTCCGTGGAAGCTTGGTTGCAGAACCTCGGACGGCACATAGCTGGCGTCGATCCTTGGACAGTCCAGGTAAGAGTGTCCGTCACATTTCGAGAACATTTCATTCCCTGAAGTTCCAACCAAAATTCTTCCACCCGTCGTGTTGTTTTCTGGACAGGCACTTTGTGTCCATTTAATCCAGTTAACATCTTGAAGTTAGGTACTGTAGTAATGTCACTAGACGATGCACGAATTATGCCCTTCACATTTTCAGTTTTTTGCTGAATATAGCTCACCTAAATGTTCGTAGTTATTAATCAAAGAAATCATTCATCGCGTTTACATAGATACGCTGCATAATGAATGGCATTAACCGTTTCTTTCATATAGGTTTCTGCGTAGTTGCAGAGTTAGTAATGTTCGTTAATGTCCGTGAACAGAGGTTCACTACGCAATGTCTTTTTGGCACTCGTTTTGTTCAAATTTTTACATAGTAACAGTTACATGATACATCAGTTAAAAAAAATAAGTAATTATACATACACACGTCACATATTTTCTTAGCATAAACATAATACAGTTGCACATAAACATGTTTGCATCATCATTACATAGCTATAGGTTATTACATTGTGTCACGTGATGTCATCTGAAATTAAGATAGGTTAGACACAACATTCATTACATCAGTAGGCAAGACCAGGCGTTTTCACTACTCAATAAATATTCAAAATAGTAAGAGAGAGAAAATGTTCGATTCCTCGCGTTTTTTGCGTGTGTGTAGAGTGTCTGTGTGGCCTTGACTACTGATAGATGCTTTTCGTGTTGAGAGATGTGCGTCTAATCTATTTCTCAAAGTAAAAGATCGCTTCACAGATGACGTCTGTCGGTTCGTCAAGTGTCATACCAAGTCAGTGGTACCTACAATAACAAATGTTCCGTGAAAAATTAATATATCATTCACTGCTACGTAATCATAAATTTTATTTTAATATTCCGTCTTCCAGGTGGTGGCGCGCGCTGAAAGAAGAGTTCTTCTGTCTTCAACTGCGACTCTGGAACGCTGAAATGAAAATTTCTACACCACTTATTATCTGTGTTGTAACAACAGAGTTTTTCGAGTTGCTTAGCAATATTTTGATGGGTATGACTTTGACATTATTCAGCATGAAATGCTCTAAGATCTCGGTGTGCGTATTTTTCTAAAATTCTTTGAAGTGTGCCAACGTGTTCCTTCCAAGACTGTGTAGCTATCAGTATATCATCTACATAGTGTGTGACTGTCTCAACTAAATCGTCGCCAAGCACGGTATCCAGGGCTGTAATGAATACCCCAGAGCTGACATTCAGTCCGAAAGGTAGAACACAAAACTGATAGGTTCGCCCCCCGAACATAAATGCAGTATATTTCCGTGAATCAGGAGTGATACCCACCTGCCAAAACGAATTAGCGAGATCTATTGTGGAAAAATATTTTGCATCTAGAAATTTCTGTAATTGCTCTTCTAAATTTTCGGGTTTTTTGTGAACCGTTAAAATTATTTCATTAATTGCTCGTGCGTCTAACACTAACCTAATGCTTCCATTTAATTTTTTGACAACAAGTAGAGGACTACAATAAGGTGAGGTGAATGGTTCAATGACCTTCCAGTCTAACATTTGTTTTAATTCTTGCCACACAGCAGGTCGTTGAGATAACGGTACGTTATATGTCTTGTGGTAGAAGATCTTGTGAGGCTTAACTTCAATCTTGTATACATACGTGTTGATAACACCTAATCGTTTGGTAAAAACTTGTAAATATTTGGATAACACTTCCTGTAGTTTTATACGTTCATGTACACTGAGAGCTGTAGCTTCACTTATCTTATGATCAAGCAATGTTTTCAAGTCCATTAGCTCTGTGTCAGATGAGTGTGTTTGCATATCTTGAATGTCATTGTCAAGTACTAACTGAACCTTGTACCCTGTACAGTGTTTGTCATGCTTTAGAGTTCTCCCATCCAAATCAATAATAATTACATACATTTACCTTTGGAGAAGTCTATAATGCAGTCCTTCTCGCTCATAATATCTAATCCTAATATGCAATTTGTCACAAGGTTTTGTACAACCAGGAATGGCCATTGTATGGTTCCATTACCTATTTTAATGTTTACAAAAACTTGCTTCGTAACCCTACATGACTTATTACCTAGTGCAGTAGTTATTTTACAGTTTTGGGCAGGAAACTCAGGCACAGGTTCCAATTCACACATCTTTTTATAGAAATTAAAAGACAAAACGCTCACAGCTGCACCTGTATCTAGGATAATAGTAGTTGGAATCCCACCTACTACACCAGTAGTAGATGCTAAAACAATTTCATTTGTGTTTGAACGACATTGTGTACTGTCTTGTAAAAGTTCATCTGATATATTCTCATTGTGGTTGTATCTTATAAATAAAACAGGTAATTTTTGTTTAGAATTATTCGGCATATCATTATTCTGTTGTTCAAGTGTGGTGTCAAATAACTGATTAACATTGCAGTCGCCCCGCAAGAATTCTTCAGCCACGACCTGGGGCATAGAAGTGACTGTTTCTAGTTTGTCGGATTAGCATTTGTACTAGGTACTGACACAGATTGAGGTTGTGCATCAGGTGTCATTTCTATTATATTCACATTCGGATATTGCCTATTATGATCTCCAAACTTTTGCGGTTGTTGTTGCTGTTGCGCATTATAACTTACCTGTCGGTCGTAAGGTATGCTCCAATTTTGTCCTGGTGGCTGCTGTGGTAAAGCAGAGTTTGAATGGAAGTACTGATCGTTACGAGTCCAACCTTGATGCTGTCTTGGCTCGTAGTTATTATTATTTCTATTTCTGTTTGTGTTTTTGTTGTTGCCTTTGTATCCGTTGTTACCGTTGTAGTTATTACCGCGGTGCCTTTTGTATGGATTGCCGCATGAAGTGTTATTACTGTTGTAACTATTGTTTGTATTGGAATACGCGTGTTGATTTTGATTTTCGTATTGAAACGGCATGTGAGTTTGCTGTTTTTGCTGTACCGCGTATCCAACTGTGGGCGCGCCAGAATTGAGTTGGCAAGCCTGCATGTTTTGCATACCACTAGTGTAAACATTGTGGCTGCTGTTTTGCCGCGCGAAGCGCTGATCTTCAAGTAACATGTCAACCGAATCTAAGGCTGTTAAAAAATAATCTGAATCGTCATCCGGGATATGTAGGAGTTTTTCTTTAATGTTGAAAGGCAATTTGGCCTTCAACGCACGGAGTATATCACGCGTTGCGACTGGTTCGTCTAAAAAGTGTCCCATGTTCAAGTATTTTTCAAAATATCTGCGTAAGTTGCCATTTTTACTGTTAAAAGTTTCAGGTTCTAAAATTTGTCTTCTGAGTCGCTCCTGGACGGATTGCGACCAGAATTTGTTCAGAAAAGCACGCTCAAACTCACTGTACGTGGTACATACGTCAGCTTGACTGTATGCCCAGACAGCTGCATCGCCTTGGATGTAACCGACAATATATGAAATCTTTTTCCGGTCACTCCAAGTGCGTGGAAATGCGTTACTAAAAGATTTAAGAAAAATCACCGGATGAATGGTTCGTTTTTCTGGGATAAAAATCTGAAATTGCCTGTGTTTCATTAAGCTTTCTTCTTCCTTCGCATTGTGATATGGATTTATTCCACTGTAATTACTGGTATGTTCAGCTGGCGAGTAATTACGATAATGTTGCTGTGGTTTACCATGATAATAGCTTGTGTTTGTGTTTGTACATCGTGGTATGTGTTGTAGTCGTGGTGTGTTTTGTTCTTGTGTGTTTATCGTGTGCGGTATGTGTGTGTCATACTCGAATGTATATTGGTTCCTGAACTGTGCATTTTGACTGATATTTTCGTTACATTCAGACTGTGGTCGATCGGTGAATTGTCTCATGGGTGCAGTGACGGATTGTACTGCGTCACTGATCAGCTGTTTGTTATTAGTAATGTATTGCGCTATGGAGTCGTGTACAATTGTTGGTAAATTTTCACGTAAGCATCTATCAAAATGTTTGTCTTTGTTCACTACCCAATCATGAAATTCTTTATTAATATTTTGAAAATGAGCTGTGGCATCAGATTGTAAGATGTCAGTCAGGTGTTGTTCAACATTGTCAAATTTATTCTGTACGTCAGTAATTCGTTTTTCAAGGTTGTCATGTACTGAAGGATATGTTTGAATTTGTTCAGTAAGAACTTCACACGTGACATTAAGGTTTTTTACTTGTGTCTGTAAAAGTGCTACGTCAGTTGTAGTCTTTTCTTGTCTCGTATTAAGCTGGGAAAATTTAGTACTGAGTTCAGTCATCTGTTTGGTCAGTGTGGCCTCTATAAGTTCCACACGTTTACATAAAGTATCATTACCTGTCTTGAGTGCTATGAGGTCAGATTTAATTGCGTCATTTTGTGTCTGTAAGGTTGCCATGTTTTCGGCGTTTTGTTTCATTAGCATTTGTAACATGTCGGCAATGTTTACTGTTTGCAAGGTCTGTGCCCCCGTCGCGTTATTAGACGTGACGTCATGCATCAACATGGGCTCTGACTGAGACTTTGAAATTTTTGTAGTGGACGGCCTATTGCCAAAATTTCCGTCAACACTTGCGTCAATGTTTGATAAATCGTCACTACCGGTTGCTGTCGTAAAGTCATTTTCTAACATTTGTCTCTCGTCCGAGTCGGATTGCGTCTGAATAGTACGTCTTTGCTGTTCCATTTTTGCGTATTGATTTCTAGTTATTACCATGCCACACGTGATATACGTTTCAAGAAAATATTTGACACTGATTTTAAAATAAAATGCAGTTGAGCATGAATCGCTCGTAGCAACAATGGCTGTCTGTTAATTTAAAAATATAAACTGAATTTGAGATTATTGGTAATGGCTGCTGTCCATGTTACTACGTATCGTACAGAAGTCGGCCATATTGTACACTCGTGTATTGGTATTGTTGCATAGGTTATTGTTTAAGGAAAAGTACTGAGAATGAAATTTATCACTGAAAACTGTTATGCACGAAAGAAACACTACAGAATCTACTGAAAAGCTAATACACTGAATTATACGTCTGGTCAAGCCTGCTAATGCAAAGATGCTGCGTCTTACCTTATTTTGCTGGAAGTTTCATTGCGTCTTCCCGCAAAATTTTAGAATTGGAAAATATCTTCAGATTTTTTTTGTTATCTCTTATACATTCACGTCCAGGTCCAGAAAGTTGATTTTTCACATGAAACAAAGAGAACAATGTAACAAATGACAAAATAACAAGTCCGACACGCAGTAGCCAATATAAAATAAATAAAATAAAAAATATTATTTAAATATTAATTTTTCTATCTGTATGATGGTGATTGTGATTGTAATTGTAATAAATATTTGCTTATCTGGAACGTGGGTGTTTAATTATTCGGTATCAGACGCTTGACAATGGCTTTCTCGTAAAGACAATGTTACTCGTAGTTGACCGTGAAATAAAACTGAAATAATCGGACTTCGTAAATAAATCGTTTCCAAAGACTGCTGCGGTAGGTGCGGACTCATAATCTAAATCTCAATATTACAATAATTTGCCAGCCATGCCAATACGTCGTACAGAGGTGATTGTCTACTAAACATAAAAAAGTTACACAGTTAGTTAAATCAGATATATTCAATGAATAAGCCTACAGTTCATAATCCTACTTACTTTTATAAATATAAATTCTTTACAGAATCGAGTGCCTAGTCTGGTTGCAACTCGCAGTATTCTTCTATAACATGAAATATGGCGGTGTGCCAGACAATAGAATAAAATACGTGCTTCTCGCACAACTTCTACCAGAGCTCTCTCCTTTCTTAATCAAACATAAGAGTAACGTAATTGTGCTTTTGTTTTATCAGCGACACAGCGCTGCAGTTGTGTGCCATAGGCTTTATTTATTTGTCACTGATTATTTATTTAATTAATATTTCGCGTTTCCGAGGAAACTCACGCTCAGCATGCAAATGTGCCTTTATACTATGTAAAGACAACTTATTTATTATGTCTGTGAAGAGTTACGCTTTAGACGAAAACTAATCCTTTTGTTAAGAAGTGCTACAAACTTCAGAATGGTTCAAATGGCTCTAAACACTATGGGACTTAACATCTGAGGTCATCAGTCCCCTAGACTTAGGACTACTTAAACCTAACTAACCTAAGGACATCACACACATCCATGCCCGAGGCAGGATTCGAACCTGCGACCGTAGCTACAGCGCGGTTCCGGACTGAAGCGACTAGAACCGCTCGGCCACAGCGGCCGACTCTCTATGAACTTCATTTTGGGTTTAAGATTGGTGATCAACAGAAAAAAAGCTCTCTAAGTACGTCGTTTCGCATTTGTTACTGTACGGCAAGGTGGCTAAAAGCATCATGTCTTCCGATCTTTGCTGTTTCCATTATTTGGAGACAACCAATGGACCATACAACAGATTAAGTTAATCTCAAAAAACAAGCTGGAATCACCAAAAATTGTGCAATATCACAATTGCCCATCCGTTTATGATGCCTGTTCGTCACACTGAATAATTGTTATGGGTGCCAGTGACCCCTAAGAAAGTGTCATTGAGTGAAGATTGATGCAGAGAAATTTTGTACTAGGATGGGTTTTGTGCCGAAAAATTATTAACTGAACTAGGAACTGAAGAAATAGAGATAAATGAACTCATTTGTATGGGAAATGTTTCAGCCTCTGGTTAGAGACAATAGTGGAAAACTTGAAAGACTATCAATTAATGCTGAAGGCTTTTTCAAAGAAACAGTTTGACTCGGGCATGACACAAAGTTAGGGAAGTACTAAACTAAAAACATATGTTCGTCACAGAGTGGTTTTATCAACATGAGAAACATTTTTCATGCTTTTTAAAAATTATCTGCGATTACTTTAATTCATCTTAGAAACTCATTACCAGTATTGAAACCGTAATACGAAATATCGTGAATCAATAGCCTCCAAAAAATAATCTGTTGTGACCTTAAATTTCTGTTCCGTCACTTCGTAGAAAACTGAATTGATCCTACGAAAAAAGTTCAGGCTCTTTTATTTTAAGATCACGTTCCCCTTTTACATCAGATACTGTATGTGTTGAACATTATTAAACTAGTATGTTCTTACTCTTCATTTAAATTGTTGTTAATATATTACTACCAATACGAATTACTAGATTTTATTTTGTGAATGAAGCTTTCACACTGTAGTCTACAAGATAGAATACTTGCAATATGTACCACTGAACACGCAGGGTGCAACTAAATTCCTTCACGGACGTAGAAACTTTTAGTGTGGGCCAAAATGGTTAAGTTTATCATAGGAAGGCATGTCCGTAAACGTTCCGTAACACTGCTACACGCAAACTATCACAATACAAATTCAATTCTCCCGCATTTTCGACGCCGCTGACTAGGATATTACGTATGTCATTCGCCAGTCTCCTGATTTCCCATTTCCATTACATGTTTGTCTACATGCCATTCAATTGAGTTTGTATTCAAACGTGTGCGAATTCCTAAGGAACCAAACTGCTTATGGCATCGGTCCCAAGACTTACACACTACTTAAATAACTCATACTAAGAACAACACACACATCAACGCCCGAGGGAGGACCCGAACCTCCGGCAGAAGGGCCCGCGCAGTCCGTGACGTGACGCCTTAAAGGGCGCGGCCATTCCCCGCGGCCTGAGTTGGTGTGTGATCTGCGCAGAGAGGTTTGTACTTGCGGTTGTGCTCATGATCTTTGTTCGCACTGTACAGAATGCAAGCTGTATGTTCACTTCGTTTTCAGTGTGTTGCTGACGTCCATGGCGAATTGCACGTTTGCGGATTGCGCTGACATGATTTTATTTTACCGCGAAGCTCGGTACAGTGGGAAGGCTACTCGTCAATTGAACGTTTTCCACAACGCGAGACCGCTATGTCCTCCCTGTTGGCTACGCTATACCAGCGTGCCTCGGAGACGGCTACATTCACCACTAGCAGGGCCGATTTTGGTGCTCCATGGCGCCGCCGCACACACGAGAAGACGCGACGACGAGTACCAGAAACTTTTTTTTTTTTTTGTCATCAGTCTACTGACTCGTTTGATGCGGCCCGCCACGAATTCCTTTCCTGTGCTAACCTCTTCATCTCAGAGTAGCACTTGCAATCTACGTCCTCAATTATTTGCTTGACGTATTCCAATCTCTGTCTTCCTCTACAGTTTTTGCCCTCTACAGCTCCCTCTAGTACCATGGAAGTCATTCCCTCATGTCTTAGCGGATGTCCTATCATCCTGTCCCTTCTCCTTATCAGTGTTTTCCACATATTCCTTTCCTCTCCGATTCTGCGTAGAACCTCCTCATTCCTTACCTTATCAGTCCACCTAATTTTCAACATTCGTCTATAGCACCACATCTCAAATGCTTCGATTCTCTTCTGTTCCGGTTTTCCCACAGTCCATGTTTCATTACCATACAATGCTGTACTCCAGACGTGCATCCTCAGATATTTCTTCCTCAAATTAAGGCCGGTATTTGATATTAACAGACTTCTCTTGGCCAGAAATGCCTTTTTTGCCATAGCGAGTCTGCTTTTGATGTCCTCCTTGCTCCGTCCGTCATGCCTTACATACAGTAGCACAAAAAAAGTCCGAATGTCGATCATCAATCTGACTGGAGTGTTCTGGATGAGCATCTGATACATCGCACCACATCCTGAATGTACATGCAGTACAGCCACACGATTTTGCATCAACAACCCACTTCCGCAAGTAGTTTTTGCATCGTTGAGTGAACGAGTCCGACTCCCGACGGCAGGTCCTTTTCACAGATGAAGCCAAGTTAACCAGGAAAGGTGTTTCCAGTTACCACAATAGCCATGTGTAGGCTGACGAAAAGCCACATGTTCCACCCACCCACTTGGGTTGAAGGAACGATACGGTCTGATTATTTGGGCAGTGTTCCTGCATGGATGTGTGGCTGGACCATTACCTTCTTCCACCACTACTCACGAATGCCGCATACTGGCGAATCCTTGACGGCGTACTACATGGTTTCTTGGAACATGTGCCACTGCATGTGTCTCAAAACATGTGGTTCCAGCGCGATGGCGCACCACCTCATTGTTCACATTCGGTCCTAGACCATCTGGACTGCACAGCACCGAGCGGAGACGCTTGTGTGTGAAGTCAGGATAGCTGTTGGGAAGCTGTGAAATGTCAAGTCAACAAAACATTATTCACAGTGTTTAGAAATCGTCGTTCTTCTGTAGCAGCCTCGGCTGTTGTTAATTCACGCCCGTCGAGTCAGTTCATCGTTTGTGCACCCGGGAGGTGATGTCAGCGGCCACGGTGCCTGCGCGGCGTGAAGTGGTTTAGAGTCCTGCATGACCGAGTAAGCGAGCACAAAATACGAGGTGGGGCGAGCACACCCTAACTGGATAGGCTGCCCGCACTAGTTCTAGTGACCGAGCATAGATGCCGTGACCGAATACGTAGCACATAACTTCAAACACATTACACGTTTCATTATCCGTGTGACACTGCAGCCAGTACGGGCTTCTTATTTGTGGTGTGTCTCTCTCTGTAATCATGCAGCGCGAGGAAGCCAGTGTAGTAAGACGTAAGATTGAAACCAATGTTTACACATTAAAGACACGGGAAGGTCTAAGAAGCCAAGTATGGAGTACATTTCTGTTTGTTGTAGATGAAAACATTGCGTCTACTGGGTACGTATCGTGCATAAACTGCTCCACTTTATTGTTTTTCCAGTCGGGAACCACTCATTTAAAGAAACACAGTTGCAAGAAACCTCACAAAGATCGTTTCTTTGGCCGTCCTTCCGTTATCTTAACATGCTTGAAATAAGTGAAAAGCAGGAAATTCTTAACAATGTGCGATAAATGTGTGCTACGTACGCAGGTACAACATTCAATCATTAACATAATCGTTTTTGCATAGTTAGTGGAATGTGTATTATAGAGAAACGGGAATGTTGTGACTCGTATAATATTTCATTAACGTAAAACATCTCGTTTTTATGGGAACGGGGGTCGGGTTGTTTGGGGGGGAGAGACCAAACAGCGAGGTCATCGGTCTCTTACGGGAATGTTTCGATGATTTCCATATCAGTTCTGTATTACTTGTCTCTTTTGTTTATTATCATAGATCCTTCAAGTACTGTGTCATCACCACCCAGGAAGAGAGCTCGTTTCAAGGAATGGAGGAACAACAGATCATCCGCAGCAGATGAAGTAGATCTGTACATTTTAATGCACCCCGGAGATGATGATGACATCTTAAAGTGGTGGAGCAGACATGAAACAGATCTGCCAGGTTTGGCTGCAGTTGCAAGACGTATTTTATGTATCCCAGCAACAAGCGCACCTAGTGAAAGGTGCTTTAGTAAAGCCGGCATGTTACTAACAAATTGCCGCAGCCAATTAAATCCGGAACGCGTTAGTGATTTCCTGCTGATCAACAATAAATATAATTTTGTTTATGTTGCAAACAATTGAACGTATGACAAGTTACGTCTGTAAATGTTTAATGTTCTTTGTATGCTTTCTTTATGAAGATGGTTGTCTTCTAGATTACAGGGAAAGCACTTATTTAATGTTTCCTATAAATGAAAGGAAAAATATCTTTTTTGTTTGGAAATCAGTCTCGTCTTCTATCCGCGATTGTATTTTACTTTCCATGTGCTTTATGAATTTAGCTGTGTCACGTACCCGTTCTTGGAAATGTTACTTTTGTATTAAAAGAGAGAGAGAGAGAGAAAGAGAGGCGTTGGATTTGTACAGTAAAGTAAAGTGTAGCGAGTCGGGGCGAGGTGAGGTGAGACGTCAGCGGTGACCGGTCATGCTCGGTTATCCGCGTGTCCGGAATCCGGACATCAGACATGGGCCGAGTACGTGACCGAGCCGAGTCGTATGGGGCCGGACACGAGCTGCTCGGTCCCCCCGTCAACAGGCGAGCCGTGACCGGTCAAACATGGAGCGTTGCAGCACTCTAAAGTGGTTCTCGCGCCGGCTGCAGAGAGTATTCGGTCCCATTTCGAATTCTAACACTCATAAATTAAGGATAATGCTGATACATGGTGCAACACCAACGCTCGGGTGGGCGGTTTGCGGGTTCAAATCACCTCGGGGTATGACCATGCTATGCATTTGACCTGCGGTCGTCGCACGGTGGCGCTGGCAGCAGTCCACATACGCATAGGTGTGTTGGGGCATGTCAGAGTACAGTGCAGCGAGTAAGTGTGCAGACGTTTTCAGATGTGCTAATGGTGACTATGTGTTGAAAATGGCTCAAAGAACACATATTGATGTCGTTGTGAGGGGTAGAATACTAGGGCGGCTGGAGGCTGGTCAAACACAGCAGGTCGTAGCACGGGCCCTCCGTGTGCCACAAAGTGTGATCTCAATTATGGCAACAATTCCAGCAGACAGGAAACGTGTCCAGGCGCTACAGTACGGGACGTCCACAGTGTACAACACCACAAGAAGACCGATATCTCACCATCAGTGCCTGCAGACGGCCACAGAGTACGGTAGGTAGCCTTCTTCAGGACCTTACCGCAGCCACTGAAACAGTTGTCCTCAGACACACAGTCTACAGACGACTGAACAGACATAGTTTATTCGCCTGGAGACCTTCAAGGTGCATTCCACTGACCCCTGGAGAGCCCATAAAGCCTGGTGTCAAGAACACAGAACATGGTCTTTAGAACAGTGGTCCCAGAGTCCAGATATAATCTGAACAGTGATTCTCGCCGGGTTTTCATCTGACGTGGACCAGGAACCAGATACCAACCCCTTCATGTCCTTGAAAGGGACCTGTATGGAGGTCGTGGTTTGATGGTGTGGGGTCGGATTATGATTGGTGCACGTGCACCCCTGCATTTCTGTGAATGTCTGCCTTTTCAAGGGTGCAGTGGGTCCCACCTTCCCCCTGATGGATGATAACGCACGGCACCACTGAGCTGCCATCGTGGAGGAGTACCTTGAAACAGAAGATATCAGGCGCATGGCCTGCCTGTTCTCCAAACCTAAACCCCATCGATCACATCTGGGATGCCCTCGGTCGACGTATCGCTGCACATCTTCAAACCCCTAAGACACTTCAGGAGCTCCGACAGGCACTGGTGCAAGAATGGGAGGCTATACCACAGCAGCTGCTCGACCACCCGATCCAGAGTACGCCAACCCGTTGTGTGGCCTGTGTACGTGTGCATGGTGATCATATCCCATATTGATGTCGCGGTACATGCGCAGGAAACAGTGGCGTTTTGTAGCACATGTGTTTCGGGACGGTTTTCTCAACTTATCACCAATACCGTGGACTTACAGATCTGTGTCGTGTGTGTTCGCTATGTGCCTATGCTATTAGCGCCAGTTTTGTGTAGTGCCACGTTGTGTGGAACCACATTCTGCAATTATCTTTAATTTATGAGCATGAGTGTACGGTGATGCTTTATGACCCATTGGGGATGTACCTGGTGTCGGTAGTCGTGTGGTCGTTTGCCTTCCTCCCTGCCCCTGGTAGGTTTCAGCACACGAAGGCGTCTGAGTGTTGAGCAGCGATGTGAACCTGAAGAGGGTCTGCTGCAGGCTTCCACATTGAAGTCATCTGCGATGTGGTGTTGAAGGAAGACAACCAGTTTCCCTATCAGTAGATGATAGGCGACGAGCAGCATGAAGTTCATCCGGTGCAGGCCATCGCGTTGAGTACATCTTTCGCTAGTTCATAAACTGTGCTGGAGCATCAGGGGATAGATTCACTGCAGTCTCGTAATCATGAAATCTAGTGTTATTACTGTCAATACCATCGATTCCAATGTTCAACTCATGACAACAGCTGGAAAGCTGGAGTACACTCCTGGAAATTGAAATAAGAACACCGTGAATTCATTGTCCCAGGAAGGGGAAACTTTATTGACACATTCCTGGGGCATCATTGGCACCAAGGCAGAAGCGACTCTCATCGCTGAAGACGACACGTCTCCATTCGTCCCTCCATTCACGCCTGTCGCGACACCACTGGAGGCGGGCTGCACGATGTTGGGGCGTGAGCGGAAGACGGCCTAACGGTGGGCGGGACCGTAGCCCAGCTTCATGGAGACGGTTGCGAATGGTCCTCGCCGATACCCCAGGAGCAACAGTGTCCATAATTTGCTGGGAAGTGGCGGTGCGGTCCCCTACGGCACTGCGTAGGATCCTACGGTCTTGGCGTGCATCCGTGCGTCGCTGCGGTCCGGTCCCAGGTCGACGGGCACGTGCACCTTCCGCCGACCACTGGCGACAACATCGATGTACTGTGGAGACCTCACGCCCCACGTGTTGAGCAATTCGGCGGTACGTCCACCCGGCCTCCCGCATGCCCACTATACGCCCTCGCTCAAAGTCCGTCAACTGCACATACGGTTCACGTCCACGCTGTCGCGGCATGCTACCAGTGTTAAAGACTGCGGTGGAGCTCCGTATGCCACGGCAAACTGGCTGACACTGACGGCGGCGGTGCACAAATGCTGCGCAGCTAGCGCCATTCGACGGCCAACACCGCGGTTCCTGGTGTGTCCGCTGTGCCGTGCGTGTGATCATTGCTTGTACAGCCCTCTCGCAGTGTCCGGAGCAAGTATGGTGGGTCTGACACACCGGTGTCAATGTGTTCTTTTTTCCATTTCCAGGAGTGTATTTAAACGGATATAGCGTGAGGCTATGGCCCAAATCTCAGTTAGTAATCAGCGAATGTGTCCTCCTAATCGTGCTATATTCGTTTAACAGGCTCTTAACCGCTGTGTCAGTTCCTCGCTGTGTGTTCTCATGAAATAGATACAGTCTCCTGCAACACGCCTTAAGAACCAACAAATATGCTTGTCTCGCTTCCTTCCTCTTCTCGTCCTCGATATATATATAAAAGGCGCTTCCTGCTTCCGCCTCTGTCCCTGGCATGACTTGTATTTGCGTTGAAGCAATGTGAATACAACAATTTGGGCAACATTATAAGCCGTGGTGGCCCAATTGCGTGACCTGCATATTCTCCCCACTTGAATCCGCTGCATTATTACCTGTGGTGTCACATGATATCGTTGATTTGCAAGATCCGTGTAGCATCCGAGGAAGATATCCTGACGGAGGTTGCGGCTGCGGCGGATGTCGGAGAACTAGCGATTGGCGCTCGTGTTTACCGGAACACGCTTTACAGCTGCTTTACCCGTACTGACGACGGTGGTCGTCATATCGAGCCCTGCTAGTAAGTGAATCCGTGTGATCAGCAGCAAGGGTCAGAGAGCAACGTGAGTTGCGCTATTTGCGTTTAGCGGGAAGACATTACGTTTCCGGAGATGAGTTACTATGCGAAACTTAACCGCCTTGGTTCCCACTCCAATTCCTAAGTCCATGAAGTGTGGAGGGACTGTGGTGGCCAGGGAAGATGCGACAGTTCTTCTTGGTGCTCATAAAACCATCCCTTGGCAATGCAAACTGTGTTAGCAAAACCCTTGTCGTCTTGAAATGCAGTATCACCATTGGGGAACATTCGACCTGGGATGACCTGATCAGCCACAAATGTCATGTAGTTCTTGGCAGTGACTCGACCTAGCACAGTAAGAAGGGGTTTATCGAATTCCACGACACGACTGCCCAAATCATCACCGAATCCCCCCCACCTGCATTCCTGAGACGTAAACTCTGTCAGAAGTTCCAATCACTGTGAAACAAGACTCATCCGACCAAATGAGTTGAGCCATGCTGCAGCTCGCGTTGGTGCTGAAACGTCCCCTTAGAAAAATTATACATGACTGTGCTTAAACTGACACAGAATACTTTCAGCGCAACGCAATCTGACTTTCAAAAATCCCTACAAAAGAATGGCCCTGACTAACATTAACCTATACCTTTCACAAATCACTTACCTCACAAAAATCTTCATTACTCGAACTACTGCAATACAGCGAGCGCCACTACTGCCAGCTAAATAAAAGATTCAAACTACGGAAGGCACTAACTACTGATAGGGATAGTTAGCAAATGAAAGATTTTAATAGGGAACAAACAATATATTTACCTTAATAGTCATAATATATATAGCAGTTCATGACATCCAGTCTTACAAATTTCAAAACTTCGCCATCTCTCTCCCCACATCCACCACTGCTGGCGGCTCACCTCCAACTGCGCAACGCTACGCGCTGTTCACATCCAGCTGCCGCTGCCCAACACTACAATGGCAGACAACAATGCAAACTAGCCACAGACTGCACACAGCACAGCCAGTGATTTTCATACAGAGCGCTACGTAACGTTGCCAATAATAAAACATAAACAGCCTACTTACAGTGCTATTTGTAGGTTTCCGTCCTCTGTTCAAGGCCAGACCGTATCGTTTAGCTGACTCGGTTGCGGTTGTTTGTCTTCGTCTCTTGTTGACTGGCGCCACTTGGTTTTGCAAGCGTTGCCTGTCCGCTAGTGGCAACAGCGGCGGTTATCGATATGTAGTAACTGTGGCCGTATCTTTGGGGCGACGTCGTGGTTCTTCCGGGTCGTGTCTGTGGGCAGTTCGGATGGGGCCTCAGGAGGAGCCAGGTCCGCGCAGTGCACGAACACGCTAGGATCACTGCCGGATCGAGGGCCTGTGTGCACGACCTCGTCGTAAAGCGGATCCTGCAAGCTTTAAGTTGAGTGCATTTGGATTTAAGTAGAGAAACCTCCACCATTGCGAGATCTTGCGAGTTTCCAGTGACTTGGGTTCGTGTTGCTGCTCGTAGTGTTGTTGAGGCAAAGAGCAGCGAGTGGAGTGCTAGGGGAAGGCGGATCTGATTAGCTTTCGTGGACTCCTAATTACTATTTATTGCTTTCAGTTTGTTACTATTTGTTAAGTTCTACGAGCGGTATTTTTTCTGCCTCGTGGCCACTAACGCCCCAGTTATCTGCCCTGGGGGTTAGTGTATGTAACGGCTCTGTACGTTTCCTCGACTTGCCACTGCTGTCCGGTGAGGCGTGTAGTTTTGACAGATTTCTTGACTGTAGGTTCGTTGGCGATTCTTCTACCCTGGTGGTAGTGATTCCTTTCTCGTTCTGAGAGTTCTATGCACAGTATTCTGTGGGCAGAGTCCAGACCGCCGGTTTCGGCTTGGCGTATTTTTACATCTTTCCATTGGGTTTATTGGACGTCAGGTAGCCTCAGCAAGATCATTAGTCATTCGTTAGACCTCCACTAGTCTGAGTTACCATCTTGTGAAGTGAATGCAGCTCTTGTCTGTCTATCTCATCGCTCACGATGTGTTTTTTTGCCGGACCTACTCAGAGGTCGATTCCTGGTGCACCGCTGTGACTGACCCTTGCGTTTTATCATTGTATTTGCTGTTTTACTGTATGTTTTTAAAATTTTGTATATAATTGCCATTCTTGGCGTTACAGGAGGTTTAATTGGTTGTGCTATCAAGTTTATCATTACTTTGTCTCCCTCTTTTGGTGAACAGTTGTCTGTCTTGTTAAATTAACCTTTGTTATTACATTGATGCTTTACTGTATGCTTGTTAAATTTTTTTATAATTGCCGTTCTTGGCCTTCAGCCGAGACTGTGGTTACTTGCCTCAAAATTCTAATTGGGATCGCATTGGCTTGTTTTTAAAACATTATTTGCTGTATCTGTATTTTATGCTTATTTGGTAAATTATAACGCACTGAAAGCACTATTAATTACACAGTTGTTAATTTCTTCATTAATAACGTGTGATATCTTGATTTATTGCTGAGTCTGGAATTACCGTGTTTAAATAAATGTGTGTAATTGCGAAAGGGAACCAACAGTAACTGATTACGGCCCCGTCCACAGTCGTAACCGAATCCTGCCTTCCTTGACTACCACGTTTCATGACTTTTTTCCATTGCTCTATAGTCCAGGTTTTTTGGCTTAGCCACTGCGTTTTGCAGTCACGGACATTCGCATGACTGATGAGTGGTTTTGGAATTCAAACTCTCTCTGCAGTTCCCTGCTTCTGGGCATCCCTTCGTGTCGTTTTGGTGCTGATGGGGTTCGCTAATGCAACATTTAATTCCACAGTGGCTCTTCCAGCTGTCGGCCTCTTATTCTTCGTCAGAATCCTTTTCGATTAACGTCTGCCACTATCACTAACACAAATTTCGCTCGCGTTGTGACTTTTCAGATGGTTCTCTACAGTGCCTCTTGAAACACCGAATTCGGCTGACTTGGTTACGGAAGCACCCTCAATACGAGCGCCAACAGTTTGCCGACACTCGAATTCAGTTAGCTCCGACACAATGCACTCACAACTACGCAGAAGAGTGTGGACATCGGACAGGTACCATTCGTTGTAAAATACAATAGCACAATCAGCAGGCTTGGATAGCACCTGCGTTTATGTACAAGCTTTTATGTCTCGCGGTGTTTCCGTGTTTTTTCCAAGGCATGCAGATATGACCCCACTTTTAGCTTTGCTTTGTTCGCTGGTTTATTACAAAATAATCAGTTTTTAACAAACCTTTTAATTTGAATCTTTCTGTTAGATTAAAATTGTGTACCAGGCTGAGATTCAAATGTAAAACCTCACTACCACTGCAATATTCACCACCTACAATACATATTTATCTAGATAAGGAATTTCATAAATAATGGAAATTTATCCGTATGTTGTTTATTAAATGTAATTAATGGAGAAATTATATTGAACTGCAATTTCTTTAAGCGTATTCAATATGTATTTGTACAATACAGGGCCATTACAAATGATTGAAGCGATTTCATAAATTCACTGTAGCTCCATTCATTGACATATGGTCACGACACACTACAGATACGTAGAAAAACTCATAAAGTTTTGTTCGGCTGAAGCCGCACTTCAGGTTTCTGCCGCCAGAGTGCTCGAGAGCGCAGTGAGACAAAATGGGCACAGGAGCCGAGAAAGCGTATGTCGTGCTTGAAATGCACTCACATCAGTCAGTCATAACAGTGCAACGACACTTCAGGACGAACTGGAGACCGACAGCGCCGACTTCATCTTTCAACAGGATGGTGCTCCACCGCACTTCCATCATGATGTTCGGCATTTCTTAAACAGGAGATTGGAAAACCGATGGATCGGTCGTGGTGGAGATCATGATCAGCAATTCATGTCATGACCTCCATCCTCTCCCGACTTAACCCCATGCGATTTCTTTCTGTGGGGTTATGTGAAAGATTCAGTGTTTAAACCTCCTCTACCAAAAAACGTGCCAGAACTGCGAGCTCGCATCAACGATGCTTTCGAACTCATTGATGGGGACATGCTGCGCCGAGTGTGGGAGGAACTTGATTATCGGCTTGATGTCTGCCGAATCACTAAAGGGGCACATATCGAACATTTGTGAATGCCTAAAAAAACTTTTTGAGTTTTTGAATGTGTGTGCAAAGCATTGTGAAAATATCTCAAATAATAAAGATATTGTAGAGCTGTGAAATCGCTTCAATCATTTGTAATAACCCTGTATATTTGTACATAAAACCATGAGCTGCAAACTCAAAAAATTGTTAGGAAGCGTAAACATTTTTTTTAAAAAAATGGGGTCACATTGTAAGAAATGAGAAGCAAATGGCCATCAGAACTAAAATAACAAGAAATGTGTATGGAAGCAATATTAGAAGATAATTTTGAGACACATACGAAACGGAAAGAAGTTTCAAGTGTAGAAGAACTTGGTAAAAGTATGGAAAATCAAAGTTAACTTTTAAGTAACATACAAACTGTGGTCACGCAAAGAGTTACAATATGCGTAACTTCTTGGCAGATTAAAACTATGCGCCAGACTGGGATTTGAAACTTGGATTTTTACCTTTCGTAGGCGAGTGCTCTAGTATCACTACTATCCAAGGACTTTTCACAACATTTTCTCACAGCTTTACTTCTACCTGTATCTCATTTCCTACCGACATAACTTCATAATTTTGCTGCATCCCTAGGACTCCTAGAAGGAAGGATATTGTAGAGACGTGGCTTACACTTAGCCACACCACAGGGAATCATTTGCAGAATGAATTTTCACTTTGCAGTGGAGTATATTCTGATTAGCGATGAAAAAGCCTAGACTGCTGCAAATATGATGCTAATTTCAGTATATAGAGGTTCAATGTGCTTTTTTTTCAAAAAGTATATCGTAATTACAGGAGATAAAGATGAAATATTACAAGAAACTTTTAAAGAAATTAAAATTTAGCTTTTGTTGAATATGTCAATAAAATAAAAGAATTATTCAGAGTATTGAATAATAATTGCATCACTGAATCAATATGACATAAATGTTTACTACAACGCATTTCTAGTAATTTAAACATTGGTCACAATATTTCTGCACAAGAATTAAGACAGCCATTGAGAAGTTTATTTACACTTTATCCCTTGTGAGTAAGAGAAATGTAAATCTTGGGAAATAAATAGTAACTACATCGAAATTAAAATCTAAGAAACTTCTTAATGGATTTATCCTATTCATTTCTATGTTCAAAAATGTACTTTAAATTAACCTATCCCCGTAGCCGAGGTAGCTAACCGTGGCTATATAGTGGTGCTACACTCGGAGGTAAGCCAGTTCGTATCCTAGTGCTGGATGAAATTTTCGCTCTCAGTATTTGGCTGACAAGTGGAAGAGAGGTGGCGGCCTTTGCGCCATTGTCCTCGATTAGCCTGTCTACAGTGCCTCATGAAGTGAGGGCATGTGAAACTGTTGATGGTGATCCATCGACGAGGTGGATGACGTTAGGGTCAGCAGCCGTCTCGGTGCTGTTTGACAGGTGTAGGCTATGTGCCAGCACTGGGTTCCACCTTCTCTCTTCATCAACATACGACACAGACAGATAATACTACACTAAGCGTGCAACCATTACAGTCTCCTACACTCTACAAATACGTGTATGACACGATTCTCACTCATCCACCAAGAATGATGCCAATGTGCATGGAGGCTGAACTCACCTGGTGGGATATCCCAGCTGACAATGCTATACAAAATAATTTTAATTTAAATTTTTCTCCTGTAATTGTACCAGCTACTAACAGAATTCAATAATTCATTCATATCCGTAAAACTATTTAAAATTGATGTTAATGAGAAGACTAAAACCTGTTTGTTATTATGTGTAGAAAATTTACTAAAAAGCGTCCATGAATTCTCAGTGGTCACTGTCAAATTTTATTGTCAGGCAGATTTTCTAGAAATGTTATAACTAAACTCTGAAAATGCTGAATGGACGATCTTCATTCCTCACACACAGTTTGTCAAAGAATATGAATAATGGAAATTCTTTGCATGATATCCTTATTGCCGTCAGGGTACACATAAAGATTGTTAGTGTGCTGGCGATTTTAGTGAAATATTTGTATTTTTTTTATTTTTAACTGTTTACAAAAATTTTATTAGTTTCTCGTAAACTTTTGACAGCTGTTTATTAAGTGTGGTGTTGGATATTAGTGATCCTATTATTCTAGTTCATATCTTCTTTATAAGTGTTTGCTTTTTTATCAATGTTTGTATAAAATACTGAGTGTGGATAAGCTTACGTAGGGCAGTCTGTTAACACAGCGCAAGAGAAATGTGTGAAATTTCGTCAGAAAGGAGAGAAATCACGTTGCGGCAACGATGTGCATTCTAGAGGAATCGGAAATTGAAACAAATCGTCGATTAGCGCTAAGTGGTTGCTTCACAGTCTGTAGATATCAGGAATACCTCATGAGGTTGGATTTGCGGTGATCCACATTAGATGCATACTCAAACTTCAAATCATAATTCAGTAATAAAGAATAATCCCAGCACTCATATATCTGTAACATGAGACAAGGAAGGCAGAGGTATATCGGCTACATGGTTTTCATTTGGTGCCACCTTTGGCTGAAACAATGGGCAAACGAATGTTCAGTTAGCGTTTTCCTGCTGTGCCGTTCAGGGTAAAAAGTGAGGACAGGAAAACGCCTATCCGAAATATGACTTTGACACAACATTTCTCCATTAAGTATAACGTAGCACGTAGTGATTATTGTTGCCTTTGCAGACTTTCACAGTAGCCGACTGTGGTGACGACATACAGCTTGTCGTAATACACGAACAAAGGTGGTATGAGGCTTCCGCTGACGTACGGAAGTCTTAACGAGCGAGATTCTTAGAGTGACGAAGCAGTGTTCTGAAACGACTTTCTTTGATGAGCTACATTAATGCACAAAGGACTTTCAAGACGGGCATGTACAGCGAAACCGACAATGTTAATGATAATCTTCTACTGACATTTGTCGACAGCAAATAAAATTATAATTAATCATCATATAGCTTCACAGTAATCAGAATCTTCTCTCATACTCAAACAGTGACAGTTATTCTTCTTTCATTAATTTTATCCTCCCTTCTCAAATCTTCGGCCTTTTTAGGCACATTTACACCAACTTTTGTATTCCAACACCCTCTATTTCAGCGCTTTTCATCCCCATTGGTGTCGACATGCGCAGTTCAAACCTATCTCCATTATCCTGCATCCCTAATCTGTTGCTCCATATCTCTAAACTCTATCGTTATCGGCACTTTAATTACACTGATTGACGAAAAACGTGAAGCACCCAGAAGGAGAGAAGGAAATGAAATGAAATTCTAAGTGTTGACAGGATTTGTGATGTTACCGCAGTCATCATCATCATCATCATCATCATTTAAGACTGATTATGCCTTTCAGCGTTCAGTCTGGAGCATAGCCCCCCTTATACAGTTCCTCCATGATCCCCTATTCAGTGCTAACATTGGTGCCTCTTCTGATGTTAAACCTATTACTTCAAAATCATTCTTAACCGAATCCAGGTACCTTCTCCTCGGTCTGCCCCGACTCCTCCTACCCTCTACTGCTGAATCCATGAGTCTCTTGAGTAACCTTGCTTCTCTCATGCGTGTAACATGACCCCACCATCTAAGTCTGTTCGCCCTGACTGCTACATCTATAGAGTTCATTCCCAGTTTTTCTTTGATTTCCTCATTGTGGACACCCTCCTGCCATTGTTCCCATCTACTAGTACCTGCAATCATCCTAGCTACTTTCATATCCGTAACCTCAACCTTGTTGATAAGGTAACCTGAATCCACCTAGCTTTCGCTCCCATACAACAAAGTTGGTCGAAAGATCGAACGGTGCACAGATAACTTAGTCTTGGTACTGACTTCCTTCTTGCAGAAGAGAGTAGATCGTAGCTGAGCGCTCACTGCATTAGCCTTGCTACACCTCGCTTCCAGTTCTTTCACTATGTTGCCATCCTGTGAGAATATGCATCCTAAGTACTTGAAACCGTCCACCTGTTCTAACTTTGTTCCTCCTATTTGGCACTCAATCCGTTTATATTTCTTTCCCACTGACATTACTTTCGTTTTGGAGATGCTAATCTTCATACCATAGTCCTTACATTTCTGATCTAGCTCTGAAATATTACTTTGCAAACTTTCAATCGAATCTGCCATCACAACTAAGTCATCCGCATATGCAAGACTGCTTATTTTGTGTTCACATATCTTAATCTCACCCAGCCAGTCTATTGTTTTCAACATATGATCCATAAATAATATGAACAACAGTGGAGACAGGTTGCAGCCTTGTCTTACCCCTGAAACTACTCTGAACCATGAACTCAATTTACCGTCAACTCTAACTGCTGCCTGACTATCCATGTAAAGACAATTGCTTGCAAAAGTTTGCCTCCTATTCCATAATCTTGTAGAACAGACAATAACTTCCTCCTAGAAACCCGGTCATATGCCTTTTCTATATCTATAAAGCATAGATACAATTCCCTGTTCCACTCATAACACTTCTCCATTATTTGCCGTAAGCTAAAGATCTGGCCCTGACAACCTCTAAGAGGCCTAAACCCACACTGATTTTCATCCAATTGGTCCTCAACTAACACTCGCACTTTCCTTTCAACAATACCTGAGAAGATTTTACCCACAACGCTGCAAAATTTACGAAGAACTTGACACTATGAGCCCACTTATCAGTATGATGTTGCATCCACTCTGGCCTTCAAGCATGCATTTATTCGGTTGGGAAGGGACGTCTCATGTGTGGACAAGCTACACGATATTGTCGCACCAGAGGCAACACAGGAGGAAACAGGATGTCCGTGACATATCGTTGTGCTATCAGAAATCCCTCAGTCACTACCAGCTGTGACCTGATGTCACACCTGGTACTCCCCACACGCCGCTGTTCCTGTCCAAACCGGACTTCTCCTCGGGTCTCCACCATACTCGTCGACAACGGTCATCTTGGGTTGTGCAGAGCCGCACTTCATTGTTGAACACAGTGCAACGCCATTTTATCACCAGTCCATGCTTCCACGTCACGATACCATTCCGAATGCCACCGTTTGATTGTCGCACCAATGGTAGCCTACCCATAGAACGGCAATGCCCCAGTCCAGCTGCTGCTGGTTTCCAACTAATGGTGCAGCATGACACAGAATGTCGGACGGAGTCTACTACTTGCTGTCGGATGTCAGACACGGATGTGGAGGGGCTACGATGTGTTTGGTGCACAATATGGCGAGTCACTCTTATGGTGGACAGACGTTATGAACCAGAGCATTAACGAGAAATTTTCTTGGCCCCATATTCTCATGTAGTCCAACAACTGGCCAATGTCACATCCGAATTATCCACAAATCTGGCTGTTGCACGATTCGCTCAGTTGGCTAAATGGGGATACACAACAGGGTGCCTTTCAAACTCTGATTGCTCGGTCTCACATGCGTACGCAGCAACTCCATGTCATTCGCGATGATTTCTCGATATCTGACACTGTTCGTGTTACACTCTACCAGACATGTTAACAACACTAAATACTATCCGATTGCTGTCGTACATGTGACAGAGAATTGCAACCCTAATCATTTATGTAGCTTACAGCCCGACTATATCTTCATTAAGTGTACGAAGTTACATTGACATCCCACAATCTCTTCTCAACGAACCACTTTTTCAATGAAGCAGGGTGAACATAACACACAGCAGCGAAATAGCTTGGAATCTCATAAAAAGCTCAGCGGTGATCCAAAAGGTTCCGGACAGTCTGCTGAGGTAACACCCAAGCAAGTTGCCCATCAACTCCTTTTGAATGGAAAGTCCAAACCACCAAAAAGTCAAAATCTACAGTGTCCTACAGTCGGAAACCCACACGTCTTCAACTCCTTTCATAATGAAAGAACTCAACCAGGGCTTCAGTACTATGAAAAACGGTAAAGCGGTTGGGGTGGCTGATATGTGCACGAAGCAGATCAAATATATTGGCAGGACTCAGCAGGACCAGCCATACCTCTAAAGATGTCCAACATAGTATTGGACGAAACGTTAGGAATTGAAGAATTCCATGGACCACGGCCTTATAACCCGGAAGAATTATCAACAACAGTTACACTGAAGCGCCAAAGAGACTGGTGTAGGCATGCGTATTCAAATACAGAGATATTGTAAGACGTGTATATTTCTATTGTCTATTGTCAAACCAGAATTTATGAAAGATGTTTCTACTGTATTTTATTAATAGGCTTAAGTAGGAATAATTAGTATTTGTCGTGTTGGAAATAATTGTGGTAGCAGGGAATGTCTGTACCAAAGAATTGTTGGCAGGAAAGACCGCACATAGATGTAATTTTAAAAAAGGGCGGGAGAGACCGCGTATGGATACATTTTACGAAAAGAGCGGGAAAGACCGCGCATTGATACATTTTGTAATGGTAGCAGGGATTTTCTGCACCAGAAAGCATTGTTGGCAGGAGAGACCGCACTTTAGCGTTCGTAGGAAGTCAGTAGTATGTGAGAAGTGAAGTGAGTCGGTAGCAGGTCTGAAGCGAGAGATTAAGAGTAGCGGTGTGCCTGCCAGCCACCAGCTATAATTTATAAGAAATTATAAACGGATATACAGAGACATCAGCTATTATCATAAGAGGAACTAATATTATTGAATTTTTGTTTTTGTTTTTGTTTGAGAAACTCAAGACTACTGAAGGTATGTTTGCGCAATGCTAGTTGTAAGATTATTGTAAAAAGTAAGTCCCATTTGAACGTTTGTAACAATCATTTCATTCAGAATATAATTAATTTTTGCCAGCAATATTGCATTTTTTATTATAATCCATCCCAAAAACCATCAACGTAAAACTTTGCAAAATTTTATTGTTGTCAAGTAAAAGTTTTACTATGAATTACGTAACTTCAGTCAAATTAATTAAAGAATAACGTCAGCTTTGCTATTAAAGAGTGTCAGCTTTGGTAATAAATACAGCCACTTATTATGCCAGCCCACCAGCAGCTAATAGAGTATAGTAAAACAGAGTAAGCATATTGATGTCGCAGTTCAATATAGCAGTCAGATGGTGATCCAGTAACAGTAAAAAAAGGTAAGGAACAGTTTTGGATTATTGCAGATAACGACTGAGGGCCACGACGACGACACATTCTATGTTTCGTCGAAATAATCAGAAAATCACTTTTAATAAGCAGCAATTAAATTTGTATGCGAAGATTGAGAAAGAGAATAAATTTCAATTTCATTTGTTATTATTAAGCTAGAGATAGAAATCCTAAGGGAAGGTTTCATAGTTTATTGTAGAAGGGAAGGTTATCATTAACAAAAGAGGTATAGAGGAGACGGGAAGGTTTCAATGTGTAAGTGGGAAAAGTACGGCGCTACGGTAGGCAACGCCTATATAAGACAACAAGTGTCTAGCGTAGTTGTTAGATCGGTTAATGCTGCTACGATTGCAGGTTGTGAAGATTTAAGTGAGTCTGAACGTGGTGTTATAGTCGGCGCACGAGCGATGGGACACGGCATCTCTGCGGAAGCGACGAAGTGGGGATTTTCTCGTACGACCATTTCACGAGTGTACTGTGAATATCAGGAATCCAGTAAAAGATCACATCACCGATATCGCTGCAGCCAGAAGAAGATCCTGCAAGAATGGAGCCAACGACGTCTGAAGAGAATCGTTCAACGTGACAGAAGTGCAAACCTTCCGCAGATTGCTGCAGATTTCAATTCTGGGCCTCCAACAAGTGTCAGCGAGCGAACAATTCAACGAAACATCATCGATATGAGCTTTCGGAGCCGAAGGACCACTCGTGTACCCTTGATGACTGCACGACACAAAACTTTACGACTCGCCTGTGCCCGTCAACGCTGTTGATGACTGGAAACATATTGCCTGATCGGACGAGTCTCGTTTCAAATTGTATCGAGCGGATGCACGTGTACGGATGTGGAGACAACCTTATGAATCCATGGACCCTGAATGTCAGCAGAGGACTTTTCAAGCTGGTGAAGGCTGTGTAACAGTGTGGGGCATGTGCATTTGGAGTCATATGTGACCCATGATACGTCCAGATACGACTCTGACAGGTGATATGTACGTAAGCATCCTCTCTGATCAACTGAATCCATTCATGTCCATTGCGCATTCCGACGGACTTGGACGATTCCAGCAGGACAGTGCGCCCTCCCACAAGTCCAGAATTACTACACAGTGGCTCCAGGAACACTCTTTAAACTCTTCCACTGGCCACCAAACTCCCCGGACACGAACATTATTGAGCATATCTGGGATGCCTTGCAACGTGCTGTTCAGAAGAGATCTCTGCCCCCTCGTACTCTTACGGATATATGGACAGCGCTGCAGGATTCATGGCGTCAGTTCAGCACTACGACATTAGTCGAGTCCATGCCACGTCGTGTTGCGACATTTCTGTGTGCTCGTGGGGACCCTGCACGATAGTAGGCAGGTGTACCAGTTTCTTTGGCTCTTCAGTAGGCAGTTCTAGCGGCGCTTCTGAAACATGGGAAGGAATCAGACCCTCCAAAGAACTAACGACCTATGTCACAGATTGTATGAGAGCGTCATTTTGAACCACATGGCAGGCTCTATCTATCTGAAACTCATCCCTCAACAAGCTGGTTTTAGACCTGGCAAATCATGCACCAGCCAATCAGAACATAAAGAAGAAGCATATGAAAATAAAAAGATTAGAGGACCAGCATTGATCAACCTCAGCTCTCCATACTAAACAGAAAACCATAGATTGCTTTCCAGAGACTCCGTAACGAACTCAGAGACTACCATTTTCCAAGATTGTTGAGTCTCCCTAACGAAATAGACAACTCGTTCACGATGGAAAGAAGAGCCGATGGAGAAACCAAAGAAATGGACTGGCCAAGGGAAACGTTCTGACCCACTCCCTTTTTAAATTATACACTAACGACCAATCATTAACTAATCATTTTAAGCATTTCCTACACGCAGATCACCTGGAAATCTCAGCACAGAGGAGAACTTTCGATGATGTAGTGCAGAAGCCGGAGAAAGCACCCGAGAGTCTTGTCAGAACATTATCAAAATAATTCCCTTGAACCGAATCCTTCGAATAATCAAGTAAGAGCTTTCCACCGTAAATCTCGGCAAGCAGGGTGAAAGCTCAGTGTTTGCTAGAAAAATACCATACTGGAACACACAGACAAACCAACTCACACCGGTGTAAAGTTGGATAGGTCTCTGAGATAGAGACACCACTGTGAAAATATCCGTTAGAAGGTGGCCTCGAGAAATAATATTTTGCGGAGACTCCTATGGGGAGAAAAACCTACTAGCATGAGACTCATCGCACAAAAGCTATACTTCTCTGTAGTTGAATGCGGCAGGCCGGTATGAAGCAGATCAACCTACACGAAGAAAGTCGACATAGGTCTTAATTAAACATGTCGAATTACGACATAATGTGTGAAACCCACGCTCTGCCAAAGATTTACAAAGTCGCTCGTGTTGTGAGTCCCAGCTCTCTAAGAACATCTCACGAATTCACAGAGAGGCTCAGAGAAATCATCGATGATCTATATCGTCTCTTTGGCATTGAGTGTGAGCTTCGATGAGTGAGGTCCATAAAGATTCTTGAACACAGCCGTTGAAGAACCACCACCTAAATACCCACCAGAAAGGGTAGTTCCTGGCGGCTCCACACCAAACGAAAATATGGAGGATCGTGCACTGCACAACAACAAGGATGGGTGGCCTCGATGAAAACAAACATGATCAGCTGGGGTCATGGTAACGTAAATGTGCGACTATGGTGCTGTGCAAGACACTGAACATCTTCTGACCAGTCCAAATTGTCCCTGCGGATGCAACCTAGACGATTTGTGGTTGAATAATAAAACAGCCCTGGACGTTGCCCAGTACTGGTCTGAAACAGTGTGGTTGGTCTCCGGACAGTAAGTAAAGTATTAAGCAGTGTATTATTAGAATTTCTATTTCTATTCTGGACACTCATATTAATGGCTTTGTGACTGTATTTTGTGTCACCTTAAATTTAATCCTCTGGCTTCATCATTATTGCCTCCGTAACTGAGTGGTCAGCGCGTCTGATTGCATTCGGAGGTTCTGTGTACAATTCTCTGTACTGACTGGAATTTTCATTGGTGGAAGGGACAGAGAGGGTTCTAATCAGCCACTTGATAACAACCGAGGAGTCAGTTGAGTGAGAAGGTAACAACGACCGGTAGAGCGGTGTGCTGATCCCATACCGATTCGAAGATGTCACAGTACGAGGTGCATTCAAGTTCTAAGGCCTCCGATTTTTTTTCTAATTAACTCCTCACCCGAAATCGATGAAACTGGCTTTACTTCTCGACGTAATCGCCCTGCAGACGTACACATTTTTCGCAACGCTGACGCCATGATTCCATG
The DNA here is from genome assembly GCF_023864275.1 of Schistocerca cancellata. Lineage (NCBI taxonomy): Eukaryota > Metazoa > Arthropoda > Insecta > Orthoptera > Acrididae > Schistocerca > Schistocerca cancellata. Next base: position 735,853,380 of record NC_064630.1, on the reverse strand, counting down.
GCAGCGGCGAAGGCTTCTTTAGCAGTCTGTTTTGACCACTGGAAAATCGCTGAGGCAATAGCATCACGGCTGGTGAATGTGCGGCCACGGAGAGTGTCTTTCATTGTTGGAAAAAGCCAAAAGTCACTAGGAGCCAGGTCAGGTGAGTAGGGAGCATGAGGAATCACTTCAAAGTTGTTATCACGAAGAAACTATTGCGTAACGTTAGCTTGATGTGCGGGTGCGTTGTCTTGGTGAAACAGCACACGCGCAGCCCTTCCCGGACGTTTTTGTTGCAGTGCAGGAAGGAATTTGTTCTTCAAAACATTTTCGTAGGATGCACCAGTTACCGTAGTTCCCTTTGGAACGCAATGGGTAAGGATTACGCCCTCGCTGTCCCAGAACATGGACACCATAATTTTTTCAGCACTGGCGGTTACCCGAAATTTTTTTGGTGGCAGTGAATCTGTGTGCTTCCATTAAGCTGACTGGCGCTTTGTTTATGAATTGAAAAATGGCATCCACGTCTCATCCATTGTCACAACCGACGAAAAGAAAGTCCCATTCATGCTGTCGTTGCGCGTCAACATTGCTTGGCAACATACCACACGGGCAGCCATGTGGTCGTCCGTCAGCATTCGTGGCACCCACCTGGACGACACTTTTCGCATTTTCAAGTCGTCATGCAGGATTGTGTGCACAGAACCCACAGAAATGCCAACTCTGGAGGCGATCTGTTCAACAGTCATTCGGCGATCTCCCAAAACAATTCTCTCCACTTTCTCGATCATGTCATCAGACCGGCTTGTGCGAGCCCGAGGTTGTTTCGGTTTGTTGTCACACGATGTTCTGCCTTCATTAAACTGTCGTACCCACGAACACACTTTCGACACATCCATAACTCCATCACCACATGTCTCCTTCAACTGTCGATGAATTTCAATTGGTTTCACACCACGCAAATTCAGAAAACGAATGATTGCTCGCTGTTCAAGTAAGGAAAACGTCGCCATTTTAAGTACTTAAAACAGTTCTCATTCTCGCCGCTGGTGGTAAAATTCCATCTTCCGTACGGTGCTGCCATCTCTGGGACGTATTGACAATGAACGCGGCCTCATTTTAAAACAATGCGCATGTTTCTATCTCTTTCCAGTCCGGAGAAAAAAAATCGGAGGCCTTAGAACTTGAATGCACCTCGTATGTCACGGTGGCAGGTCGGCATCGCGCAGTTCTCTGTACCAGATCGCGGAGCGGCTTTTCCTGTGCTGTAGAAATATGCTATGGGCCAAATAATTTCACCTTGTAATTGCGTAGGCTTCCGCGGCCAGAGGCAGTTGGCAAAAATTTTGTCAGCATCGTACTGCGTCATGTGTAAAAAACTGTTCTGCAGAAACCAACTACCCAGAAGAAGACCACTGTAACAGTGACCGAATCGTTGGCTTTTACAGTATGTCAACTTCACTTTGTTTTTTTAAAATAAACTAATAATTATTGCTGTGCTGTGTTATTTCACATTTTATGGATATCTAAAGGGATATTCATAAAAAGGCTGAACAGCCAAGTCTCCAATGGAGCCATGGGCCAAGGTGATCAATAACTCTGTAACACCATCATCTATTGTGGACTAGAATTCAGCAGCGAAAGAAGTTACTTTGATTTTGTAGAAGAAAAGAAGAGACCAGTGTTCGCTGTAGTATTTACATAACTAATCAGTTTCTTTTTACATGTTTTTATTTTGCTTTCGACTGTTTTGTATATTAGTCCTTGTGAAAGAAGATTGTGAAATGTATCTGCATTTTACCGATTGATTTGACTTAAGAGGAACACACATGAAATTGTGCTATGTACAAATACTGTACTGAAAGGAAACATAAATTTTTTTTTAAATCATTTGCAAATGTATTCCGTTGCTGATGCTGAGGGAAATAAACTTATCCACTTAGACAGAAGTAACTATTTCGTATAGTGAATATCATGGTAAAATGATAGAACGTAATTTCTGTATTATTCTTTAGTTATTTTGTGAGATGACAGGTACTGTAATGAAGTTAACCAATTTTCGTACATTGCTCTTAACTGCCCTTAAATATTTTCTATAAATTATTTATTTTACTTTTTAAATAAAACATTAATTCTAAACTAAGTCATTGACAGAAAGTTGTGAAATATTCAAACATTCCATCATAAATGGAAAGAACTGATATTATCAAACATCTATTTCTATGCTGTATCTCCCTTTCTGACGGAAATTTTATGGTATATCGGAATCTCATCGCAACGATAGCAAGAATAGCGCCATATATTTGCAATTCGCGAGATGCGCTAGAGGCACTGGTACGTAAGTTCTCAGATTTTATGGCATGACTCCATTCCTTAATTACACGATGTCTTTCAACAAGAAACACAACTTGCTACAATTTTACCAACAGCGCGTACTGTCGTCACTATATAAGCTTTAGAGTTTCACTGATACACGTTTACGCACACATAAACGTTTGTAGAACACATTAAGCTCGACAAATGACAAGATGACCTCCACAGCAACGTTTTTTCAGATGTAAATGAGGCACAGCGGGACAGTTCATGTTTCTAAATAGCTTCATTAACGGTCACGGCTGCCGCATATCGCTGAGAGACCAACTCCTCAAGGAAACCCCGTTAGTCTTAGCTACGCAGTGCGTGCCTCAGAATGTGAACGTTATCCACGTACGCGCCTGTCAGCAGCTTCAGCATTGTAGAAAACTTGTTCGTCAAGGCTCTCAACGCAACTTCAGGTCGCGCACTAGCCTGCACACTATTTTATATGTACAATATTCAGGATAATACGGGAGGGGGGGGGTGGGAGCGGCGAAGAAGAAGGTACTAAAGTAATAATAAAGGATTATTCAACAGCTGCTGTGGTTTTGTTCAGCAAAAATGCATTTTCATAGCTGCGGTTGCACACAGTATAAAGTGTGTTGCTAAAAAAGGATAACATTATATATTCAATTAGCAGAAGGGTGATCTGCAGTCTGTCTTGTCGTTAATTCTGCAAGTCCTTAGTGGGTGCCTTCGGACAGTCGCTATCAACCGTGCATACAACGTTCTCGTAATTCATATGTTTTTGGAGACTGTGCCTTCTGAGCGTTATATGGGACATCCGTGAAATCTCAGGCGTGTTTCAGTTGGTTGATATGCGTCAGATTTGATGGGCGAGCATCTACAGTGCGATTCTGACAAAGTGGGATGGGCAACTGCTCTCCTGCCATTTCCAGTATCCAGTACGTCAGCCTGGAAGGATACGATAAAGCAGGTCCGCACGAACATTTAACACGATGTGTTCCTGCTATTATTGGTCAGTGTAAGCCCGGTGGTTTAGCTGACAAGTTTATACACTAAGGACACTAAGCATATGAGAAATCTAATTCCTTACTAGAACCGTTCATACAGTGCAAACTTACATTTCCTTTACAACGAGTGCTTGACAATTACAGTGGAGACTGAAAGAAAGTGCGATGAAATTCTATGATCAAAGTATCTTATTACACGAAGCTTTATTTAACGCAGGAGAAGGGGGGGGGGGTAGCTATAACCAAACCTTGAACGAACTACAAACAGAGTTCTGGGGTATCGACTTCTAAGCCCTAATGTAGAAAATTGCTCCAAGTCGCAAAAGCACACATCGCTTAGGCTATCGATTTGACAATAACACTCTAGGGGAGAGTTGGACGAATATAATCGACATGTATGGCGTTACATAATCTTGCCTCCATAGCAGGTTATGCTCTTAATGATACAGAAACCGTGCAGTACCAGCAGCTTGCTCGCCTACACGATATACAATGAATTAAATCGTCGTAGTAGTATTTTGTTTAATTGAAAACTACAATGAGTTGTTGCATGCACAGCGTGAATAACTGGTGCAGCACGCGATTATCAGGTCGCTATGTCCAGTACACCGTGACTTACTGTCGTCCATAGTAACAGGAAGCCTGAAGCTGCACCCACCACATGTCTTGCGACAACTACGATTATACAGTGAAATAGCCGGTCGTGGTGGCCGAGCGCTTCTAGGCGCTTCAGTCCGGAACCATGTGGCTCCAACGGTCGCATGTTCCAATCCTGCCTCGGGCATGGATGTGTGCGATGTCCTTAGGTTAGTTAGGTTTAAGTAGTTCTAAGTTTAGGGGACTGATGACGTCAGCTGTCAAGTCCCATAGTGCTTAGAGCCATTTGAACCATACAGTGAAATAAATTACATACAGTCTTTTTCTGGCATGCTAGAATCAAGTTCTATATCTCTGGTTTAAAGTTATATATATATATACATATATACATATATACATATATATATATATATATATATATATATATATATATATATATATATATATATATATGTATATATGTATATGTATATGTATATGTATACGCAAGACAGAATGCAGTCGTTCGCTAGCCACGCTAGAGCCAACTTCCATATCTCTGGTTTTAAAATAATAGAGGGCTATTACAAATGATTGAAGCGATTTCATAAATTCACTGTAGCTCCATTCATTGACATATGGTCACGACACACTATAGATACGTAGAAAAACTCATAAAGTTTTGTTCGGCTGAAGCCGCACTTCAGGTTTCTGCCGTCAGAGCGCTCGAGAGCGCAGTGAGACAAAACGGCGACAGGAGCCGAGAAAGCGTATGTCGTGCTTGAAATGCACTCACATCAGTCAGTCATAACAGTGCAACGACACTTCAGGACAAAGTTCAACAAAGATCCACCAACTGCTAACTCCATTCGGCGATGGTATGCACAGTCAAAAGCTTCTGGATGCCTCTGTAAGGGGAAATCAACGGGTCGGCCTGCAGTGAGCGAAGAAACGGTTGAACGTGTGCGGGCAAGTTCCACGCGTAGCCCGCGGAAAACTGGCTCATGCCACAACTGGAGACCGACAGCACCGACTTCATCTTTCAACAGGATGGTGTTCCACCGCACTTCCATCATGATGTTCGGCATTTCTTAAACAGGAGATTGGAAAACCGATGGTTCGGTCGTGGTGGAGATCATGATCAGCAATTCATGTCATGGCCTCCACGCTCTCCCGACTTAACCCCATGCGATTTCTTTCTGTGGGGTTATGTGAAAGATTCAGTGTTTAAACCTCCTCTACCAAGAAACGTGCCAGAACTGCGAGCTCGCATCAATGATGCTTTCGAACTCATTGATGGGGACATGCTGCGCCGAGTGTGGGAGGAACTTGATTATCGGCTTGATGTCTGCCGAATCAGTAAAGGGGCACATATCGAACATTTGTGAATGCCTAAAAAAACTTTTTGAGTTTTTGTATATGTGTGCAAAGCATTTTGAAAATATCTTAAATAATAAAGTTATTGTAGAGCTGTGAAATCTCTTCAATCATTTGTAATAACCCTGTACATTCTTGGAAGTCAGCACGATAATTGGTGTTTTCAAAGAATGGAGTGGGCTAATACCTGAAAGTACATGAAACATATTTGTTTCCATTATTTGAAAGCAACCTTAAAGTAGGTAAGTATGGAAAACTTTTAGTTTCAAATTTAAATAGTAACTCAAAAACCAGCGATTACAGAATGTAGCTTAGCACCACACTAAATATCATATTTGGTTCTCTAAGCAACGAAAAGAATTAATAACGCAATTAAGGCGACTTCTGGTACAAACTGTCGAAAAGAATATTTCCTTTCCCATCATATTCTCCCTCGAATGAGGTGAAAGTGCAGTCTATTTACAGAATTAATGATGTACAATCGAAAACAGTTAAATGTAAGAAGAAGTTGTGGTGGAGACAGGAGAGCACATGGTGGTTTCACAATCAAAATACATATAAGAGAGACTCGTTTCGGCAATCATACGTGGCTGCTGTCATGACAGGACGAGAATAGGAAGAGAAAGGAGAATAAAAGAAGAGAAGAGAAGAAAATCATCTTGAAGAACCGAAGACACAAGTAAGAAGTTGAAGACTCAAAACGAAGATACAAGATCGAAGAAGAGAAGAAGATGGCATTTGGAGAGGGGAGAGGGGTTTGACTATGCCTTTTGTCCAGGTGGCAGTTACTGATCATATCTGGGTGAGACTCTGGAGACGTCCAACAATGACCAACATTACCGATCGGCGCGGTCAGAGTCCGTGGCACAGAATCGACGCATTAGCAGCACATCGCCACGAAAGCAGTCAGAGTATGCCACGGGCATGTTCCAATAAAAATCGCTATCACTCGTGGCAACGGAAGTTTAGTAAAGAAAATAACTTGGTACGATCACCTGACAAAAATATGTTTTTGCTTTTATAAATTCAGTGACACTGAAGTGGCTATCACAATAGCACTGAACAGATATGAATGTGAAAAAGGACTAGACTATACGGTAAGACATTATTTGTCAGGGCTATCAAACTAACTTCAGTTACTGTAAATATGAGGTAATACGAGTATTTTTTAGAGAATACAGAATAATAAAATTGCTGACAATATCAGCAATAAGTAATAAGTTCTATGCACTTCTACAACTCCTGACAAATAAGAAGGAAAGATGATGTAGTGAAACAAGTGAAGAATAAGTTAGATGCTAACAGTAAAGAAATTAAAGGAAATTACAAATGAACTAACAGATACTATCGGAATGGCTTTGGGAAAGATGAGTTATAATAACTATCGACTCTAAACCAATTTGAAGGAGTCAAGGTTAGAGAAGAAACAAATTAATTCAAAACATATATTGATTGATGAAAAACTTCGTAATCTCAAGACCAAGACTATTAAGGACACAGAATAAAATATTATTGGGGTTATGTATGAAGTGTACGAAATTATAGAAGTGGTGAATGATGAATTCTGAGACTCAGTGAATGAAGTATAGTCCATTTCTACCAGACTGAACATGGCTGATGTTAAAAGTGTATAGAACAGAGTAGAAATTACGTATGGTGAAGTAGATTTTATAAGTGAGTTGTTATTGTACAATGAGAGAAGGTAAAATCCCCAGTCAGTATACCCATACAACCGGACATATAGGAAAGGGGCGAAGGATATCCCACAATATTATCAGAAGGAGGAGCGGAGGAGTCTGTCGACAGAAATAGATAGCCAAGCCAATGATACGATCATCCCACAATTCTCAATTGATGGCAATACGTTTTGTCACTTAAGTATAGGTGTGAACAGCCCCAAGGAGGCACCGTGTGAAAGAGAATTGATGGTTGGAATTAGAGAACCTTCTCGTCTGGCCAAGGAATGGTGCGGAGAGAAAGTATACGAGTCTGAAACAGTATGGTATGGAATGAACTCGGGCTCATACGTACAGGGTTAGCACTTTTATAGGTAGTGGGAAGAAAAGTAACTGGTAAGCCTCTGTTCTTAACATTATAATGACCACCACATAGTCAAGAAAATCTAGTGATTTCGCTAGCTTAGTTGCACAGAGGATAACGGCTACTGTTGAAATCCGATTGAAAAGACACAATGTGCAGGCCCATGAATCGGAATATAAATATAAGGAAGCTGGTAATGATAGGAGCACATGGAGTGAGATCTGGTGACCAGGGAGGCCAGTTCATGAAACAGCTGTCCCCTTCTGTAGCACGGCCGATCTATCGATGCGGAAACTCCGTGTTCAGGTTCCCACGAACTTCACGATGAAAATGGGTTGGAGCCGCATCCTGCTGAAAGATGAACGGAGAGTCCGATTGTATGTGAGGCATCAGCCATTGCTGCAACATGTCCAAGTAGGAATATCCAGTGACAGTGCTCTCGGCGACGAAGAATGGCCCGTACAGTTTTCGACGTGACAAGGCACAAAAAAAAAAAATTACCTTTCTGGAACCACGCTCAAATTCAGTGCATTCGTGTGGATGCTTTGTACCCCAGATTCGACAATTATGCCTGTTCACTATCCCATTAGTGTGAAAAGTGGCTTCGTCGCTAAAATTAAGTGATAAACAATGCCATCCCCATCCTCATTCAACTGTTGAAACTGCGCAGAAAACTCAAAACGCTTGTCTTTGTCGTCGTCATTAAGCTTCTGAACTAGCTCAAATTTGAATGGTTTCATAGACAGCTTCTGTCGCAGGACTTTCCACACTGTCATTGGAGCCATTTTGAGTTCACGGGGTGCACGACGCACCGATTTCTTTGGACTCCCTATGAATGTCTCTGGTACGCACTCCACATTCACTTCACTCACACAGGGACGTCCGCTTCTCTTTGCTGGGCACAAGCAACCCGTCGTAACGAATTTGTTGTGCCAGTGGTAAATGGCCTTCCTTGTTGGTGGCTTCTTACCGTACTTGGTTCTAAACATCCGTTAAACAGCTGTAGCACACTTGTTTTTGTCGAACTCCAACACAGAGAAAGCTGGCTCCGCTCCTGAACTGACCATGTTGGCGACTACCTCTATCAGCAAATTACCAAACTACGCTATAGCGGTATACATGAAAAAAAAAACTTTCAGGGTTCCTCTTCAAAATGACATATGTATGATATTTGTACAATGTTTGGTTCTTTTGCAATAAATAATAAGGTGTTCCCGGACTTTATGTACACCCTGTATATGGGCAAATATTTGGCTTAAGACTGTAGTTACGTGGTAAATTGTTGATCAGACACACTTAAAGGCTGTACTTTCGAAATAGCTGGTAAAATTAAGGGATTATATACTGTAGAATAGATACGAAGATATCAAGTATTCCACCAAAAAAAAAAAGAAAGAGAATGTAGGATGGTACCGATTATTCCATGTAAGAAAAAAAGAAGTAGCCTTTATTATTTCCAGCTGACAGTGGTTGTAAATTCGTTCGTGCAGCTAGTAAATAAAGACTTTTTATAATGTGGTACACATTCATATAAATTTTTTCCCATATACGAAACTTGCATGATGATAATAATCAAATAACGAGAAGAAACATTGTATTATGGCTAAGGCTTGATATGCATTTCCCTTAGAAATACGGGACCGTGTAAGAGGATAGGAGAATTTATTATGTAGCCATTAGCTTGGATTTTGAAGAATCAGAGATTTCTGCGAAACTGTAGCATTTAGTAATGGGAACCGAGGGTTTCGCGGGATAAGCAGATCCTGGACAAAACCAGGAGTCAGAGGGTCAATTACGCCAAAAATAGCCGATAGCTTATAATGCAGGGATGCTTGCTAGAGAAGCAAACGAAGTTCCTGTTTAGGCTGGCAACACTTACGAAATGTTCGTAAAAGTCTTTGCAGGAAAGCTTGCCACGAGAAGTTTATAGATTATTAATTAATACTATTTTCCTGAAAGGACAACTGATGAAAAGTTACAGCACTCCGAATCACATGTAGAAGGAAATGCTGTTAAGTAAAAAGGAAGAATTCTTTGGTATGAAATAATGTCGAATAAATTTCATTAAGAGAAAAGGTAGAATTCATTTGGTACGAAAAAAAATCCAGAAATCTTTGAAAATAGATCTATACGAATAGCGCAAATGGCATTTATAAATCTATTATTTATAAATGATCAAGTTTCTAACAACAAACTTTAAATGAAAACTGATTACTTGAAAGAAGGAATGCGATTTGTATAAAAATTGCGAAAATATAAACAACGGAGTGAAACAAACCATCCCAAGCAGGTGCAGGCTGTTATAAAATCGGATTTCACTTCATTTATAAAATATTAAAAAAGGTTCCGCATTTGTAGGCAGTTATAAATATATTATGTAAGTAAATAAAGTGGACTTAGCAGCGTATCAATGTGGTGAGCTGCAAGTGGTTGAGTGATACGCGCGGGGTGTGCCAGGAATTATTAAAACTTCTTTGCCGGCCGCGATGGTCCCACGGTTTTAGGCGCGCAGTCCGGAACCGCGCGACTGCTACGGTCGCAGGTTCGAATCCTGCTTCGGGCATGGCTGTGTGTGATGTCCATAGGTTAGTTAGGTTTAAGTAGTTCTAAGTTCTAGGGGACTGATGACCACAGCTGTTAAGTCCCATAGTGCTCAGAGCCATTTGAACCATTTTTTGAAAACTTCTTTGTACCCTGGAGTTGCGCTCCAAGACTTGTTGCAGTGCAGCGATCAAAGGACAGAAGAAGAAAACTGGACGTTCGGTGTAATTCGGCGTAATTTTGTTTCTGGGTCCGCTGAGGGAACTTTGGTCAAAAAGGACGTTCGACACTGATGATGTCGTGAAGTGGGACTGTGAAAATGAAAATAAGCGGAAAATCATTGCAGCTCAGTAAGGAAACGGAGAAATTACGAGATTAGGACTCTATGACGAGTCAGAAAATAATGATAAATTTTTAATTGTCATTATATCAACTTCTCGTGTTAGACACTGGATAGGTTCAAAGAGATACACTGGAAAACTGAAATTTATGTTAGTCTAAGGTTTTCTTATGTGTCTTTGTTTAAGAAAAAATGTTGTATTATCGTTGCTGTGGCATTCGCCACCCGAAGTAGCAGAGCAAGCAGCCAAAGATGATGCGAGATGCGCTTACCCCCAGCAGTACCAGTCTGCGGCAAACATGCTATATCCCGCTGGAGCTAGCCACAGGAGAAGAGCCGAAACCTGCGGATGATAATGAACTAATCGTTAAAAGTATTGTGCGTTTGTTTTCTGAATGGTTACTCGATGGTTTTAACAAGGGGCAAATAGTGGAGTACCGGGCCATCAGCAAGTCAGTTGAATACCAGGTCTTGTACAGGGCAGTAGAGTTACGGCAGAGAAGACTAACTGGTGAGCTGTCGTACAATTTAACTGCTCTGTTGGGTCTATCCAAGGCAATAGTCTCTGAATAACTACACTCCTGGAAATGGAAAAAAGAACACATTGACACCGGTGTGTCAGACCCACCATACGTGCTCCGGACACAGCGAGAGGGCTGTACAAGCAATGATCACACGCACGGCACAGCGGACACACCAGGAACCGCGGTGTTGGCCGTCGAATGGCGCTAGCTGCGCAGCATTTGTGCACCGAAGCCGTCAGTGTCAGCCAGTTTGCCGTGGCATACGGAGCTCCATCGCAGTCTTTAACACTGGTAGCATGCCGCGACAGCGTGGACGTGAACCGTATGTGCAGTTGACGGACTTCGAGCGAGGGCGTATAGTGGGCGTGCGGGAGGCCGGGTGGACGTACCGCCGAATTGCTCAACACGTGGGGCGTGAGGTCTCCACAGTACATCGATGTTGTCGCCAGTGGTCAGCGGAAGGTGCACGTGGCCGTCGACCTGGGACCGGACCGCAGCGACGCACGGATGCACGCCAAGACCGTAGGATCCTACGCAGTGCCGTAGGGGACCGCACCGCCACTTCCCAGCAAATTAGGGACACTGTTGCTCCTGGGGTATCGGCGAGGACCATTCGCAACCGTCTCCATGAAGCTGGGCTACGGTCCCGCACACCGTTAGGCCGTCTTCCGCTCACGCCCCAACATCGTGCAGCCCGCCTCCAGTGGTGTCGCGACAGGCGTGAATGGAGGGACCAATGGAGACGTGTCGTCTTCAGCGATGAGAGTCGCTTCTGCCTTGGTGCCAATGATGGTCGTATGCGTGTTTGGCGCCGTGCAGGTGAGCGCCACAATCAGGACTGCATACGACCGAGGCACACAGGGCCAACACCCGGCATCATGGTGTGGGGAGCGATCTCCTACACTGGCCGTACACCACTGGTGATCGTCGAGGGGACACTGAATAGTGCACGGTACATCCAAACCGTCATCGAACCCATCGTTCTACCATTCCTAGACCGGCAAGGGAACTTGCTGTTCCAACAGGACAATGCACGTCCGCATGTGCTCAACACGTGGGGCGTGCCACCCAACGTGCTCTAGAAGGTGTAAGTCAACTACCCTGGCCAGCAAGATCTCCGGATCTGTCCCCCATTGAGCATGTTTGGGACTGGATGAAGCGTCGTCTCACGCGGTCTGCATGTCCAGCACGAACGCTGGTCCAACTGAGGCGCCAGGTGGAAATGGCATTGCAAGCCGTTCCACAGGACTACATCCAGCATCTCTACGATCGTCTCCATGGGAGAATAGCAGCCTGCATTGCTGCGAAAGGTGGATATACACTGTACTAGTGCCGACATTGTGCATGCTCTGTTGCCTGTGTCTATGTGCCTGTGGTTCTGTCAGTGTGATCATGTGATGTATCTGACCCCAGGAATGTGTCAATAAAGTTTCCCCTTCCTGGGACAATGAATTCACGGTGTTCTTATTTCGATTTCCAGGAGTGTATTTAAGAAGGTATTTGGAGTCTTTTGGTATGTCGAAGTTTAATAATATCTATCAATGGATGGTTCATTGAATTCTGATCATTGTTATCAAGTTACGATCAACAGAATATCTATGTAGGGGATTGTGGGTTTGATGGGCTTTAAGAATTGACTGCTAGTTTACTGTGACGTGCAGTAAGTGCTGTACCTAGTCTCGACATTAATAATTAGCAATTAGTTTCTCTACAATTACTCGTCGTACTGACTGGTTCCGTGCATAGTGACTAGTAATTCTGTTTGTGCACTCCAAGGAATTTGCGTATTTGGGATGTATGTGTAAATGTGTGATTAGGTGGTCAGCACATTATTTTATTTGCTGTATTGGCATACACTGAGATGATAGTGTAATTGCTGTAATTGTGGATAGGTGGATACACGATTCTTATTCAGCAGAGGACTCAAATTTGCTAACTTATAAACATAATAGTCGTAGCGGAATTCTGAAATTGTGGTCATACAACAGAAGTTGCCCGTTAACTGCTGAGATTTTTGCAGTAATAGATAAACAATATCCAACTGGAACCATTCGATTAAATGCGTGACAAAGCTACTATTACTTCCAGATTTAAACTGCGAGTGACCATTTAAACAGGGTACATTAGTGAGCCCGCATAAAGGCTAAAATTTATTTGCAAAACATCCAAGTTAAGGCTCAAAGTGGTGGTGGCTCGTAGGCGTTTCGTTTTACTTTTTTATGAACTCTTTTCGTTTCATGTGGTTTTAAGTTTTGATGGCTATCGTTTACTCGTTCTGTCGTTGTGCTGATGAAATTAAGTCAAGGACTTCAAATAAATTTGGAGTACACACATTTTTTACTGGAATAAATATTACTTCCCCTTGAAATTAACTGAAGTCCCCAAGAGTGGCAAAGAAATAGCTTATAATTTGAAATGCAAACAGAAATAAAAATGAAAGACTAAAGCAGACTGAAAAAAAATTACTTAAAGAAATAATATTTGATTAAAGAAAAGATACTAGTAGTTATCAATGACAGAGACAAGAGCAAAATTAAAGGTCCTTAGCAGAACAAGTGAAAGCTTTGACTTTAATAAAGGTGTGAAGCAAGGAGATAGTCTCTCCACTGTCCTATTCAACATTGCCCTGCATAGTGCAGTAAATAAAATCAACAAAAGAGGCACCATATTTACGAAAACTAGCCATATATGTGCATACGCTGATGACATTGCTATAGTAGGAAGAAGTACCAATACACTCCTAGAAACATACCGAGCAATGGAAACAGAAGCATTAAAAATTGGCCTCATAGTAAATGTAAACAAAACAAAATATATGGTAATGTCACAATCTGAGGCCAGAAGAACCCCTAAAAACCTAAACATCAATGGGAAATGCTTCAATGGAGTGTCCTCTTTTAACTACTTGGGAGCCCTAATAACAAATGATAACAGTATTGGAAAGGCTATGAGGGAAAGAATACAAGCAGGAAACAGAGGTTACTTTGCAAATATGCAGCTTTTCAAAAGTAGCCTTGTTACAAGAAAAACTAAATTGCTAATATATAATTTCCTAGTCCGTCCAGTTATCACATACGGCTCAGAGGTATGGACGTTGACAGAAGATAAAAATGCTCTAAGAAGCATTGAGCGAAAAATACTACGCAAAATCTATGGGCCAATAAGGGAGGAAGAAGGCTAGAGAATACGCTACAATGCCGAATTACAAGAGTTATTACAAGGCAGGGACACAGTAAAATTTGTTAAATCACAGCGAATACGATGGCTAGGACACTTGGAGAGAATGGCAGAGGATAGAATTCCAAAGAAAATGATGAAAGGTGTGATCCATTCAATTAGGCGAAAAGGGAGACCTAGAAGAAGAGGGATCGACGAGGTAATAATGGATATCAGCAATATGGGAGTCCGGGGGTGGAAAAGAGCAGCAAATAACCGAGGAGTGTGGAGGAAGATTGTTGAAGAAGCCAAGGCTCACCAAGGGGTGTAGAGCTACTGAAGAAGAAGAAGAAGAAGAAGAAGACTAGTAGTTATCGAATGTCAGAGTGTGGCAAAAAATATCATAGATATTCCACAAGGGAAGTGCGATGTATACTCTTTTGAGTGTGTGAATGGTGAATTATACTGTTCCTTGAGGGAGATGTTCTGAGTTGGTTTCTGTTCCAGTAAACTTGAGATATCCTATACGTGGGTATTGTAATTTGCCGCCATATCGGTGACGCTGAGACGAAAACAGTTCACGAGCAAAGAGTACGGTCGCGTTTTGCGTTATTTTTTCACAGTTGTGGAAGACGGGGTGAAATCGTTGCTTACGATTAGCAAGGAGGTACAGTAGTTACAGCGAGAAATTGAAGTTCTGCACGACTCTGCACCAAGGGGTGATGACAGCTCGGTACAGCGAAATTACCAGCTCTTGTGACATCTTACAAGCTGTGAATGTATCCAAGTATCGCTTGCCATCCGCCAGTCGTCTCATTTGTGACCCGCGCCGCCATGACAGTTAACGATCTCGCTGTTTCCGTCTACGCAACCTGAGATATGGTTCGTGATTTTAGAAAGTATTTTCACCAGAAGATCACGGAGAATTAGGACGAATTTACATTGGTGTTCAGTAACTTAGAGCTGAAGGTAACCGCTGTAGTTACGGATATTATCCTGCAACCACCATACCGACTGACCTACCACGCGCTAAATAAGGCGTTGATCAGTCGTAACAAGTCACCCGAACAAAAACTCAAGCACGTGGTGTATCATGAGAGAAGAGGTGACAGAAACTCATCGCAATTCTGAAGACACTATAGTCTCTAGTGTAAGTTACGAGGTGCATCCAAGTTCTAAGGCTTCCGATTTTTTTTCTCCGGCCTGGAAAGAGATAGAAACATGCGCATTGTTTTAATATGAGGCCGCGTTCATTGTCAATACGTCCCAGAGAGGGGCAGCACCGTACGGCAGATGGAATTTTACCGCCAGCGGCGAGAATGAGAACTGTTTTAAATACTTAAAATGGCGACGTTTTCCTTACTTGAACAGCGTGCAATCATTCGTTTTCTGAATTTGCGTGGTGTGAAACCAATTGAAATTCAACGACAGTTGGAGGAGACATGTGATGATGGAGTTATGGATGTGTCGAAAGTGCGTTCGTGGGTGCGACAGTTTAATGAAGGCAGAACATCGTGTGATGACAAACCGAAACAACCTCGGGCTCGCACAAGCCGGTCTGACGACATGATCGAGAAAGTGGAGAGAATTGTTTTGGGGGATCGCCGAATGACTGTTGAACAGATCGCCTCCAGGCACATCCACGTGGCGTCAACGGGGTGTGAAACAGTACCAGTAATTTCTACACCTCAGTGCAATACTACCCGTGAAGACTGAAGAATCACCCGCCATCGCAAATCAATCATCAATTCGACAAAAACGCGTGCGAACATCGCAGTGCTTGCACACTGCTGGTAGACGATCTGGGTTAGTGTTTCTGGTGAACGCTGGTTCCCAAGTCACCACTCCAGCGACTTGTACGAATCGGACTTAACAGCGCAGGAGCCACTACAGCTGTTATCTTTCAATAATTCTAGTATCAGGACGCCGTATCGCAAGAAGCTGGTGATCGAAATCGGTTTCGATACTCGTTTTCAAGTGGTCTTTTGTAGTGGTAGACATTTCCCTACCTCTGTTAGGAGTACTTTTTCTTGTACATTTTGCACTGTCAGTGGATTTGTGTAAGGCCTAGGTTGTAAGTGGATCCAGCAGCAGCAAAGTCAGTGGGATTTTCAACAGTTCTGCATACGGTGGAATATGGAATGTCAGCAATATACATTAACAGTCCGTTCTGCAGGCATGGGCACTACAAAACAAAGCACAATCCCAGGGCCGCTGGCTGCAAGGCTCATCGATGGAACTGCATCATATAAATGTTGGAAATTAAAACAGCTTTTTGAGAGATACTGTCCCAGGAACGCCGGTTGCATGGCGCATCTGTAGACATGCACCACTTAAAATGCTGCAAAGTAAAAGAGTTTTTGAAGACATATTGTGTTCAGGTATGACTTTCAGGTAGTTACTGGGCGTCCCCACAACATTTGGTCTGGAAGAAAGATGGTGTCTGGCGTTGTGGGAATTACTGGGACTTACATGCCAGGACCGTTCCAGGCAAATATCCTGTTCCATATACACTCCTGGAAATTGAAATAAGAACACAGTGAATTCATTGTCCCAGGAAGGGGAAACTTTATTGACACATTCCTGGAGTCAGATACATCACATGATCACACTGACAGAACCACAGGCACATAGACACAGGCAACAGAGCATGCACAATGTCGGCACTAGTACAGTACCTTTCGCAGCAATGCAGGCTGCTATTCTCCCATGGAGACGATCGTAGAGATGCTGGATGTAGTCCTGTGGAACGGCTTGCAATGCCATTTCCACCTGGCGCCTCAGTTGGACCAGCGTTCGTGCTGGACGTGCAGACCGCGTGAGACGACGCTTCATCCAGTCCCAAACATGCTCAATGGGGGACAGATCCGGAGACCTTGCTGGCCAGGGTAGTTGACTTACACCTTCTAGAGCACGTTGGGGTGGCACGGGATACATGCGGACGTGCATTGTCCTGTTGGAACAGCAAGTTCCCTTGCCGGTCAAGGAATGGTAGAACGATGGGTTCGATGACGGTTTGGATGTACCGTGCACTATTCAGTGTCCCCTCGACGTTCACCAGTGGTGTACGGCCAGTGTAGGAGATCGCTCCCCACACCATGATGCCGGGTGTTGGCCCTGTGTGCCTCGGTCGTATGCAGTCCTGATTGTGGCACTCACCTGCACGGCGCCAAACACGCATGCGACACGCATGCGACACCACTGGAGGCGGGCTGCACGATGTTGGGGCGTGAGCGGAAGACGGCCTAACGGTGTGCGGGACCGTAGCCCAGCTTCATGGAGACGGTTGCGAATGGTCCTCGCCGATACCCCAGGAGCAACAGTGTCCCTAATTTGCTGGGAAGTGGCGGTGCGGTCCCCTACGGCACTGCGTAGGATCCTACGGTCTTGGCGTGCATCCGTGCGTCGCTGCGGTCCGGTCCCAGGTCGACGGGCACGTGCACCTTCCGCCGACCACTGGCGACAACATCGATGTACTGTGGAGACCTCACGCCCCACGTGTTGAGCAATTCGGCGGTACGTCCACCCGACCTCCCGCATGCCCACTATACGCCCTCGCTCAAAGTCCGTCAACTGCACATACGGTTCACGTCCACGCTGTCGCGGCATGCTACCAGTGTTAAAGACTGCGATGGAGCTCCGTATGCCACGGCAAACTGGCTGACACTGACGGCGGCGGTGCACAAATGCTGCGCAGCTAGCGCCATTCGACGGCCAACACCGCGGTTCCTGGTGTGTCCGCTGTGCCGTGCGTGTGATCATTGCTTGTACAGCCCTCTCGCTGTGTCCGGAGCAAGTATGGTGGGTCTGACACACCGGTGTCAATGTGTTCTTTTTTCCATTTCCAAGAGTGTACTTAAGAATTCATGTATGCCCTGGCCGGCAAACAGTTTTTACCGTGTGAGACCTTAACTTTTCTCGGCCAATTGAATGTTCAAATAACTTACGGGTTTGCTGCCGGGTGACGTCGTCGACCACCGCCGATATTTCGACAGGAGTACACCCTGCCATTCTCAAGGCACAAATGCAAGGAGGACGCAATGTGCAAGCGAATTTAATACCTCGGTTCACAGAGGAGAAACAATTAAGATACCACACACAGAACACGTGTCAACCCAAACGAAGATATTTCTGATGTTGGTTATTTTTGTTTGTGCCTTGAGATTGGCAGCATGTGCTCCTGTCGAAATATCGGCGGTGGTCGACGACGTCACCAGGCAGCAAACCCGTAAGTTATTTGCACAGTTTTTACCGTCCTAGATTGCCGCAAGGCCCATGACTAGACTCCTGTAACACATATGGCTGCTTCCTAGATATCAGTGATCACACCTTCCGGTCTTTCCTTGTGCATCCCTTTCCGACTTAATAAACCAGCTCAGACTTGGGAGCAGTTCATCGACGTAATGCTGCAGGGACTACGGTTTGGTTTTGCTTAACTCAGTAACATTTCGGTATTCTCATCTGATACACAATAACATGTCAGGCATGTGGCAGAGATATGGCAATGATTACAAATGATACTGAACAAAGACAAATGCATAGATAGTAGCCGGCCAGCGTGGCCACGCGGTTAAAGGCGCTTCAGTCTGGAACCGCGCGACCGCTACGGTCGCAGGTTCGAATCCTGCCTCGGGCATGGATGTGTGTAATGTCCTTAGGTTAGTTAGGTTTAAGTAGTTCTAAGTTCTAGGGGACTCATGACCTCAGATGTTAAGTTCCATAGTGCTCAGAGCCATTTGAACCATTTTTTGCATAGATAGTAAAAGTAAAGTGACCTTCCTCGTCCATAAAGTATCGCGCGATGGAATTTTCCCATTGCCGGAAAAGAGAGCTTTGCTGCAAGAGGTGCCAAATCCGAAAATTACCGGTAACTACGACGGCTGTTAGGCATGGTGAATTTTTATCGCCGTCTTTTACCAGCAACAGCGGCTATTCAGGAACCTCTGAAGAACATGGTCACCAGTCACTACAATAAAGGAAAGCGTTTCCTGAAGTGGACTTTGGAGATCGAAAAGGCCTTCTGCGCTTTGCAGAACAGTCTTGAGCAAGCAGTGTCACTCGCCCACCTATTACCAGCTGCACCATTCGCTATGGTGGTCGACGCCAGTCAGATCACAATCGAGGTCACACTTCATCAGAAAGTAGACGACTGTTGGCAGCCATTACGTTCTTTTCCGAAGAAGTTACTGCCACAGCAAACAAACTGGAGCGCCTACGATAGAGAACCGTTCAAAATTTAGGAGAGCTTGAAGCACTTCCGTCCTCATGTCGAAACTCGTCCAGTGACAATTTACACGGATTACGATTCTACCCTCGTTGCAGTACGAAAGTGTTAACTTCTTACCTCAGCAGTCATGTACATCGATTTTGTTAGCCATTCCAAGACCGATGTTTTACATATTCTAGGTGCTGAAAACATAATGGCCGTTTACGTGGCTCTGAGCACTATGGGACTTAACATCTATGGTCATCAGTCCCCTAGAACTTAGAACTACGTAAACCTAACTAACCTAAGGACAGCACACAACACCCAGTCATCACGAGGTAGAGAAAATCCCTGACCCCGCCGGGAATCGAACCCGGGAACCCGGGCGCGGGAAGCGAGAACGCTACCGCACGACCACGAGCTGCGGACGGTCATTTACGTCTCCCGCTTGCGATACGACGACCTCCTTGAGTGAACACCACTGTCAAGATGATAACGGAATGTTTTGTGTGGCCGACAGTTAAGAAAGACCCTCGCAACTCGGCGCCCATCCGCCTCCACTGTGTGTGTGTGTGTGTGTGTGTGTGTGTGTGTGAAATCTTATGGGACTTAACTGCTAAGGTCATCAGTCCCTAAGCTTACACAGTACTTAACCTAAATTATCCTAAGGGCTAACACACACACCCATGCCCGAGGGAGGATTCGAACCTCCGCCAGGATCAGCCGCACAGTCCATGACTGCAGCGCCCTAGACCGCTCGGCTAATCCTGCGCGGCCCCGCCTCCACTGTCAGTGGTTTAAAGTGGTATGTTGCATCCATGCTGAGAGGTTTTGACATATCCACTCTGACAATGTGGATTCCCTACTGCCTTCAGACGGTTACTGATACTTGCTCACTGTGGTAGGTAGATGCACAAGATTTGTGGAGGCCATACCATTACCAGACATACCAGCTGAGACGGTTGCAAAGGCGTTCGTCACATGTCGGTTGACACACTTTAGGTGCCCCTGCGCACTACGACAGATGGGGGCAGACAGTCTGAAATCACCCTGTTCAGGAGTCTGATTAATCTGTACAGATTCCAGCACCACCACCACACTACCCAGCCAGAAATGGTGTGGTGGAGGGCTGGCACCATACACTGAAAGCGGCCCTCCCCTGCTACCAAGAAAGTTGGACCGAAGCACTCGTCAGCCGGAGAGGAACAGCGCGACCGCTATGGTCGCAGGTTCGAATCCTGCCTCGGGCATGGATGTGTGTGATGTCCTTAGGTTAGTTAGGTTTAAGTAGTTCTAAGTTCTAGGAGACTGATGGCCTCAGATGTTAAGTCCCATAGTGCTCAGAGCCATCTGAACCATTTTAACCGAAGCACTCCCTCTGATACTGTTGGGGTTGCGGACAGTTTACAAGGTTGAAATCGGCGCCTTAGTGGCTGAGTTGGAATACAGAGAGCCGTTAAGGATCCTTGCGGAGGTTCTCACCTCTGCACCCTGCCAGATCAAACAGAGTTGAGTTTGTTGGTACAGAGGATTCGGGATCATGTGGCAAAGATTAGACAATCACCAGCTGCGCATCATGGCTCAGACCCTGTTTTCTTGCACAAGGCACTAACAGACTGTTTGCTCGTCATGCTGCGTACTGATTTCGCGTGGACGCCTCTTCAGCGTCTGCATAAGTTGCCCTACCAAGGTTTTACGGAAAAGCGAATGCACATTTGAGATTCTGCAAAACAGGAAAGCCAGCAGAGTGTCAGTGGAAAGACCAAACTACGGGGGGTGATTCCGTATCCAGCTTCAGATGACGCGATGAGCAACAAAATCAGGCATGGGGACGCCACTCCCTCAATCTTGCAGCCAGCAGACGACCAACTTAGACCTGGGCAACTGACATCGGCCTTCCAGGTAACCATTCCACTGGCTAAGTCATTGCAGCCGAAGATGGTTCGCACAGCAGCCGGCCAGAGATGGCAATTTCAAGTACCTCTATATTCCCAGTGCTCGGCACTTTAGGACCGGGAGGTGCCGTGTGGGAATAAGCATATCCCACTAGTTGGAGTGTGCGAACTGTGAATTATAACTGATCCTTAAGTGAGTTGTTGTACTGAGTTGCTTTTTGTTTCAATTAAGTTTAGATATCTTACATGTGGGTCTTGTAATTTGCCATCACTTTACTTGAGAAATTAAAATGAGATAATTTTGTTACATATTTTGCATCTGCAACTAATAAAAAGAAGTTATGATATTATCAGCGTAGGTACAGTGACTGTTAATAGTAGTTCTGTATAACAAAATAATGAGAATAAGAATCAGCGTAAAATAACAAGAAACATAGACGGCAGTAAAGCCAGAGGCTACAGATATATCATCGACTTAGCGGTAAATAATATTTCTGAGCAATCAAAATGACCGATAACTCGAGAACTGGAGAGGTCTTACGTTATGTGTATCGTGAGTGAAAGTAAACAAATAGTCGGTAGGTTGTTATTTAAAGAATAGTGGCCTGTGTACGTTCTAGAAACGGTATCAAAAATAGAGAACGACTAGGTTATTAGCAGAATTGTTTTGCCTTGTCAGGGATGTGTACATAGTCTCTCTTAGACTTAACTAGCGGTTCTGGCGCTGCAGTCCGGAACCGCGGGACTGCTGCGGTCGCAGGTTCGAATCCTGCCTCGGTCATGGGTGTGTGTGATGTCCTTAGGTTAGTTAGGTTTAAGTAGTTCTAAGTTCTAGGGGACTTATGACCTAAGATGTTGAGTCCCATAGTGCTCAGAGCCTCTTAGATTTAAGAATTGTTATTAAAATAATCATATGATTTAATTACCCAAGAATCTTAACTTGGTGGTGAAAACATTTTATTTACATAACAACGAATTAATTAGGATTAATGGAAAATTAGTGGTCTATAGGTTATAGTATAGAACGTAAAGAGAGAGAGAGAGAGAGCAACGTATTAATTTCTGTTTTAGTTCGCCGACAAAGTCAGAGGGTTAGTGCATTTTAATAGACTACCAGTCAGAGATAAGTCAACCAAAAGTTAAAAATTGCTCGAATATTTTTGTCCGCTATGTACTAGCAAATTAATACGCTATCTGAGAATCTTTCTATGGTTAGAAGCGTTTGCACGTGTAGTTGTCAGTACTTTACTTGAGTAGCAAAAAAAGTATTGTATATACAGCGTATACCAGTGGCAAATACGCATGCGCTGAATAAGCAAGATAATTCTGGCGAAGGGGAGTGTCGTGGCTGTCTCCGATAACAGGGCTCATTAGTTGCGCGACAACGGTCGTTTATTTTTCCAGCACAGTGCAGTTCACTACACTGGTCAAGGTCCTAATGTCCCAGAAGCACTATGCTAGTGTCAGGTTGTCGGAATCTATCTTGAAGTACAGCGCAGCAATAAATTTTAAACGTTTCACAGAAAGGCAATAACAGCTACTCTTACCACTCTTAACGCGTGTGATTGAATGTAATTATGGTGCAAGCAAAACAAAGACAAAGGTCACAGATAACAAACTTCGTCAGTAGGTGCTGTTGTCATTGTAATTAGACAGTCTCTGAAACTATTATTTCGCTGAAAATAATACAAAAATTCTTATTGCAGACAGTAAAATGGTACAGTCTTTTTCAGCTTCTAGGCAGTAAACCAGTACGTGTAACAGCAATAAATAAGTTAATGTACTACAAGTAGTGTTTCAGAATTCTTCACTATGTCATCAACAAGGCTGGAAACATGCGCTGTCCATAAAACTTCAGATTCCAAGAACAAACAAAAGCGATTTGTGGTATGAAGCGAATAAATTCAGCAAAATAAATGACATTCAGTTTCCTGGTGATAGCAATAGCGAGAAAGATAATTTTAAATTCGCGTTATTGGCTTTTACTCCAATGAATTCTTCCTAACAGTAATTTAAATCACAGTGTCAAAAAGCTGACCATCGAGGGAACATTCATTAGATTTATTTAGACAGGCATTGACTATTTCACAAGCATACATCAGTTATGCCAAATCAACTGGTGATGAGATAGGAAAAACTGTTAGGCCCATGGCTATGACGGTATTTCAAGCAAAACATTTTCCTTACTTGATAGCATCGACCTTAATTTGCCTTTGTCGCCAGTCGATAAGTCTGGGTGTACGCCCTGTGGCGTGGCAATTGATTTACCTCACTCGGCTGGATAAAATTGAGACTCCGCACACAGCTAATGGAAAAGGTCGCGAAACTGGATCAGTTCAGGCTCCCCTGGCGAACTTACATGCTGATATCACGAATACTGTCTACAAGGCGTCAAAAGTGTTACCACATATTACAGCCACACAGGAGTACCGGGATTCTAATAGCACTGATGCACCAGAAAGGAAGAGTTGCTGTAGCATTGGGGGACATGATTGCTTCACGTCCGAGCGATGGCTCTGTTTTACTTTTAGATGATAGAAACAGATGCCATAGCAAAACAAGGAGTGGCGAAGTCCGTACAATTACTCCTCATTTATAGTCAGAGGTACTGTCGCCTGCTAGCCAACAGCTCCAAGAGGTGACCTATGTGTGAGTCTACATGGATCAAACAGTCTCCATCTCTGGACGCTGACACTGACTGCTGTAGACCTGCTGTTTGCGCTAAGACCAATCTTACCGACTTGTGCCCTCCAATCAGTGGTAGTGGGTCACTGCGGTCTCTAGCCTTTCTTATCACCATCAGAACTTCCTTATCTTCAAGATCATGACATCATAGCACCTGGTTTTCGGGAAACTGTGCTTATTATATTTTGCTGATGTCAACATCATCACTTTCTTATCATCAGGGCCACCCCCATCTCGTGTACCCCACCACCTTATGCCTACACCTCATGCTGCCCCACACCCCCATAGGTCCAGCTCTCTTGCTCCCTCCCCCTCCCCCCACCATCCTCTTCCAGCACAGCCCGTAGTTACCTACGCTCAGCCAGTTACGTGGGGTGGAACTTAAGTAGTGGCAACTATTTATTCACAACCGATACAAAACATTTACACGTTTGCTCCTGTTACTGTGCTTTAAAGTAGTCACCAGCGTTATGTAGAGGCCGTTGCCAGCGATGTGGATGGCGTAGTATACGGTTAGCACAGCCTGTTCTGTCGATGATGCGAATGGAGCTGCCTAAAGTTATGGTGATTCTCGTGTACGACTGTGTTGGTGTTATCCTAACGCATTACGTTCCTCCACAGCAGACTGTCAATGCACAGTATTACTGAAACTTCCTGGCAGATTAAAACTGTGTGCCGGACCGAGACTCGAACTCGGGACCTTTGCCTTTTGCGGGCAAGTGCCCTACCACCTGAGCTACCCAAGCACGCCTCACGCCCCGTCCTCACAGCTTTACTTCTGCCAGTACCTCCTCGCCTACCTCCCAAACTTTACAGAAGCTCTCCTGCGAACCCTGGAGAATTTTTTTTTCTTTTTTTGGTCATCAGTCTACTGACTGGTTTGATGCGGCCCGCCACGAATTCCTTTCCTGTGCTAACCTCTTCATCTCAGAGTAGCACTTGCAACCTACGTCCTCAATTATTTGCTTGACGTATTCCAATCTCTGTCTTCCTCTACAGTTTTTGCCCTCTACGGCTCCCTCCAGTACCATGGAAGACATTCCATCATGTCTTAGCAGATGTCCTATCATCCTGTCCCTTCTCCTTATCAGTGTTTTCCACATATTCCTTTCCTCACCGATTCTGCGTAGAACCTCCTCATTCCTTACCTTATCAGTCCACCTAATTTTCAACATTCGTCTATAGCACCACATCTCAAATGCTTCGATTCTCTTCTGTTCCGGTTTTCCCACAGTCCATGTTTCACTACCATACAATGCTGTACTCCAGACGTACATCCTCAGAAATTTCTTCCTCAAATTAAGGCCGGTATTTGATATTAGTAGACTTCTCTTGGCCAGAAATGCCTTTTTTGCCATAGCGAGTCCGTTTTGGTGTCCTCCTTGCTCCGTCCGTCATTGGTTATTTTACTGCCTAGGTAGCAGAATTCCTTAACTTCATTGACTTCGTGACCGTCAATCCTGATGTTAAGTTTCTCGCTGTTCTCATTTCTACTACTTCTCATTACCTTCGTCTTTCTCCGATTTACTCTCAAACCATACTGTGTACTCATTAGACTGTTCATTCCGTTCAGAAGATCATTTAATTCTTCTTCACTTTCACTCAGGATAGCAATGTCATCAGCGAATCGTATCATTGATATCCTTTCACCTTGTATTTTAATTCCACTCCTGAACCTTTCTTTTATTTCCATCATTCCTTCCTCGATGTACAGATTGAAGAGTAGGGGCGAAAGGCTACAGCCTTGTCTTACACCCTTCTTAATACGAGCACTTCGTTCTTGATCGTCCACTCTTATTATTCCCTCTTGGTTGTTGTACATATTGTATATGACCCGTCTCTCCCTATAGCTTACCCATATTTTTTTCAGAATCTCGAACAGCTTGCACCATTTTATATTGTCGAACGCTTTTTCCAGGTCGACAAATCCTATGAAAGTGTCTTGATTTTTCTTTAGCCTTGCTTCCATTATTAGCCGTAACGTCAGAATTGCCTCTCTCGTCTAAAGCCAAACTGATCGTCACCTAGCGCATTCTCAATTTTCTTTTCCATTCTTCTGTATATTATTCTTGTAAGCAGATTCGATGCATGAGTTGTTAAGCTGATTGTGCGATAATTCTCGCACTTGTCAGCTCTTGCCGTCTTCGGAATTGTGTGGATGATGCTTTTCCGAAAGTCAGATGGTATATCGCCAGACTCATATATTCTACACACCAACGTGAATAGTCGTTTTGTTGCCACTGGAGAACGAGCACTCCTGAAAGAAAGGATATTGCGGAGACATGGCTTAGCCACAGCCTTTGGGATGTTTCCAGAGTGAGATTTTCACTCTGCAGCGGAGTGTGCGCTGATATGAAACTTCCTGGCAGATTAAAACTGTGTGCCGGACCGAGACTCGAACTCTTTCAGGAGTGCTAGTTCTGCAGGGTTCGCAGGAGAGCTTCTGTACGAGGTGCATTCAAGTTCTAAGGCCTCCGATTTCCTTTGTCCGGACTGTAAAGTGATAGACACATGCGCATTGTTTTAAAATGAGACCACGTTCATTGTCAATACGTCCCAGAGATGGCAGCACCGTACGGCAGATGGAATTTTACCGCCAGCGGCGAGAATGAGAACTGTTTTAAATACTTAAAATGGCGACGTTTTCCTTACTTGAACAGTGTGCAATCATTCGTTTTCTGAATTTGCGTGGAGTGAAACCAATTGAAATTCATCGATAGTTGAAGGAGACATGTGGTGATGGAGTTATGGATGTGTTGAAAGTGCGTTTGTGGGTGCGACAGTTTAATGAAGGCAGAACATCGTGTGACAACAAACCGAAACAACCTCGGGCTCGCACAAGCCGGTCTGACGACATGATCGAGAAAGTGGAGAGAATTGTTTTGGGCGATCGCCGAATGACTGTTGAACAGATCACCTCCAGAGTTGGCATTTCTGTGGGTTCTGTGCACACAATCCTGCATGACGACCTGAAAATGCGAAAAGTGTCATCCAGGTGGGTGCCACGAATGCTGACGGATGACCACATGGCTGCCCATGTGGCATGTTGCCAAACAATGTTCACGCACAATGACAGCATGAATGGGACTTTCTTTTCGTCGGTTGTGACAATGGAAGAGACGTGGATGCCATTTTTCAATCCAGAAACAAAGCGCCAGTCAGCTCAATGGAAGCACACACATTCACCGCCACCAAAAAAATTCGGGTAACCGCCAGTGCTGAAAATATTATGGTGTCCATGTTCTGGGACAGCGAGGGCGTAATCCTTACCCATTGCGTTCCAAAGGGCACTACGGTAACAGGTGCATCCTACGAAAATGTTTTGAAGAACAAATTCCTTCCTGCACTGCAACAAAAACGTCCGGGAAGGGCTGCGCGTGTGCTGTTTCACCAAGACAACGCACCCACACATCTGGCTAACGTTACGCAACAGTTTCTTCGTGATAACAACTTTGAAGTAATTCCTCATGCTCCCTACTCGCCTGACCTGGCTCCTAGTGACTTTTGACTTTTTCCAACAATGAAAGACACTCTCCGTGGCCGGACATTCACCAGCCGTGCTGCTATTGCCTCAGCGATTTTCCAGTGGTCAAAACAGACTCCTAAAGAAGCCTTCGCCGCTGCCATGGAATCATGGCGTCAGCGATGTGAAAAATGTGTACGTCTGCAGGGCGATTACGTCGAGAAGTAACGCCAGTTTCATCGATTTCGGGTGAGTAGTTAATTAGAAAAAAAATCGGAGGCCTTAGAACTTGAATGCACCTCGTAAAGTTTGGAAGGTAGGACACGAGGTACTGGCAGAAGTAAAGCTGTGAGGACGGGGCGTGAGTCGTGATTGGGTAGCTCAGGTGGTAGAGCACTTGCCCGCGAAAGGCAAAGGTCCAGAGTTCGAGTCTCGGTCCACCACACAGTTTTAATCTGCCAGGAAGTTTCATATCAGCGCACACTCCGCTGCAGAGTGAAATCTCATTCTGGCACAGTATTACTGGTCGTTTTTGGAGCATCAGACTATCATCCGTTTTTCTGTGACTGTCGTTAGCTGAAAGTGGGTAGATGCAGTAGAGCTTGAACCACTCCAGATGCAACACACAACCTGAGAACCAACAGGTCAGTGACATCATGGCTGCTAGGCCTGGTGGCGCAGCCTAAGAGAGCATGAGTCAACAAGACTCTTCTGCTTATCAGCCAAAGCTCTACCGCACTGCTACAAGCTAGTATGTTGTGCATACATCAGTTCACATATTAGGTGATTAGCGCTTGCATCACTGTGTAGACAAAGTCTCTTATTCTTCATGAAGAAAACATATAGCATGTGTTAAATACTTAACTGAAGCCTTTAATTGAGGAAGTTGCCAATATGAAGTGAATAAATAAATAGAAAACTTCTTTAATTTATTAATTACAGAACCAATTCGATAGTAGCTATAAACTCATGTTCTCCATACCTCTTCTTCAGCTACTTGAAGGCAGAACAACCTTGTGCATTGTGTTCTGAATAAACACACTTTTATAATTTTTTTGAACCAGGAGTCCTTCTCATGACCTTTGACATAAACTATGCTGTCACTACGATCATAAGTTCAGAGCGATGACACCATACCTTCATGTGCCAATCCATCCTCTTTCCAGCACTCTGCGTAATGAAGTTGTGTCAGTCACTCTACTGTTTTTTCGAGCTTTGGCACACCGCATTGAGCCAAATGGTTTGGGTGATTCGGCGATTGTGGACTACCTCATTAATACTTGTTCTGCACTGGAGAATTTGATGAGACGTATCACCTTTGAACACAAATTGTCCAAACTTATCATAAAATGCCTTTGTTCTACGATGATGTTCGCATTTTCGGGCACCATTGCAAAATATTCCACATGATGTGTAACACTTCTACATTTATACTTAACATTGTACAATTCCTATAAGCAGTTAGTATTAGGTCTACAAATTTGCTTCCGCCATTTTGCAATAGACGGCAGTAGCGGCAACTGGGGTTCAGGTGGTTGGTCATAGGTGTATTACAATAAGCTTAGGCATCTGTAAACATAATGCCATAAAAATATTAGTCGATTTGTGATTGCCTCATAAGGTTATTCTCGATTAAGTGTGTCAACTTACGTACACATTTATCGCCATTTACGGAGAGTTTTAACATGAAATCTGCGGCTGTGGCTCTTAAAATGCTGGGTAAGACCAACGGTGAGGGAACTTTTAGTGGAAGAACGCGCAGAGAATGTTTTTCAACATCTTAAGAACGGTGATTTTGATGTTGAAGACCGGCATGGCGGTGGAAGACAGAACATTTTCGTAGCTACTGAAACAGAGGAAAACAGTCACAGGACATCATTATGAAAAGCAATTGATGCGCGTTCGAGCCTAGCACTGAAACACAGACGGCCACAATACACGTAAAGGTAATTTTGCAGCAGATCTGTGCTCAACCCCATGTCGCAAAACCCGTCATGGAAACGTTGAAATGAGAAGTCCTATCCCTCCCGCCGTATTCTCCATACGTTGCTCTCTCTGACTACCACCTTTTCCGATCAGTGGCATACAGTCTGGCTGACCAGAACTTCCGATCATATGAACAAGTGCAAAATTGAATCGATTCATGGATTCCCACAAAAGACTCCCAGTTCTTCCGTCACAGGATGCGTATGCTATCTGAAAGATGGGGAATGCAGTGGCCAACGATGGGCAATACTATGAATCATAATTTTATTGTAAGTTTTTCACAATAAAGCCCCGAACTTCGAGAAAAAACGGTGGAAGCAAGTTTGTAGACGTAATAGTTTATGAGATAGTTATGTAGAAATAACGTGCATGCTGTGGTGTCTGCAGGGATGTTTTCCGATTATTCTAATTCAGTCTGAACGTCTACTTCTCCAGTCGTCACTGCCTCATGTTGCTTTAAAAAATCTATCACCACAATTGGTAATAATTCCTTAAGCTTCTGTGGGCTGAATGTGCACTTGAGACCACCATCAACCTCGTAGTAATATGGGTGAAACCTGTCATACAACAGTGTATAAACGTTTTTATCCCAGTCATGCTGTATGACAAAACTTGGGAGTTCAGGTAAACATTAGCACTGGTTAGTTTAAGTTGTCAAATATCCTCGAATGCTTCTTCATATTCCCTTTCCGCCTGTTTGCGTCTCTAGAATAACAAAACGAGGCGTTTCTAGCTGAACAGGTGTATTATTCGTCCATACTTGGTGAAATGACTTTGGAAGGATTGGATATTCAAACAGCTCCCATGAATGGAAAATTGAAGATCACTGAACTCCAGAATTCAACACATATAGAACTTTCGATTTTTTTGTGAGATGCAGATATATATGGTACTTCCTGTGTTAATTTATTCTGCACAATTTTATGCCTTTTCTCTCGATCTCCTAGAGTGTACAAGTTATTATCAGTAGCACTTCAGACTAGAACCAGCTAATGTTTAGCGCTCATAATAACCATTTCTTATCATCAAAGAAGCCCATTAACATTTTGGGTTGGATGCGTAGACTAAGAAGCCATCGATCGTTGCATCCTTGAACCATCTAGTATTTTGTACGGCATTCAGATCCATTGCTGAATCAGTGACGTATGTTTTTAAAGTCGATGCAATTCCAATATTTCGGGTTCATTTCATTTCATTGCCATTATGTTCATATTCTTTCTTAAAACAGAAAGGTAAATGCGTTACATGTGATGTTACCAATGCTGCTGGAGTGTTCCTAGATGTAAAAATCTCCTTCCAAATACAGGAAGCTCTTGCTTGATATTGTTAAGCTATCTTGATGTCAAATAAGAATGCTTATCGCAACAGCCTTATTTAATGTTAATGATGCAAAAGGTTTGCGGGAAAAATATTCCTGTCCAATGATAATCTCAATTTCAGTATGAAACTGGAGTCGTTATACTGAGTGACGTCATTGTGAGGTTTCAGTCCTATGACGTTAAGAAACCCGTAATTCTCATGTGTTATCATGTTCTGCTTCCACTGCAAAGGAGTCTTCTGATGATTGTGTGAGCTGTATATATACTTTATACACATAATGCTGCTTCACACGAAAATGTACTATAATTTCCTCATCACAAAAATTGACCAGGTTTTCTTTTGATCTAAAGTCTGAACTGTCACAGAGAGGTATATTGGATTATTGGGAACCTCCGAAATTTTATAACCTGGAACCCCCTGTAGCAAATGATCTGTATATACACTGAAGATCCAAAGAAACTGGTGCACCTGGTCATGTAGGGCCAACGCGAGTATGCAGAAGTGCCGCAACACGACTTGGTATGGACTCGACTAATGTCTGAAGTAGTGCTGGAGGGAATTGACACTATGTGCATAAATCTGTAAGAGTACGATAGGGTGATCTCTTCTGAACAGCACGTTTCAAGGCATCCGAGATATGCTCAATAATTTTCATGTCTGGGGAGTCTGGTGGCCATCGGAAGTGTTTAAACTCAGAAGAGTGTACCTGAAGCCAATCTGTAGCAATTCTGGTCGTGTGAGGTGTTCCATTGTCCTCGTAGAATTGCCCAAGTCGGTCGGAATTTACAATGGAAATGAATGGTTGTAGGTGATCAGACAGGATGCTTAAGTGCGTCAGAGTCGTATTTAGACTATCACAGGTCCCATATCATTCCAGCTTCACACACCCCACGCCATTACAGAGCCTCCGCCAGCTTCAACAGTCCCCTACTGACACTCAGGATCCATGGATTTATGAGGTTGTCACCAAACCCGTACACGTCCGTCAGCTCGATACAATTTGAAACGGGACTCGTCCGACCAGGCAACATGTTTCCAGTCATCAACAGTCCAATGTCGGTATTGACAGGGCCACGCCAGGCGCAAAGTTTTGTGTCGTGCAGTCATCAAGGGTACACGAGTGGGCCTTCGGCTCCGAAAGTTCGTCTCGATTATGTTTCGTTGAATGGTTCGCACGCTGACACTTGTTGATGGTCCAGCATTGAAATGTGCAGCAATTTGCGGAAGGGTTGCACTTCTGTCACGTTGAACGATTCTCTTCAGTCGTAGCTGGCCCCGTTCTTGCAGGATCTTTTTCCGGTCACAGCGATGTCGGAGATTTGATGTTTTACCGGATTCCTGATATTCACGGTACACTCGTGAAATGGTCGTACGGGGAAATTCCCACTTCATCGCTACCTCGGAGATGCTGTGTCCCATCGCTCGTGCGCCGACTACAACACCACGTTCAGACTCACTTAAATTTTGATAACCTTCCATCGTATCAGCAGTAACCGGTCTAACAACTGCGCCACACGCTTCTTGTCTTATTTAGGCGTTGCCGGCCGCCGCGCCGTATCTGGCTGTTTACATATCTCTGTATTTGAATACGCATGGCTACACGAGTTTCTTTGGCGCTACAGTTCAAAAATGGTTCAAATGGCTCTTAGCACTATGGGACTCAACATCTGAGGTCATCAGTCCCCTAGAACTTAGAACTACTTAAACCTCACTAACGTAAGGACATCACACACATCCATGCCGGAGGCAGGATTCGAACCTGCGGCCGTAGCGGTCGCGCGGCTCCAGACTGAAGCGCCTAGAACCGCTCGGCCACTCCGGCCGGCAGCGCTGCAGTGTAGTATAGATTAATCTGTCATTAAGGTATGATTATGTCACAATAGTGCACTCAACATGAATCATACTGACTGCCTGTATGTTACTTGCTGATTCGACTCATAAATTTAATCAGTATTGTGCTCCCGTTCAAATGTGTGTGAGCTCCTAAAGGAACAAACTGTTACGGTCATCAGACCCTAGACTTACACGCTATTGAAACTAACTTATGCTAAGAATAAAACACACTCACACCCATGTCCGTGGGAGGACTCGAACCTCCGACAGGAGGGGCCGCGCAACGCGTGGCAAGGCGCTTCCAACCGCGCGGCTATGCTCCAGTACTTGACCCCTTGAGCAACCTAGTAGCGGTCCTATTGAACCTTCATGACTAAAGTCGTCTCTTCTGTTGTTTTTATCTCTGTTTTCAATGTATTACTGTTTGCACGTAATTCAGATCCTTTTGCAAGTCGTTTTACGTAGTCATTTAAACAGTCAGTATCATAGGAGTCGAGAGGTATTACCAGAAATACCCCAGTTGTTAGATGCAGTTTATTGTTTGAGTTAGGAACATTAGTTACGGTACTCTGTTTCCAGAACGATCAGTACAATACTCAATTCACCCTTGCTTAGATATAATGGAGGAAAATAGTTATCTGTTTAACGTAAATGAGCGTTTACGTAGTCATTTAAACTGTCAGTATCATAGGAGTCGAGAGTTACTACCAGAAATACCCCAGTTGTTAGATGCAGTTTATTGTTTGAGTTGGGAACATTAGTTACGGTACTCTGTTTCCAGAACGATCAGTACAATACTCAATTCACCCTTGCTTAGATATAATGGAGGAAAATAGTTATCTGTTTAACGTAAATGAGCGTTCTTTTAAAGTTAGAGTGTACAACTTCGCATCTAAAATCAGTGATGTAGTGAAGTGGTGCATATTGCTTGTTGACATCAAAACAAATATTTTCCCCTAACGTCATTTTTTCCTATGAGGATTATTTAAACCGGTGGAGGCCGTATTACGCTCTTCAGTTGTTAGAGGCCGTATTACGCTCTTCAGTTGTAGGCAACTGCTGTCCACCAGTCTCTGTTTATTAATGTAGCGATATACCTGGAGTGAGTACACGGATATGGTTGGTGCGTACTACGTAGCGCACCACAACGGACGAGCTGCACAGCGAGTTTATCAACAACAATATCCTAATCGCCGTATCCCGTGTCATACGACCTTTGCTGCTGTGTACCAACGTCTGCATGAGACCGGGCCATTTAGCAGATTACCTGGACAGAGAAGCCGTCGCACGGTAAGAACGCTGCAAGCTGAGGAAGCTGTCTTGCAGCATGTGGAGCGGGATCCTTCAATCAGCACTTGTGCAATTGCACGTAACATGGGGACGAATCAGACGAATGTAATAACAGTCCTTCGAGAGCAATTCTTACGTTCATTTCACTTACAGAGTGTCCACAGCCTGGAACCAGTTGATTATCCACCCAGCGCACAGTTTTCGCAGTGGTACCTGGAACAGTGTGAAATGCATCCTACATTTCCATCCTCTGTGTTGTTTACCGATGAAGCAACGTTCGGGGGGTGATGGAGTCTTCAACATGCACAATTCGCATGTTTGGAGTGAGGATAACCCACATGCCGCAGTTACTAGCGCTCATCAACTGCGGTTCTTCGTTAATGTGTGGGTCGGTGTTGTTGGAGACTGTTTAATTGGGCCGTGTCTGCTACCTAGTTGTTGTCTCTTGGTCATAAAAAAATGGAAAAGTGTTCGTTGGTTTAATTAATTTGCCGCTAGAGAAATCTTCCTCTACCGGCTTAAATACTCCTCATAGGAAAAAATGACTTTAGGGAAAAATATTTGTTTTGCTGTCTCCTACAACTCCCCACAGTTTGTCGGTTTAAATACTTTTCACCCTGTATATCTTCCTGCATTTACTCCCCTGTGTCTCGTGCATACTATATTGCTTCAGTTATGGCAGCAGCTCCTCCTACTAACGAACCAATGGCCAACAACCTGGCAAATGCATTGATAATATATGGAATTACTCCACTTAGGTACTGGTAGCACCCTACTAAAATGTCTCTCTCCCCCTCCATTCCACCTCAAGGCACATTTCGCAATGGCCACAAACTACTGGATGCTATTTTTTAAACGTCCTGTTGTTTCTTTTTTTTCTTTTTCTTTAGGGTGTGATGAGCTGCATTCAAAATTTTCCTGGATTACTCCCGCACTTATTGTAAGTCTGGCACATATTGCCTTACTGACCACGAATGCAGCAATATATTGTCCTATACCAACGCCCTTTGTCTGACATATCTGCTTGGCTTTACCAGCTAATATTCGCTCCACAAAGTGGCGATCTTTATTGGTGCCATAAGCAATATTGTGATCCTTGCGTGCCTCCTCTGATATATTAATACCCGCATCGCCACAAGCTAAGCAGTTATTCAGCTTTGTTCCAGGTCCACAGAAATTGTGTTCAGGGATATAGAGTTCAACTGGTTGATCTTCAATAATAGCAACCCCACCTCTACTGATGCGTTTTCTAGCACTCAAGTCATGCAACTGTGTGGATTGAGGTTTATGTGTCCTATTACGTAGCAAATCGGATGTATTCATCCAAATGTTGTGCTTTGATGGGAAGCCAAGCCATTTCACTAACGCCTTGCTTCCTCGACATCTTATGACTTTCTCTACGAGGAACATGTCCAGTTCAGAGATTTCCTGTAATTACTTTGTGTAAAAACTTTATGCTATTTCTTCATTCCCATTGTTCTTTAGTATTAAGTTCTTGGGGTATGTGCTGCACTTCCGAAACTATAAACATCTCTGTTGACCAGTTTAGTAGGTAGGAAATCTCAAATGCAGTTTTGTGTTTTTAAATACGCACCTGATTATCTACGTTGAACTTCTGCTTGCGTGGATCCACCATCTTAATACATTTGCATATTGTATGTAGAAGCCCATTATCATGGACACCAATAGATCTCATCTTAGCTTTATGATGAGTAGTCTTGTTATACTAGTCAGTGATTTGTGGTAGTATGACCCACAAAAGATTGTATCCACATGCCAATCTTGATCATCCCAATCAACTGTTCAATGATACTAGCTTTCAAATGGAAGAATGTTTAGCAGTCGTTTACTCCATGTCTATGTATCAATTATTCAGATGCCTCTTTACCTTTGCAGATACAGCCCACTTGAATTTGGAGTACAATCTATGAACGTAAGAACGTACTTGAAACCTGTATTTGATTATGAATAACAACACATACTGACGAAATCAGTCTGCCATAAATCATCCATTTCTCATATTAGCAGATGACTGTGCAGGAATGTTGTGCGTGCAGGCCTGTGGAGCTCATCAACAACCCTCTCCATACTTACTTGATGATGAGTCTTTCTTGAAGCTCTGAAATGGTTGATATGATTTCGTTCACGTGAACTGCATTCCCTGTGGCATCTCATGCCGTAGGTAATCATGATCGTTCTATAATTTCATCTGGGTCATCATAATATATGTATACTCTAGAGGTAGCATGTTCAGTGCTTTATACTGTACTTACTTCAGCCCCAGTGCCTGCACTTTGTGCAGCTGGTAACGATGGTTTAATAATATTCTGCTGTTTTTCACTCTTTGAGGCTTTCATTCATCTTTTTAATGTGTTTCCCTTCCTACACACACTAGTCATACTGAAACGTCCTCTTTGAACATTTATACAAGACTGTGCTTGTTCTGACACACAATATTTTTTAGCGCAACGCAATCTGACTTTCAGAAATCCCTACAAAGGAATGGCCCTGACTAACATTAACCTGTACCTTTCACAAATCACTTACCTCACCAAAAATCTTCGTTACTCGAACTACTGCAATACAGCGAGCGCCACTACTGCCAGCTAAATAAAAGATTCAAACTACTGAAGGCACTAACTACTGATAGGCATAGCAAATGAAAGATTTTAATAGAGAACAAACAATGTATTTACCTTAATAATCATAATATATATAGAAGTTCATAATATCCAGTATTACAAATTTCAAAACTCCGCCATCTCTCTCCCCACATCCACCACTGCTAGCGGCTCACCTCCTACTGCGCAACGCTACGCGATGTTAACATCCAGCTGCCCAACACTACAATGGCAGACAACAATGCAAACTGGCCACAGACTGCACACAGCACAGCCAGTGATTTTTCATACAGAGCGCTACGTGGCGTTACCAATAAGATAACCTAAACAGCCTTCTTACAATACGTACTATTCGTAATTTCTGTTGAATAGCTTTTCACACTTCAATAACATTCCGCTCTGTCAACGACATGTGCTGCTATATGCTAAACCATTTTTGGGAAAGTGGACAACTTATGTGTACTGTGAGATTGCTAGTGATGATGAGAGTAAAATGCCTTAGCTATCGCCTTGACATTTTCTTGCAGATCCATTACTTTTGTGTCGACTACTTCAATTTTCTCAGTGGCACAAAATTCACAAACTATTTTCTAGCATTCAGCCACACCAACACGTCACCAGGTCTAGCCACTACCTCGATAAAACTTAATTTAGCGATGACTGAATCGATTTTTCCGTCAACGAAAAGACACACGCTTTGAACAAGAGTGCAACACATGTAAAAATCTGTCCATAGTCTACAGTTTACGGATACAGTTATGTTCTGTTGCAGTGCCCATATACAGAATCTCATCAAAGTTTTGTCCAAATCAGCCCTCATTCAATTTCCTAGTTTTATTTATAACCAGAAAGCCAAACTGCGAGTTATTCCAGCAGTCCCCATATTTGGTAACAAACTCATTGAATGGCATACCTGTTCCTACACTTGTTTGGTGAGTAAGCTTTAAATTCAGATTGTCCTTTATAAAAGCTATAATGAAGTTTACGTTATTATGAACCAACTGCTTTTGGATCCTTGTTTATGTCTGGCTCAAATAAAATATATTGACTTGGGTATAGTCACCAAGGTAGAAATATTTCCTGAACCCTATCCCGGTTTTCCACTGTGACATCATCAAATATTATACACTGTTTGTCTCTCCTTTTTCGGGTGGTGAAATATTGCTGCTTTCACTAAACATCTGGTGCGGTGTTCCTCCAGTGCCATACAAAATCTCCAGCAATAGCTGATAATTTGGCAGTGTAGTGTCTTTTTAAATATATGTACTTGCTTAAAGAGGTTTTATAGGGAAGTAAAAGACACAGGTATGCCTCTCAAATCTTTTTAAATATATAAACACTTACATATAGCTGGGTATAGAACCAAACATAAGTAGGATCATAGTTCTATGCCCACTTGTGATAAAGTTAAATCATGCATTTCCACTTCCATTTATGCACATCATGCATTGTAGAGTTGAGCTATGGTTTCCTCTAATGGTTGGAGCTAGGTCCAGCAGATTACTCCAAAATCGACGGGTGCATGACTGCTACCATTGATGACACTAGCTTATGCTGTATTGCATAGCTGATATACATTAAACTCTTAAAGGTCTGCTCCTATAGATGCATGCACACTCTGTTGTTAAATGTTTTAACTGTTTCAGGCAAGTCCCTTACAGAGATCGTATGACCACACAGTATCACTGATGGGGCGTGACGGTTTCCATGGAACAGTGCTAAGATTTGCATTGATATATCACATAGTCGACACCATTCATCCATGGGTAATATTACTCTGATGTCACAAAAACGAGGGTTTTCAAATACTAAGACAGGGTAGAACTCCCAATTCAGTATCATACCGACAATGACATGCTTACAGCCATTGGTGTCCAAACAGTTGCTTTGATTGAACAGCATTGTTTCAATTCCAGACGGCAGTTGCCGCAATGACTTCACGTCACCTGCAAGGAAAAAGATTTATTAGTAAAGTTTATCTGGTTTTTTCACAGTTCTAAAGTTACAAATGTGTATCAACAGGGACATATGCCTGTGTGTGAAATAATGTTATGATGACCTCTCCATTGCAATAAAGATTTCGGGCTAGTACCCCATTCGGATCTCTGGGTGGGGTTACCAAGGTGGAGGTGATCAAGAGAAAAAGACTGACTAGTTCATGCTGTACTATGAGGCAGTGTGTGAAACGCCAGAAGTTTGAATGTGGCTTGGAAAGTAGAAAATCCGAAAATGAAAATTCTACAGCTCAATCTAGGTATAGTGGGGGCCAGTAAAGTCAAATAGACAGAAAACAAAGATATTTCTAGTCAAATGAATGTAGGGTAAAACCAACAGCAGCAGAAAAGAACAGGATAAGGGTCCTTTATGAATAGGAAGGTAGGACAGAGAATTAGTTACGGTCGTCGTAACTGCCGTCTGCTTCACGTCTGCTGTGCAGCGAGCTACCTTAATTTAAGTATTAACTGTATTTTTCTTACTTGTCACTTCTTCCGTGTGTATTTGCTTTTAGGAAGCTTTAATTGTCTGGTGCTATTAATAGTGTTCCATAGATTTCGTGTTTGTTTTGAATATAGTCAGAGAGAGTCCCTTTAGTCAACCATAGTGCCAGTAGTGCTAGTGTTTGTTTTCAATACAGTCCAGAGACAGGTAGTGCAATTTTCATTGTTTTCTACAAGAAGTGGCTAGCAACCCCAGTTTAGTGAATAAACAGCCGCCTTTAGTGAATTAGCAGTCTAGTTAAAGGTTGAACAACTCTCTTCAGTAAATTGATTCCTTAGGATGGATAGGATGTGTGACTGCTGTGTACGGACGCAGGAGGAGCTGGCCACTGTTCGCGAACAGCTGAGCGTGTTGATGGCCGCGGTCAGCCGTCTTTAGGCTGCTGCCTCGGAGTGTAGCGGCAGTGGGGAGTCTGGTGCGTCGCAGGGTACACCCCAGGTGTTACATGCTTCACACACTGTCCCTGCTGTCGAGACATCTTCGCCGGTACCGGGCGCGGTTGGGCCACCCTCTCCCCAAGGGGAGTGGCGGGTTCAGCGGCGTTCGCGGCGCACGAGGCGGAGGGTCAATGTGGAGGCTGGCCGTGTGGCATCGCCCGCTCTGCCTGTGAGTGGACATGTGGCTGCTCCTTCAGCAAGGTCCGAGCAGGCACACGGGGGGAGGGGTTTATTAGTTATTGGGAGCTCCAACGTTAGGCGGGTGATGGAGCCCCTTAGGGAAATAGCGGGAAGGTCGGGGAAGAAGGCCAGTGTTCACTCTGTCTGCTTGCCGGGGGGCCTCATCCGCGATGTGGAGGAGGCCCTACCGGTGGCGATAGAGAGCACTGGGTGCACCCGACTGCAAATTGTTGCTCATGTCGGCACCAATGACTCCTGCCGTCTGGGTTCAGAGGTCATCCTCAGTTCGTACAGGCGGTTGGCGGAATTGGTGAAGGCGGAAAGCCTCGCTCGCGGGGTGGAATCAGAGCTAACAATTTGTAGTATCGTTCCCAGAACCGATCGCGGTCCTCTGGTTTGGAGCCGAGTGGAAGGCTTAAACCAGAGACTCAGACGATTCTGCGGAGATCTGGGGTGCAAATTTCTCGACCTCCGCTATCGGGTGGAGAAATGTAGGGTCCCCCTGAATAGGTCAGGCGTGCACTACACGCCGGAAGCGGCTACAAGGGTAGCGGAGTACGTGTGGAGTGCACATGGGGGTTTTTTAGGTTAGAGAATCCCCTCCCTAGGCCCGACAAGACGCCTCCTGAGACGCGGCAAGGTAGGAGTAGGCAAAATGCAACAGGGAATAACAATATTAATGTGCTAATAGTAAACTGCAGGAGCGTCTATAGAAAGGTCCCAGAACTGCTCTCATTAATAAACGGTCACAATGCCCATATAGTACTAGGGACAGAAAGTTGGCTGAAACCAGACGTAAACAGTAATGAAATCCTAAACTCAGATTGGAATGTATACCGTAGAGACAGTCTGAACAGTGAAGGGGGAGGCGTGTTTATAGCGATAGTATCGAAGGAAATTGACGGAGATCCGAAATGTGAAATGATTTGGGTGAAGGTCACGGTTAAAGCAGGCTCAGACATGGTAATTGGATGTCTCTATAGGCCCCCTGGCTCAACAGCTGTTGTGGCTGAGCACCTGAAGGATAATTAGCTCTGGGTGGAGATTTTAATTTGCCAGAGATAGACTGGGAGACTCAAACGTTCATAACGGGTGGCAGGGACAAAGAATCCTGTGAAATTTTTTTAAGTGCTTTATCTGAAAACTACCTTGAGCAGTTAAACAGAGAACCGACTCGTGGGGATAACATATTAGACCTTCTGGTGACAAACAGACCCGAACTATTTGAAAAAGTTAACGCAGAACAGGGAATCAGCGATCATAAAGCGGTTACGGCATCGATGATTTCAGCCGTAAATAGGAATATTAAAAAGGGTAGGAAGATTTTTCTGTTTAGAAAAAGTGACAAAAAGCAGATTTCAGAGTACCTGTTGGCTCAACACAAAAGTTTTGTCTTAAGTACAGATAGTGTTGAGGATCTGTGGACAAAGTTCAAAACCGTCGTACATTATGCGTTAGATGAGTATGTGCCAAGCAAGATCGTAAGAGATGGAAAAGAGCCACCGTGGTACAACAACCGAGTTAGAAAACTGCTGCGGAAGCAAAGGGAACTTCACAGCAAACATAAACATAGCCAAAGCCTTGCAGACAAACAAAAATTACGCGAAGCGAAATGTAGTGTGGGGAGGGCTATGCGAGAGGCGTTCAATGAATTCGAAAGTAAAGTTCTATGTACTGACTTGGCAGAAAATCCTAAGAAATTTTGGTCTTATGTCAAAGCGGTAGGTGGATCAAAACAAAAAGTCCAGATACTCTGTGACCAAAATGGTACTGAAACAGAGGATGACAGACTAAAGGCCGAAATACTAAATGTCTTTTTCCAAAGTTGTTTCACAGAGGAAGATTGCACTGTAGTTCCTTCTCTAGATTGTCGCACAGATGACAAAATGGTAGATATCGAAATAGACGACAGAGGGATAGAGAAACAATTAAAATCGCTCAAAAGAGGAAAGGCCTCTGGACCTGATGGGATACCAGTTCAATTTTACACAGAGTACGCGAAGGAACTTGCCCCCCTTCTTGCAGCGGTGTACCGTAGGTCTCTAGAAGAGCGTAGCGTTCCAAAGGATTGGAAAAGGGCACAGGTCATCCCCGTTTCCAAGAAGGGACGTCGAACAGATGTGCAGAACTATAGACCTATATCTCTAACGTCGATCAGTTGCAGAATTTTGGAACACGTATTGTGTTCGAGTATAATGACCTTTCTGGAGACTAGAAATCTACTCTGTAGGAATCAGCATGTGTTTCGAAAAAGACGGTCATGTGAAACCCAGCTCGCGCTATTCGTCCACGAGACTCAGAGGGCCATAGACACGGGTTCACAGGTAGATGCCGTGTTTCTTGACTTCCGCAAGGCGTTCGATACAGTTCCCCACAGTCGTTTAATGAACAAAGTAAGAGCATATGGACTATCAGACCAATTGTGTGATTGGATTGAGGAGTTCCTAGATAACAGGACGCAGCATGTTATTCTCAATGGAGAGAAGTCTTCCGAAGTAAGAGTGATTTCAGGTGTGCCGCAGGGGAGTGTCATAGGACCGTTGCTATTCACAATATACATAAATGACCTGGTGGATGACATCGGAAGTTCACTGAGGCTTTTTGCAGATGATGCTGTGGTGTACCGAGAGGTTGTAACAATGGAAAATTGTATTGAAATGCAGGAGGATCTGCAGCGAATTGACGCATGGTGCAGGGAATGACAATTGAATCTCAATGTAGACAAGTGTAATGTGCTGCGAATATACAGAAAGATAGATCCTTTATCATTTAGCTACAAAATAGCAGGTCAGCAACTGGAAGCAGTTAATACCATAAATTAACTGGGAGTACGCATTAGGAGTGATTTAAAATGGAATGATCATATAATGTTGATCGTCGGTAAAGCAGATGCCAGACTGAGATTCATTGGAAGAATCCTAAGGAAATGCAATCCGAAAACAAAGGAAGTAGGTTACAGTACGCTTGTTCGCCCACTGCTTGAATACTGCTCAGCAGTGTGGGATCCGTACCAGATAGGGTTGATAGAAGATATAGAGAAGATCCAACGGAGAGCAGCGCGCTTCGTTACAGGATCATTTAGTAATCGCGAAAGCGTTACGGAGATGATAGATAAACTCCAGTGGAAGACTCTGCAGGAGAGACGCTCAGTAGCTCGGTACGGGCTTTTATTGAAGTTTCGAGAACATACCTTCACCGAAGAGTCAAGCAGTATATTGCTCCCTCCTACGTATATCTCGCGAAGAGACCATTAGGATAAAATCAGAGAGATTAGAGCCCACACAGAGGCATACCGACAATCCTTCTTTCCACGAACAATACGAGACTGGAATAGCAGGGAGAACCGATAGAGGTACTGAAGGTACCCTCCGCCACACACCGTCAGGTGGCTTGCGGAGTATGGACGTAGATGTAGATGTAGAAAATTTCAGTGATAGGGTTGTTCCCCACAAAATCGACAGCACACCAACGCAGACAACAACAGATATACGTTCTGACACTGCAAGAGAGGATGAGAAGATAGAAAAAGTATATGAGGATTTTGAAAGGGTAATTAAATATGTAAAGGGAGATGAAAATGTAATAGTCATGGGAGATTGGCATGTGGATGTAGGGAAATAAGCAGAAGAAAGGGTTATGGAAGAACATCGGCTTGGAAGAAAGAATGAGAGAGGAGAAACACTAATTGAGTTCTGCAATAAATTTCAGCTAGTAATAGCGAATATTCTGTTCAAGAATCACAAGTGGTGGTCATATACATGGAAGCGCCGGGAGATACAGGGAGATTCCAGTTACATTACATCATGGCCAGGCAAAGATTTCGAAATGGTATATTACACTGTAAGGTATACCTAGGAGAAAATATATATTCAGATGACAATTTAACAATGATGAAGATAAGTCTGGCATTTATCAGTCAGGAGGAATCAATGGGCAAAGAAATGGAATACTGAAGCACCAAGGAATGACGAGATACACTTGAAATTCTCTGAAGCTGAAGCACCACGGAATGATGAGATACACTTGAAGTTCTTTGAGGGTGTAGACACTGCAATTCATGCATGCATGCATGTGCGAGGGAACATTGCTTCAGACTATATTGCACAATATAGACATTTCACTACAGTACCGATACACTTTTTAGATTCTTCTTTACTCAACGGAAGCATCTCGTAATTGAACACACAGACGTACATATATACAGGAAATAAATGATGATGCTTGCATTGCCTTTGTGCATTTCACATAGTAAGTTGTTCTTTGCACGTCACAATCGCTGACTTCAGCAACTCACAGCAACAGTAAAATTGCACTGCACTTATCCTGATGATAAGAAAGTGCATATGCTGACATCAGTGAAATATAACAAGCTTAATTGCATGAGAATTGGATGCGATGTTGTCATGACCTCGAAGAAGAGGAAGTACTGATGCTGATAAGAAGTTGCTGATGGATGCTACATCAGCGTTTTTGGCATTTCAGCTGATATCCCTTGTGAGGGTGAAATCCTTGCTGCTTGCCTCTGCACGTTTGGACAGGCACTGCTGCAATGAACTACTTCATCCACACTGGGTCCACGATATGATTCTGCACATCTCATCACTCCCCATTCTGTGTAGCTGGACAGCCTGTAGCCTGGATTGTGGGCCGCTGCCTGCTGCTCCCATTCTCATTCCACCAGCTGTATGATGCCGCGTGCCAACGGGGGTGCCTGCTGATGGCTGCACCTGATCAGTAAATGAATGTTTTAACAATGATGTTTTTGTGACGATACATTAGACAACTACTGGACATCCACTCACTGCTCCGCTACTACCCTTCCCATATAGGTGAACTACTGGACTCCTGGCATCTGCCAACCCTGTTCACCACCCACCAGAGGGGCCTGCCATCCCAGGTTCTATATGTGGTATCGCAAGTAGTCACTGACGTCTGCTACTGTGTCCAGGATCATGACTGCACTTCCAGTTCAGCAGTACAGTTTAGGTGAGGAGATCTTTTATTCTTATGGCTTTCTCGTTTTGTTTTGTATATGATCATGGTGGACAGAAGTCATGTGCATAGATACTTGAAGGTACGATTTGTGAAACTTGAGGAACCGGTGGATTTACTTCATTTTAGGGAGTATTATTTATGGCCACTGAGATTAAGTATTGTAATTTGGTTGGTCGTGAATTGCCTTGTATCTAGGCAGTACCAGCTATGTGCAGTGCTTGCTGACGTTATAGGCATGAGGCACATCAAGCCTCAGAGCCGTAATGGGCAAGGACAGATACCTTTTTTGTGTACTTTACTTGAATATTTGTGGTAGCTGTCCTTCCTTTGTTCATAGTAAAATATAAATCTGTTGCACTGTTGGTAGACGGAGGTTGCGCAAATCTCAGAAACATGAGCAATGACGAAGCTGGTACCGGTTTCGTCTTTGGTGAAGCAGATGGGCGAACTATCGGAGAATGCCACATTACAAAGCCAGGTGGACACTTCAAGGGAAGATAATGCGAGAAGTTCAGGTGAACAAGCTGGGACAAGGTAGAGGCAAAA
The DNA here is from genome assembly GCF_023864275.1 of Schistocerca cancellata. Lineage (NCBI taxonomy): Eukaryota > Metazoa > Arthropoda > Insecta > Orthoptera > Acrididae > Schistocerca > Schistocerca cancellata. The sequence goes on along the minus strand of NC_064630.1, from coordinate 735,808,562 downwards.
TCTTTATTCAATGTTTCCTCTATGGAGTCCATTTCGGCTTGTGATTGAAGATTTATCAACATTTATTGACAATCAGAAATCTGCCACTAGTCTGGGTAACTGGTTGGACAAAGTTTATTTGTTAACATGTTACTACTGGCGAACGAGGCGAAGGCATACGTCATGTAGGATTAGTGTTGCACCTACAAGATAGCGTAACTAGAAACACACGATGTTTTTTGATTGGTATTTCAGGCTAGAGATTGATTTTAGAATCACAGGAAGTAACGCGCACTGAAGGTCGCCATCTGCAATTTCCACCATTTTATACAATTTTTGTTGTTGCTACACATGAGGCAGTGTTTTCTCCAGCATTTGCAAATTGTTAATACTTCAGTTACAGAACTTTATGCCAATTAAAATTCTGTATATTATTAAAATTAGTTATATAACTCGTGTACAGTGAATCCACACTTCGTTAGTAGCACACAATTTTGTACCTTGAAACAGAAGGAGGTCGTTTAGCATGGAATATGGTGTTATCTGCAAATTAACCATGTTTCGTTAATTTCTTAAGAATTTTACCTGCCTTGAAAATGGAAATTTGGATTAGTTTCAATAACTTCAATTTCAGAATGTGTACTTACTATTTAACTTGTAACTGGATTTTCATAATACTTCTCCTTAAATTGATTTCAATTACTGATTATTGGTGTGTAGTAGCACAATAATGTAACAGACAGACGACTAAATACAGTACTGACAAGATTTTCTAGATTGAAACGCTTTTAAATTTCGGTAGAATATTTCTTCCTACGTATATGACCACGTTGTCCTATGAAACATGATTTCACGTATGGAAAACTCTTAATTTTTCGGAGCAATTTTTGTAAATTCAGAAAAAGATTGCAGCATATAAAATGTGAATTACACGATTTAAAACTGGAATAAAAATACATATTAAACTTCTATTACAGGACTTTCTAGGGGCGACAGTCTGAAATGTGTTCCAAGGTGCATCACACTCCGCTGCTATGAGGGGTAGAGTAAGGTGCACACATCTGAACAACTCAAGAAAGGACCCAATCAGCGCTAACGCAAGCAAAATGCTGCCTGATTATTCAGGAAACAACTTAATGAGATGTCTCAGAAACGAAACGAGTTGGTCGAAATTTCTTAGACATAATTAGAAAAATCAGTGTGCAGACATATGAGTTAACACATAATTAGAATGTGAATGAAATTATTCTCCAAGAGGCAGAGCACAGAGCGCTAGATATGTCTCTAAAAGGACTTCCACCGGATATCTCTAGGAGGGTGTGGATGGAAAATTTAAAGGATTTAGCAGCTTCTATTTAGGTTGCCACGCAACTGAGGAAGGCGACGCTTTATTGCAGGATAAATGGAGTGTTTATCCTCAGAAGTCAAGGGGTTTAAATGTTGACGGGTGAGCCAGATTCAGAAACAATACCGCGAACAGCAGTGTTATGAGTGTGGGATGGTGGGACGTCGGCTGTGGGATTATCGGAATAGGAAACTACAGGATAACGGTGTGTTAAAGACCAATGGCGATTCGCCGACCACTATATACCGTTCCATTTGGAGTGTACCGCTACAAAGACATTTGCAGAGGCGGAACGTTTCATAGTGCGTATGGTGAACAGAACATAAGTTTGTACTAAATACAGGGGCTCATGTGTTGGTGACTCCTCTGTACTTCTTAGGTAGGGAGATATTGAATTCTCATGATATTGATTACGTGGAGGACAATGATGCAGCATCATTGGGGCCAGCACTGCTTAATTTATGTTTTGGAGCAAGGAATCAGAATATATGGATGTATTTCCCCCATAATGAAGGGTACTGTGCAGTCCTACGGATAGATTTTCTGAATAAGCATAACGCAAAAATTAAGCTTTTGCAGCACACTATCGAGCCCTGAGGGGCATTGTCCTGGCTCGGCACGTCCACTGCAAATGTCCCTTTGTTGTTCGCCGACCATGAAGATGGAACAGAGTAAGCTGCGTACATGTTCTTACTAATAAAGGAAATGAATTTCCTAAATGATTCAGCGATCACTGCGAATAATTTTGTGAATAAATCTGCCTTCATTGCTTAATATGAGTATTTATTTCACCGTTTTGGCTACTCCCACCATGAGATATCTGCAATTAAAATTAAAGGAATGCAAAGATGACATCAGGCTACAGAAGATAAAAAATTAAAAGTTAAAAAATATTGATAAAGACTTAGTAATTGCAAAAAACGTTCAGCGAAGTTCAGAAGGCAATGTTCCCCACACAAGTGCTCCCTGGTTGTTAAAGCTGGCAGCTTTGTAAAATTTGTGAGCCAACTTTTAGTTGACACCCCGTGTAGGCATAATAATGACGCTGAACTTTGTTTTTCAAATTGTAAGTTTGTCGTGAGCAAATTTTGTAAATACTTTTTAACTTTCAATTTTTAGTCTTCTGTAGCCTCATGTTATATTAGAAACGCCTCTCTCTCTTTATGTTGCCTTTTTCTTAATTGCAGGTATCTGAAGGTGGTAGAAACCGAAACGACATAGTAAAGAAATTTATTAAACAGTCAAGATGATATTGTTCACAAAATTATGCGTACAATTCTTGAAAGCTCAGTTTGTATGATAAAGTACCAATTGGCGTGGGAAAATTACTCTGGGTTAATGTGGGTCCTGACATACTATGCCGTCTCCTGGCGTATTTTTCCCTGGAGTATAACTATAAAAGGACTAATATTTTTCTGTAATATATGAAAAACAGTGAAGTGCGTAGAGTGAAAAGGACAAACACGATAAGCAAGATTTATTAGACAGCGACTAAACAAGAGAATACATACTCTATTAATTTTCATTTGTTTGATAAAGGGGAAGACACTGTAACTTGTGGAGTAGTACCGCTGACCTAGCAAGCCGCTCTTTTCCTGCATTCCATATTAAGAGGTCTGTAATAAGTATAATAATTGTTAGTTTATCTAAATCATTTTCAGAATACAACATGTTACTTATTATTATTGAAACCATCTTTTATTTAGTAGAGAACTGTGTCCTATCCTTCAGCATTAGTTACAATTATTTATTAGTTACAATCTTACTTTAACGTTGTCCGCCATTGCTGTCGGTACATCTATTTTTGGTTACTGCAGCTCTTCTAGCTCATATATTATTGTGAATACTTGTTCATTTTATGCGTTTATGAAAGTAGTAAAGCATCTCCGTCATTATTTTCATTTTCTGGTACAAATTTCGCCGTACTAGGCCACTAACGTCGAGTACGTTATTTTACACGTATGCACCATTACAGGCTACAACCTAATCTGCTTTATACAACTAAAATTAACAAACCAATGTGTTACCAATAAATATACATACATAAGAATCCTATAATTTCATCCCCTGAGACCAGAAGAGATCATGTTCATACGTTGTTTTTGCTTTGGTGTGCAATAACGTATCTGCACGGTATCGTAACTTCAAAAAAAGGAAATAATTGTAATCAATTTTTTAGCACACCGAAGTGTTGGGTGTAACAAGTCTGTGTTAACATTTTTACAGTTTAAAAGATTGTAAGAAGATCTATGATAAAAATAATTAACTATTCACTATTTAAAAAACAATTTCATACAGCATGTTACATTACACACAGATCATTCATTCATATTTGCATACACACACACACACACACACACACACACACACACACACACACACACACACACACACGAGCGCGCGCGCGCGCATTTAGACTACAATTGAAGAAATAAGGGCCAATAGTTATTGTAGTACCGAGCATCCCTATCTCTCTAGCTCTCCATTGACGCTGATGTTCCACCTGTCAAAGCCATCGTGGGTTGTCGCTGGACCAATAATGCATGTTCCTTGTATTTACCTGTCCTTTGTTTGAAAAGGAACATATTCGGTAAATAGAACATTGGAGAAGAAGTTCGGGTTGGCGAGGATTTGCTGCTGTGCCCACTGACAGAACTGCACACGATTCAGCAAATCATTCCCATGCATTTCTTGATGTAGGTGTACATGGTAAGGATAGAACCTGTGACGTGTAGGAATACGATGTACACTGGTTTTAGGAATGCCAATCTCGTGTTCAAGCTGTTGTGTGCTCACATGTGGATTCATAGCAACGGAAGTGAGAACAGTGACTTCGGCAGCTTCGTCTGTGTGAGTGCTACGACGTTTGCGTTGTCGTGGGTTGAAACTTGCCGTTTCCTGAAGCGTCGCAACAAGACGAGAAAACATCCGTCGGGAAGATGGGTTCGTGTCAGGATATCGCTCTCTGTGCAGTTCCGCTGCCTGCGTAGCATTTCGCCTATTTTCACTGTATGCCTACTCTACACAACAGTATTTAAAAGAACTAAAATACTGTGCTAAATGTACCCCTACATAAGAAAACAGTATCGCAATTACTGATCTGTTAACTTACATTCCCTATAGATGAGTAGAATTTCTAGCTTATCTTCGTTGGTGTACATTCTACTCACACAACTCTTCAACTGACGATGGTTGACGGAATGACGGGTGTGTATTCTACTTATGTTTACGTTTGTCCTCTTCAACGTCAGCACGTGGATGTGTTCCATTACTCCGAGTACCTGCACTAAGTGCTGGGAGCGTCAAAGTGAATATTGTGTTATGTAATTAATAGCGTTGTGTTTCCGTGAACGGTACACTGTGATATATGTTTGAGTAGGTCTTTAGGAGAGGAAATGAATTACCAAATAAAAAATACAGGGTGCCATTTAAAACCGATGTTCATATTTTTGTAAAAAAACAAAAACAAAGGTACAACGAAGGCAATCGAGCTAATTGATGTCCCCGTGATGGATAAAGAACATTTGCTTGAAACATTTTGTAATTTGCATCTGGACAAACAGTTATTTAGGGTGGTCAAGATAAATGGGACACCCTGTATATATACCGAATGATATATTGTGTGTTATAGAGACATAGGAACATAATTACGAATTGGATACTTCACATTGTTTTGTACATAAAAGTGTAGCACACGTGCAGGAAGTTCCTCTGACACATTTGTTCACAGTTACCACTCGTCTGAATATGCAGCTCATTTAATATCCATAATAATTAGCAAGTGCCTTTGCAGTATCACTAAATGTTAACAATGGAGATAAAATTGAATTAATTTCCTTTGTGAGTTCTTGGTACATACTTGTTAATAGCATCTGTCTTTTTGCAGGTTCCAGAGTTTCACTGCAGTGTGGAATCCGATTAATGCAATCGTAATCACTTATTTATCCTGATGACGTGTGTGTTATTTATTAGTTAATTTCTTGGACATTTCTTACAATGATGTCGACATTTCGTTAGAAATAGTGTAAACTTAAGAAGAAACAGGAAATAACAATGGTCGATTCCATAAATCGTTGTTCAAATGTTGATTGTTGTGCCAATCCTCCAAGCCTAAAGGGAACACGAACAGTAATAGAATTTTTTGGTTGAACGACAAAGGGAGAAAACGCTAAAACTTAAGAAATGTACAAAGTCGGTTTCGTTTCGTAAAATCTGAACGCCAATTTTATATATGGAAGAAATATTTACATGAAGTACGAAATTTGCGCTAAAACAAAACTCGCAACAGTGTGCCAGAGAAATTATTCGAAAGATTTAGAACTGCTGATGAGAGAGATCTACGGCACTGGGCGCTCCGAACTCCAAGGGAGATAAAATTTACTGATTCCAGGCTTCTTCAACCTGGTTAAGCCAATTCCGGAACTTATACAGAAAAGAAAGTCGCAAAATTTCGAATTTACCTAAGTAAACATGTAGAGTAGATGTCACTAATAGCAATACTATGCAGTAATTCGTAGCTGGTGTGAAGACAAGGCTTCTTGTTATCCCATAAAAGCTGTGTATAAAGCATATCATTCAGTTTTCGTGCTTAAGCAGTTGATGAATGCTATGCCACATTCGTGTACAACAATAACAATGATTCTTCTCAGTAGATTACTGTGTCTGCAGCTTTGTCTCTCTCTTGAGGAACAACAATCCAAACTAGAACAAAAAATTTAATAAAAATGTTTACTTTCAAAAGTCTTGTAATCGACACAGCAAAGTGTGAAAAAATGGGAGAGAATAATTTTCAATGTTACATCCGAAACGTCATGTTGTCATGTTACCCTTTGCAGAAAATAATTCATTGGTTTTTTTGGACTGTTGGCTTGGACATAACGACACGTCCTTAGAAGGAGGACGATGGGGCTGTTAATATATTTCGGATTTCACGTGAAAGTAATAACCTCTTCATAAAAAAAATTCAGTACCGTAAAGCATTTCTCAGAAAATTATCGGACAATATAATTTCCGATAGCTCTTCGTCATTTCAGGTCTATCAGCGAAATGGTATTGTTAAACTTCAGTCATTTCTGCATTGTAAGTTTGCATCACCACATTTTACGAAATTGATCAAATGTACCTGGTACGTGCCATAATATGCAGAACAATGCCCACGGCCATTTCTTATTCCATTCCAGTTCTGTCTACACAATACTAGCAATTTCTGTGAAATGTCAGAATGCAATTCATTAATTTTTTTCAGGGGTGTCTGGTGTAAGAAATATTTGTTTTCGTCACTCAACAGACACGTCACATTTTTGAGACGACTACAGGGAAAAAACAAGTATCTTTCGAATAATAAACGCATCTACACTACTGGCCATTAAAATTCCTACACCAAGAAGAAATGCAGATGATAAACGGGTATTCATTGGACAAATATATTATATTAGAACTGACATGTGATTACATTTTCACGCAATTTGGGTGCATAGATCCTGAGAAATGAATACCCAGAACAACTACCTCTGCCCGTAATAACGGCCTTGATACGCCTGGGCATTGTGTCAAACAGAGCTCGGATGGCGTGTACAGGTACAGCAGCCCATGCAGCTTCAACAGGATACCACAGTTCATCAAGAGTAGTGACTGGCGTATTGTGACGAGCCAGTTGCTCGGCCACCATTCACCAGACGTTTTCAATTGGTGAGAGATCTGGAGAATGTACTGGCCAGGGCATCAGTCGAATATTTTCTGTATCCAGAAAGGCCCGTACAGGACCTGCATATGCGGTCGTGCATTATCCTGCTGAAATATAGGGTTTCGCAGGGATCGAATGAAGGGTAGAGCTACGGGTCGTAACACATCTGAAATGTAACGTCCACTGTTAAAAGTGCCGTCAATGCGAACAAGAGGTGACAGAGACGTGTAACCAATGGCACCCCATGCCATCACGCCGGGTGATACGCCAGTATAGCGATGACGAATACACGCTTCCAATGTGCGTTCACCGCGTCACGGGTAACCGCAGCCACGGTCTCCGAGCTGATAGTCCATACTGCTGCAAACGTCGTCGAACTGTTGGTGCAGACGGTTGTTGTCTAAACGTCACTATCTGTTGACTGAGGGATCGAGACGTGGCTGCACGATCCGTTACAGCCATGTGGATAAGATGCCTGTCATCTAGACTGCTAGTGATACGACGCTGTTGGGATCCAGCACGGCGTTTCGAATTACCCTCCTGAACCCACTGATTCCATATTCTGCTAACAGTCATTGGATCTCGACCAACGCGAGCAGCAATGTCGCGATACGATAAACCGCAATCGCGATAGGCTACAATCCGACCTTTATCAAAGTCGGAAACGTGATGGTACGCATTTCTCCTCCTTACACGAGGCATCACAACAACGTTTCACCAGGCAACACCGGTCAACTGCTGTTTGTGTATGAGAATCGGTTGGAAACTGCCGGCGGCGGTGGTCTAGCGGTTCTAGGCGCTCAGTCCGGAGCCGCGCGACTGCTACGGTTGCAGGTTCGAATCCTGCCTTGGGCATGGATGTGTGTGATGTCCTTAGGTTAGTTAGGTTTAAGTAGTTCTAAGTTCTAGGGGACTGATGACCATAGATGTTAAGACCCATAGTGCTCAGAGCCATTTGAACCATTTTTTGGTTGGAAACTTCCCTCATGTCAGCACGTTGAAGGTGTCGGCACCGGCGCCAACCTTGTGTGAATGCTCTTAAAAGCTAATCATTTGTATATCACAGCATCTTCTTCCTGTCGGTGAAATTTCGCGTCTGTAGCACGTCATCTTCGTGGTGCAGCAATTTTAATGGCCAGTAGTGTATTAGTCAAATCTGAGCTCATTCTTCGCTCGTGTTGGCCTGACTGGACATCACTTATGCATTTTTCAATTTACGTTAATTTCTGTATTCCGTCTCTGTTTCATACCAGGAAGCACTATTCCAGTAGTGAATTATGTAGCTTTATGTTGCATTCGACCTGCCTCACTACTTTGTCAATCGCAGGGAAGATTGCTGAGACCGTATAAACAGCTGCGGAGGAAATCGGCACTACCGGTTATCGCCTGTACAGCTCCTGTGTTAGGTTGTAGTTGTGATGTCGTTTGCAGAAAATGTCTTATTGAATACGCCGAAGAACCGTTAGGAGTGGGCGCTGTTCAGCTGACCGCTCCTGCTGTTAGCTGAGGTTTAGGTAGCGGTTTAACCATTGTGTTGGCGCTAAAATTACTAGCCATTCCGTGTCATTTTCACTTGCTGGAACAACATCGACAGCATGGCTGATGCAATTACCCAGCGCTGCGGTAATACGCGGGGAACAGTACCTGCTTGCCTCCCGCAAATTCTCCGCTGTGACAGGCGTATTGTGGGAATTCCGCCGTGCTACAACATAGGTGGAAAGTGTTAAACCTCACGGCAGTAAGCTGCTGGTTTCCCCCAGAGTCTCCGAGAGCACCAACCAGATCGACTGATAACAGCGCACGTTCTCTCTTGTCTACAGGTTGTCTGCAACACGAAGAACCTCTCCCAGACGCCCTTCACTCTTCGGCGCACTAGGATATGCTTCGTCAATTAATTGTTCGTTGCGTTAAATGAAGATATACTTTTAATTGTTATTGGCCAGTTTCAGTCTCACAGTCTACAAACAGGATATGTATGACTACTTACATGCAAATGCTCGATAATGACCATGACATAGAAACTGGCCAACAGCAAATAGAAATATTGCTAAACGTTACAGTCTTCGCGGAAAAATGCTTCATTTTACTTGCATTTAATACCTGTGGATCCAATTATTACTAAAACATTTGTTTTGTTGTGGTGGTAAACACTGTCTGTCTCAATATGTTATTCGACAGGAGCACGACTATTCATCTATCGTGTACAAAGGAGTTTCGCGAACGAAACATCGGTACTGACATGTGAATGAAAACTTGAGAAATCGACCAAGATATACACAAGCAGATTTTGGTTTGGAGCATGTGTTTATCGTGGACAAAATACAGTAAATGAATTTATAAACAGGTGTACTTAATAATATCATCCTAATTATATCTCATGTAACAAGTACGATGGAAATTTTTGACAAATAAGAGCATATACAAAGGGCTAGTGACAAAATTTCTTCACTTACACCGTCCGTGAGCGGAATAGGATAGGTTGAAAATTCCGACAATAACGTGGGATGACTTACAGATTTCAACTATAGGCAGCTGCAGATATGATGGTGGAACGAAGACGAACACAAACTTATTACTTCATAGTTTCGAATTCCTTGTCTCCTCGAAGATCGAGGGAATCTTCCAAGAGTGTCATGCATGGCCTCCTACGTGAAAAGAGGTAACATTAGCAGAAGGAGTTGGGTCCAAATTCCGCTACGTCTAGCCAACATGCCATTCTACCGATTTTCCCGTGTCACTAGGTGCAATTCAAGATGGTCTTTCACTTTTTCACGGATACTTCCTCTCACTATCGTCTGAATAATTTAGTGCATGGAAAAAAAAGGAAAAGTTTCGTGTCAGAAGAACGTAAAATCTTTATCAAGAGGAAAGAAGAATAAGTTTTGCTAACGCGAGCGACTGCTACTAAACAGACGTAAGTCTAGTAAGGTCATGGTGCACCGTACGTAGAGTTAACTAGCGGCACACTATCTGATTGCATTCATTGATATTCATCTCACGTTTGTTGTCTAAAATGATGAAGAGTGCGTCTCGTCATTGCGTCAGCGTATATATTTACCTGTATCCCAGAATTTACTCTAATGTGCTGTGTCACTTTATTTATCAGGTACGATTTACAATGTCTCTTGAATAATTATGTGCGTCCATGTACCTGAATAGATGTTGCACAGCACAAGTGAGATGTTAAGCGTATATGCACTGTTGGTAGTTAACGTTAGCAAAAAGGTTTGCTTTTTCTTCTGGAATGCTCATTCGTATTCATGAATTTCAAAATAATGGACATTATTACACGGAAGTAATCACAAATAGCTAGCGTCACACAAAGAACGCAGTTGAACTCAATTATCTACTTGGTAACATGCTCTCTAGTTTAATGGAATTTATTGCATTGAGGAACAAAACTTAATTTACTGTAAAACTGATCGTACTGCGCGAACTGTCTATCGCTCCTCGTAACAACAAATCGTAAACCATCCATACGGGCCAATACCATTCAAAATCGACAGGGGAATGGGTTTTGAAAATAAAACCAATCACTCTGTAACAGCACGTGAAATTTAGGAGCAGAACTACTTGCGTAAGCTTCTTACTTATCGTAAAATAAATCCACTGAACATTAAGTTCTTTTGTTCCATCCGTTTGAGACAGTATCAGAGGTTAAGTTACAAGCTATGTCATCATTGTAATTTACTACCTACACCGGCTTTCCTTTATTTTGCTTTTATGAAGATAAATCGAATTTTTCTGCTTTTCATATCTTTGTCGTATGGAAACAGTAATGTTACAGATTTGAGTAGAAAATTTGAAGCTGTCCTTTTTATTAAATTTCTGTTAATGATTACCATAATTTTCTTTCCAACTGGATGTAATATAATCAAATTCTTTGCGCCAATATGATCGCAGTTACGCATACATAGCTAATAATCAAGATCTTTGCTTCTCTTGATACGACTTTCTCAAGCTGTTATTTTCTTAAGACGTTTTAGTCTTGCTTTCAAAATATACGTCTTAGAAGGGTGATTTATTTGAAATTATAAGTCAGGAACCGACTTCTCGTTCGAGTAGAACGATATTGCCTATCTGTTACATACAGGTTGTTACAAAAAGGTGCGGCCAAACTTTCAGGAAACGTTCCTTACACACAAATAAAGAAAATATGTTATGCGGACATGTGTCTGGAAACGCTTACTTTCCATGTTAGACCTCAGTTTATTATTTCTCTTCAAATCACATTAATCATGGAATGGAAACACACAGCAACAGAATGTACCAGCGTGACTTCAAACAATTTGTTACAGGAAATGTTCAAAATGTCCTCCGTTAGCGAGGATACATGCATCCACCCTCCGTCGCATAGAATCCCTGATGCGCTGATGCAGCCCTGGAGAATGGCGTATTGTATCACAGCCGTCCACAATATGAGCACGAAGAGTCTCTTCATTTGGTACCGGGGTTGCATAGACAAGAGCTTTCAAATGCCCCCATAAATGAAAGTCGAGAGGGTTGAGGCCAGGAGAGCGTGGAGGCCATAGAATTGGTCCGCCCCTACCAATCCATCGGTCACCGAATCTGTTGCTGAGAAGCGTACGAACACTTCGACTGAAATGTACAGGAGCTCCATCGTGCATGAACCACGTGTTGTGTCGTACTTGTAAAGGCACATTTTCTAGCAGCACAGGTAGAGTATCCCGTATGAAATCATGATAACGTGCTCCATTGAGCGTAGGTGGAAGAACATGGGGCCCAATCAAGAAATCACCAACAATGCCTGCCCAAACGTTCACAGAAGATGATGACGTGATTGCACAATTGCGTCAGGATTCTTGTCGGCCCACACATGTTGATTGTGAAAATTTACAATTTGATCACGTTGGAATGAAGCCTCGTCGGTAAACAGAACATTTGCACTGAAATGAGGATTGACACATTGTTGGATGAACCATTCGCAGAAGTGTACCCGTGGAGGCCAATCAGGTGCTAATAGTGCCTGCACAACGCTGTACATGGTACGGAAACAACTGGTTCTCCCGTAGCACTCTCCGTACGGTGACGTGGTCAATGTTACTTTGTACAGCAGCAACATCTCTGACGCTGACATTACGGTTATCGTCAACTGTACGAAGAATTGCCTCGTCCATTGCAGGTGTCCTCGTCGTTCTAGATCTTCCCCAGTCGCGAGTCATAGGCTGGAATGTTCCGTGCTCCCTAAGACGCCGATCAATTGCTTCGAACGTCTTCCTGTCGGGACACCTACGTTCTGGAAATCTGTCTCGATACAAACGTACGACGGCACGGCTATTGCCCCGTGCTAATCCATACATCAAATGGGCATCTGCCAACTCCGCATTTGTAAACATTGCACTGACTGCAAAACCACGTTAGTGATGAACACTAACCTGTTGATGCTACGTACTGATGTGTTTGATGCTAGTACTGTAGAGCAATGAGTCGCATGCCAACACAAGCACCGAAGTCAACATTGCCTTCCTTCAATGGGGCCAACTGGCGGTGAATCGAGGAAGTACAGTACATACTGAGGAAACTAAAATGAGCTCTAACATGGAAATGCGTACAGTACATACTGAGGAAACTAAAATGAGCTCTAACATGGAAATTAAGCGTTTCCGGACACATGTCCATATAACATCTTTTCTTTATTTGTGTGTGAGGAATGTTTCCTGAAAGTTTTGCCGTACCTTTTTGTAACACCCTGTTTAAAAGGATGAAAACCATTACAATTTTGACAAATGTACATCGCCACCTTCCCTTTTAACAATTGAAGCATTGTTGTTGAAGGTTATCGGCTGCGCTCTCAGAGGCCAGCTACGACGGTGGGTTGTAGCATCACCGGACTGTGTTGGTGACAAGTTGTAGCGCACAACAGCGACTCACAGACATGCACGTAATGCAGCTTGAAGTTGCGACACCTATAATATAGTTTCAAAACACGTATTAGACCACTTTATAGACATTAACTTTGACATTTGCTGCATATTAAAATGTTTCTGATGCCGATTTCAATAAGGAAAGACGATAAAATAATAATGTCCGTTTTACAAAATGACACAGCACATATCTAAGATGATCGCAGTAAGAATCATGAAATGTAGACAGAAGCGGAATTGTCTGCTACATATTGAATTATATTGAGGTTGTAATCAGGGAGATCGACACCCAGTCACACAGTTACAAAGTACCGAACTATGATTTTCTAGGATTTCAAAAACAAAAAAGCCTCTACGACTGTAATATAAGTGAGGATCTTTCCCAGGCACTTACTAATACCAGACGCTTATCATCAAGAAGCAAAAGAATCATTGGTTGTAGCCGGCCGCTGTGGTCGAGCGGTTCTAGGCACTTCAGTCCGGAACCACGCGGCTGCTTCGGTCGCAGGTTCGGATCCTGCCTCGGGCATGGATGTGTGTGATGTCCTTAAGTTAGTTAGGTTTAAGTAGTTCTAAGTCTAGAAGAGTGATGACCTCAGATATTCCCATAGTGCTTAGAGCCATTTGAACCTTCATCTGTTGACTTATTCACTCCATTCCTCCTCGCCCCATTGTTAAGATTTCATTCAGTTTCCACTGACGCGAATTATAACTGCAATTGACAGAGCTGTGCTAAATCTATGAATCAGTTTAAGGCAATGCGTTCGAAGTGACATCTGAGCATCTTGATGTGGATTTCTCATGCTTCCACCATAAGAAATACTGTCAGAGTGCAGTCCACAGTGCCTATCTACCGCTATCACATTATTTATACAGATTATGTAGAACTTTGCAAGCAACATTCAGGGTTGCCTCGCTCAATAGCGATACTTACCACATGATTGACTGTCCTAGAGAGGGAGCAATTAAAGGTCCTGGCCGGAACTTAATAACACCAACAGCTGGCACTGGAAACACTGTCGTGGCACAAGATGGGTAGAAATTTAACAGTCCGCTCATATGCCGCGTCCACAGCGCGACACAACAGCCCGTCCTGCTCCGCCTCACTCGCTATCGGTGCGTGATCGCAGAATATCTGGTTACTAGCCCGTTTTCACTGTGAACTATGTCTCCATGGACTCTATTTGCTATAAACACTGGCGGAATGCTTACACCATAGACTCTGGCCTGCACGCGACGAAACTGATATTCCTAGAATTTCGTTACGACTTTTGACTGTCGGAGACATCTATCAGTACAAAGAAGGGCAGCTCATCTTATATTATCACTCACTCGAGGAGAGAGTGTGATGAATGTGAAAAACGAGATGGGGTGGCAATCACCCCTCCGAGATATTTTCACGAAATTACGATCACCAACTGTCTCCTTCGAGTGCCGAAATAGTTGACTTCTGTTGGTAGGTGATGGCTGTTAGATGTGTCCAACGTTAATAGAATTTTCCAGTTCGAGATAGCGACACGGCATGCTCAGGGGACGGAACGAGCAGCTTTTCACCATTTTTGGACTTCGACAAAGGCAGAACCTTTGGAAGGAGGGACATGGGAGCATCTTACCGACAGGTCGCATCGGCAGTCGGTCGTAGTGCAGTTGCTGTGAAACAAGTTGCGGCGAGATGGCCTCAGCACAAATACAGGGTTATTACAAATGGTTGAAGCGATTTCACAGCTCTACAATAACTTTATTATTTCAGATATTTTCACAATGCTTTGCACACACATACAAAAACTCAAAAAGTTTTTTTAGGCATTCACAAATGTTCGATATGTGCCCCTTTAGTGATTCGGCAGACATCAAGCCGATAATCAAGGTCCTCCCACACTCGGCGCAGCATGTCCCCATCAATGAGTTCGAAAGCATCGTTGATGCGAGCTCGCAGTTCTGGCACGTTTCTTGGTAGAGGAGGTTTAAACACTGAATCTTTCACATAACCCCACAGAAAGAAATCGCATGGGGTTAAGTCGGGAGAGCGTGGAGGCCATGACATGAATTGCTGATCATGATCTCCACCACGACCGATCCATCGGTTTTCCAATCTCCTGTTTAAGAAATGCCGAACATCATGATGGAACTGCGGTGGAGCACCATCCTGTTGAAAGATGAAGTCGGCGCTGTCGGTCTCCAGTTGTGGCATGAGCCAATTTTCCAGCATATCCAGATACACGTGTCCTGTAACGTTTTTTTCGCAGAAGAAAAAGGGGCCATAAACTTTAAACCGTGAGATTGCACAAAACACGTTAACCGTTGGTGAATTGCAAATTTGCTGCACGAATGCGTGAGGATTCTCTACCGCCCAGATTCGCACATTGTGTCTGTTCACTTCCCCATTAAGAAAAAATGTTGCTTCATCACTGAAAACAAGTTTCGCACTGAACGCATCTTCTTCCATGAGCTGTTGCAACCGCGCCGAAAAATCAAAGCGTTTGACTTTGTCATCGGGTGTCAGGGCTTGTAGCAATTGTAAACGGTAAGGCTTCTGCTTTAGCCTTTTCCGTAAGATTTTCCAAACCGTCGGCTGTGGTTCGTTTATTCGTCGACTTCCGCGGGCTACGCGTGAAACTTGCCCGCACGCGTTCAACCGTTTCTTCGCTCATTGCAGGCTGACCCGTTGATTTCCCCTTACAGAGGCATCCAGAAGCTTTAAACTGCGCATACCATCGCCGAATGGAGTTAGCAGTTGGTGGATCTTTGTTGAACTTCGTCCTGAAGTGTCGTTGCACTGTTATGACTGACTGATGTGAGTGCATTTCAAGCACGACATACGCTTTCTCGGCTCCTGTCGCCATTTTGTCTCACTGCGCTCTCGAGTGCTCTGGCGGCAGAAACCTGAAGTGCGGCTTCAGCCGAACAAAACTTTATGAGTTTTTCTACGTATCTGTAGTGTGTCGTGACCATATGTCAATGAATGGAGCTACAGTGAATTTATGAAATCGCTTCAATCATTTGTAATAGCCCTGTATATGGCAACAGTGTCCTTCCAGAAGGAATACACTACGAGAGGATCATACGTTTGTTCGACTGGTCTGACGAATAGATGGATGATAACAGCTGAAATGCATGCAGCGTTTGCAGACAGGGTGTCATCACAAACCGTCTGGACAGATCATTGTAATCTGGGCTGAGGTCTCGAACTGTCATGCGCCGCTTACCACAGCCAGCAGAAGATAGATATAGACCTACAGCCAACTTGGTAATGAGTGGCAGTCTGTGGTGTTCAGCACAGAGTCTCTCTGTGGCTGTCGGATAGGCGAAAGGTCACAGGAAGCTGCAATTCTTCAAAGCTATATCTCTCCAACTTCTGGAATCATAATGTGGGTATCCGTCGGATATGACGGTAGTAGTCAAAGGGTAATTGCCAAAGATAGGCTGAATGCTCTCCAATATGTGGCAAGAAGGGTAAATCCCGTTCTCAAACCCTTCCTCACCTGGGTGCGAAACAGTATACTAAAGCAAGATAATAGAAGTCTCACATTATAGTTCACACGACAAACGTCGAGGGATGTACGAATCATTGATTGGACTCTCTGGGTCCCTGATACGCCACCCATAGAATACGTCTAGTGTGCATTGTGGAGACCTGTCATTTCATGTTTATGAACTAACACAGCATGAGTTTCAAGTGTGGCAATAAATTCCCCAACATGATATTTGGAGAAGCTGTTTTCTTCCATGCCACAACGAATACATGTGGGGATCGCGCCTCAAACCGCTGTTGCTGATGGACATCAGTTTCGTATGAAATAAAAGTGTAATTATTTAACACCCGTTACGTGATTCATATCTCCACAAAGTTTGATAAAATGGGACTAATGGTGCACGTAATAAGATTTTACATTTCCGTCAGTGTACTAATATGTAAAAGGGCGAGGTACTTGAGGCGAATATTACGGAGATGGAAGATGACATGGGAGATATAATACTGCGTGAAGAGTTTGACCGAGCACTGAAAAACCTAAGTCGAAACAAGGCCCCAGTAGTAGACAACGTTCCGTTAGAATTACTGGCAGCCTTGGGAGAGCCAGCCACGACGAAACTCTTCCATCTGGTGAACAAGGTGTATGACACTGGCGAAGACCCTCCATAAAGAATATTATAATTCCAATTCTAAAGAAAGCAGGTGCTGACACATGTGAAAATTACCGAACTTTCTGTTTAATAAGTCATGACTGCAAAATACTAATACGAATCTTTTATAGAAGAATGGAAAACTGGTAGAAGCCGACCTCAGGGATGATCAGTTTGGATTCTGGAGACATCTAGGAACACGCGAGGCTTCTGACAATGTTGACTGGAATACTCTCTTTCAAATTCTAAAGGTGGCAACGGTAAAATACAGCGAGCGAAAGGCTATTTACAGTTGGTGCAGAAACCAGATGGCAGTTATAAGAGTCGAGGGGCAGAAAGGGAGTCAGCTGTTGAGAAAGGAGTGAGACAGGATTGTAGCCTACCCCAGATTTTATTCAGTCTATATATTGAGCAAGCAGTAAAGGAAACAAAAGAAAAATTTGGAATAGGAATTAAAGTCCAAGGAGAAAACAAACTTTGTGATTCGCCGATAACTTTGTAATTTTGTTAGAGAGAGCAAAGGACTCGGTAGAACAATTGACTGGAACGGACAGTGTCTTTAAAGGAAGTTATCAGATGACCATGAACAAAAGCAAAACGAGGATAATGGAATGTAGTCGAATTAAATCAGGTGAGCTGAGGGAATTAGATTAGGAAATGGGACATTTAAAGTAGTAGACTAAAAGTCCTAAAAGTCCTTTCTGCAACTATTTCGTATGGAGTGTAGCCATGTATGGAACTGAAACGTGGACAATTTAGACAACAAGAGAATACAGGCTTTCGAAATGTGGTGATAGAGAAGAATGCTGGAGATTAAATGGGTATAGCACGTAACTAATGAGGAGGTACTGAAAAAATTGAGGAGAAGAGTAATTTGTACCACAACTTCACTAGAAGAAGGGATCAATTGGTAGGACACGTTCTGAGGCATCAAGGAATCGCCAATTTAGTACTGGAGGGAAACGTGGAGGGTAAAAATCGCAAAGGGGGACCAAGAGATGAGTACGCTAAGCAGATTGAGAAGGACGTAGGTTGCAGTAGTTACCTAGAGTTGAAGCTTGCACAGGATAGCGTAGCTTGGAGAGCTGCGTCAAACCAGTCTCTGGACAGAAGACCACAACAACATTATCTACAGAAGGTGCAGCCAGTGGACTCCTCATGTCGAGTGGAGTTTGAAAACTGGTTCATACAGCAGTGCACAGAATACCGCAAGGTGTTGTGATTGTGTGGTATTGCCAACGACTATGTGATTAAGTTTTAGGTACTTCCCGAAAAACTGAACTGAGTCTCGTAGAAAACACTCCTTCAACAAATCCTCCCACACTTTCTAGAAGCTACGCCGTTGATAATTCGTCAACTTATATGGTTTCAACATGGCAGGCTACACACACACCCTTAGAAACCACATTGATGTTGATTTTGGACAACAATCTATTTGTCTCGGTGGTCTTGTGGCGTGGATGTCCGCTTGTGATGGCCTGTGAAGAGCCTGTTTTACGACCCTTGGTCGATTCTCACATGGACATGGTTGCTAGGACTGTCAAAGGCGTGGAAATTATAACTCCTAGGATTCTTGACCGTGTAAGACAGTCGATGATGTTCTACTGTGCGCTATGCTATGACCATCCTATCGATATTTTCATAAGTATGTGTAAGGGAGCAGTTGTGCATTTGTTACTTGTACTGCACACCGACAGAACAGAGTGAGTCGCGTCACTCTGTGTATTGTCTGGTAGGTTTTGGCGACTGAGTATTGCATGCTTCATCGCTGTTTTAGAAGTCTTTTTACAGAAACAGAGATAGCTGCGCTAATAAAACAAATAAATCAGGGTTACATTGAGACCTATTCGTCTCTGCATGATAAAGTGTTTCGTCGGGGATTACACTTCGTGTACGATCGGTCACTCTGATGTGTGTATGGCAGTTTTACTTCATTAATAATTTCCAACTGCCGTTCTCTAAGTTAATTGCTTTCGTGGTGCTGCTGGGCAGTACCTTGTTGCCGTGTTGCTGGACATCTTGTTGCGATGTGCGGATGCTGGAAGAGAGCTTTAATATGTCTAAGCTACTAAATCACGTAAACAGCTTAGCGTTAATTCTCCTATAATTTTCGACCACTGTTTCTGTATTCAGCTTCAATTAGAACGATGAGTGAACAGATCTCGTAGCTCATGACAAACTATTAAAATATGAAATGTGTCTGGCTTTGACATCAGCAATCGAAGGAGAGTCAGTTCTTACAACAGTTTTTCAGTTGCTTATCGTCCTCTACATATTTGCGCTCGCCGTCTTTGCCCCTTGACCAAGGTACCGCCAAGCCGCGACGCCCAGAGAACAAACGCTCCGCCACAGCAGTCCCAAACGTCTAGTCGCAGTCGCGGCTTGCCGATATACGGTGCTGACGCAACTGAACACTACCTCTGCACATATATATAGAGTCCGCCAGAAAAATGTACACACATTTTAAGGAACGATAAGTATCACTTATGTATTTATTTTACATTTAATAATTGATCACACATGTTGTACAACCTTCAGTTTAGCGCATGGTTACTTTAAATGTTCAAAATGTTCACCGTTGGCGGCTGTACAAATAACAGAAAGATGACTGGTCGCCGCAACTACGTCAGTCAGAGTTACAGTAGAGATCGCTGCACATTTCGCAATAATTTCCTGGCGAAGTTCCTCCAGAGTGCGTGTCTTCCGTCGATAGACGTTATCTTTCACTGTTCCCCACAAGTAAAAGTCCATAGGTGTTAGATCTGGCGACCGTGGAGGGAACTCAATGAGCTCTCTTCGTCCAATCCAATGCCTCGGAAAATTGTCATCCACGAAAGCTCGTACGGCTAGGTGGTAGTGTGGTGGCGCCCTGCCCTGTTGGTAGAAGAACTCTTCAACAGCTCAATAAAGCACACGTATGCCTGGCAAAATTGACGTGCGTAATATTTCCAGGTACACTTCTCCAGTGACAGTAGCATCAAAGAAAAAGGGTCCTACTAAGCCCCTAGATGACAGTCCACACCACACATGAACACCTGGTAGACTGACCGCTTTATCCACATAAACATGCGGATTTTCCGGTGCCCAGTACACACTTTTATGCCGATTCACGGTTCCATTAAGTTTAAATTGTGCCTCGTCACTCCACACTACCTTGGTTATAAATTATTCATCAGTTACCATTTGCTGATATCATTCGCAAAATTGCATTCGGCGATCAGGATCGTCATCATTAACCAGTTGCAGTAATCGTGGAATGTAAACTTTCCACTTTGCAGCTTTCAGAATTCGTCGTACATTTGTACTGTTAACTTCACATGCACATTGCGTAGCAGACTTCTGTCTGTGGAGAATTAACAAACGTTTCCGTGCAGTAATCGTGGAATGTAAACTTTACACTTAGCAGCTTTCAGAATTCGTCGTACACTTGTACTACTAACTCCCACTTGCGTAGCAGACTTCTGTGGAGAATTAACAAACGTTTCCAACACGAGAGCCGAATAAGCACACTTGTAGCTGTACTCTGTCTTCCAGATCTTCCTTAGTGAATATCACAAATCGTTCCATGCAGTTCAAACTTGTCAATGACGTGTTTAATTGTTAGGCGGGTTGGGTGTCCTGTTTCAAACTCTCGCCTCCATTGGCGTTGTACTTCAACAGCATTATCAAACTTGAAAAACCACTTGACAACACATTTTCGTTACTCGAATGTCAAACGTGCTCCATCCATTTTGTTTTCTCAATACCGAGATGAAAGAACTAACATCTGTTCAGCCAAAGACCATACTACAACACACTCGTAAATCGAACGACAATATCGAATCTTGGTAGAGCCTGACAAAGAATGTATATATTTTTCTGGGGGACTCTGTAGAATGAGTGCGCACACAATGGGACTCTCTCACTAAACCATGCTCCCACTTCTCACAAACCACTTTCGTCGGTGTAAGAGGATAAGAATGGTTTTCGTTATTCCATTTATACGACAATCACTACTTTAACCTACATCCATTTAAACTCCCATTATCAAATTGATGACTCCTTGATGCCTCCACGTGTGTACCATAAATTTCGTTTTTCCCCAATTCCACTCAGTACCTCCTCGTCTGCTATTCGAACTACCTAACTAATCTCCAGCACTATTCTCTAGCACCATATTTCTTGTCTCGTTCACATTTCACTTCCACAAAGGCTACACACCAGACAAATACCGGAGAAATGGTCCAAATGGCTCTGAGCACTATGGGACTCAACTGCTGAGGTCATTAGTCCCCTAGAACTTAGAACTAGTTAAACCTAACTAACCTAAGGACATCACAAACATCCATGCCCGAGGCAGGATTCGAACCTGCGACCGTAGCGGTATGGCGGTTCCAGACTGCAGCGCCTCTAACCGCACGGCCACTTCGGCCGGTTCAAATACCGGAGAAAGGACTTCCTAACACTTATATTGATGTTACATATTAACAAATTCCTCTTTCTCAAAAATGCTTTTCGCTCTATTGCCAGTCCAAATAGAAAAACTCATCCACAAACATCCTTCTTGTTACGATGCATAACATAACACCCATTCGTTTCCGATGAAGCTTTATGCTCGTCTAATTACGTTTGCTAAGTTATACTTTAAATGACTGTGCTAAGAGAATACTGTGTGTTGAATTGTGGTCATATACCGACCGTAAACATGGATGTCTCGTAACATGCACTCCCGGCTATCATTTGTTTCGTCATTGACATAGCCGTGTACTGTAAGCGTACATGTCTGATAGACAGTCCACAGGTTAAGGAAAATAATGGGCACGACCGCTACCAGTCGAGTAAATTACGTTGGATATTAGACACTGGCTTGACTCTCACTAATCATAACAAGAATAACTCAGTCAGAATATAAATCGGAGGTGGAACGAGATTTTCAAAATCCTCATGCAAGTGGTAGTAAAATGCAAAAACAGATGATCAATCTACTATGTTTGCAAAAGAGATGTGGGAGTAATAAAACTGCAGGAATAATAATGGGAATTAAGTGTTAGGAAACATGTAACACGTGTAAGGCAGGGTTACAGCTTGTTATCAGTGTGTTTAACTCGCACTTTCAAGGGGCAATGAAGGACAATGAAAGAAAATTTTATTGCTGACGTAAGAAGTGGGGCAATAAAATTGTATAATAGGAATGGCAATGGACGAAGAACAGATACACATACTCTGCTCTAACGTAAGGAATACTAAGAAGAGTTGCACAGTGCAATGAACACTATAATTACTGGAGCACATAAGTTACAGATAAATAGTGCTAGAGAACGATGATTAAAAATACAGTACTAGAAGAAACGAAAGAATTAATCTATCTAGGAGGCACGACAAAGAAGGTTGGAGTACAATAATGTTGCAGGCAAATAAAGTTTCTGCTGGAAGGTAGCTGTATTGGCATCAAGTACTAGTATGGAACTGAGGAGAAATATAGTGAAAGCTGTGCTTCGAGCACAGCATTACATGATCGATAAATATCGGCTTGGAAATAACCGGAAGAGAATTAACTATCAGTGTAGTGCGGAGTCATAAAACACTAACAGCCCGTAGTGGCTCGCCTTCCACACATTTTACTTAATTTGTGACTAAAGCTGTTTCGCTTTATATTTATTTTCTACGTGAGGTTAATTACTGCTTCTTTTTGTACTGGTAATCAGTTTTCAATTTTGAAACTGTATTTCTATGCTTTTACATAAGCAAAATGTTACCATGTCTGCTGTTGTCACATAAAACTTTGCCTGTGAGTTCAAGTACTAAATGCTGTTCTTTCTAACATTCAGCTGTCTATATTTCAAACATTAAGTAGCCTACTTATATTTACGGCTACCAGATGGCACTCTTGGTGTCATGTTCACCTGCCCGCACTTGTTAACGCGGGCGCCTCAGTCCGTTGTTACCAGTGGCTTTACAGATGTGAGCAGCCCATAGTGGCTCGCTTTCATGCGTTCTTTTTTTTTAAAAAATAGTGACTAAAGCTCTTGTGGCCTGTTATTTATTTTATACGTGACATGTAAGTACTGTCTCTGTCTTGTATTGTTAGTCAGTACTTAAACTTTTATATAAAAAATTTTCTTTTCTCATAAATTTGTTAATCATGTTATGGGCCACTTTAAACATTTAAATTCTGATGAAAGCACTCTTAGAAGTGTTGAAACCCGCACTAAAGCGACTCACGCGTAGCGACAACTGGGTACGCTACTCATGCGCTGCTACGGTCACAGATTCGAATCCTGCCACGGGCATGGATGTGTGTGATGCTCTTAGGTTAGTTAGGTTTAAGTAGTCTATGGGGCTGATGACGTCAGATGTTAAGCCCTATAGTGCATAGAGCCATATGAACCATTTGAACTCATACGCCAGCGGAGTTTCAAATAAGAGAGCTCCGTATACTGTCGCTAGATTGTCGCTTAAGATTGCTACAAAATTCAGCGCAGAAATATCGTGGCAGCAAGTTAGTGACATCCGGCAGTTCCCCTGAAATTTTAAAGGTCTATACGCCGGGAAAGATTTAAATTTTAGGTAACTGTAGTTAACATAACTTATATGAAATTTTTGATTAGTAGTTAAAATGAAAATTACGAGTAGATGATGACAAAGGCCACCCACTGTCGAAAAGTTCCAAAGGGGCAGCTGTTCATAACCGCCAGCAGGCGAAAATAACGTCCTTTGAATTCTCTCCACTGGATGTTGTAGAGAGGTTCAGGTCTTAAGTCAGGATAACGTTTTAAATAAATTAGAATTCTATGGTGTCACGGGTACTGCTGCAAAATGGTTCAAGTCATACCTCGCTAACAGGAAACAAAGGGTGTCAGCGCAAGGGACTAGTGAAGTAAGTCATCAGACATCATCAGAATGGGAAGAAATTATATGTGGTGTCCCATAAGGATCCATCTTAGGGCTATTGCTTTTTCGTGATACATTAATGATCTCTCATCAGTTACACTGCCAGAAGGAGAGTTCGTTTTGTTTGCAGATGACACACGTATTGCAATAAATAGTGTGTCGAGTTTAGTTTTAGAAAGATCTGCTAATGATATTTTCATGGATATTAATAAATGGTTTAAAGCCAACTCACTGACATTAATCTTCGAAAAGACTCACTATATGCAATTCAGAACCTATAAGAGGTTTCCACCCAGCATATGCATAAAGTATGAAGAAGAGCAGATAGGTTGACAGTCTTAAATTCCTGGGATTACAACTTAATAATAAATTCAGTTGGGAGGACCACACCACAGAACTGCAGAAACGCCTTAACAAATCTGTATTTGCAATTCGAGTGTTAGCAGACATAGGCAACATAAAAATGAAAAAGCTTGTACACTTTGCCTACTTTCATTCCATAATGTCATATTGTATAATATTCTGGGGTAACTCTTCAAATCAAACAAAAGCGTGTAATACATATTTGTGGAGTAAATTCACGGACGTCCTGTAGAAACCTCTTCAAAGAACTGGGTATACTAACTACTAACTCTCAGTATATTTACTCCTTAATGAAATTTGTCCTAAATAATATATCTCTTTTTCCAACAAACAGCTCAGTTCTTACAAACAATACCAGGAACAAAAATGATCTGCACAAGGACTTAAAAGCACTTGCTTTAGTTCAAAAAGGAGTCCACTACTCAGGAACACTCATCTTCAATCATTTTCTAGCAAACATAAAAAATTTAGTTACAAATAAAGATCATTTTAAAAGGAGCCTAAAGACTTACTAGTGGCCACTCGTTCTACTCCATTGACGAATTATTTCATAGAAACAAATGATGTACCGTATACAGGGTGTTACAAAAAGGTACGCCCAAACTTTCAGGAAACATTCCTCACACACAAATAAAGAAAAGATGTTATGTGGACATGTGTCCGGAAACGCTTAATTTCCATGTTAGAGCTCATTTTAGTTTTCTCAGTATGTACTGTATTTCCTCGATTCACCGCCAGTTGGCCGAATTGAAGGAAGGTAATGTTGACTTCGGTGCTTGTGTTGACATGTGACTCATTGCTCTACATTACTAGCATCAAGCACATCAGTACGTAGCATCAACAGGTTAGTGTTCATCACGAACGTGGTTTTGCAGTCAGTGCAATGTTTACAAATGCGGAGTTGGCAGATGCCCATTTGATGTATGGATTAGCGCGGGACAATAGCCGTGGCGCGGTACGTTTGTATCGAGACAGATTTCCAGAACGAAGGTGTCCCGACAGGAAGACGTTCGAAGCAATTGATCGGCGTCTTAGGGAGCACGGAACATTCCAGCCTATGACTCGCGACTGGGGAAGATCTAGAACGACCAGGACACCTGCAATGGACGAGGCAATTCTTCGTGCAGTTGACGATAACCCTAATGTCAGCGTCAGAGAAGTTGCTGCTGTACAAGGTAACGTTGACCACGTCACCGTATGGAGAGTGCTACGGGAGAACCAGTTGTTTCCGTACCATGTACAGCGTTGTGCAGGCACTATCAGCAGCTGATTAGGCTCCCCGGGTACACTTCTGCGAATGGTTCATCCAACAATGTGTCAATCCTCATTTCAGTGCAAATGTTCTCTTTACGGACGAGGCTTCATTCCAACGTGATCAAATTGTAAATTTTCACAATCAACATGTGTGGACCGACAAGAATCCGCACGCAATTGTGAAATCACGTCATCAACACAGATTTTCTGTGAACGTTTGGGCAGGCATTGTTGGTGATGTCTTGATTGGGCCTCATGTGCTTCCACCTACGCTCAATGGAGCACGTTATCATGATTTCATACGGGATACTCTACCTGTGCTGCTAGAACTTGTGCCTTTACAAGTACGACACAACATGTGGTTCATGCACGATGGAGGTGCTGTACATTTCAGTCGAAGTGTTCATACGCTTCTCAACAACAGATTCGATGACCGATGGATTGGTAGGGGCGGACCAATTCCATGGTCTCCACGCTCTCCTGGCCTCAACCCTCTTTCATTTATGAGGGTATTTGAAAGCTCTTGTCTACGCAACCCCGGTACCAAATGTAGAGACTCTTCGTGCTCGTATTGTGGACGGCTGTGATACAATACGCCATTCTCCAGGGCTGCATCAGCGCATCAGGGATTCCATGCGACGGATGGTGGATGCATGTATCCTCGCTAACGGAGGACATTTTGAACATTTCCTGTAACAAAGTGTTTGAAGTCACGCTGGTACGTTCTGTTGCTGTGTGTTTCCATTCCATGATTAATGTGATTTGAAGAGAAGTAATAAAATGAGCTCTGACATGGAAAGTAAGCGTTTCCGGACACATGTCCACATAACATCTCTTCTTTATTTGTGTGTGAGGAATGTTTCCTGAAAGTTTGGCCGTTCCTTTTTGTAACACCCTGTAAACTCATGCTATTAGTATCGTTATTTTAGCTTTAAAAAAAATTGACATGTTCCACATCCACTAGGATCTCGTCAGCACGGATCTATGGAACGAAAAACTAATCTAATCTAATCATCATAAACTGTTTGTCTAAAATTGTTCGCATTAACGTCACTTTCTCACGTTAGGTTCTGTCGGTAGATCGTGCTTGCCCATAACAGAGCTATTACACAGAAAAGGGAGCGGGCTGGTGTCTACTGTTGCTTGGTGGTTCGCGTCAGTCAGACCTCCCGTCGGGCGAGCGTCGCAGCTCCTGGCCCGCGGATGACGCAACACGGGCTGCGGCGGCGCTCACACACGACGCCAGTGAGCGGAACAGGGCAGCAGCCCAGAGCAGGGCAGACAGCGCGGCACGGGAAGGGACGGGCGGCGGCAGCGGCAGCGGCAGCGGCCTTGGCGGCAGACCGCTGCGGGTCCGGCCGCTCTCCTGTCTGACGCAACGGCGTCCCTGCGGGCTAGTGCTGCAGAGGCTGTGTGGCCGTTGCCGTCTTCATTCAAAAGACGAGTTCCTCAGCTCGAAAAGCTGAAAATGAATAAAAAGTATTTTAAAATACGGAAATGTCTCCGTTCTACCGTCCATCATTTACCTGTAAGACTCTGCATTTTATTACAATAGATGCTTGAAGAATCACTCCAGAAGCTCAAGTCGTTGAAGAAATAATGCCGTGTAATAGGCGAGAGCCGTGAATCACGTATGATTTGTCAAGTAACTAACCATTTGCTTCAAACTACTGGCCATTAAAATTGCTGCACCACGAAGATGACGTGCTACAGACGCGAAATTTAACCGACCGGAAGAAGATGCTGTGGTATGCAAATCATTATCTTTTCAGAGCATTCACACAAGGTTGGCGCCGGTGGCGACACCTACAACGTGCTGACATGACGACAGTTTCCAACCGATTTATTATACACAAACAGCAGTTGACCGGCGTTACCTGGTGAAACGTTGTTGTGATGCCTCGTGTAAGGAGGAGAAATGACTATCATCACGTTTCCGACTTTGATAGAGGTTGGATTGCAGCCTATCGCGATTGCAGTTTATCGTATCGCGACATTGCTGCTCGCGTTGGTCGAGATCCAATGACTGATAGCTGAATATGGAATCGGTGGGTTCAGGAGGGTAATACGGAACGCCGTGCTGGATCCCAACGGCATCGTATCACTAGCAGTCAAGATGACAGGCATCTTATCCGCATGGCTGTAACGAATCGTGCAGCCACGTCTCGATCCCTGAGTCAACAAATGGGGAAGTTTGCAAGACAACAACCATCTGCACGAACAGTTCGACGACGTTTGCAGCAGCATGGACTATCAGCTCGGAGACCATGGCTGCGGTTACCCTTGACACTGCATCACAGACAGGAGCGCCTGCGATGGTGTACTCAACGACCAACCTGGGAGCACGTATGGCAAAACGTCATTTTTTCGGATGAATCCAGGTTCTGTTTACAGCATCATGATGGTCGCATCCGTGTTTGGCGACATGGCGGGGAACGCACATTGAAGCGTGTATTCGTCCACTATACTGGCGTATCACCCTGCGTGATGGTATGCGGTGCCATTGGTTACACGTCTCGGTCACCTCTTGTTCGCACTGACGGCACTTTGAACAGTGGACGTTACATTTCAGATGTGTTACGACCCGTGGCTCTAACGCTTCATTCGATCCCTACGAAACCCTAAATTTCGGCAGGATAATGCACGACCGCATGTTTCAGGTCCTGTACGGGCGTTTCTGGATACAGAAAATGTTCGACTACTGCCCTGGCCAGCACATTCTCCAGATCACTCACCAATTGAAAACGTCTGGTCAATGGTGGCCGAGCAACTGCGTCGTCACAACACGCCAGTCACTACTCTTGATGAACTGTGGTATCGCGTTGAAGCTGCATGGGCAGCTGTACCTGTACACGCCATCCAAGCCCAGTCGTATCAAGGCCGTTATTACGGCCAGATGTGGTTCTTGTGGGTACTGATTTCTCAGGATCTATGCACCAAAATTGCACGAAAATGTAATTACGTGTCAGTTCTAGTACAATAGATTTGTCCAATGAATACCCGTTTATCATCTGCATTTCTTCCTGGTGTAGCAATTTTAACGGCCAGTAGTGTACATGCTGGCCTACCGAATTCGTTTTATGCAACCCACTTGCCTTCGAAAACCACCCGCGACGTTTTCATATTCTGACCCTCACTACGCGAAAATTGCTACTCCTACAGAATATAGGAACTGGACCTTTTAGTAGGAAATTTAATGTGTCAAATTTTGTACTTGTGTACCTTCGGTTTTCGGCTTATTCGAGAAGAACGCACAGAGGCGACCTTCAGCAACACCTCCACTCCCACACTCATTCCTCAGCAGCCAGGATTTCTAGTACGTTGTTCGTGGCACTCCCTCCTACCACTGTAATAAAATATGCGACTGCATGAATTAACTCCCGCATTCGATCTTCTTTGGTGTTCACTGTTAGCCCTGTTACGCCACCGGTTTAAATCGAGCACATGCAAATTGTAAAATTGACGTTTGTGTATGTTTTGCCTAACAGTTTTGTGAATTTTGACAGTATAAAATAAACAATGACATCATTGTTTTCGTCAAGCCTGCTGACTACGAAATTACTATGCTTGTGAGGATAAAGTTTGGATCAAATTGTAACGTAATTAGTTTTAGCAGAACGTTTACAGAAGTCGTTTTCCTTTCGTTGCCCTCACGAGTACTTTAAATTAATAATGTGCTGGCGGCTTAATAGCCCAATCAACAGAGAACAAAGAAGGTCGAATCTCGGGAACAGATTCTATATCTCTAACGTCGATTAGTTGTAGAATTTTAGAACACGTATTATGTTCGAGTATAATGACTTTTCTGGAGACTATAAATCTACTCTGTAGAAATCAGCATGGGTTTCGAAAAAGCCGATCGTGTGAAACCCAGCTCGCGCTATCCGTCCACGAGACTCGGAGGGCCATAGACACAGGTTCCCAAGTAGATGCCGTGTTTCTTGACTTCCGCAAGGCGTTCGATACAGTTCCCCACAGTCGTTTAATGAACAAAGTAAGAGCATACGGACTAACAGACAAATTGCGTGATTGGATTGAAGAGTTCCTAGATAACAGAACGCTGCATGTTATTCTCAATGGAGAGAAGTCTTCCGAAGTAAGAGTGATTTCAGGTGTGCCGCAGGTGGGTGTCGTAGGACCGTTGCTATTCACAATATATATAAATGACCTTGTGGATAACACCGGAAGTACCCTGAGGCTATTTGCGGATAATGCTTTAGTATATCGAGAGGTTGTAACAATGGAAAATTGTATTGCAATGCAGCAGGATCCGCAAAGAATTGACGCATGATGCAGGGAATGGCAATTGAATCTCAACGTAGACAAGTGTAATGTGCTGCGAATACATAGAAAGAAAGATCCTTTATCATTTAGCTACAATATAGCAGGTCAGCAACAGGAAGTAGTTAATTCCATAAATTATCTGGGAGTAGGCATTCGGTGTGATTTAAAATTGAATGACCGTATAAAGTTAACCGTCGGTAAAGCAGATGCCAAACTGAGATTCATTGGAAAAATCCTAAGGAAATGCAGTCCGAAAACAAAGGAAGTAGGTTACAGTACACTTGTTCGCCCACTCTTGAATACTGCTCACCGGTCTGCAATCCGAACCAGATATGGTTGATAGAGAAGATCCAACGGAGAGCAGCGCGATTCGTTACAGGATCATTTAGTAATCGCGAAAGCGTTAAGGAGATGATAGATAAACTCCAGTGGAAGACTCTGCAAGAAAGTCGCTCTGTAGCTCGGTACGGGCTTCTATTGACGTTCGAGAAGATACCTTCACCGAGGAATCAAGCAGTATATTGCTCCCTACTACATATACCTCTCGAAGAGACCAGAGGCATACCGACAGTCTTTCTTTCCACGAACAATACGAGACTGGAATAGAAGGGAGAACCGATAGAGGTACTCAAGGTACCCTCCGCCACATACCGTCAGGTGGCTTGCAAAGTATGGATGTAGATGTAGATGTAGTCGGAAATCTTTGAACAGTGGTGGGAGGGACTGCCACGAACAACACACGAGAAATTCTGACTGGTGAAGGAAGAGTGTGAGGGTGCAGGTGTTGTTCAAGGTCACCTGTGTGCATTTTTCTTGACTAACTCGAAAACCCTGGCCTTCAGAGAAAACGTAACCCAGCAAAAACTTTATCTACATTAAATTTCATACAAAAAGGTTGTCTTTATTCTTTCTGTAGGACTAATACTATGCGCGTAGCGAGCGAGAGAATACGAAAATAAAGCCAGATATAACACTGCGTGTTGCATAAAACGACATCGGTAGGCCCTGCTGGACCAACGTGTATGTCAACCAGTGCAGTATTTACAGAGCCATTTATCTCAAAACAGAAGTTTCTGTTTGTCATACGTTCGTCCCTTCCTTTTGACCGAAGTCCAGATCTGAAGTGTCACGTAAGTGGTTGAAACACAGAGGAACGGAAGAGTGTGCACACGTGCCTAGGGGACATGTGGTCCACTGTCAGTCCACAGTGGTGACTTTATCCAGAATGTTCCCACGCTCTGTTCCATTCAGCTGCGGTTTGGTCACATTATCGAAACTCCACATTTACCATTCGATGACGACCGAGGGAAGAACGTATTGCAACACAGAATCTTCAGTTTTGGAAGATGCGACTCTTTTGGGTTATACACTACTGGCCATTAAAATTGCTATACCACGAAGATGACGTGCTACAGACCGGAAGACAATGCTGTGATATGCAAATGATTAGCTTTTCAGAGCATTCACATAAGGTTGGCGCCGGTGGCGACACCTACCACGTGCTGACATGAGGAAAGTTTCCATCCGATTTCTCGTATACAGACAGGAGTCGACCGGCGTTGCCTGGTGAAAAAGTTGTTGTGATGCCTCGTGTAACGAGTAGAAATGCGTACCATCACGTTTCCGACTTTGATAAAGGTCGGATTGTGGCCTATCGCGATTGCGGTTTATCGTATCGCGACATTGCTGCTTGCGTTGGTCGAGATCCAATGACTGTTAGCAGAATATGGAATCGGTGGGTCCAGAAGGGTAATACGAAACGCCGTACTGGATCCCAACGGCCTCGTATCACTAGCAGTCGAGAAGACAGGTATCTTATCCGCATGGCTGTAACGGATCGTGCAGCCACGTCTCGATCCCTGAGTCAACAGATGGGGACGTTTGCAAGACAACAACCATCTGCACGAACAGTTCGACGACGTTTGCAGCAGCATGGACTATCAGCTCGAAGACCATGGCTGCGGTTACCCTTGACGCTGCATCACAGACAGGACCGCCTGCGATGGTGTACTCAACACCGAACCTGGGAGCACGAATGGCAAAACGTCATTTTTTCGGATGAATCCAGATTCTGTTTACAGCCATCATGATGGTCGCATCCGTGTTTGGCGACATCGCGGTAAACGCACATTGTAGCGTGTATTCGTCATCGCCATACTGGCGTATCACCCGGCGTGATGGTATGGGGTGCCATTGGTTACACGTCTCGGTCACCTCTTGTTGGCGCTTTGAACAGAGGACGTTACATTTCAGATGTGTTATCACCCGTAGCTCTACCCTTCATTCGATCCCTGCGAAACCTTAGATTTCAGCGGGATAATGCACGACCGCATGTTTCAGGTCCTGTACGGGCCTTTCTGGATACAGAAAATGTTCGACTGCTGCCCTGGCCAGCACATTCTCCAGATCCCTCACCAACTGATAACTTCTAGTCAATGGTGGCCGAGCAACTGGCTCGTCACAATGCGCCAGTCACTACTCTTGATGAACTGTGGTATCGTGTTGGAGCTGCATGGGCAGCTGTACCTGTACACGTCATCCAAGCTCTGACTCAATGCCCAGGCGTATCAAGGCCGTTATTGCCGCCGGAGTTGGTTGATCTGGGTACTGATTTCTCAGGATCTATGCACCCAAATTGCGTGAAAATGTAATCACATGTCAGTTCTAGTATAATATATTTGTCCAATGAATACCCGTTTATCATCTACATTTCTTCTTGATGTAGCAATTTTAATGGCCAGTAGTGTATGACTCTCTAAGTGATGAAACGTAAGGCGCCCGAATTTTTTATGTGATAGCTCTTAAAGCTTTTTAAATAAAAGTTATTAACATTCTACATATGTATACGTCTTTAAGTCTGGAAAAGAGATGAAAATTGGCCGGGGCCAAGTCGGGAGTGTATGAAGGATGATCGGTGACGGTGAACCCAAGGTGCTGCAAGGTGCTGGACTGTTACATATGTCGCAATGCTTGTGTGTGTTCTGTCTTTGTCACGCTAAAGGTGAGGGTGCTCTATACATGGACCAACTCTACGAATTCGAAACTACACTCCTGGAAATTGAAATAAGAACACCGTGAATTCATTGTCCCAGGAAGGGGAAACTTTATTGACACATTCCTGGGGTCAGATACATCACATGATCACACTGACAGAACCACAGGCACATAGACACAGGCAACAGAGCATGCACAATGTCGGCACTAGTACAGTGTATATCCACCTTTCGCAGCAATGCAGGCTGCTAGTCTCCCATGGAGACGATCGTAGAGATGCTGGATGTAGTCCTGTGGAACGGCTTGCCATGCCATTTCCACCTGGCGCCTCAGTTGGACAAGCGTTCGTGCTGGACGTGCAGACCGCGTGAGACGACGCTTCATCCAGTCCCAAACATGCTCAATGGGGGACAGATCCGGAGATCTTGCTGGCCAGGGTAGTTGACTTACACCTTCCAGAGCACGTTGGGTGGCACGGGATACATGCGGACGTGCATTGTCCTGTTGGAACAGCAAGTTCCCTTGCCGGTCTAGGAATGGTAGAACGATGGGTTCGATGACGGTTTGGATGTACCGTGCACTATTCAGTGTCCCCTCGACGATCACCAGTGGTGTACGGCCAGTGTAGGAGATCGCTCCCCACACCATGATGCCGGGTGTTGGCCCTGTGTGCCTCGGTCGTATGCAGTCCTGATTGTGGCGCTCACCTGCACGGCGCCAAACACGCATACGACCATCATTGGCACCAAGGCATAAGCGACTCTCATCGCTGAAGACGACACGTCTCCATTCGTCCCTCCATTCACGCCTGTCGCGACACCACTGGAGGCGGGCTACACGATGTTGGGGCGTGAGCGGAAGACGGCCTAACGGTGTGCGGGACCGTAGCCCAGCTTCATGGAGACGGTTGCGAATGGTCCTCGCCGATACCCCAGGAGCAACAGTGTCCCTAATTTGCTGGGAAGTGGCGGTGCGGTCCCCTACGGCACTGCGTAGGATCCTACGGTCTTGGCGTGCATCCGTGCGTCGCTGCTGTCCGGTCCCAGGTCGACGGGCACGTGCACCTTCCGCCGACCACTGGCGACAACATCGATGTACTGTGGAGACCTCACGCCCCACGTGTTGAGCAATTCGGCGGTACGTCCACCCGGCCTCCCGCATGCCCACTATACGCCCTCGCTCAAAGTCCGTCAACTGCACATACGGTTCACGTCCACGCTGTCGCGGCATGCTACCAGTGTTAAAGACTGCGATGGAGCTCCGTATGCCACGGCAAACTGGCTGACACTGACGGCGGCGGTGCACAAATGCTGCGCAGCTAGCGCCATTCGACGGCCAACACCGCGGTTCCTGGAGTGTCCGCTGTGCCGTGCGTGTGATCATTGCTTGTACAGCCCTCTCGCAGTGTCCGGAGCAAGTATGGTGGGTCTGACACACCGGTGTCAATGTGTTATTCTTTTCATTTCCAGGAGTGTAGATTACAGCGCGCTGCTCCTATGCACCGACTTAGTTACGTTATTCCCCACCATGTTATAGGCTACGATTTGGAGACCTCTAGCTGCAGGAAGCAGCTACTTGCGTCAGCGAAGTAGGAAGTAGTAGACCGAGTAATATTCATAACATGCAGTATCCCAGACAACATTGAGAACAGAATAAAAAAAATTCGGAGCACAATTATTTTGGAGCACACTTTCGCACAACCTCTCGAACACGCCGATACACATTGTGATGGAAGATGAATGACAAACAAAGCGCTGCGAGGTCCACAGCCAGAGCAAGTGTTATGCTGGTGGGACGTCTTCACGTTCCTGATCCTGAGTCTCGGTTGTGGCGTGCAATTAATATATCCGCTCACGCTAAATACCATTTGGATGTGTTCACTGTGCCATCCTGCTTGCACACGGGCCATAGCCAGGACCTCTGCCCACACGGACTTGTTGGGTCACAGAACACTGATTGTTTCTTTTCGTATTTAGAAGATGCCTTAAACAATGACAGCGGAATCTTGGCGGTGTAAGAGATTTTAATCACTAACACTTGGTGGTAGGAGGTGTGCAATGGTGTCGTGCACTTCCTGAACATTAAACTGAGGGCCAGTGTCCTAATTAAGATCGAATCTCTCCGCAATGTCTCGGGAAATGACGGCATGTAACACTACTGACAAAGATCCACCTGTCAGATAGGGGTATTAAGATTGAACAGCAGTAGTCCACATGCCAGCGAAAACAAGTTTAATTATTCTGTTTTTGCTCACGTCAAAAGTATTTCATTTCGTGATATCTCGATTCTACTATATAATGACCTAACCCCAGGGGTCTAAGCAGGTCTTCCTGTTATTAATTTCAAAGGCTTAACACGCAGTACATTTTTCTCACTTCAAAACCTGTCCCGACCGCTGCTTGGCACTGACGGCGACTGGTTAAACAAGAATACTGTCGAATGGTCGGTGTACTGACTGAACCAGAATGCCAGTATCAAAATGTCACAGAAACTCTCACGGTCTCCCAGTTGTCCATCTTGAATCACAAATACAATACAAGCCGTCTCATGAGATCTGCGACCGTCACCCGAACCAATTTGAGCGCTCACCACACCTCAACACGTGGACTGCACGTCTGCTTCCTTCTTTGAGCTTTTTACTTCCAGTGAATGACTGCAGCAACTCAGCAGTTGTTGTGACCTCAGGGAGTATATAGAGAAGTTGCAGCATTAGAAAATTGCAGTGAAATTCAGGAAGATCTGCAGCGGATAGGCACCTGGTGCAGGGAGTGGCAACTGACCCTTAACATGGACAAATGTAATGTACTGCGAATACATAGAAAGAAGGATCCTTTATTGTATGATTATATGATAGCGAAACAAACACTGGTAGCAGTTGCTTCTGTAAAATATCTGGGAGTATGCCTACGGAAAGATTTGAAGTGGAATGATCATATAAAATTAATTATTGGTAAGGCGGGTGCCAGGTTGAGATTCGTTGGGAGAGTCCTTAGAAAATGTAGTCCATCAACAAAGGAGGTGGCTTACAAAACACTCGTTCGACCTATACTTGAGTATTGCTCATCAGTGTGGGATCCGTACCGGGTCGGGTTGACAGAGGAGATAGAGAAGATCCAAAGAAGAGCCGCGCGTTTCGTCACAGGGTCATTTGGTAAGCGTGATAGCGTTACGGAGATGTTTAGCAAACTCAAGTGGCAGACTCTGCAAGAGTGTAGCTTGCTGTCCAGGTTTCGAGAGGGTGCGTTTCTGGATGAGGTATCGAATATATTGCTTCCCCCTACTTATACCTCCCGAGGAGATCACGAGTGTAAAATTAGAGAGATTCGAGCGCGCACGGAGGCTTTCCGGCAGTCGTTCTTCCCGCGAACCATACGCGACTGGAACAGGAAAGGGAGGTAATGACAGTGGCACGTAAAGTGCCCTCCGCCACACGCCGTTGGGTGGCTTGCGGAGTATAAATGTAGATGTAGATGTAGATGTAGACTATCCAATAAACTCTGCACCAATGCGATGTGCAACTGAGAAGTACTGTGGTTGTGAATTTACCACTGCTTCTGTTGGATTTTCTTGTACCCACCTGCAAATAATTTGAAATATGCAGATTTAACTCGTTTCTTAAGACTCTCACCATTTAATATGGAAGAGGAAGAAAAACACAGGAGAAAAGTAAACACAAGTAGCGTTCCTGCTATCGCAATTCGTCAAAATTTGAGCTCGATGCCGAATCCCTTGCCTTTCATGAAGAACATCGTTCCAATTGAGTCATCCGTGTCTCTCCTCAAGAACTGATAAAAATTTTATATGTACTTTTGTTTTGAGTCCTCTGTCTTCTGACTGG
The DNA here is from genome assembly GCF_023864275.1 of Schistocerca cancellata. NCBI lineage: Eukaryota > Metazoa > Arthropoda > Insecta > Orthoptera > Acrididae > Schistocerca > Schistocerca cancellata. The sequence continues at coordinate 735,771,945 of NC_064630.1, read as the reverse complement.
TTTGATGGGCCCACCACGAACTCCTCTCCTCTGCCAACCCCTCCTCGTAGAGTATCACTTGCAACCTATGCCCTCAATTATCTGCTGGATGTGTTCCAATCTCTTTATTCCTCCGGAATTTTTTACCCTACACAGCTACTTCGCGCACCACGGAAATTATCCCCTGATGTCTTAACAGATGTCGTGTCATCCCGTCCCTTCCTCTTCTCAGTTTTCCATACATGCCTTTCATCGCCGATTCTGCGCAGAACCCCCTCTTCCTTGCTTATCAGTCCACCTAATTTTCAACAAGTTTAGATTCTCTTCTGTTTCGGATTTCAAATGGCTCTGAGCACTATGGGACTTAACATCTGAGGTCATCAGTCCTCTAGAACTCAGAACTATTTAAACCTAAGGACATCACACACATCCATGCCCGAGGCAGAATTCGAACCTACGACCGTAGCGGTCGCGCGGTTCCGGACTGAAGCGCCTAGAACCGTTCGGTCACACCGGCCGGCATTTCGGATTTCCCACAGTCCACGTTTCACTACAATACAATGCTGTGCACCAAATGTACATTCTCAGAAATTTCTTCTGCAAATTAATGCTGACAACAGTAGACTTGTCTTGGCCAAGAATGTCCTTCTTGCCAGTCCTAGTCTGCTGTCCTCCTTGCTCCTTCCGTCATTGATTATTTGGCTGCCTAGGTAGCAGAATTTCTTAACTTCATCTGCTTCGTGACCATCAATCCTTATGTTAAGTTTTTCACTGTTCTCTTTTCTGCTACTTCACATTACTTCGATTTAATCTCAATCCATACTCTGTGCTCATTAGACTGTTCATTCCATTCAGCAGATCCTGTAATTCTTCTTCACTTTCACTGTGGATAGTAACGTCATCAACGAACCTTATCGTTGCTGTCCTTTCACCTTCAGTTTTAATTCCATTTTTGAAGCTTTCTTTTGTTTCCATCATTGTTTCTTCGATATATAAACAGTAGGAGCGAAAGACTACATCTCTGACTTACACCCTTTTTAAGCTGAGCACTTCATTCTTGGTCTTCCACTCTTGTTATTCCCTCTTGGCTCTTGTACATGTTGTATACTAGCCGTCTCTCCCCACAGCTTACCCATATTTTCCTTAGAATTTCGAACAACTTGCATCATTTGACATTATCGAAGCCTTTTTCCAGGTCGATAAATCCTATGAACTTATCTTTATTTTCTTCAGTCTTGCTTCCGTTATCAACCGCAACGTCAGAACTGCCTCTTTGGTGCCTTTACCTTTGCTAAAGCCAAACTGATCGTCATCTAATACGTCCTCAATTTGCTTTCCCATTCTTCGGTATATTAGTTTTGCCACCAGCTTGGATGTGTGACCTGTTAAGCTGATTGTGCAATAATTCTCCTACTAATCAGCTCTTACATTCTTCGGAACTGTGTGGATGATATTTTTCCTAAAGTCAGATGGCATATCGCCAGATTCATACGTTCTAGACATCAATATGATTAGTCGTTTTGCTGCCACTTCCCCCAACGATTTTAGAAATTCCGGTGGAATGTTCTCTATCCCCTCTGCCTTATTCGATCCTAAGTCTTACAAAGCTATACTAAATTCTGATTCTAACGCTGGATCCCTTATCTCTTCTTCATCGACTCCTGCTTCTTCTTCTATCACACCAGAGAAATCTTCCTTCTCATAGAAGCCTTGAATGTGCTCTTTCCATCGTGTCCTGCCCAATCGTCTAATATAGGGTGCCTAGGAAACTGTTTTCTCAGATAGCTAGACAACATACAAGCAAATCTTATTGATAGAGTTTATTGTAGTGACTTGAATTGACAATACTTAACTTTGTCTTTTTACAAAGAGGTGACGCAAACAGTTGGCGACATGCAAATAATTAATGTCCTTCGATATATACAGTTTCCATGCAATCAATTAATATAGATCTTAAGTAATAGAATTCAGTACGTTGTCCTTGATGGTGAGTGTTTATCAGAGGCGAGGGTATAATCTGGAGTGCCCCAGGGAAGTGTGGTAGGTCCGCTGTTGTTTTCTATCGGCATAAATGATCTTTTGGATAGAGTGGATAGCAATGTGCGGCTGATTGCTGATGATGCTGTGGTGTACCGGAAAGTGTCGTCGTTGAGTGGCTGTAGGAGGATACAAGATGACTTGGACAGGATTGGTGATTGGTGTAAAGAATGGCAGCTAACTCTAAATGTAAATAAGTGTAAATTAATGCCGATGAACAGGAAAAAGAATCCCGTAATGTTTGAATACTCCATTAGTAGTGTAGGGCTTGACAAAGTCACGTCGATTAAATATTTGGGCGTAACATCGCAGAGCGATATGAAGTGGGACAAGCATGTGATGGCAGTTGTGGGGAAGGCGGATAGTCATCTTCTGTTCATTGGTAGAATTTTGGGAAGATGTGGTTCATCTGCAGAGGAGACCGCTTATAAAACACTAATACGACCTATTCTTGAGTACTGCTCGAACGCTTGGGATCCCTATCAGGTCAGATTGAGGGAGGACATAGAAGCAATTCAGAGGCGGGCTGCTAGATTTGTTACTGGTAGGTTTGATCATCACGCGAGTAATACGGAAATGCTTCAGGAACTCGGGTGGGAGTCTCTTGCGGAAAGGAGGCGTTCTTATGTGAATCGCTACTGAGGAAATTCAGAGAACCAGCATTTGAGGCTGACTGCTGTTCAACTTTACTGCCGCCAACTTATATTTCGCGGAAAGACCACAAAGATAAGAGAGATTAGGGCTCGTACAGAGGCATATACGCAGTCATTTTTCCCTCGTTCTGTTTGGGAGTGGAACAGGGAGAGAAGTTGCTAGTTGTGGTACGAAGTACCCTCCGCCACGCACCGTATTGTGGATTGCGGAGTATGTATGTAGATGTAGATGTAGATGTAGATGTAGATGTAGATGTAGATGTAGATGTAGAAGTCACTACTAAAGAGTCAGGAAGACGGCTTGTCTTCTAGTGCGGCCAGGGCTAGCTGGAGCGGCGCTTATATTCTCCTCGTATAGGTGGCGCTCCTGTCGTGGTGTCGTCCTAGTCAGCGTTCCATTGGCTGACGTCTACATCTACATCTACATCTACATCCATACTCCGCAAGCCACCTGACGGTGTGTGGCGGAGGGTACCTTCAGTACCTCTATCGGTTCTCCCTTCTATTGCAGTCTCGTATTGTTCGTGGAAAGAAGGATTGTCGGTATGCCTCTGTGTGGGCTCTAATCTCTCTGATTTTATCCTCATGGTCTCTTCGCGAGATATACGTAGGAGGGAGCAATATACTGCTTGACTCTTCGGTGAAGGTATGTTCTCGAAACTTTGACAAAAGCCCGTACCGAGCTACTGAGCGTCTCTCCTGCAGAGTCTTCCACTGGAGTTTATCTATCATCTCCGTAACGCTTTCGCGATTACTAAATGATCCTGTAACGAAGCGCGCTGCTCTCCGTTGGATCTTCTCTATGTCTTGTATCAACCCTATCTGGTACGGATCCCACACTGCTGAGCAGTATTCAAGCAGTGGGCGAACAAACGTACTGTAACCTACTTCCTTTGTTTTCGGATTGCATTTCCTTAGGATTCTTCCAATGAATCTCAGTCTGGCATCTGCTTTACCGACAATCAACATTATATGATCATTCCATTTTAAATCACTCCTAATGCGTACTCCCAGATAATTTATGGTATTAACTGCTTCCAGTTGCTGACCTGCTATTTTGTAGCTAAATGATAAAGGATCTATCTTTCTGTGTATTCGCAGCACATTACACTTGTCTACATTGAGATTCAGTTGCCATTCCCTGCACCATGCGTCAATTCGCTGCAGATCCTCCTGCATTTCAGTACAATTTTCCATTGTCCATTGTCCATTGTCCATTGTCGTCGTCTCACAGCCTTCTCTATTGTGAGGTTCCAGGCCGATGTGCCGGTGCTTGATGTTACACCTGAACACGTTCCACCTATCCACTCTCCCCTTGCATTTAACAGCGGAATTCCCATTGCACTCTCAATGTTACCAACCTTGCTTTTAATTTCACCAAAGGCTCTCTTGATTTTTCTATATGCTGAGTCAGCAGTTCCGACAATCATTTCTTTTTCGATTTCTTCGCATTTTACATGCAGCCATTTGGTCCTAAGCTTCCCTGCACATCCTACTTGCTTCATTCCTCAACGGAAAAGTTTTCTTCGGAAATTTGTGGTAAGTTCCCCTAGGCTTACACACTACTTAATCTAATTTAAACTAATTTACGCTAAGGACAACACACACCCCCATGATCGAGGGAGGACTCGAAGCTACGGCGACGGGGGGGTGGGGGGTGGAAGGGGGGGGCACGAACCGTGGGAAGGCACCTAACACTGCACGGCTACCTCGCTTGGCCAATCCTCAACGACTTGTATTCCTGTATTCCTGAATTTCCCTGAACTTTTTTGTTCTTCCTTCTATAGTCGATCAACTGAAGCATTTCTTCCATTATCCATGGTTTCTTCCCATTTGCCTTTTTTGTACGTATATTTTTCTCTCCAACATATTTAACTGCCATTTTTTGAGGTGTTTATTTGTCTTCAGCTGAACTGCCTGCTGAACCATTCCTTACTGCAATATCTATAACCTTAGAGAACTTCATTCAGTAGTACTTCCGTATCCCACTTCTTTGAGTATAGATTCTTTCTGATTAATTTCTTAAACTTCGTCCTCCTATTCATCGCTACTAAATTATGACTGGGTCTATATCTGCTCCTGTGTATGCCTTACAATCGAGTATCTGATTTCGGAATCTCTGTCTAACTATGATGTAATCTAACTGAAATCTTCCCATATCTTCCGGCTTTTTCCAAGTATACCTCCTTCTCTTGTGCTTCGTGAACAGATTATTCGCTATTACTAGCTGAAATTTATTGGAAAACTCAATCTTTCTCCTTTTTATTCCTGCAACCGTCTGTTCTACTCCTACCGTTACAACTGCATTCCAATCTCTCGTGACTATTACCTTCTCATCTCCCTTTACATACTGTATTACCCGTTCAATATCCTCATACGTTTTCTCTGTCTCTTCAGCTTGTCACGTCGCATGCACTCAGGAAATCCCGGGTTTGAATCCCAGTCCGGCACACATTTTCGCTCCTCGCTGCGGATGCCGCACAAAATCTTGATACAGCTGTCATCAGTAAACCGTCCTACTTCTTCCTTCGATTTGCATAACGGATAGTTTCACCGGTGACAGTATAGACCGAATGATAAATAATAATGGCCGGCCGCGGTGGTCTAGCGGTTCTAGGCGATCAGTCCGGAACCGCGCGATTGCTACGGTCGCAGGTTCGAATCCAGCCACGGGCATGGATGTGTGTGATATCCTTAGGTTAGTTAGGTTTAAGTAGTTCTAAGTTCTAGGGGACTAATGACCACAGATGTTAAGTCCCATAGTGCTCAGAGCCATTTGAACCATAAATAATAATGTCACACTGGCCTGGTGCAAGTCTTTTAGTTGGACGCCACTTCGGTGATTTGTGTGTCCCTTAGACAACGGCATCCAGTTTTCCTTGGATTGTCACCCACCCAAGTACATCTTGATGTTACTTAACTGCGGTGATTGGGCGGGAAGCGGAGTTACCAACGTGGCAAAGCCGCTGACAGACCGAGTAATGAATAGGTGGAACCAAAGCTGTAACATTTCAGAGCTGTGAACTAACTCTGCTAGACAGCTTAAGCTGTTAACTGGGAAATGCGTCATTTCATAATAGATAGTTGGCTAACGTAAACAATGTAGCACCGCACTGCATAGAGGAACCTTTTTACTAATGGAGGAGGCTGGTTAATATTGTCAGGGTCAACTGTATTGTAAATATTTCATGAGACGCAGTCATAAATTGAGCATACAAGTACCCTGAATCAGTATTAAATGTAATGTACACTCCTGGAAATGGAAAAAAGAACACATTGACACCGGTGTGTCAGACCCACCATACTTGCTCCGGACATTGCGAGAGGGCTGTACAAGCAATGATCACACGCACGGCACAGCGGACACACCAGGAACCGCGGTGTTGGCCGTCGAATGGCGCTAGCTGCGCAGCATTTGTGCACCGCCGCCGTCAGTGTCAGCCAGTTTGCCGTGGCATACGGAGCTACATCGCAGTCTTTAACACTGGTAGCATGCCGCGACAGCGTGGACGTGAACCGTATGTGCAGTTGACGGACTTTGAGCGAGGGCGTATAGTGGGCATGCGGGAGGCCGGGTGGACGTACCGCCGAATTGCTCAACACGTGGGGCGTGAGGTCTCCACAGTACATCGATGTTGTCGCCAGTGGTCGGCGGAAGCTGCACGTGCCCGTCGACCTGGGACCGGACCGCAGCGACGTACGCATGCACGCCAAGACCGTAGGATCCTACGCAGTGCCGTAGGGGACCGCACCGCCACTTCCCAGCAAATTAGGGACACTGTTGCTCCTGGGGTATCGGCGAGGACCATTCGCAACCGTCTCCATGAAGCTGGGCTACGGTCCCGCACACCGTTAGGCCGTCTTCCGCTCACGCCCCAACATCGTGCAGCCCGCCTCCAGTGGTGTCGCGACAGGCGTGAATGCAGGGACGAATGGAGACGTGTCGTCTTCAGCGATGAGAGTCGCTTCTGTCTTGGTGCCAATGATGGTCGTATGCGGGTTTGGCGCCGTGCAGGTGAGCGCCACAATCAGGACTGCATACGACCGAGGCACACAGGGCCAACACCCGGCATCATGGTGTGGGGAGCGATCTCCTACACTGGCCGTACACCACTGGTGATCGTCGAGGGGACACTGAATAGTGCACGGTACATCCAAACCGTCATCGAACCCATCGTTCTACCATTCCTAGACCGGCAAGGGAACTTGCTGTTCCAACAGGACAATGCACGTCCGCATGTATCCCGTGCCACCCAACGTGCTCTAGAAGGTGTAAGTCAACTACCCTGGCCAGCAAGATCTCCGGATCTGTCCCCCATTGAGCATGTTTGGGACTGGATGAAGCGTCGTCTCACGCGGTCTGCACGTCCAGCACGAACGCTGGTCCAACTGAGGCGCCAGGTGGAAATGGCATGGCAAGCCGTTCCACAGGACTACATCCAGCATCTCTACGATCGTCTCCATGGGAGAATAGCAGCCTGCATTGCTGCGAAAGGTGGATATACACTGTACTAGTGCCGACATTGTGCATGCTCTGTTGCCTGTGTCTATGTGCCTGTGGTTCTGTCAGTGTGATCATGTGATGTATCTGACCCCAGGAATGTGTCAATAAAGTTTCCCCTTCCTGGGACAATGAATTCACGGTGTTCTTATTTCAATTTCCAGGAGTGTATATACGTACGAAAACTACTTTTTACTTCCTAAACCTGTAAAAAAATTTCAAAACTTAAGAGAGCATATGCAAGGTCCTCCATTCAAACCTCCCACATTTCAAACACCGAGGAAAAGACCAACAGTAGATATGATAATGAAATTGCACCATGTGCTAGAGCATCTCAAAGAATTTATTTAATAATCGTCAGTACACTTCTACATACGAACCATTTGCATTACAGAGGCTATCAAGTCTGTATTCATGTCCTCCGTAAGATGTCCTCTGTCACTATTGCAATCGCATCAGTGATACGACGTTTTAATATAGGACTATCGTCCACTTTGGTCGCATATGAGCGCTCTTTCACGAAGAAATCCAGCGGGATAATGTCGGAGGAACGTCGGGGCCAGGCAGTGGGTCTTCCGCATCCGATCCAGCGTTAGCGAAATTTCATATCCAGGAACCTGAGAACAGCCGTTGACCAATGCGGCGGAACTACATTTTGTTGAAAGATGATATGGGGTTACAAGTCTTGTATCTGAAAGTATAGAAACTGATCCATAGTGTCCAGATACATTAATTCGTTCACCGTGGTTTCTGCAAAGAAAAACGGTCCAACAATTCTTTCGTGGATTAGCCTACACCAGAGCTTCAGTTTAGGGCTGTCACGAACATGGTCAATGATAATGTGCTGATGTTGCGAGCCCCAAATCCGAAGATTATGCTGATTAAACGTTCCTAATACATCTCAGAATAAATATTTTTTCATAAAGCTCACAGTTATGTCAATACGCTGCATCATATTGTAGTGTAACGACGTATAGGTTTGTTTATAAATGGTTTTCTTTCGACATATGACCATGTGCAGACTTCGTCACCTACGTCAGTTACAACCCACTTCAAAATGATTTATATTCTTTTTAAATTGTCACAGAATGGTTCTTGAACGAAACTGTAAAACATCAGTTGAGTCGTAAGCAAAGAATTTCGTCACTTGGGCCAATTGGTTTGCGTAAACTCTTTCAATTTAAATTTCGTTTGTTTCTCCTCAGAACTTATATTGACACACGTTATCTTGACTTAATCGATATCAGAATCACACATTGACTAAACTTTTCAGATTCGAAGTTGCGATGAACTCTGTCAAAATCCAATAATCTTGTCAAATATATTATTAATCAGTTCACATAATTCTCCATAAATAAATCCTCAGAACACGTGTTTCAACTTTAGTAACCTCCACTAATTTATTAGCTTCGCACATACATATGTGAACTTGACGGTTAACAAAGTAGGACTGACTTTTCAACAAGATTAAGCTCTATATGACGTCATTGTTGTACAAAAAGAGTATACAAATTCATTTTTAATTTTTAGAAGCACGACGCAACAACTCGGTTCCAGGATCTTCTGTTGCTCCTCGGCTGTCGACCCGCGACGTATAGCGGCCAGCAATTTCCTCTCTGGTCGCGGCAACGAAGATGCTGTCTCCGTTCGTTGCGCCGCCCTCTCCGTACATGAAACACATAAAAAAATACAAAACTTTTAGATAATTCACATCTATTACCAATAATAAGAAAAATATATAAACAAACTAAATTAAACTTATAGTCACCTGCAAACTGGGCTGACACGGGTGGATGGGTGACGCTTCAATTTCGCGTCCCACTACAATATCTGAAGCAAGTTGTCGGTATGGTTCGTCGTTCGGCATCATATGTTACAGAATTTGTGCTTTGTAAGCCTATAAACGAAGATGCTTGTGTACTAGACGATACAACATTGCTCAGTGTAGTGAGCTGCCTAGATGCCTGCCCAATTCAGTTAAGTGGGCTTATGAGAAACGCTTGTCTGATATCCTTCGTTGTGTCTTCCGAAACTCCACGACTTGAACCACCATATGTATCAGAACATTTTGTAACAAACCGAGGCTGATATTCTCTTTCCCAGACTGATTCTATCGATGTCAACCTCACTGTTAATCAGTCAGCCGAAACCATTTTTGGTTGATGTTTACGCGATTCTCGGCTTTTGTTAGGGAGCTCAGTTTTTTCGTTGTATTTAAGCATTTTTATCTATTTCTTTATCCTGTTGGATAGTTATGAAAATATTCGGCGTGCTTTTATACAAAAATATGTACACTACAGAAAGCTAGTCACTTAAACAGACGGGACAAAAATAGTAATTAAAGTTAATACAAATTACATTTCACAATAATGCTTGATTCTCTAATTTTCTAATGTACAATGATAATGTCACAGCATAGAGCAATGTAACTTTCTTGAAAATTATCTTTGGTGGATTATGGGCGTTGGTCGTAAGATGATGCAATAGGAGTAAGGTTGTTGTGGTTATGACTGTGCTCGACTGTTTTGTTTCGAATCTGCTCTGTGACGTTAAGCTATATATACACTGTTTGTTGTGAGTGATAAGGACATGAATCTAATTTTAAGAGCTATGTGAATGAAAGAATTACTATGTGATAAGCAGTGTGACATGGAATATGTTTCCATTCAAGGAAAACGACGAAATAAATCAGCACTAGCAAACTCACTTACAAATCTAGACTCAGAGCGCCATATTATCAAGTTCTGATGAATGAATTTGAGCCCCTGGACTACTGAAGCCATCAAAAAGATAAATACGGATCAACGTTTTATATAACTAAAACTCAATGCACTATTTTTATCCTGCAAGATAGTGATGATTCACTAAAGCTGCATGTTACATATTTTTCAGTGTGTAAGTAACACAACAGTGACGGGTAGTTATGATTTCCAGTTGCCTGAAAGTTACGATATTATTGCTTAATTGTTTTCGCGTCAGTTGCTACTGAACAACCGACAGTTGCAAAGGATCATCCGATCAATGATATAGGAAAAGGAAAAGGAAATGTAGTGGGTGGGACGTGTTAATTGCAGCGAAGCCTGTGCACAACGACTCTGTATGCATTGGACAGTTCATACAGTACGGTGTTTGGCGTAGGTCGTTGTGAAACTGATTAGTGCGACATTCCGTGTGATACAGTAGCGTGTCTGCAAGACTTCATTTGAGTGCTTACGATCGTGGATGAGCAATTAGACGGCTCGAAATGGGTCAAGCGTCACAACCGTGACCACAGTAATAGGTGTGTTAGAAAGTCTCATCTCGCGATCGAAAAAGGCCGCTGAAGGCGTAAATGCTACGTGAAAGCATGCCGGTGGCCTAGACAGACTGTTACATCGCAATAGGATCGATGGGTAGACCTTGTGGCGAAAAGAAAGACACATCTCACCCCTAGGCAGATCGCTGCAGACATTGCAAGCGGTACATGCGTCTCTGCCAGAACCACTTCGCAGCGACTAAATCAGGCTGGTTTGTATGCTTGGGAGCCTGTGAAGTGCATCCCACTTCAAACACGCCATCGTCGAGAAAGAGTATGTTGGTGTAGGGAGCATCATGTGCCACTTCACTGTGGCACATGATTCTGTCCACGTTTGTGTGGAAGGAGAGAGGGGACACGTTACACGCCACACGCCACACTCCCACACAGGACTACTGAGGTTGCAGACACACTGGAAGGTAAAGACAGTGAACGTATGGAATGACCTGCGCAGTTGCCGGACCTAAAGCATATAGAAAATATTTTGGATTCTCTTGGCAGACGTTTTTCTCAACAATCATCCCCTCCCCGAACCGTGCAAGAACTGAAAACCGTCTTGAGAGAGGTACGGGACTATATCCTCCAAGACTCCGAGACGGGATCAGTACCTATCGCCCAGACCTGGCGCCGGCCGCGTGTACACAATAGCAGAAAAGCGAACCGTAACCTGACTTATACAGTACCAAGGTTGCCCCAACCCCAGGGAGGAATGGTTCACGTAATGAAATTTACCCACTGCCTCTCTGCAAACAAAGACTGTCTCTGAACTGGCCCATTCAGGTTTTGATGTACAAGTCTCCACCCGCAGAATGGGTGAGGAACTTCCTCAGAGAGAAAAACGCTTATCATCAAAGTCCTGATGGACACGATCTCGATAACTGACGCTATTCTCTCATAATTTGTCTGTCCTGTGTTGCTAATGGCACCCACTAGACTCTGAATTCGTGCAAATATGCCGCTCATTGTTAATGTTAATGTTATCCTACTCTCTGCTACAGGCATTTAGGGGAGTTAGTACGGAAAAACATTTTTTTTCACTTTTTCGGATTTTTATCTCATTATAAAATTTGCAATTTTCCGAATAGAATGATATATATATTCACATGGGAAGTATTTTATTTTACTTTTTTACATATTATACACACCGGTTGAAAATGTTAAAATTTTTACGTGCATCACTTCAAGATCTAATGAAATCGATAATTTTTTATATAGAAGAGTGTGAATTGCTGTGTTATAAAGGCTATCTCCAGAAGAGAATGGGCAGCAGGTTGAGGAAGTTGAAAGAAAGTTTCAGAGACAAGAAACTTTCTGGTGGGCGACAGACGAAATTATTGATGAACTACAGCAGTATTATGGGATGGCCATTAGAAATAATACCGAAGATTTGTTGAAAATGAAGCAGGCAGTATGGTGTACCTTCTTCCACAGACTGTCAACTGATGAAAAATGAGTACAACACCTTTGCCCTCCTGGACCTGATTCATGATGCAATTACCGCAATGCCCAGTACTCAAACAGTTCATACAGCCATAAACATTCCATCCCAGCAGCAGTCATGGATGTCATAGAACCTATTTACAGAGACCTGGCAAATCCTGAATTACTGAAGAAGTGTCTGCATGGTCAGACTCAAAATCCCAATGAGTCGTTCAATAATCTTATATGGACCAAAAAATGTTTTTGTTGGAATGAAGACACTAAAGTGGGCGGGTCAGTGATGCTGTTATTACCTTTAATGATGGCAACATTGGTAGGATAAAAGTGCTACAGCATAAGGAAATTAATCCTGGAGCAAACTACATCAGAGAGCTTGAACGGACAGACAAGTTTCATATTGATAAAGCAGAGTATGCAGCACAGTTGGCCACTAAGGAGTCCAGAAAGAAGAAAAGAAGTAAAAACTTGGTAAAAGATCAAGAGGATGATATACGATATGGTGCAGGGTGCTTCTGAGTGACTTTAGAAGCCGTTCCTGAAAATTTACGTTTTCTGTTGCATTTTTCCCTAAATCTCAGAAACCACTTAGAGTATTCAAATTTTAAGGGAGTAATAACATACATTTTTTTCTCTTCTGCCTGCTACGTGTCTGCTTCCGCTATTTGTAGTATTTGCTTTACCAGTGGGGGAATGTGCCCTGTAAAACTCACATTTCTGCCTCGCAAATTTCGCTATTCTCGTTAAAATCAAGTGCCACTTCGGTATTCTGGGTTTCAAGCAAAGCCATTGCTGCAGACGGCTCGCCCACAGAAAATTCCAGCGCTCGCTGTGCTAGACATTACACCCTGATCTATAACGTAAAAAGTCGTTAGTCTCCATCCTTGACAATCTGGATCCTGTGATACAGGGGCCCCTATGAACTTAGCGATCACAAAGCTGCTGCGCATAAAGAAACTCTATCAAGTTGGTAATATGTAAATTAGTATTTAAGAATGACCACAATAACTAAGTTATAGTGGACAGTATTGTAGCTACAATAATGTAAGTGATCTCAAAACTACTTCATGAAAAACCATGATTCAGAAATACGAGGCGTGTTTTTTAAGTAATGTCCGTTTTGTTGTAGACACTAGTAGTTCGCACGCATACCACAACGAGCTCGTGTACCGGCATGCCTTGGGAACAACTGTGCTCAGTTTCAGCTCTGTAGCTAACCTGTACGGTTCTGTTCTCTGCTTTCAAAATGATTAAGACTATCAACTCGCCCGCCGCGTGTGAGGTTCGCTCAGTGATACGGTTATTGTCAGCAAGGAACCTCTCTGCTGCAGAAATTCATCGACAGATTTGCGAAGTGTACAGTGATACTAATATGAGTGAAAACAAAGTGTGTAAGTGAGTACGAGAATTCAAAGTTGGCCGTGACAACGTCCATGCTGAGGACCGCTCCGGTCGCCCTTCTTTGATTACAGACCATTTGGTGGCTTCAGTTGAAGCGAGGATTCGTGAGAAGAGACGCTTCACAATAACAGGTCTCTCAAACGAATTTCCTGACGTGTCGAGATCAGTGCTTTACAAAACCTAAAGTTTAGGAAACTGTGCTCCCGTTGGGTCCCGAGGACCACAAAAACCATAGATTTGAGTATGCGATGAAGTACTTGACTCTCTATCACGAAGAAGGTGACTGCTTCTTGAGTCAGATCGTAACTGGAGACGAAACATGGGTTTCGCATATCACGCCTGAATCGAAGCAACAGAGCATGGAATGGAGACACACACACTCGCCTGTAAAGGTGAAGGCCAAACAGACTGTCCCAGCGCAAAATCCCGGCATCGGTGTTTTGGGATAGGCATGGTGTTTTGTTGGTCGCCTTCATGCAACAAGGAACCACTATCAGTACAGAAGCATACTGCCAAACCCTGAGAAAGTTACACAGACCGATTCAAAACAAAAGACGCGGCATGCTGACAAAGGGAATTGTCCTTCTCCATGACAATGCAAGACCTCACACTGCAGGTCAGAGCTGCGATTTATTGGACAGTTGTGACTGGGAGGTTTTAGACCACCCAGCCTACAGTCCTGATCTTACGCCGAGCGATTAGCATCTGTTCCTCCACCTCAAACAACAGCTCAGTGGCAACCCGTAACAATGATGATGACGACGTGAAAACGGCAGTGGCATCTTGGTTATCGTAGCAGGTGGCAAGTTTTTAAGAAGAGGTTATTATAAAATTGGTTGAGAGGTATAATACGTGTTTGAACAAACTTGGCAACTATGTCGAAAAATAGAGTGAAGTATGTAGTTTCTGAAAATAAATTAACTATTTTGAAATAACTTTTCGTTGTGAACTTATGTTCAAACGGACCTTACTTAAAAAACACGCCTCTTATATAAAGATAGAGAGTTAGGGTCACCAAAGGAGTCATGGACCCTTGAAAGAAAATCTATCTACAACGTCTTAGTTTAAGGAAGCTATAAATTCAAGAATGAAAAGAAAGAATTATGATTTGACATTTATCCTTAATTAATGGAGGAAAGACTAGGGTTCAATTAAGGATGGAAAACAGTTCCTTGTCTTCCAACACAACGACATCTCGCAAATTTAATTGGTCAAATCAGTGACCACTTGGCACTAATATAACAAAAAAAGAAAGGTAAAATATTAGCACTGTTGCTTAAGTTCTGCCGTCTACTCTACATGTTTCACTGTTAATTTAATCACGTTATCGAACTTGAATACCATCTCTCTTCCTTCCGATGTGAACTCAATGCTTTGCATTGTGCAGTATTCTTATAACCGATTCGTTGGTCATGACAGGAGATGACTTAGGGTGGCTGGAAGACTCGCCCCCGCCTCCTGTGACAGTAGTGTATGCAAATACAACGTCGTCATGCCGCTACATGAAGTCTGCGATACCACTCAGCGCAAAACGGTAAACGTTTGACTCGAGGCAAACTACAGTTTACTGAAAACATATTAAGTTTAACAAAATGAGGAGTGGTTCTTTGGAAACCATTCCGCATGTTGTGGGTTGGCAGGAGAGCCAACACCGGGTACTAGAGGAAGCCGAAAGGCACGCGTTTTAGCTCACGCATGCTGGCGTGAGGTCTGGAACAGGACAAGGAAATTAGACTTTAGAAAAAAACGGACGTAGCTGGTGGAATATTTAACTTTAATCCATTACTGATGAGCGTCGCTCTTGACTGTACATGATTCAGTATCAATAGTAATTGGTACTGGCGCCTTGCTAGGTCGTAGCAAATGACATAGCTGAAGGCTATGCTAACTATCGTCTCGGCAAATGAGAGCGTATTTTGTCAGTGAACCATCGCTAGCAAAGTCGGTTGTCCAACTGGGGTGAGTGCTAGGAAGTCTGTCTAGACCTGCCGTGTGGCGGCGCTCGGTCTGCAATCACTGATAGTGGCGACACGCGGGTCCGACGTATACTAACGGACCGCGGCCGATTTAAAGGCTACCACCTAGCAAATGTGGTGTCTGGCGTTGACGCCACACCGCACGCCAAGTCTTCACCCTCCAAAATGTGAAGACAGAGTAGATGCTACTTGCGACAGGCGTTCTGTATATAATGAAATACATTATTTTCTCTGAGAGCAGGTTTGTTTCATTCAGGACTCTGGTATACCATATTATTGCCCAATCTATTGGCTACAGACACCTATTTTTTAACATAATCTCGGTTCAATGAGGCGGCCTTGCGTCACCCAACTGGGAGGCCCTCTATGCCCGCGTGGTACCACTCTACTGGTCGACGTCGGAACCAATGCCTTGCTGCATCAATAACGCTCGCAACGAGCATGCAATTCAGCATGGATTGTCCTTCGTTGCTCTTTATGGTCTTCAGTTGGGCGACGACGAATGCAGCTGGCACACACCTTTGACTACGCCAACTGGTGGACGAGTGTGTCAGCAAGACCAACAGTCATCCGTTGAGGAGTGAGGTGTTTGAGTGTGATCCACATGTCACCTCCAACGAGCGTGCGCACGTTCCAATGTCCAGAAGCTACAGTTGTGTGCGGCCGGCCAGCGCGCGGGAGATCGCACAAGTTTGCTATACACTGTTGCGATAATGACAGACGCCTCACCCAACTACTCACTGTACTATTGTTCACTGCCAGGTCTCCTTAGATATTCTGCAGGAGCCTGTGATTATCTGCTACGTCCTGGTTTTCCACCAAAAGAAACTAAATGACAGCTCTTATGCTTCGATCGCACCTCCGTTACAGACGCCATTTCGACGGCTACCTATAGCGCCGTCACCTATCGGGACTTCATGAAACTATAGGGAGTGAAGCACGAATATTCCGCCATGTTCCACAACGAATCCTGCACATTGTCGACCGAAGGCCGAGAAAGAAATGTATTGCATTACTTATTGAACGCCCCTCGTAGAAACTGTGACTGTCGACCCAGCCCCAGAGCAGTGCGCCCGTGCCTTCCCAACGACCAATCGCTAGGCACGTGCGACATGCAGCTCCCAATCAGAATAACGCACAATAACGTTTAAGGCCCCACCAGCGTGTCCAGTATAGAGGAGCGAATCAGACTCGCTCCAAGATCAGTCAGAAAGCACACCCTAAAACTTCTCTCCAACTCCACACGCCAGGACTTCCTCTCCCACAAGAATACCACCAATTACCAACCATGTAACTGAATGCTCATCTGATTTCACAAACCCGGATAAGATTCTATTGACTCTGAAAGACCTACCTTCCGCATTCCTCCGTCTCATAATTTATTCGCAAACAGCCTAGTATGGCTCAAAAATGGCTCTGAGCACTATGGGACTCAACTGCTGAGGTCATTAGTCCCCTAGAACTCAGAACTAATTAAACCTAACTAACCTAAGGACATCACAAACATCCATGCCCGAGGCAGGATTCGAACCTGCGACCGTAGCGGTCTTGCGGTTCCAGACTGCAGCGCCTTTAACCGCACGGCCACTTCGGCCGGCGCCTAGTATGGTATACACTCGTATGGCCTGCTCAACTGAAGTTTTATGGCATGGTGGCACCATTCTGCGTTGTAAATTCGTTGCTTCTAAAGGGAAACTGATTCTGGCGACCCATCTGGACACAAACAAGACCTACACCCCTCATGTTTTGGAGGTCCAGTCTTGCTCACGCTTTTCTGAAGTTGCCACCTCATCGTCTACTTCCATTCGTGTCCAAGGCTGCACTGCTGGTGAGTTCTCTCACAAAACTAGTGGGTGAACCAAACTGTGGCCGAAAATCTACTGCCCAGAATCTGGCATTCACTACCGTAATTCTAACTGCAAGAGAACGATAAAATTAAATTAACTAATGAAACCATTATACCTGAACCTTGTAATCACTCATTTGTTGATAGAGAAACATTTGGTACTAGAAAGGAAATTAAATTGCTGAACTCAGAATTTTTATTATCAAACCACGCTGATGCCTTACAACAGTTCTGACTTCACAGAAACCTCTTTCTCCAAAACACTGGCCCTACCCATGAACAGTCGTGCTCAAAAGTATCCGAACGACCTGAACTGCATTTCGCCTGATTCGTATGCAACCCACATAACGCAGCTGTCTAGCAGGTCCTCTAATCGCTCCTTGGTACAGTCGTTTGACTATTGAAAATGGCTCCAACAAGTCACCCCTAGAAAACTCGGCTCTGTAATGCAATAACTCAAAATGTAAAGTAATACCACGATACTACAAATATCAGGGAACACCTTATCACAGATATGACTGTCCTTAAGGCTTGTAAGATCACATTTATTGAAATAAATGACGTACCTGAAATGTTACCATTCTCATTATTACGTCAGATAGGTAATGCACCTAGTAAGTTCGTCGTATTCATGATTTCTTCTTCAAAGTAACATACCGTACTTGTTATTTAACACAAAATGACATTAAAAATTTAAGTTATTCACGAGCAGTTAGTTGGGAATATGTATGAACTTCAAATGACACAACGAACCGTCTCGTTCTGCATATGGATTCAAACCCAGGTCATGCAGACTAATATTTCGTGACTGACGGAATCTAACAGTCATCCCTGACTAGGCATACAGAGAGTGATATACCCCGATTTTAGACAGTATTAGTTAGCAAATATCAACTTTAAATTACATAACGTAAACATTATAACGGACGCGAATTCCTACCCAGCATATATTGTCCCCGTTAACGAACTACGAGAGATGTTAAATATTTCTTCTTCATAGGTAACTTACTTGAAATGCCGTGAGGTAAAGCTTTGTGTTGGACAGTGATTCGAACCAATAACCTAACCGGATTGTTATCGAAGCACAATCAACTGTGACATATTGGATTTTCTCGGCAGTAGCTAGATGCTTTAACTGAAATGACGAGACGAAACATTAATTTTTTGCTTCCCAAGACTCCAACCCGGAACCTATCGCTGTTATATTCTAGAGAAAACGAACTTTAAATACGGATTTCTTACATCAGCAGCGACATGTGAGCATGTTTGAACTAGAAATAATATGACGAAGAGTTCAGTGCTGACTGGGAATCGAACCCCACACATACCGTTGTTGACTACACACAAAGAGATGTCAGCTACCGAATTTTTCTCCACCAGCAACTCGGAAATACATCCTTGAACTTACAGAGATCTCTCAAATAGTCCTGTGTCTCACTGGGAGTCAAAACCGTCAGATTTCGTTAGTGTTGACAACGAATGAAAATGCATTAAAAAACAAAATTATTATACACCAGCAGACAGGTGTTCTCATGCTATAGTTTGATACTACATAATGAAAACTTAAGTGCCAGGCCAGCATTCGAGCCCATTCACGCGCAATATGTGGAGATGTTGAGGAATCTGCAGTTCTGAACAAACAACAAAGTGTAGTTGAGCTGTATTGTCACGAAGGGATCAAATTCCGCGTTAAGGGCGGTCTGAGTTGCATTCCAAGTTCAGAACCAATTGTATCGACATACAGAAGCTCAAATAAAACATGGAATAAGGGTCCTGCGACCCTACATAGCGTTCGTTGAGTCACTAGAAATAAATAACTAGTATAAGAAAGGTTACTGGTGATAGGGTTCCCACATTTCGCCACTCCTGCCTTTATTGTGGCTCTACCTTATGTCTACTTGGTAGAGGAGGAATATCATGTTTAATGTTGATTTCAGACCACAATGCCATTATACCTTCCTAACTTGGCGAAGCCAGAAGAGATTAGAACCTGTCTCTCCCTATTAAAAATAATCGGCAGAAGTTGGAATCGAAATGAGACCATCATCACAGGAACCTATCACCAATCCAACATTCCACCATCGCCTCGTCTCTGTGACCCATTTTCTATCATAACACCGCTGGGGCACACTCGATAAGAATTCTGACACACAGGCTCCCTGTAGTGGTTTGCAGCATGTTCAGTACATTCATTTACTTGGTTGACCGAATCGCCATGAAGTAGCTGCCTCGGGTACCCAGTGCATACATTCGACTCTATTTTGTAATCACCGAAATAAAATCACGTAACTGCCACCTACACAGAACTTCCAACAGTGAAGGATGCAGAAATTTAAATAGGAAGTGTTCCTTTCCAGTTGAGCTACTCTATTGCGCTATCTGTTTGTTGAAAACGTCATGTAGTGCAAAAGAAAAGCTGTAACTGTCTGTCTCTCAGAATTCTAGATACGGCCATATGGATTATATCACAGCACTGTGGAATGCGGATGCTCTGGAGGAACTATTGTCGACTTCTGAAGGCGCTCAAGCTACATGACAGCTAGTAGCGTCACGGTAAGTGTCACGCACCGTAGATAAGACGTCGCGAGTTCTATTGCATTCGCTGCTACATTTTTAACAACGCAATTCTGCTGTCTGCTAAAGTTACCACTTTAATTGAACTTCACTTCTCAACCCAAAATAGCCGCATGTGGAAAAAGCGCTAACTTCTGCGACATTTTGTTCTTTTCAGGTTTAATAGGCGGCCAGGCAGCAGATGCATCTCGAAGCTTTTGTATTATGTATGGGGAGAGCGCATCGTGCCAAAATAGTCAGGAAATTATTTTCTACATTAGCTGTCGTCTGGTAGTGGCATTTTATTCTTCTTCAAACCTTGTTTGACAGCATTAACTCAGAACAAGTTTTGTACATGAATGTAATCAATAAACTGCATAGATAACATCAGGGAATTCGCATATATCATTGATGATTAATTTTTCTCTCATGTTTAGTATTGTTTTAACAACACTAAAAGAAACCTTACGAAAATTGTACACTGCATTATAAGAAATGAAATAAAACTACCCACGATAACCTTACATAACCTTACGACGAAAGTCTGTTTGATAAAACTGAGTATCTGTACACAAGTGTGCATCTATCGGTACGAATTAGTAAAATACTACTCACTTAGATTTAGATTGGGTCTGTGTTTAATTGGTATGCTGTGTCATACTCAACAGATATGCAAATGTGGCATTTGATAAATAAAGTTATGTATTCCTAGAGACCCAAATTTTGCTTGTCAGCAGCGGAACGAGGCGTTACTTGTTGTGCAGCATTGTAAGTTTTTCACCATTGCACTATGAGCTGAAAATATTTTCTTGCAATTTCCTTATCAATGTTTGATCTGACTGCTTGTAGCTCTTTCACAGAAGGGATAAAAACGTTACATTCAGCGAGAATGGAACCACGAACCATAACAGACGCTTTTTCAGAGGTCAGCACGTCACCACAGAGCTAGCGTAGAGGTATGTGTTGTGTATTCCTCTAAGAGGCTAATAGTGGCTAGAACACGTAAACTGCTATTTAAAGGACGAGTTTAGTTGCGATTTCCACACGCAACGACTTTCCTGGGCTGAAAACCGTAAATTACAATCTTTTGTTACAACTCAAGCGATAATAACTCAGATTTTTCAGTGGAAATGACAGGAAAAGTCAAGTGAACTTTGAAGCTTAATTCCGTGCACACCAGGAAGTAACTCGTCGATCACAGAGTTGCCAAATATATCTTGCCTTGTTGCCAAATCTCAGGAAGAAGACGAACCGATGTGATCCTGTAGTGGGCTGGGAAGTGACCATAGCTGGCCTCTCAAAGACGCGGCTGCTATGGCATGGAATTCGTAATGCGTCTGATTCTCATTTCTGTAACCAGGTTTAGGGACTGGAGCGTAGTTACTAATAATACTCAGAACTGACGGTAAGCTAAGCATCATAAATCAATAATTCTCATAGTTGTTTTTATATTTCTTTCGTAACTGTACTCAAAACTAAGAAACACATTCACGTAGGTTTTCGTGCCTCGCTGATAGTCAAGCACACCAAACAATTAAAAATAAAAAAAGAATGTGTGTGTGTGTGTGAGAGAGAGAGAGAGAGAGAGACAGAGATACCGAGAAGAGAGAGTCAGAGAAAGAGAGAGAGAGAGAGAGAGAGAGAGAGAGAGAGTGAGAGAGAGAGAGAGAGAGAGAGACATAAAAATGAATGAGAGAGAGGGTAAAAAATTGTTTTAAAGAAATTCATGATCTAAGTAACAAGTATTAATTTAATCTAATCTAATGCAATCATATTGCTCACTAGCTGTAAAGAGTCATGAATTACCGAAATTTTCGCTGGTCTCAGTAACCAAATTTAAACTTGAAAATAAACGACGGCAGTTTTTGTAATAAACTGGGACTCCTATCAAGACCCTTTCATCCCTGTTAACTAACCACGAAGAATGTCTGATATACATCCATTCAGAAGTAACAAAGTGTGTATGTTTGTAAAGATGAAGTGCATGATGTGAAGTTCTGAGACGGAGGTACGAATCCAACACGTAATCGGATTGTTAACTAAGAAAATCAAATGTTCCATATAGGTTTTTCTTACCAGCTGCTAGGTGTCTGAATCTAAAACGAGGATACCAATTATCTGTGCCTGAGCGACAATCGCTGCACTCCTATTGTTCTTCTTTATCGTCCACAAATATAGCTTAAGTGTCAATTGCTTACTCACCAACAGTAAGACGTGTGCGTGTTTGACCAGAAATTGTTGGCAACACATGATCAGACATTAAAAATACACGTTAATTTTCATTAGCAGGCCCATGTGCACGTGATAGGGCTTGAAATGAAATTATGAATATTTTTGTACTGGATCAGGAATCGGACCCACATACTTACCTTTGGAGGAGACCTAGAGAAGACTGCAGTCTTGGAAAAAGGAACGAAATGATTGAATTATACTGTTCCGAGAGATTCAGATCCTCGAAAGAGGAGATACGAATTCGAAACACAGCCCAGCACCAAATTTTCAACGTCTCTAGTTCAATCAAGTACAAGTAAAATAAGAGCCCTGTTCTTTTAAATGGCTATCGGTTCATCAAATTGAATAAAATTTTGTAATGTAAGTATGCTTACTGGCGACAGTATTTCTGTTTACAATGACCTCCACCTATGTCATTTCCTAAAGCAAACCGGCTCTGTCCAGTTGGGAATGAAGGAACGTGATGTCTGATACGGATTCTGGATTATAACGTCTTTCTCTTCAGGTTACCAGAGGTAAAGTAAAGCTGTTTGTGCCTCTTAAAAGTAAATGCCTGAACCCACGCATTGCACTTGTGATAGTTCGTTCCACCAGACCATTGTGGCCACATTTCGCAGCCCCAAGAGTGTGCTGTAACGGATGGTGTTCTTAGCATACAAAATTAGTAATGGGGGGGGGGGGAATGCGAGTCTATTAAATGGTTAAGTAGAAGCAAGCTTCTGACGCGGAGATTGTGCTATTCTCACGATAGCAGGATGTAAAGACTCTTCTAGGAGCCGGCCGCGGTGTCCGTGCGGTTCTAGGCGCTTCAGTCCGGAACTGCGGGACTGCTACGGTCGCAGGTTCGAATCCTGCCTCGGGCATGGATGTGTGTGGCCTCCTTAGGTTAGTTAGGTTTAAGTAGTTCTACGTTCTAGGGGACTGATGACCTCAGATGTTAAGTCCCATAGTGCTCAGAGCAATTTCAACCAATTTGAAGTCTTCTAGGCATCATAGCCTCGTGGTGAAGCCATTTTGGAATTTTCACTAATTCAGGAAATTTATTAGTTCGAGAAAATCCACTGTGAAGTGCGATGTTACCGGATAAATTGATTATTACCATCATTATTACTATCATTTTCTTCATACCGCTGCTGGATTACATGTGCTTGAAGATCGTTTAAGGCCTTTTGGTCATTATAGAGGTAGTTGCCAAGAACAGGTTCTTTCCCTGTCTACTGAATCCTTTTCATGTTAATATCAAACATCAGCAATTACTCGTAGATTACATTAAAACTAAAGTAATTGATGAAGACGTTACTCGATAACAAAAACGCGCTGCCTTTCTTCATTTACTTGCGCCTAGAAATGGCTGTCGAATACTGCCAAACCAAAAGCCAAGGGATCTTAGTGCCTTCCGATATACTTCGCTGTCAGTTCTTCCATATAATTTGGTCGAAGTGACCTGTTTCAAGTTGTGTATGACAGAGAATGTTTCAGAAAATCAATTGTTTTCCTTTGCAAGAAACAGAAAGATTTTCATTCTAAGCTATCCAAGTCCAAAATTTTCGCAATATTAGTTCAAATTTAATATTCGCTTCTATAATGTAGGAAAGTATTTCACAGTTGCAAAACCCGTATCCGACTCATTGTCCTTACACTTAGTTCAAAATGGTTCAAATGGCTCTGAGCTCTATGGGACTTAACTGCTGAGGTCATCAGTCCCCTAGAACTTAGAACTACTTAAACCTAACTAACCTAAGGACATCACACACATCCCTGCCCGACACAGGATTTGAACCTGCGACCTTAGCGGTCGCTCGGTTCCAGACTGTAGCGTCTAGAACCGCTCGGCCATTCCGACCGGCTTACACTTAGTCGCTGACCATAAATTCTAGTTCAGAGTGATACCAGTTTAAGTAACCCAATGTAGCGAAGACTGTTTCCTAGTGCTCTTTCTCACCGGGAAATATGCAATTCACTCTTTGGGCTCCATAAGTACACTGTAACAGTAATCTCTGTGTGTATGCAATGCATACGGATTGTAGAATTTAGTGGTGCTCTGTTTTCACTTCTGTATACAATATGCCTGACTTAAACGGGCCCTTCATCATTAGAAGCCCTGGGCGTTGCAACATCATACCGACAACAGTAATGGGCTTATACTGACAACCTCACTGTTCTTTTTACCTGATTTTGTAATCATTTAAATAAAACAACATGACCTTCCAGTGGGAGACATTTCGTCTGTCCCCCTTTTCCTCGCGTGAAATTTGTCAGTATGCATTTTGCCTTCCAACCAGCGAAATGCGGCATAGTACGGCCGGTAAACGATTTACAAACCACGATTTAGTGCCGTTAAGACGATTTCTTTAAACACTGGCGTAGCTAAAGGAATTAAGTTTCTTCTTAAATCGTCTTATGCAGCAACATCCACAGATATCTCAAACAGGAAAAGTTCTTTATCCAGGTACTAAGGTTGTAAAACAAACTTCCCACAGTTTGTGTCAGGTTGATCTTTTCGTCTGATAGCACTGCGTAAGTATTTTGTCTAAGAGGTATCACAAGTAGTGTTCCTGTAGCTGTGGGAACCATTGGTTGAAAACGAGCCTAACACCAGTGGCTACAGCACTGCTAAATATTCAAAATGATTATCAACCTAAGTCTGAGTTCGTCCACAAACTGAGGCGTATTTATAATATTGAAGCTAGACTGTGTATCCTTGTTTTCCTTGAGTTTGCATCAGAAGGCGTTTGCACACACTTATACGAGGGTAATCCCAAAAGTAAAGTCTTCTAAGGGACACGCATGTGCCAACGCAGGCACAATTAAGAGATCCTTAATTTTAATGCTAAGCATAGACCACAGTAGTAGCTGCATAATGGCAAAGTGATAAAGAGCAAGAGAACGAATACGAAGGTCTCAGGTTCAATCCCTCATTAGGCCCACGATTTATATGTGCCATTTTACACTTATTTCCCGTCAGGCAGCGTTTGTTGATGTGAAATGTCGAGTTGCACTGTGGTCCGAAAGCCACGTTAAACTGTAGGTTCCCCTATTAACTGGCTAGATAAGTCAACTCAAGGGCCGGAGGAAAGCGACGGCATACCACCTCCAACAAGATCGTGTCTATTAAAGCACTATGGTGTTCAAACCACTCTTCCGACTGATTACTGCTTTACTTTCTGCGGGTTCCAATGTTAATGATCTTCGGGTTATTAACATTTTTGCGCTTTCATGCTATAGCTTTGATACCAGTAAACGTAAGTAACCGGCTGTGCACTGTCACCGTTCGAGTTGTCAAGGTGGTAGACGACGATGCTGTGACCCCAGTTACAGTCTTGGTCATGGCTGTGTTTCAGTCGAATACCTCCATGTGACTTTCTGCGTATTTCAAGATATACTTTTATACACTTGGTACGCTTCCAAATTGATATCTGATAGATCTGTATTTAGCAACATGAATCAGATATGTTTTCCGTGCAATATATCGGACATCACGTCAGTGCAGCTAGATTTTGTTTGTGTGATGCGCATGGTGCAAGAAATATTAGTGTTTTGCTTGCTTCTGTGATAGGTTTCACCTCACTGAATGCAAGCAAGCTCACGAATAGACTGTCAATAACTGGAATTACGCAATAATACAATTAAAAGTTGTATTTTTGCATTATGAGTCCTAATGAAAATGACAGTAAACAGGTTATATGCCTACTTGCTTATTATTCTCGCTTCTCGCTGCTTTCCTCAAAAAATAAAAATAAAAAGAGAGAGACAGAGAGAGAAAACAGAAATTTATTTCAAATATCAGCTCGGTGACGCCATGTTCGTCTCGTATTGTAAAGCAAGGATAATTGATAGGTAATATCTCGTTGTAGTAGCGATATGTATGGCTAAAGGGTTCTTTCTTTTCTCTCTGCAAACAACCAGAACAGAATTCAGTACCAAAGTGGTAAGAAGAGCTATGCAGTGGGCCAATTAAACACTCAGCTTTTCTTGGTTATTTTGTTAATCGTCTGTAATGCAGTAACATCGTTGATTACTGATTCGTTATTACTACCATTTTTATTGTTATTCGTCACCTCACAACAGCTTCCTTATCGCTCATTGCTGCCGATGTATGTAACGAATGGATCAGGATGAATGGAATATAGGATGTTTCGTCACGGAGAATATACACATTTATCTCGGCGTCTTGTGATCAGGGTAATATGAAAATCTCAATAAGAGAAGACGACAACGGGATGTCGGTGATGCAGGCAATAACACCTAACTACTTCTGTCGACTAAACCATATGACGACAGACAAACTGGCGTCTCAGTGTATTTTGATTGTAATTCGTTAGCCTTCTTGCGACTTTTAATACCTCGTGGGAGCAGGCATAATATTTTGTTTTTTGAACATCGAACAATAACACACAAAGATAGTAGATGGAAGGATACAAAGAAACAGACTCACGGGTGTGGATCCAGTTCATCACTAGAAGACTAAACAAGAGGGAAACATTAAGAAAGCAATGAATACCCTGGTTAGTATACGTTATTTGTATGGATCTGAAGATGAAAAAGCGCAGATCTGCACAGTTCCCGAATCTGCACTTTAGTTTCTGTCTTAAAGGGCATAATTTTTAGTTTATTCTCTTCTGAATTTTCAAATGAATTGATTATTAGGTGGTACAGAATAATTAGTTAACTGTGTTTCTTACAGCTTCCATTCGAACCAACATTTTTCTACATTCTCGTGCAATTCATGAAATTCTACTTGTATTATCACAAGACTGCACATAGATGCAATCGATTTCGAGGTGCAAATTGTTTGTTATCTTACTTTTCGTGACAGGTTGGCAAAGTTGATTTCCAAAGACTTTTTGTTGTACTGAAATAATCTTTTGTCACAAAGTAACAAGGTAAGTGTTTTATTCGTACATATTTTTTGGGCAACTGTAATCGTGATGGAAGATTGCACATCTGAATGTTTGACACAGCTGGTAGGAGAAAACGCTGCATATTAACCAAACCCCGCGCCCCCTCTCCGTATCCTCCTATGAAACGAGCACAGGATTCTTCTCCTATAACGCTACAGAGCTGTTCCTAGCACAGCTGAGAATTGGCAACATCGTCACAAACATTTGGCAACACTGTGACAGTGCAATCACTTCCGCGTATAGTACTGAACTGACTCGCTAAATTCACTTGACATTCCCTTTCCATTTGAATGACTCGTGGTATATAATCCTCATGTAATCTAAGACACTGAGTCAGAAAATTCAATTTTTTGGCTAAAGAAATGCTATTCTTCACATAAGTAACAACTTTTATCATCTTACACGATGCATTACGAGGCTGAGTGAACAACACCATGATAAGAGTGGCGTGCTGGCAGCAGTGTGTCCGTAGCCCCTTGGTACCTCCCATGTCTCGTGTCGCAACGGCTCAATGAGTCGTCAGTTCTAACTGTGGTCTGGGCCAGCGTGTGTGAGTTTTTTTCTGATTTATTTTATGGGGCTGTGAATTTGCAGAAAAATTCTGTAACTAAATCAGGAGAAAACCTTTACACATTAAATCCTCTTGGTAGCTCGACACAGTAAGTTGTATTACAGCATATTGATAATTTTTACTTATGGACCGTCTGACAGCAACTGAATAAAACACAATTTTAGTGCCATACGCGTTTCGCCTTTATTTTCTGCAACACATCATCAGTGGCCTGGATTGTGTACATATGTTTGCTATTTAATTTACATTTTTGTCACTGTACCTATAGGTTATAAACAGTTCTGGTGGTTGGTATTTCCTATTAAGTAGTAGTGCTTTGAACTGTACTTACAGGTTGCGTGGACAGTTTCTTACATATTACGCTCCTGTTGCATTTTTGGTGTTGTTCGTCTTCTTATGAATGCCAATTTGCGATTTTTTCCCCACATTCCACAGCACTATGAACTGAACGCTTGTTTCAATGCAATGTTTTGGTTTCTGTTGCCGACTGTCAAATGTTTTTGCCAAAGATCGAATGTTATTGTCAAACTTTCGAGTGTAATTATTGAAGTATCTGTGATCTGTTGTGTACGCATTTGTGTGTATGTGTGTGTGTGTGTGTGTGTGTGTGTGTGTGAGTGTGTGTGTGTGTGTGTTTAGGTGTGATACAACTTTTTGTGCTGGTGTGATACAACTTTTTGTGCTGTGTGTGTGTGTGTTTTGGTATGGTATGTATATAATTTTTTTCTGGGCTCTGCTTATGTGTATGTGTATGTGTGTGTGTGTGTGTGTGTGTGTGTGTGGTGTGTGTGTATTTTGGTGTGATACAATTTTTTTTTTTTGGCTGTGTGTGTGAGTGTGTGTGTGTGTGTGTGTGTGTGTGTGTGTGAGAGAGAGAGAGAGTTTGTGTCCAGAAGGTGAAGGGGGAAGAGTTTTTTTTTTTTTTTGTTTTATCTTATCATTTCCTTTATTAAGTGTAGTAGGGAGCCTGTGCTGATGTGAGTTTGTTCATATATCACGTGTTTGTTTTCTGCTATGGCTTTCTGGATGTGGAAGTTTTCTTGTATTTGTATAAGATGTTTGTCATGGTTGCTTATTCTCATTATTTTCATTTCTTGTTCCATGTTTGTAGGAAGAAGGTTATGGTGTTTAAAATGTTCTGTAAATGTGGAATGGTTTGTTGCGTACTTCCACCATCTGATATTTTCTTTGTATCAGACAGTCCATAAGTAAAAATTATCAATATACCTTAATATCACACGCAACTGAGGAAAACAGGAGTACAAAAGTTGAAGATGACAGTAATTGTGCTAATGGCCATAGATCTCGCCTTTCTGACTGCCAAGCTGCTTCAGAATACAAGCGTCTCTGAAGAAATTCGAATCGATTGTCAACGATAAGAAATTCAATATTGTTCTTCACTTAAGACTCACATGCCAGGGTGATAAGTACAATGGAAAGGAACCTCTGGGTTACTACAGGGCGTCTGTGCTAAATTTCCACAGTATAAATTAGGAACTCTCTGCAGACATTTGCTAACAGGTGGCTCTAGCAACTTACTTTTTCTCTGGGTAGCTTCAAATATGGGCAATTTTGTCGTCTTAAATCCAATTGAATATTTTAAATATCACTTTTGAACAGCGTTCACTTCTCCATTATTTAATGTATGGACCTCAAAACAAGCAGTTTGCCTTAGTAGCTATAGAGTAGGTTCTGAAAGGTATTGACACAATGTTTCGCATCCATTTACCATAGGGAATCAAAGAAAGAAACCACACACATTACATTACACTTACTCTCTATGCCTTGACTAACGCACATGAAGCAATGGCAAAAATAAATTATTTGAAGAATCTCCTGTGAAAGGTAAAAGAACAGGATGTGACGCTTTAATTATAGTGCACTGGATCAAACACAATGAAATTAATTCCATGCCACATTGATGTATTGCATACTAGTGTAATAAAATACTCATCAAATAAAAACGGTTTTGTGCCTCCAGTGCTATCGAGTGTGAAACACAAATCGTTGACAAATTTTATGGGTCACCACTCAACAACATTAAAACATTTTACCCCATCGAGAGTGAGAAGTGGAGCAGACGTTGTCGGCAGAAGGCGAGGCAGCGCAGTGCCTCAGCCCCCGCCGGTAGGCAGCAAACGGGTCCCAAAGAACTCAGGCACGTGCAGTGTTGAGAAGCAGATGGTTGGCCAAGAAATCTCTCGCTAAAATATTGTTGAACCAAACTGTTATTACCAATGACACAGAAAGCTAAATATATTGTAGATTCGCTTGAATTATACTCATAGTTTGAGCACCGAGAGAAAGGGGCGATAAAAATTTTGGCAGTGTGTGCTTTTGGTTACCAGATGTCGTATTAGCTAGTCTCGCGTTTTACTTCAAGATTACGGTCGTAGACAAGAGTGATGTACTCTGACTGCAGTCAAGAGTTCCCTCGGGAAGTGAAGCAGTCAACTACACTCCTGGAAATTGAAATAAGAACACCG
The DNA here is from genome assembly GCF_023864275.1 of Schistocerca cancellata. Lineage (NCBI taxonomy): Eukaryota > Metazoa > Arthropoda > Insecta > Orthoptera > Acrididae > Schistocerca > Schistocerca cancellata. Next base: position 735,742,077 of record NC_064630.1, on the reverse strand, counting down.
TGAATTCATTGTCCCAGGAAGGGGAAACTTTATTGACACATTCCTGGGGTCAGATACATCACATGATCACACTGACAGAACCACAGGCACATAGACACGGGCAACAGAGCATGCACAATGTCGGCACTAGTACAGTGTATATCCACCTTTCGCAGCAATGCAGGCTGCTATTCTCCCATGGAGGCGATCGTAGAGATGCTGAATGTAGTCCTGTGGAACGGCTTGCCATGCCATTTCCACCTGGCGCCTCAGTTGGTCCAGCGTTCGTGCTGGACGTGCAGACCGCGTGAGACGACGCTTCATCCAGTCCAAAACATGCTCAATGGGGGGACAGATCCGGAGATCTTGCTGGCCAGGGTAGTTGACTTACACCTTCTAGAGCACGTTGGGTGGCACGGGATACATGCGGACGTGCATTGTCCTGTTGGAACAGCAAGTTCCCTTGCCGGTCTAGGAATGGTAGAACGATGGGTTCGATGACGGTTTGGATGTACCGTGCACTATTCAGTGTCCCCTCGACGATCACCAGTGGTGTACGGCCAGTGTAGGAGATCGCTCCCCACACCATGATGCCGGGTGTTGGCCCTGTGTGCCTCGGTCGTATGCAGTACTGATTGTGGCGCTCACCTGCACGGCGCCAAACACGCATACGACCATCATTGGCACCAAGGCAGAAGCGACTCTCATCGCTGAAGACGACACGTCTCCATTCGTCCCTCCATTCACGCCTGTCGCGACACCACTGGAGGCGGGCTGCACGATGTTGGGGCGTGAGCGGAAGACGGCCTAACGGTGTGCGGGACCGTAGCCCAGCTTCATGGAGACGGTTGCGAATGGTCCTCGCCGATACCCCAGGAGCAACAGTGTCCCTAATTTGCTGGGAAGTGGCGGTGCGGTCCCCTATGGCACTGCGTAGGATCCTACGGTCTTGGCGTGCATCCGTGCGTCGCTGCGGTCCGGTTCCAGGTCGACGGGCACGTGCACCTTCCGCCGACCACTGGCGACAACATCGATGTACTGTGGAGACCTCGCGCGCCACGTGTTGAGCAATTCGGCGGTACGTCCACCCGGCCTCCCGCATGCCCACTATACGCCCTCGCTCAAAGTCCGTCAACTGCACATACGGTTCACGTCCACGCTGTCGCGGCATGCTACCAGTGTTAAAGACTGCGATGGAGCTCCGTATGCCACGGCAAACTGGCTGACACTGACGGCGGCGGTGCACAAATGCTGCGCAGCTAGCGCCATTCGACGGCCAACACCGCGGTTCCTGGTGTGTCCGCTGTGCCGTGCGTGTGATCATTGCTTGTACAGCCCTCTCGCAGTGTCCGGAGCAAGTATGGTGGGTCTGACACACCGGTGTCAATGTGTTCTTTTTTTCATTTCCAGGAGTGTATGTTGCCAGGTCGACAATATTGCCGAACATAGATTTCAGAGGGGAGCACGACTGTATTGTCCACCTTACGTGAACCACTCGGTGGTCAATTTTTTTCTCTAACACTGTATCTACAACCCATATTGCACTCATAAGAACCAGAAGAACTAAAAAAAAACAAAATTACTTTATGAGAGCAACGTTAACGATTGCGGTCGACGTATTCATTGTATTGTATACGTGTGAGTCAACGCCTTCCAATGGCCACTCAAGGAAGACAAGGATACACAGTCTAGCTTCAATATTATAAATACGCCTCAGTTTGTGGATGAACTCAGACTTAGGTTGATAATCATTCTGAATATTTAGCAATGCTGTACCCACTGATGTTAAACTTGTTTTCAACCAATTATTCCCACAGCTGCAGGAACATTACTTGTGATACCTCTTGGACAAAATACTTATGCAGTGCTATCAGACGAAAAGATCAACCTGACACAAACTGTGGGAAGTTTGTTTTACAACCTTCGTACCTGGATAAAGAATTTTTCCTATTTGAGATATCTGTGAACGTTGCTGCACAAGGCAATTTAAGAAGAAACTAAATTCCTTCAGCTACGCTAATGTTTAAAGAAATGGTCCTAACGGCACTAAATCGTGGTTTGTGAATCGTTTACCGGCCGTACTATGCCGCAATTCGCTGGTTGGAAGGCAAAATGCATACTGACAAATTTCACGCGAGGAAAAGGGGGACGAAGTGTCTCCCACTGGAAGGTCATGTTGTTTTATTTAAATGATTACAAAATCAGGTAAAACGAACAGTGAGGTTGTCAGTATAAGAACATTACTGTTGTCAGTATGATGTTCCACCGCCCAGAGCCTGTAATGATAAAGGGCCCGTTTAGGTCAGGCATGTTGTATACAGATGTGGAAGAGAAAGCACCACTGAATTTTACAATCCGTACGCATAGATACACACAGAAATTACTGTTGCAGTATACTAATGGAGCCCTATGAGTGAATTGCATATTTTCCGGTGAGAAATAGCACTAGGAAACAGCCTTCGCTACATTAGGTCACTTAAACTGGTGTCACTCTGGACTAGAATTTATGGTCGGCGACTAAGTGTAAGGACAATGAGTTGGATGTGGCTTTTGCGACTGTGAAATACTTTCCTGTATTACAGAAGCGAATATTAAATTTGAACTTGCATAGCCTAGAAAGAAAATCTTTCTGTTTCTTGCAAAGGAAAGCCGGTCGGAGTGGCCGTGCGGTATCTAGGCGCTACAGCCTGGAGCCGAGCGACCGTTCCGGTCGCAGGTTCGAATCCTGCCTCGGGCATAGATGTGTGTGATGTCCTTAGGTTAGTTAGGTTTAATTAGTTCTAAGTTCTAGGCGACTAATGACCTCAGAAGTTAAGTCGCATAGTGCTCAGAGCCATTTGAACCATTTTTGCAAAGGAAAACAATTGATATTCTAAAACATTCTCTGTCATATACAACTTGAAACAGGTCACTTCGACCAAATCATATGGAAGAACTGACAGCGACGTATATCGGAAGGCACTAAGATCCCTTGGCTTTTGGTTTAGCAGTATTCGACAGCCATTTCTAGGCGCAAGTAAATGAAGAAAGGCACCGCGTTTTTGTTATCTAGTAACGTCTTCATCAATTACTTTAGTTTTAATGTAATCTACAAGTAATTGCTGATGTTTGATATTAACATGAAAAGGATTCAGTAGACAGGGAAAGATCCTGTTCTTGGCAACTACCTCTATAATGACCAAAAAGGCCTTAAATGATCTTCAAGCACATGTGTTCCAGCAGCGGTATGAAGAAACTTATAGTAATAATGACGGTAATAATCGATTTATCCGGTAACTTCGCACTTCACAGTGGATCTTCTCGAACTAAGAAATTTCCTGAATTAGTGAAAATTTCAAAATGGCTTCACATCGAAGCTATGATGCCTAGAAGAGTCTTTACATCCTGCTATCGTGAGAATAGCATAATCTCCGCGTCAGAAGCTTGCTTCTACTTAACCATTTAATAGACTCGTATTTCGCACTTCACAGTGGATCTTCTCGAACTAAGAAATTTCCTGAATTAGTGAAAATTTCAAAATGGCTTCACATCGAAGCTATGATGCCTAGAAGAGTCTTTACATCCTGCTATCGTGAGAATAGCATAATCTCCGCGTCAGAAGCTTGCTTCTACTTAACCATTTAATAGACTCGTATTTTTCCCCCCATGACTAATTTTGTATGCTAAGAACACCATCCATTACAGCACACTCCTGAGGCTGAGAAATGTGGCCACAACGGTCTGGTGGAACGAACTATCACAAGTGCAATGCGTGGGTTCAGGCATTTACTTTTAAGAGGCACAAACAGATTTACTATACCTCTGGTAACCTCAAGAGAAAGACGCTATAATCCAGAATCCGCATTAAACATCACGTTCCTTCACTCCCAACTGGACAGAGCCGGTTTGCTTTAGGAAATGACGTAGGCGGAGATCATTGTAAACAGAAATACTGTCGCCAGTAAACTTATTTACATTACAAAATCTTATTTTATTTGATTTACCGATAGCCATTTAAAAGGAACAGTGCTCTTATTTTACTTGTACTTGATTGAACTAGAAACGTTGAAAAATTTGGTGCTGGACTGTGATTCGAATTCGTATCTCCTCCTTCGAGAATCAGAATCCCTCGGAAGAGTATAGTTCAATCATTTTGTTCCATTTTCCAAGACTGCAACCTTCTCTAGGTCTCCTCCAAAGGTAAGTACGTGGGTCCGATTCTTGATCCAGTACAAAAATATTCATAATTTCATTTCAAGCCCTACCACGTGTACACCGGCCTGCTAGTGAAAATAAACGTGTATTTTTAATGTCTGTTCACGTGTTGCCAACAATTTCTGGTCAAACATGCACACGTCTTACTGTTGGTGAGTAAGCAATTGACACTTAAGCTATATTCGTGGACAATGAAGAAGAACGATAGGAGTGCAGCGATTGTCGCCCAGGCACAAAAAATTGTATCCTCATTTTAGATTCAAACACCTAGCAGCTGGTAAGAAAAACCTATACGGAACATTTGATTTTCTTAGTTAACAATCCAATTACGTGTTGGGTTCGTACCTCTGTCACACAACTTCACATCATGCACTTCATCTTTACATGCATACACACTTTGTTACTTCTGAATGAATGTATATCAGACATCCTTCGTGGGTAGTTAACAGGGATGAAAGGGTCTTGATAGGAGTCGCAGGTTATTACAAAAACTGTCGTCTTTTATTTTCAAGTTTAGACATGGTTACTGGTACTGGCGAAAATTTCGGTAATTCATGACTCTTCACGGCTAGTCAGCAATATGATATGATTAGATTAGATGAGATTAATAATTGTTCCATTGATCATGAATACGACATTTCGTAATGATGTGGAATGTGTTATTTTAATGAAAGATTTCTTTACATACTGGTATTCAATTTCTTTACAAAATTTGTTTACTGTCTCTTTCTCTCTCTCTCTGTTTTCTCTCTCTCTCTCTCTCTCTCTCTCTCTCTCTCTCTCTCTCTCTCTCTCTCCCTCACACACACACACACACACACATACACACACACACACACACTTTTTTTTTATTTGTTTGGTGTGCTGGACTATCAGCGAGGCACGAATACTTCCGTGAATGAGTTGCTTAGTTTTGAGTACAGTTACGAAAGAAATATAAAAACAACTATGAGAGTTACTGACTTATGATGCTTAGTTTGCAGTCAGTTCTGAGTATTATTAGTATCTGTGCTCCAGTCCCTAAACCTGGTTACAGAAATGCGGATCAGACGCATTACGTATTCCAGGCCTTTGAGAGGCTAGCTATGGTCACATCCCAGCCCGCAATGGGATCACATAGTTTTGTCTTCGTCCTGCTAGTACTGTAACTGAGATTTGTCAACAAGGCATGGTATGTTTGGCAACTCTGTGATCGACGAGTTACTTCCTGGTGTGCACGGAATTAAGCCTCAAAGTTCACTTGATTTTTCCTGTCATTTCCACTGAAAAATCTGAGTTATTATCGCTTGAGTTCTAACAAAAGATTCTAAATTTACGGTTTTCAGCCCAGGAAAGTCGTTGCATGAGGAAATCGCAACTACACTCGTCCTTTAAATAGCAGTTTACGTGTTCTAGCCACTATTAGCTTCTTAGAGGAATACACAACATATACCTCTTCGCTAGTTCTGTGGTGACGTGCTGACCTCTGAAAAAGCGTCTGTTATGGTTCGTGGTTCCATTCTCGCTGAATGTAACGTTTATATCCCTTCTGTGAAAGAGCTACAAGCAGTCAGATCAAACATCGATAAGGAAATCGCAAGAAAATACTTTCAGCTCATAGCGCAATGGTGAAAAACTTACAAGGCTACATAACAGGTAACGCCTCGTTCCGCTGCTGACAAGCAAAATTTGAGCCTCTAGGAATACGTAACTTTATTTATGAAATGCCACATTTGCATACCTGTTGAGTATGACACAGCATACCAATTAAACACAGACCCAATCGAAATCTAAGTGAGTAGTATTTTAATAATTCGTGTCGATAGATGCACACTTGTGTACAGGTACTCAGTTTTATCAAAGAGACTTTCGTCGTAAGGTTATCGTGGCCGTTTTATTTCATTTCTTATAATGCAGTGCACAATTTTCGTAAGGTTTCTTTTAGTGTTTCTAAAACAATACTAAAAATGGGAGAAAAATTAATCATCAACGATATATGCGAATTCCCTGATGTTATCTATGACAGTCTGACAATGCACATGCAGTTTATTGATTACATGCATGTAGAAAAATTGTTCTGAGTTAAAGCTGTCAAACAAGGTTTGAAGAAGAAGAAAATGCCACTACCAGACGACAGCTAATGTAGAAAATAATTTCCTGACTATTTTGGCACGATGCGCTCTCCTCATACATACATAAAAAAGCTTCCAGATGCATCTGCTGCCTGGCCGCCTATTAAACCTGAAAAGAACAAAATGTCGCAGAAGTTAGCGCTTTTTTCACATGCGGCTGTTTTGGGTTGAGAAGTGAAGTTCAATTAAAGTGGTAACTTCAGCAGACAGCAGAATTGCGTTATTAAAAAAGTAGCAGTGAATGCAATAGAACTCGCGACGTCTTATCTACGGTGCGTGACACTTACCGTGACGCTACTAGCTGTCATCTAGCTTGAGCGCCTTCAGAAGTCGACAATAGTTCCTCCAGAGCATCCGCATTCCACAGTGCTATGATATAATCCATATGGCCGTATCTAGAACTCTGAGAGACAGACAGTTACAGCTTTTCTTTTGCACTACAGGACGTTTTCAACAAACAGATAGCGAAATAGAGTAGCTCAATTGGAAAGGAACACTTCCTATTTAAATTTCTGCAGCCTACACTGTTGGAAGTTCTGTGTAGGTGGCAATTACGTGATTTTATTTCGGTGATTACAAAATAGAGTCGAATGTATGCACTGGGTACCCGAGGCAGCTACTTCTTGGCGATTCGGTCAACCAAGTAAATGAATGTACGGAACATGCTGCAAACCACTACAGGGAGCCAGAGTGTCAGAATTCTTATCGAGTGTGCCGCAGCTGTGTTATGATAGAAAATGAGTCACAGAGACGAGACGATGGTGGACTGTTGGAAGGTGATAGGTTCCTGTGATGATGGTCTCATTTCGATTCCAACTTCTGCCGATTATTTTTAATAGGGAGAGACAGGTTCTAATCTCTTCTGGCTTCGCCAAGTGAAGAAGGTATAATGGCATTGTGGTCTGAAATTCACATTAAACATGATATTCCTTCTCTATCAAGTAGACGTAAGGTAGAGCCACAATAAAGTCAGGAGTGGCGAAATGTGGAACCTCTATCACCAGTAACCTTTCTTATACTAGTTATTTATTTCTAGTGACGCAACAAACGCTATGTAGGGTCACAGGACCCTTATTCCATCTTTTATTTGAGCTTCTGTATGTCGATAAAATTAGTTCTGAACGTAGAATGCAACTCAGACCGCCCTTAACGCGGTATTTGATCCCTTCGTGACAATACAGCTCGACTACAATTTAGTGTTTGTTCAAAACTGTAGATTCCTCAACATCTCCACATATTGCGCGTGAATGGGCTCGAATGCTGGCCTGGCACTTAAGTTTTCATTATGTAGTATCAAACTCTAGCATGAGAACACCTGTCTGCTGGTGGATAATAATTTTGTTTTTTAATGCATTTTCATTCGTTGTCAACACTAACGAAATCTGACGGTTTTGACGCCCAGTGAGACACAGGACTATTTGAGAAGTTCAAGGATGTATTTCCGAGTTGCTGGTGGAGAAAAATTCGGTAGCTGACATCTCTTTGTGTGTAGTCAACAACGGTATGTGTGGGGTTCGATTCCCAGTCAGCACTGAACCCTTCGTCATATTATTTCTAGTTCAAACATGCTCACATGTCGCTGCTGATGTAACAAACCCATATTTAAAGTTCGTTTTCTCTAGAATATAACAGCGATAGGTTCCGGGTTGGAGTCTTGGGAAGCAAAAAAATTAATGTTTCGTCTCGTCATTTCAGTTAAAACATCTAGCTACTGCCGAAAAAATCCAATATGTCACAGTTGATTGTGCTTCGATAACAATCCGATTACGTTATTGGTTTGAATCCCTGTCCAACACAAAGCTTTACCTCACGGCATTTCAAGTAAGTTACCTGTGAAGAAGAAATATTTAACATCTCTCGTAGTTCGTTAACAGGGACAATACATGCTGGGTAGGAATTCGCGTCCGTTAAAAATGTTTACGTTATGTGGTTTGCATGGGGGCTTATTTAAATAAAAAAAATGCAAATTTTTTTTAGTAGCTGTAAGTCCGATTACGCAAGTCTCGTAAACGGCTGGCCCTGACTAGTTTTAGTACGCAATCTGACTGCTTAGAATGACAACAAAGAATGTGAGAAAATTTCTGTTAGCACAATTAATTAAGTCCCCAGCAACTATAAAACCTACGAAACCAACAAAGCACAAGTGTAGCTGTTCTGTATGTGGTAGTATGACTCAACGCACATCTGGCACGGTTCTTCTTCAACAAGACAAGAATTTTTAAATACCAATTATACTGACGTGATAAAAGAAAATTAGAAATACTATAATTGCGCAAGAAAATCAGAATTACACTCTAATACAAGAACACACGCCAGATGCTTTGTTGACTGAACCTGTCATGACACACTATTCAGGACACTGAAAGAATAAAAGAAAAAAGAGTTTATTACCTCCATATATATTGACGAAATGCACTCTGACCATAACAATATCTCCATTAGAACAACATCTGCTATCTCTCCCATCAAACCACTGCATAAAACATGGAACAACACTCTCCACTACCACATCTCACTCTGACTTCACGACAAGCAGTGTCCACCACAACTTCTCGGCGAGAACTGCTTGCCGCCACGTCTCAATAATCACTGCCAGTGGAGGCGGCGGGACAATACTCTCTGGCGCGATCTTTGGCGCTGTGGCTCAGTGTAGCCACCTTTCAAGTTTAAAGTTGATATTTGCTAAATAATACTGTCTAAAATCGGGGTATATCACTCTCTGTCTGCCTAGTCAGGAATGACTGTTAGATTCCGTCAGTCACGAAATATTAGTCTGCGTGACCTGGGTTTTAAATCCATATGCAGAACGAGACGGTTCATCGTGTCATTTGAAGTTCATGCATATTCTCAACTAGCTGCTCGTGAATAACTGAAATTTTTAATGTCATTTTGTGATAAATAACAAGTTCGGTATGTTACTTTGAAGAAGAAATCATGAATACGACGAACTTACTAGGTGCATTACCTATCTGACGTAATAATGAGAATGGTAACATTTCAGGTATGTCATTTATTTCAATAAATGTGAGCTTACAAGCCTTAAGGACAGTCATATCTGTGATAAGGTGTTCCCTGATATTTGTAGTACCGTGGTATTACTTTACATTTTGAGTTATTGCATTACAGAGCCGAGTTTTCTAGGGGTGACTTGTTGGAGCCATTCTCAATAGTCAAACGACTGTACCAAGGAGCGATTAGAGGACCTGCTAGACAGCTGCGTTATGTAGGTTGCATACGAATCAGGCGAAATGCAATTCATGTCGTTCGGATACTTTTGAGCACGACTGTACATAAGTAAAAGCCCCAACAAGCTAAGACAAAAATTTAAAACCAATTATAATAATCATTAACGCGGGCGCTGTAAGCGTCGATAAAGATATATTTTGCTAAGCCGGAAGGCGAATAACAAATGAGAAAAACTCCAGTCAATTTTTTTGTCAATCATTAGAGAGACTCTGTTTTTAGTTCTCGTGGCGAGAAGACGTTCCTCTTGTGAATCAATGTCTTGTCTGAATAATAATCCTATGAAAATAATGTCTGAATGTTCGTTTTTGTGCAAAACCACGGAAATTTACCTTTCTTCCGCGCATTATCTCAATGTCAGGTCAACAAGCGGCCTGCATCGGAAGAGGAGGTCCGATCAAAGAGATACATACTTATGACGGAAGAAGACGAATATAACCAAGGATACTAGACGTAAGTTCAAATATGTCAATAGTATAAAATTAAATATATATATATGATGACCAAGGCAAGCCTGTATACAGACTAAAAAGCAACAAAGAAGTGTATACGAAGTGCAGCAAAATTACAGACGAAATTAGAAAAAGAAGATGCTCCTTTTATGCTCACATCATGAGGATGAACCCGAATAGGCTTACAAAACAAATATTTTCGTACATCGCAAATCTAAAAAATAAAAATTTATGGTTTATCAACACAGAAAGAGATCTAAAAGAAATGGAGATAGATCAGGAAACAATATTTAACAGAAACCTTTTTAGAAAAAAAAACTGAATTCATTCACGGGTTTCGGTGTAAAAATTAAGAAGACTTGTGGAACTAAATGGTCTGAAGAGAGAAAAGCTGCCTTCAGCGCAAGAATGAAAGAAGTGTGGACTGAGAGAAAGAAGACTTCCCAGAAGCGCAAGAAATAACTGTTTTCACGGTCTTTAACGGCCAAATTTGTATTATATATATATATAAATTAGTACACGGAGTACTATCAGACTTTCGGAAAAATATCATCCACACATTTCCGAACACTACAAAGGCAGATATGTGCGAAAGCTATCGCACATTTCTCTTAACAGCTCATACATCCGGTCTGCTGACAAGAATAATACGCAGAAGAATGGAAATGAAAACTCAGAAGCAGATAGGCTTTAGAAAAGGTAAAGGGAGCAGAGAGGCAGTTCTCAAGTTACGCTTGATAATAGAAGCAACGTCTAACATCTAAAGTGGCAGTACTTTTTCAAAGACATAATATGGAAGCACCAATAATTATCACGGTGATGAATATACTGTTAACGAGTAAAAGATGTGATAAATGTAATTGTGGTGTCACCGCCAGACACCACACTTGCTAGGTGGTAGCTTTAAATCGGCCGCGGTCGATTAGTACATGTCGGACCCGCGTGTCGCCACTGTCAGTAATTGCAGACCGAGCGCCACCACACGGCAGGTCTAGAGAGAGACGTACGAGCACTCGCCCCAGTTGTACGACAACTTTCCTAGCGACTACACTGACGAAGCCTTTCTCTCATTTGCCGAGAGACAGTTAGAATAGCCTTCAGCTAAGTCCATGGCTACGACCTAGCAAGGCGCCATTAGCCTTACAGTGCTTGTATTTAAAGAGTCTCATTTGTATCGTCAAGAGCGATGTACCACAATGATGGATTAAAATTAAGTAGTACCGCAGCTCCGTACTTTTCTTTATAGCATTCATTAAGTATCCTGTTTCAGACCTCACGCCAGCCGGCGTGTGTGTACGCGTGCATTTCGGCTACTTCCGAGTGGCGTGGCTGTCTTGCTACGCCACAACAGTAATGTGGAAACTATATGGACATATCAGTTATTTGTAAGTGCCATATTACAACACGTGTAGCTTAGCCACTTCCACATTTTTCATTTGTGCTTATTTATTTATCATCATATAATTTGTTTTTGATTTAAACAGTGAACCCCAACACTGAGCATGAAAACATGTACGTGAATGTAAACCACCCGAGGATGGCACAAGCCCGAAACGTGTCGTGTGTTAAAAAAATAACCTTTTGTTGTGACTGGAAGAGGTTGCTATTCTACACCCCATACGAAACAGTCATGGAGCTCATCTGCATCCATTATGGATAACATACATTAAATGGAAGCAAGGTTGATGAAAAATGAAGACACCGTCATAGCATTCATCGACCTAGAAAATACGTTCGACAATGTAAAATGGTGCAAGACGTTCAAAATTTTAAGAATAACCGGAGTATGCTACAGGGAAATACGGATGATGTGCAATATGCACAAAACCCAAGATGGAACAATAAGACTGGAAGACCAAGAACGAAGTATTCGGATTAAAAAGGGACGCAATCTTTCACAGTCTCTGTTCCGTCTTTACATCGAAGAAGCAATAACGGAAATAAAAGGAAGGTTCAAGAATGGGATCAAAATTCACGCTGTAAGGATATCAATAGGGACGCAATCTTTCGCAGCCTGTGTTCTGCCTATACATCGAAGAAGTAATAACGGAAATAAAAGGAAGGTTCAAGAGTGGGATCAAAATTCACGCTGTAAGGATATCGATGGGGACGCAATCTTTCGCAGCCTCTGCTCCGTCTATACATCGAAGAAGCAATAGCGGAAATAAAAGGAAGGTTCAAGAGTGGGATCAAAATTCACGCTGTAAGGATATCAATGATAAGATTTGCGGATATTGCTATCCTCAGTGAAAGAGAAGAAGCGTTACAGAATCTGTTGAATGGAATGAACAGTCTAATGAGTACAGAATATGGATTGAGAGTAACCTAAGAAAAAGAAAAGTAATGATAAGTAGCCTAAATGAGAGCATCAAGAAATTTAACATCAAAATACGAGGGTAATCCCAAAAGTAAGGTCTCCCATTTTTTATAAGTACGTAGACCTGTTTATTTCTACAATGGTTTACATCAGTTTACAGCTTGAACATTTAGCTATTTTTCGACATAACACAATTTCTGTCTATGCATTTTTGTAGACGCTGTAGCAGTTTTTGTGTGCTCATGTCATACCAGCTCGCCGCCATGAACCTCTTCTTTCACATCGCCGTCCCAGCTGAATCGCTTTCCGGCCAAATGTTCTTTTAACTTAGGGAACAGGTGATAGACAGTGGGCGCCAAGTCAGGACTATAGGGTGGATGAGTGATTATGTTTCACTGCAACTGGTTACCGGATGTGGTCCTAAGTCGGCATGCGTGGCACCCGTCTTGCGTACACCTTCCGGTAGTTCAATGTTTCCGTTAAAATTCTGTGAGCGGTGTTCGGAAAACCAACGTGCAGATATCATCCAGGGTGCTCCGCCGATTTTCACGCATGTTTTGCTCAACCCTCAACACTGTCTCCTCAGAAATTGACGGTCTCCCTCTCCTTTGTTCGTCGTGAATTTCGGTCCGACCAGCTGCAAACTCTCTACATCACTTACGACCATTTTTGACATCCATGCACGACTCACCATACACTTCCATCAGTTGGCGATGGATTTCAATCGGCGCAGCGCCGTTTGCGTTCAAAAACCGAATAACTGCGCGCAATTCGCAATTGGCAGTAACATCCAACGGGAGCTCCATTCTCAACGGCTGCCAAGCCAAGACAGCGCCTCAGCGCGGCGTACGCATGTTTACACACAGCGCTTGAAGCACTTCGTAACAGTGTGACCAACAGCCACACGAACATAGTTCTGTTTTCATTAACGTTAACACGCAATTGAATTATTTTCTTTAGTGCCCAACCACTATAGCAGATTTTGAAATGTTTCCATTTTTTTTTTCTTTTGTCAAAAGTCACTCCGTGACACCGGTTGAGAATCGTTCAATGAGGCCAACAGATAGCAACAGAAGCAAATTCTTTGTATTGACGTTCATCTATTTTTTCCTAGCCTGGCTTTGACTGGAGAAAGTTGCAGACTAGTGAACAATTAATCTTAATAGGGTGGTTAATTCGAAGAACTTTGGTCTGAATTGGATACAGACATCCAAGAAATTTCTAGGGCCCTCAAATCCAAGCCTGTTATCTATAACACCATTACATATTTGTCTTCTAGATGCACACTTGACATCAAGCTTTAAGAGATCATCATCTAATTTAATATGTTTTGCTGAAAATTCAGCCATAATAATAATATTGTCATCAGATTAGTTTATGAAAGTTCAGCCTACCGAGGTGATGGTCTGTAGATTTTCTGCTACTTTTCCTTCTTCTTCGTCTTCTTCCTGCAGATTTCGCAACTACTTGATCAGACCACCGTTCTGTCAGGTTATGTAATATTAAATGAGAAAAAAACGTGTATTCATTGATATGACAAACAAAATGTTTGAATGATAGTGTGTATAAGAAGAGCACGAAGAATACAGACATTTTTTCTCGAATTTCCGACTCCCAACTGATTTTCTGCAGAAACTCTGTACCTCTTGCTCGCAGGTTTTTTCCCCAAGTGTTCCAAGAGCTCAAAAAAGTAGATGTTCACAACTCCGAGAACAAAGCAGGAATGACTTCTGTGAAATGAAGCTCTGCGTTTTAGACCCTCTCAACACTTCTGAATAGTTGTTGCTGCTGCTGAGTCAGCGTTCTTCCCATCTCAAAAAAGTCAGCGTTCTTCTCATCTCAAGTGTGCTGAATCAGAGACTGAGCACTGTAGAAACTGTAACATTAAATGAGAAAAAGCGTGTAGACGTGAAGCATGTATTCCAAGATGATAACAGGCAAAAAGGTTTCAGAAAGGAAGAAAAAGAAGAATACTTATATTTTTTTCTCTGTTTTCCGTCTCTGCTCTCTCCCTCAGTTCCCTGGCTGACCACGATGTTGACAGTTGGACTGACAAAACATAAACGACTTCAGTGAGGTCGAAGGTCTCCTTTCAAACCCCCGGCTAACTGCTGAGTCATCAGACAAAAATGTGAGGACTATGTAAAAATTAGATCAGTAAGCATTAGTCAGCATCTTTACTACCTTGTAATTTCGGAGTTTTCTCCCTCCGGAACACGAACTCTGGTAGACATTCCCAGATACACAATCGCTTTGCGGATGTACTTGTTTTGAGTCTCTTGGAGTGGAAACAAATAAGCTGGACATCACTTTTTTCCATCGCAACTTTACCTGAAAAAAGAAATGCGGTAAAAAACACTCTTTCAAAGCGTGTTATAATAGTTTCACACAGGCGCACATTCTACGATATATTAACGCAAGCCTACTACTCGCCGTCATCTTTGTGAGATTAGATTACGTAACTGTCTTGGTCATTAACTCATATGTTAGCTCTCGTCTTGCTCGCCTCAAAGATGATTCATTTTGTATGCCTTTGAGCCATCGTAAACTTTGTAGTCAATAATCGAAGGTCCTATTCAGTAGATATTACTGTCTATATCTTTCGGCTGGTTCTTGTTATGGCAACTTTGTAAAATTAGAATGTGATGAAATTTCTGCTCCATAATTTGCAGGATATAGAAAGCAGAGCTTCACCTCGCAAAAAGTCATTTCTGCTTCAGCCTCATATCTCTAAACATCGTGGGGAGGCCGCTTCGAGTTAGCTGCATTAATTGACAAACCGAATTTTTGAAACAGCTTTATTTTTAACGAAAATCTAGTCAGCATCAAACTGAGTAGACTTGATTTAGCTTTAGATAAACCTACTATAGTGGAAATGGCGATTTTGGATATTTTCAAAACACTTTCTTTTTCGAATTTCATTTAGTCTACACATTCATGTCTCCCTACGTCAGATAAATCTGAAATTGTAGTAGGAATCGAACCCGGGTCCTTACACACCAGAGGTAGCAATTCTATCCATTCGGTAATCACAGGAGCAGACAAACGAAACAGTGGTTTTCATGGATAAGGACCAATACATCACTGAGTTACAAGATTTCATAACAAAAAAACATGGAACTAAAGTCAGATTCAATCAGCAGGTTACAACCCAGTTAAGAAACGCTTTGAAACATTTTGAACATGCACTAGAAGACAAAGGAAAAAGAAAACTGTTGCAGACAAATCCCAGTGCAACAGCCTTCCGATGACCGTCAAAGCTACCCAAGAGAGTCAGACCTACTGCCAGTTGTAGAAACGTTACCACTTATCCACATTCAAGATTCATGTTGAAAATTTTTATACAAAACCACAAATTACACGAGGATACACACACCACACAACTGATTCAGTACATAAAAGACATGCAGGTGCTAGGCACAGCGACCTTCCTCTCATTTGATGTAGAGAATATATATTCTAGTATACCAGTAATCGAAACAATAAACATTATAGAACAAAATCTTAAGAAACACAATATAAGTCCATATGACTAATTAAAGAAACAGTCAAGCTGCAAGAGCTAATAGTAGAACAGGACTGTTTCCAGTTCGATAATGAATTCTATTTTACAAAGTGAAGGATTATCAATGGGATACCCAGTGCCTCAATCCTGAGAAAACATATTTACGAACCATGCAGAACAGCACATGGCTACAATATCCTATGCGGGTTTAGATAGTATATGGAACACATCTTGTGCCTGATAGATGAACCAAGCTATAAAAGAGAGTAGTCACATAAACATAAATTTTGTTCGTGTTAAGATACAATTTACAACTGGAAAACAGCGAAACAGGCAGTTAAATTTTTTGGACACTGCCATAAAGATTCATAACAAACAACACACATTTGATATATGCTAAAAACTAAAAACAGCGGACGCAATTATACATCAGCCATCAAATCACGCGAAATCTCACCAGTAAGCAGTACTTACATATAATCCTTCACAGACTAAATGCTATGGGCGCTGATGACCTTGCTGTTTGGTGCCCTCCGCCATAGATCACCATCATCATCACAAAATGTAGTACCACTGAACACGGACAACTATAGAAGTAAACAACAGGTGCAAAGAAAACCGAGTAAGAGAGATGAACAATAAAATCAAGAAACAGAAAATTGCAATCACTCAGCTATCTGCAATACAAGGACAGAATCCCTCACAAATTAACATACAAGACACACCAACAGGAACAACACAAAGTGAGAAAGAAACATAAAACAAAAAAGGTAAACAGTGACATACAAGCACTAATACACACACAGAATATCCAATATTTTCAAAAAACGAGGCATAAATGTAGCCCATCAAACCAAAACTTCAATACAAAACTACTTTCCAAAAACAAGAGAAAAAGAACTAGAAGACTGGAAAAATGTGGCGTGGCCAGATGAGTCACGATTAAAGTTGGTAAGAGATGATCGTAGAGTTCGGGTGTGGTGCAGATACCACGAAGTCATGGACGCAAGTTGTCAACAAGGCAGTGTGCAAGCTGTTGTGGTTCCATAATGGTGTGAGCTGTGTTTACCTGGAATGGACTGGGTCCTCTGATTCAACTCATCCGATCATTGAATGTAAATGGTTATGTTCGGCTACTTGGAGACCATTCATAGACTTCATAGTCCCAAACAACGATGGAATTTTTGTGGATGACAATGTGCCATGTCATATGGCCACAATTGTTCATGATTTGTTTGAAGAAGATGATGGAAAATTCGTGCGAATGATGTGGCCACCCAGGTCGCCCGACGTAAAACCTGTCGAACATTAACAGGAGGTAATCGAGAGCTCATTTCGTGTACCAGCAACACTTTCGCAATTATGGACGACTGTAGAGGCATCATGGCCAGTGTTTCTGCCCGGGACTTCCACGTCACGTCGAGCTGCTGCACTACTTCGGGCAAAAGGAGGGTCATCGTGAAATTAGGAGGCACCACATGACTTTTGTCACCTCAGTGTAAAATACTATGGGATGTCGTTATGAGGCACTTATCTGAAACTCTTAATGTGAACGAACACTACAGGGTGGTCCACTGATCGTGACCGGGCCAAATATCTCACGAAATAAGCGTCGAACGAGAAAACTACAAAGAACGAAACTTGTCTAGCTTGAAGCGGGAAACCAGATGGCGCTATGGTTAGCCCGCTAGATGGCGCTGCCATAGGTCAAACGGATATCAACTGCGTTTCTTTAGTAGGAACCCCCATTTTTTATTACATATTCATGTATTACGTAAAGAAATATGAATGTTTTAGTTGGACCACTTTCATCGCTTTGTGATAGATGGCACTGTAATGGTCGCAAACGTATAAGTACGTGGTATCATGCAACATTCCGCCAGTGCGGACGGTATTTGCTTCGTGATACATTATCCTTGTTAAAATGGACCGTTTACCAATTGCGGAAAAGGACGATATCGTGTTGATGTATGGCTATTGTGATCAAAATGCCCAACGGGCGTGTGCTGTGTATGCTGCTCGGTATCCTGGACGACATCATCCAAGTGTCCGGACCGTTCGCCGGATAGTTACTTTATTTAAGGAAACAGTAAGTGTTCAGCCACATGTGAAACGTCAACCACGACCTGCAACAAATGATGATGCCCAAGTAGGTGTTTTAGCTGCTGTCGCGGCTAATCCGCACATCAATAGCAGACAAACTGCGCGAGAATCGGGAATCTCAAAAACGTCGGTGTTGAGAATGCTACATCAACATCTATTGCACCCGTACAATATTTCTATGCACCAGGAATTGCATTGCGACGACTTTGAACGTCGTGTACAGTTCTGACACTGGGCACAAGAGAAATTACGGAAATGACGACAGAATTTTTGCACACGTTCTATTTAGCGTCGAAGCGTCATTCACCAACAGCGGTAACGTAAACCGGCATAATACGCACTACTGGGCAACTGAAAATCCACGATGGCTGCGACAAGTGGAATATCAGCGACCTTGGCGAGTTAATGTATGGTGCGGCATTATGGAAGGAAGGATAAAGACCCCCATTTTATCGATGGCAATCTAAATGGTGCGATGTACGCTGATTTCCTACGTAATGTTCTACCGATGTTACTACAAGATGTTTCACTGCACGACAGAATGGCGATGAACTTCCAACATGATGGATGTCCGGCACATAGCTCGCGTGCGGTTGAAGCGATTTTGAATAGCACATTTCATGACAGGTGGATTGTTCACAAGCACAATACCATGGCCTACACGTTCACCGGATCTGATGTCCCCGGATTTGTTTCTGTGGGGAATGCTGAAGGATATTTGCTATCGTGATCCACTGACAACGCCTGACAACATGCATCACCGCATTGTCAATGCATGTGCGAACATTACGAAAGGCGAACTACTCGCTGTTGAGAGGAATGTCGTTACATGTACTGCCAAATGCATTGAGGGTGACGGACATCATTTTGAGCATTTATTGCATTTCTGTGGTATTTACAGGTAATCACGCAGTAACAGCATGCATTCTCGGAAATGATAAGTTCACAAAGGTACATGTATCACATCGGAACAACAGAAATAAAATGTTCAAACTACCTATGTTCTGTATGTTCATTTAAAAAACCTACCTGTTACCAACTGTTCCTCTAAAATTGTGAGCCATATGTTTGAATCTATTACAGTGCCATCTATCACAAAGCGAAAAAAGTGGTCCAACTAAAACATCCATATTTCTTTACGTACTACACGAATATGTAATAAAAAAATGGGGGTTCCTATTTTAAAAAACGCAGTTGATATACGTTTGACCTATGGCAGCGGCATCTAGCGCGCCAACCATAGCGCCATCTGGTTTCCCCCTTTTTTAATTATAGATTTCTGCCGTCAATGACTTCAGTCGCCGAACGCATCGTGGTGTGCCGCTCTGACCACCAGGAGGGTAAAGTATTCGCTGCTAAGGGCGTAGGGCTCCTATATATGTTTCTCAGCACACTGTTCTTTGAAACCATATTTTTCCTTATAGAATAGTAGAGTATAGATGCTTATGTGTGGCGTAGCTATTGTGACATACCCCGGATTCAGGTGTATGAAGTCAGATAAAGCGATTCGTGTTCTGGTTAGTGTCGTGTGTCGTTCCTCAGCTGATCACTTGTCCACCATAGACCCTATATTAATGAAAGTGTTTGGCAAATAAAAATGTTTGTGTGACGTTTCTTTTGCCATTTTATTTGTCTTGTGATGTTAAGAATGAATAAATCTATTGTTATTTAGACCACAACTTCTCCCTGTGTTCAAACATTAACATTACCTTGCCTTTTTATTAAAGTCCTGATTACAAAAGAAAGTGGGAAGCTTGCAAAATATCTGTGAGAGAAATATGACGCAACAATTTCAAGGTCGTACAAGCCAAGGCAAGCTTCGGATGTAGAGGGGAAGAGAACGGTTTTTCTGCTCGTTAGTAGAGCGATGCAAATAGAATGTGGTAAGATTACGATGAAGGACGTTTTAGCTACTATCAGCTGCGAAAAAACTGTTAAAATAGGTGAAATCGGTTTCCCTGATGCCCAGAAAAAATTGTTGCTATTATCTATGTTACATTTACACGCATTACATGATATAGCGAGGAATGGTTAGAAATTCGAGGTGTGCCATGGAACACATTTTCTGTAGTAGCAACTGAATATTTAGCTGGGGTGGAAGCCCTTTGTATTTAACATCTTGGAATGACAGCACATGGTTATAAAAGTCTAGTTGCAGTGGAACATGGTCTCGATCAGATATTAATCGAACATCAGGACAAGAGCTCGTCTGTGCCAGATTATATAATCTTCAAATTGTTTTCCTTATACTTGGATCTACAGCCGTCAAATATCGGTTAAATGACGTCCTAGGTTCCGCTAAGGCTGTCTTATTCGAATAAAATTATTTATTTTTCACTACTGCCACGGTGTTCATTTTTTAATAACTACATTCGCGATCTGTTGTTAGCTTATATACGATTATATGCATAGGATCATATGCATAGGTACAGGGGGTGGAAAAAAATACGTTAACGAGAGAAGCACAACATATTACCAGTTCTAATATGGTGTATAAAAACCGTTGACATTCAAAACAGCTTCCAGTCATCTGAAAATACATAAATACCGACCCGATATCGTTTCAAAGGGAATCGTATACCATCCTTCCAGGAAAATAGTGGCACGTTCAGGTAACAATAATGGTGGTCAAAATTTTTGGTAAGATTTTCGGAGAACAGCGATCTTGCAAGTTATATAAAATTAGTGAAAACAGTCTAGATCGCAAAGGTTATTTTATTTAAAATGACCGGTTTCGGTCTAGTCTTAGGCCATCTTCAGAGTAGCACGATCATCTGAAGTGTCGCTGAATCTGCTGATCAGGTCTACTGACTGTTCTGACGTCGTCAGCTTCAGATGATGGTGCTACTCTGAAGATGGCCTAAGACTAGACCGAAACCGGTCATTTTAAATAAAATAACCGTTGCGATTTAGACTGTTTTTCACTAATTTTATAATGATGGAGGTGCTTGGGGTTTGTGGTGGACAGTGGAGACAGGACAATTCATGTTCTTTCTCACAAAGCCAGTCCTGGACGACAAGGGCTGTGTAAACAAGAGCTGTGTCGTCTTAGTACACTGCAACAACTTTGGGGAACAAATATTCCACCCTGCGATGAACCTTATCAGCCAAAATGTTCAGATAATCCTCTGCAATAATGCGACCTCGCAGAGTAACCATGGGACCCATGGAATACCATGATGCGGTTGCCCAAATTATCATCGAACCCGCCCCCTCCCCCGCTGCCCCTCCCATGTTTCTCTCTTGGCAGCAAGCAGTCTGCGTAGCAGGCTTGGGGTGGCGTACCCCTGATATAAAGTCGGCCAGAAGTTGGAAACAGTGTGATATAACTCATTCGATCAAACGAATTTCTTCCATTGGTCCATAGTCGAGGTTTTATGAGTTCGACACCAAGTTTTCTTTTACATCTGCTTCTACCTCTACATGGATACTCTGCAAATCACATTTAAATGCCTGGCAGAGGGCTCATCGAACCACGTACCAAATTCTCTATTATTCCTATCTCGTATAGCTCGCGGAAAGAACGAACACTTATATCTTTCCGTACGAGCACTGATTTCCCTTATTTTATTGAGGGCATTTGCATTACTAAATGGCTCTGAGCTCTATGGGACTTAACATCTATGGTCATCAGTCCCCTAGAACTTAGAACTACTTAAACCTAACTAACCTAAGGACAGCCCACAACACCCAGCCATCACGAGGCAGAGAAAATCCCTGACCCCGCCGGGAATCGAACCCGGGAACCCGGGCGTAGGAAGCGAGAACGCTACCGCACGACCACGAGATGCGGGCATTTGCATTACTGATGTTTGGTTTTGTAATTCCAGCTGGCCCAGCAGCTCCAATCTGATGGAGCTTCCTTCGCGTTGTTTTGCTGCTGACAAGAGCTCGCGAGTACGACTTCAGTTCTACAGGGATTATTGCAGCTGTCGTCCTCTTATTTGTCGTCACAACTCTCTTCAATGACCGTCTGTCACACTCACTCAGCACACACTTTCGTCCGCGTTGTAGTCACCTGCATGCGCCATAAATCTTCGACACGGTAGCTCTTAAAACACGAAACACCCCGGTTACCTTGGTTAGGGAAGCACCCTCTATACGAGCACGAACAATTTCACAGCAATTCACTGAGCTCCAACACAACGCAGTGACAACAGCTCAGAAAGCTGCTCTGACCACGGGTGTCACTTGTAACGTGTTGAGGACATTGCGCAGCTGCCGTTCGTGGTCAAATACAACAGCACAGCCTGCAGGTTTGGATACCATTTGCTTTTATGTGCAAGCATGCAATTCTTGGGGGTTTCCATATTTTTGGCCAACCCCAGTAAATACCAAGTTAAATGTCATCCTATTATTATCCTACGATTTTATTTCTTTTTTATACAATTGACTGTATAGCCATAGGAATACTGATTTTGTATACATCTCCCTCCCTGTACACATTTTTGTCCGTTGTATGATGACTAGGACATCTGACAGTGACTCCATGATCTAAATTCGCCAACAGAGACAAATAAAACATTTTAGTCAAATGTCGCATCTTTAGTGGAACAATGACGTCCTTTAACTGAAAGAACCATAACAAAATGTGGTGATCGCAACATGTAAGCTTTCACGGCCGTCGTCTTCATTAATTAAGACTTCCGGGCTGAATTTCCGTGGTCCATATATAAAACTTCTCCATCCAGACGTTTCGTTGCCTACTGCGGGCAACATCTTCTGAGGTGAGTCGGCGACTGGCTGCTAGGCACTGGAGGTCCCACATATATAGAGCGCTTAGATGGCGCCACCACTCATCACGTGCTTTCGGCTTTAAAACTATCTGTGGCTAGTGCCATCTCTCTCGATTACAGGTAATCGATTGTCATTTCGGTGGTACAAAGTCGACCGCCATATCTTGTATACTTTTAATCCTTCTTCCTTTTTATTAAAATTATTTTCGTGCTTGTAGATCTCTATAGCTTCTCTATACATGCGGGTATAATAATGTGAGGTCCGAGCTATCACGTTCGTCTCACTAAATTTTATTTCGTGATCACCGTCTTTGAAAACTTGTTCCGCTACAGGATTAAAAATAGACAAAATCCAGTATCCACTTTCGCTGCTTCTGTTAACAGAAGAAATGTTACAGCTTGTGTTTGGAAACATGATTAGACGAGTTGACTTGTGTATTCAACAACAGAGAGGACACTTTCAACATCTAATGTGAAAATTTGTAAGTAAAAATCAATATTCAATAAATTAATAACTTGCATTTCACTGAGTTTATTTCCGGTATATGCACTGCGGCATACAGCACGCGCGGCTAACACTCATACGGCACTGCGGAGAGATTTTTTGAACACCCCGTATTCATTATACCCAGCACGACACGCACAGAACAAATATGGACACAATGGCCAGCATACCTCCTTGCACGAAACTGAATGATTCAGAATTGGTCATTCAATCACATCAAGAAGCCCAAAAAAATCCCAAAATATACTGTACGTCCACACACTTCAAGCCACCCCGTCCCCACCTCTTTCGCCACCAACTTACAGTGATACTGAAAATAATATGTTTGGAATCTCGCTGATCATTCCACAGCCTTATCACAGAATTCACCATTAGTTCGAAATTTCTAAATTTTGTAGAGCTGTGAATGAGTCTTAGATAAGTGAGTCTTATCGTGTATACTTGGAATCGTGTGCAACTGCAGTTGGATGTAATTCTTTTAACCTGGATACTTATATGTAGTAGCACAAGTTTAGTACTTAGTAGTTTAGGGACAGTTGAGAAACAAAAAGGTCAATGTAAGATTCGAGTACTTTCCGAGGCCACACTAAACGACAGACTGAAGATATGACAATTTTCGCAATTTATTAGTGAACCGTTTTTCCATTAAATGCCGGGTTGTTTCTCTTCTACTTTGATTTTTCATAATTTATTTCTTAATGTTTCATTATGCTTCGCTACACACTTTACACTTGCTTATAGAATACAAACGCAGGTATTAGTTTTTCTTTCATTTGCTGATAGTCATTCTTAACCTAAGCTTTCTTTTGGTTTTTGGTTGGTGATGCTGCTAGAATATATTATGAAGGCTCGCTGTAGCTTAAGGGGCTCCGGAAAGGCTCAAAACCATGAAAAGTTCAATTTTTACTTTTTTGCGTTTTCTGAATCTGCAGACTATTACCTTTTAATAGATATATAATTTATTCAATTCCGAAGACTACAACTATTTTTAAATTTTTTTTAAAATGTGTTCTACATGGGCGTGACCCACTGTGGCGCTGTTAAACTGCTGTCAAATGGTGTTATTATTAACGTCCGTGTTCATCAGGTACATTTTAGTGATGTGAGATATAGTATGTGTTGTGGCTAAGCTGTGATGGTTCAATATATATCGCTGGTGTGATTGTCGATTGTTTCATGTTTATTTACTCTGTCGTTATCTCGAAAATATTCGTAATTAATTACGTTTCTTGAGTCTCTGTTGTTGAAGTATAATAATGAGTAAAAGTAAAGTTATTAGAAATCCTCTGAAGGCTTTTAAGAAAAGGAGAAATGTTGGAAAGCCAAAGGTATGTGTTATTACTGTAAATAATAACATTCTAACATGGTACGAGCGATGCTTGCTTTAGACAAGGAACGCCTTCGGGCTGCAGACAGGGCTGTAAAGAGTCTAGAAATACAAGCAAGAGCAAACAGGAGGAGGAACAAGAGGAAACTGGAGGAGGAGTTTGCAGAGGATGAAGATAATCCATCCTATGGACCTGGAATGCACTAAAAAGTTAATCCAATCTTTGTCGCTCGATTCCCAAAACTTTTATTTTCTCATACTAATTACATGTTTTCTACGGATCTTCCAAACATATTTGTTTCAGACTTTCAGTAAATGTTACACAGTACCTTCTGCATAATTTAACACAGCCTTTTTTCCAAAAAACTGTATATCTTTGAATATATAAATAAAAAATTGCAAAAAAATATTGTGAATTTTCATTACAATTGAAAAAAAATCATCTTTAATAACTAAACTAAAATTTTGTAAAATCCCTGTGTTAAGTTGTAGCCCATATTCCAATAAATAATCTGTAAAAAGTTCAACTTCGTACCGCAAATACTTTGTGAGGAAAGATGTAATTTATAAGCGTTATTTTAACATTGCAAGTATAGGGCGTTCCGGAGCCCCTTAAGCCATGATAAGAAGGAATAGCTTAAATTAAATCTACAGCTGGTAAACAAATAAATTAGTGTATGTGTACACTTCACAGACATAACGACAACCTTTTTATGCAGGTTATGAAGTTGACAATTTGGACTGGACGTTGTGCTGTGTCAAAACGCACGGGTTACGTTCGCCCTTACTAGTGCTGAGCATCCTACACGATAACTTAGTAATAACACCTGGTGGTTACTGTAAATATACGTGTACGATGCATTAAGAAAAAAATTATGTTGTAGATGAGCCGCGAACGTCGACGAAAAAACAGGTGGTGAGCGCGCGCGACTTCAGCGATGCAACAAGCCGCCTTCGCTGTGTCCAAAGATGCTGCCTGAGAGACGCGCAGTAGTCGGCCGCTGTCGTAATGGACCGACAGCAGCAACGAAGAATTAATTAACTGTCAAAAGTTGGGGTGGCGCTACGTGTTTCGTTCGTTTTAAATGGTTCCTATGGTATGACATAAAGAGTTAGTTACTTCCCATGTAGACCTCTCACCGACTAAGTGTATACACTCCTGGAAATAGAAAAAAGAACACATTGACACCGGTGTGTCAGACCCACCATACTTGCTCCGGACACTGCGAGAGGGCTGTACAAGCAATGATCACACGCACGGCACAGCGGACACACCAGGAACCGCGGTGTTGGCCGTCGAATGGCGCTAGCTGCGCAGCATTTGTGCACCGCCGCCGTCAGTGTCAGCCAGTTTGCCGTGGCATACGGAGCTCCATCGCAGTCTTTAACACTGGTAGCATGCCGCGACAGCGTGGACGTGAACCGTATGTGCAGTTGACGGACTTTGAGCGAGGGCGTATAGTGGGCATGCGGGAGGCCGGGTGGACGTACCGCCGAATTGCTCAACACGTGGGGCGTGAGGTCTCCACAGTACATCGATGTTGTCGCCAGTGGTCGGCGGAAGGTGCACGTGCCCGTCGACCTGGGACCGGACCGCAGCGACGCACGGATGCACGCCAAGACCGTAGGATCCTACGCAGTGCCGTAGGGGACCGCACCGCCACTTCCCAGCAAATTAGGGACACTGTTGCTCCTGGGGTATCGGCGAGGACCATTCGCAACCGTCTCCATGAAGCTGGGCTACGGTCCCGCACACCGTTAGGCCGTCTTCCGCTCACGCCCCAACATCGTGCAGCCCGCCTCCAGTGGTGTCGCGACAGGCGTGAATGGAGGGACGAATGGAGACGTGTCGTCTTCAGCGATGAGAGTCGCTTCTGCCTTGGTGCCAATGATGGTCGTATGCGTGTTTGGCGCCGTGCAGGTGAGCGCCACAATCAGGACTGCATACGACCGAGGCACACAGGGCCAACACCCGGCATCATGGTGTGGGGAGCGATCTCCTACACTGGCCGTACACTACTGGTGATCGTCGAGGGGACACTGAATAGTGCACGGTACATCCAAACCGTCATCGAACCCATCGTTCTACCATTCCTAGACCGGCAAGGGAACTTGCTGTTCCAACAGGACAATGCACGTCTGCATGTATCCTGTGCCACCCAACGTGCTCTAGAAGGTGTAAGTCAACTACCCTGGCCAGCAAGATCTCCGGATCTGTCCCCCATTGAGCATGTTTGGGACTGGATGAAGCGTCGTCTCACGCGGTCTGCACGTCCAGCACGAACGCTGGTCCAACTGAGGCGCCAGGTGGAAATGGCATGGCAAGCCGTTCCACAGGACTACATCCAGCATCTCTACGATCGTCTCCATGGGAGAATAGCAGCCTGCATTGCAGCGAAAGGTGGATATACACTGTACTACTGCCGACATTGTGCATGCTCTGTTGCCTGTGTCTATGTGCCTGTGGTTCTGTCAGTGTGATTATGTGATGTATCTGACCCCAGGAATGTGTCAATAAAGTTTCCCCTTCCTGGGACAATGAATTCACGGTGTTCTTATTTCAATTTCCAGGAGTGTATATCGGCGTGCGTCTAGGCCTGGTCGTAGAGCGACCCACTGTGTGGTGTAGTGAGGCACCGCAGCTGGCGGTTAAGGCTTGGGAGAGGGAAAAGAGTTGTGATTGGTAGTACCAGTATTTTAATTTGGGTACAGTTCGGGGAGGCAGCGTGGCTGTTTAGTCTGTTAGGCCGCTGCTTATTTACGTGGCTGTGACGGTTGTTTCCTCCCAACGCTGGGCAACGGAATATACAGAGATTCTGTTGGATTTTCTGAATAGTCGCTGGTGATACACTGGTTCTGTCGAATTTAGGTGCACGAGCTATGAATTGATTAGATTGGTTAGAAGAGAAGTAGATCGTAGGTGCTGAGTTTTTGGGAATCGGTGGAACCGGTATCCTGTCCGTTTTGTACGATTATTGGTCGCGGCTCGCCCAGAGGTAATTGGGTTGTTAGCCATTTTGTTGAAGTGGTTTGGTAGTGGTTGGTGTGTGTGTCGACGAGCGAAAGCCTCGAACACATGTTCGTAGTTGTTGTTTAAACACCACTATCTTACAGCGGATCGAGAATTCGCTCGAATAAAAACGAACTATTTCACTATATTGTGATAAAGTGCACCAGTAGTTGAATGGATAAGTCACGAGAAAATAAAGGAATCATTTTACAAGCAGCACGCAGCTAAACAAAAACTTGATTAGCCAAAGTGATGAGTGGCCGAATTCAAGTAGGGAACTTAGCGGGTCACATATTGTCAACGCCTGAAGAGGTTCAGAATTGTTTTAAATTGTCACTTAAGATTAGATTAAAGTGGATGTGGCACTTAGGGTTTTTGTTTAATTTTTTTTACTACTGAATTTCCGTGTTGTGGGGTGTAGTCTTTGATGGCACTCACTCACTTAGGTGAATGAAATTGTATTGAAATTATGATGTCACCGCCAGACACCACACTTGCTAGGTGGTAGCCTTTAAATCGGCCGCGGTCCGTTAGTATACGTCGGACTCACGTGTCGCCACTATCAGTGATTGCAGAGCGAGCGCCGCCACACGGCAGGTCTAGAGTCTTCCTAGCACTCGCCCCAGTTGTACAGCCGACTTTGCTAGCGATGGTTCACTGACAAAATACGCTCTCAGTTGCCGAGACGATAGTTAGCATAGCCTTCAGCTACGTCATTTGCTACGACTCAGCAAGGCGCCATTACCAGTTACTATTGATGCTGTAAAACATGTACCGTCAAGAGCGATGTTCACCAATTATGGATTAAAGTTAAGTATTCCAGCAACTATGTACTTTTTTTACTAGTCTCAATTCCTTTAACTGTTCCAGACCTCACGCCAGACTGCGTGAGCTAAAACGCGTGCCTTTCGGCTTCCTGTCATAGTGGGTTGGCTGTCTTGCCAATCCACAACGAAATACATGGAGAAAATAAATTCAAGTTTTCTTGGATCAACATAAGCCCTACGTGTATTTAATTAGTATCTGGTGTGTGTGTATATATATTTTACGAGAAAGAAGAGGGTGAATTCCAGAGATCTTAATACCGCGTTGCAGGACAAAAGTATACGCTGATATTAGTAAGTTTGCCTTATCAAAAGTTCATTGATTGAGTGGAACCACGATAAACCCACAGAGGGTAGATATTCTAAAAAGTTAAAACGATTTCATTGATGGAAAGAGTGTCTACGTAAATGCAAGTAGAATTGAAGTTGAAACTTCCTGGCAGATTAAAACTGTATGCCGGACCGAGACTCGAACTCGGGACCTTTGCCTTTCGCGGGCAAGTGCTCTACCGACTGAGCTACCCAAGCACAACTCACGCCCCGTCCTCACAGCTTAATTCCGCCAGTACCTAGTCTCCTACCTTCCAAACTTCACAGAAGCTCTCCTGCGAACCTTGCAAAACTAGCACTCCTGGAAGAAAGGATATTGCGGAGGCATGGCTAAGCCATGAAAGGTAGGAGAGGACGGGTCGTGAGTCGTGCTTGGGTAGCTCAGTCGGTAGAGCACTTGCCCGCGAAAGACAGAGGTCCTGAGTTCGAGTCTCAGTGCGGCACACAGTTTTAATCTGCCAGGAAGTTTCATATCAGAGAACACTCCGCTGTAGAGTGAAAATTTCATTCTAGAATTGAAGTTGTCGTAATTTCTTACGGAAAGGTCAATGATTACACCAAGGACAAAGATTAGTAAATCTGTGAAGTACGTGACGCCGTATTATTTACATAGCAACTCTGGGCTAAGTGGAAAGAGATTTAGTGGTAGCATAAACTATTTCATTTCTTATCGATATTGGTGGAAGTGTCTTAATATAAACTGGTTATAACACAACGGTATATGGAATAGGAATTTTGTAAGTAATTCGAAAGTTACGAGTCTTTTCCAGAGATAATGCACTGCGTTGTGAGAATAGGGCATTTATCTCGTCATAATATAAACAGGTACTGTATTTCAAGAGATTTGATGCTTGGAGTCGACTGGTAGCTTAGATATCGAGAGTTGGTATTTAAATTACTCGTAATTACTGCTTGATATTGGTGATCTTTGTCATTAGAATGTTTGGATGTGGCTGTTCGTAGTGTAATAGTGTCATTGTTCGATCTCGACGTTGTGTAAAGTAAGGGTGCTGTCTTTCAGTATTCGATATTCGAGTCGGCTGCATAGTTATTGGCTGAGGTTGCCGCAGTAGTAATTATACTAAGGTTAAGCTGTCCTCAATTTGTTCCTTGAGAGTGCGATGACGGTACGAGCTAGACTTAGAGTAGTCGCCAGGCGCAACACTACAACTGGAATCTTCTAAAATCAGATAGCGATCCGTAGTCATAACATCGACTGTGAAATTAAAAACTGTACCTAATTAAAGCTGTAGTGGTCGATTGGTTCGCCCATGTATTTTGCGCGGCAGGAAGCCATACATTAACGGCATAGCGACGTTGGTACAGTACGATCCATTGTCGTTATCAGTTCGATCTTGGGTACCGCCACTCGGCGCTTTACAACGTTCATTGCCTTCCCACTTCAGCGTCCCTCTTATAGAGGCATATTTTACCTTACAATAACGTTGGATCATTGTTATTTCTGACACTATAGACACCGATGAGTCAAAACATTATGACCATCTGCTCAATACCTTGTTTGTCTGTCTTTGAAACGAAATACATCACAGATTCTGAGTATCAGGGATCGGACAGTTTGTTGGTAGGTTTGTAGAGGTATGTGGCATTAGATGTTTATGTGCAGGTCATGAAATTCGCTTAAATGATGGGCCGCTGATCTGCGTATGCGGCGATGGCGCCCGATAGCGACCCAGTTGTGTTCCATAGGGTTCAAATCGGGCGAGTTTGGTCGCCGAGACGTCGTCATGAGTCCACTATAATGCTCATCAAACCACTGTAGCATGGTTCTGGCTCCGAGACACGGACAGCTATACTGCTGAAAGATGACATCGTCGTCGGGGAAGACATCAAGCACGAAGAGATACAGGTGGTTTGCAGCTGTCAGCGTATCTTCGATTACTACCACAGGTCCCATGCAAGTGGAGGAGAATGCCTCACGTAACACAACACTTCTTCCACCAGCCTCCATTTGTGGCGAGCTGCACGTTTCGGACCGCCGTTCACCCCGAAGACGACATTTGTGAAGACGACCAGCGACCTAGTGTAGCAAAAATGTGAGTCACCTGAAGAGCCGACACGTTTCCATAGATAGACGGTCAAAACCCCATGGTCCCGTGCACACCGCGGGCATGATTTCACCGCATTTGCATGCTGGCGCGGGACTCGTGGCTGAGAGCCAGGCGGCTTTGGTGCAGCCGGGCGCGAGGACTGTTTACTGTTCCGTGCAGCTCGCCCGGCAGGCCGGTTAATGTGACACACAGGTGGCGAAGTTTCAAATGATTCCTGAACAAAGTCAAGTGTGTCCTGCCGATCCAATATGTCCATCACTTGTTGAAGGGAGGGATTGACTAGTTTCAAAATCTGTTCCCGTATACGAACATCAGAAACGTTCTGTGCAATTGCATCACGCACCATAGCATCTGAATAAGGGAGTCCACATTGACACTCAAAAGCACAATCCCTAGTAAGGCCTTACAAGGTTGCAACCCACTCCCTATTAGTCTGACCTTCCGTACGTTTTGTACAAAAGAAGGTATACCTTTTCGCAACCACATTGACTGATCCTTTGAGATATGCATCTAATGCAGACAAAATTTCTTCGTAGGACAGAGTTGCTACGTCGCGTCGGGGAAACAATTTGACTATCACACGGTATGTGGACACTCCGACAGAACATAATAAGAACGGCTGCTGCTCGTTACCTTGAATTCTGTAGGCGGCGAGATGGAATCCAAAGTGGCGTGACCACTCCGTCCAGCTTTCCAGTGCCGCATCAAAAGGACGAAAAGGTGGTGCAACTGCGTGTTGTGGCGGCGGTAGCGGTGAAGCGGCGGCTGCCGCATCGTTTTGCATTGCACGTTGACCCTGGACGAGCTATCCATGGGCATCCAGTAAGGCCTGCGTCTGCTGATTCTGTAAGCGATAAAATTCGGACAGTACATCTGAAGAATGTGGCGAAGCCATTACACAAGTAAATCAGGGCAGTATCGGTACGAACGCGAAGTGGCTCGTCGCCAAACTGTTGTGACTTGGCAAGACAACCAAGCCACTCTGAGGAAGCCGAAAGGCACGCGTTTAAGCTCACGCAGGCTGGCGTGAGGTCTGGAACGGTTATAGGAGTTGAGACTAGTAAAAAAGTTACGTAGCTTCTGGAATACTTAACTTTAATCCATAATTGGTGAACATCGCTCGTGACGGTACATGTGTTACAGCATCAATAGTGACTGGTAATGGCGCCTTGCTAGG
The DNA here is from genome assembly GCF_023864275.1 of Schistocerca cancellata. Taxonomy (NCBI): domain Eukaryota; kingdom Metazoa; phylum Arthropoda; class Insecta; order Orthoptera; family Acrididae; genus Schistocerca; species Schistocerca cancellata. The sequence goes on along the minus strand of NC_064630.1, from coordinate 735,710,195 downwards.
TCGTAGCAAATGACGTAGCTGAAGGCTATGCTAACTATCGTCTCGGCAAATGAGAGCGTATTTTGTCAGTGAACCATCGCTAGCAAAGTCGGCTGTACAACTGGGGCGAGTGCTAGTACGTCTCTCTAGACCTGCCGTGTGGCGGCGCTCGGTCTGCAATCACTGATAGTGGCGACACGCGGGTCCGACGTATACTAACGGACCGCGGCCGATTTAAAGGCTACCACCTAGCAAGTGTGGTGTCTGGCGGTGACACCACAGAAGACAAAAACTACAATTTGCAGGCAGCCTGTCCGTTTTAGCACTTTGCCCCCTGACATTCCGGAAAGTTTAACTTCAGTGTTGACAAGAGTAGTACCTGTTTCCTAGAGCGATCGTATGCCTACGCCATCCTCACTTTCCGTGAAGCACCGGGATAATTAGTTTTTCTTCTTTACACGACCGCCCACACAATCTGTGAACAACCCAAACATTGAAAATACTTGAAATTGTGCAGTAATGTAAGACTAGCACCTTGTACTACCCTTTAAATTTCTTAGATTTACCCATTAGCGTGTATTAACTAGATGAGAATGTTTACATAAACAACTCCAGAGCAATTACTAATCTTACAGTTGCACAAGGAATTGAAGAGCAACTTGTATTTTTGGACATAGTCGTCAGACTTAAGGCTGATGACATTAAACAATAATTACTTCTGTCCAGGTAATCTATGTAGCCAATATTCGTCTGCGAACACAGAAGGTTAATAAAATTTAGTTATAGACAGATCGAATAAACGACCAAATTCATCGGTGAGTGCAATAAATGGGAAGGGAGAAGGAAAATGTAATTCATAACACTATGATTTTTAAATGAATTTCAATACAAGATGGATGAGTTCACGGAAATTGCGAAGAAGGTGTAGACGACGTTATTTCAGCTGCGCTGTTATGGCTGAACGGGATTTTGAATCCCGCCTTTCAGAATGCGAGTCCAGTGCCTTCAACTTTGCGTCAGATCGCTCGTTCTTGGAGACGGCGGCGCTCTAGCTACCTAGCTGTCCCATTGTAATAAAATGTTCTTGTAACTTGACGTTTTCATAAAATATAGTTGTTCAGGGACGGTCTCTCTCGACAGAATTCACTTAACCTCTCCTTGCCAGTTACAATAAGGAACTCTTATTTTTAACTGAGTAAAAGTATTGCCTTGGGAATAGCCTTGCCGCAGTGGATACACCGGTTCCCTTGAGATCACCAAAGTTAAGCGCTGTCGGGCGTGGCCGGCACGTGGATGGGTGACCATCCAGCCGCCACGCGCTGTTGCCATTTTTCGGGGTGCACTCAACCTCGTGATGCCAATTGAGGGCTACCCGACCGAATAGTAGCGGCTCCGGTCAAAGAAAACCATCATAACCACCGGGAGAGCGGTGTGCTAACCACACGCCCCTCCTATCCACATCCTCAACTTGAGGATGACACGGCGGTCTGATGGTCCCGATGGGCCACTTGTGGCCAGAAGACGGAGTGCTAATAGTATTGCCTTAGTTTAAATTCTACTGTTATTGCATTTTATCGTAATGAATTCCCGGAAGGTCAGTACCAACAGATCGAATAACTTTGCAAATGGACTTACCTGACCATTTACGAGTAAAACCTAAACACTGCAACCGGTAGCTCAAGATCTATATGGGTAGGAAAGGGAGAAACTGATACGTCGCTCATTCTTTCTTATACTTTATCTTATGCGATGGAACAATTAATGTGGAGTTGTCCCTGTGCCTAATGTACACTTTAATTAATCAAAAACCTATGAATGAATTCATTGTCTTTCTTTAGTATGAGCCATTGCTTGTAATACGTAAACTGTTTGTAAATAAATATTCCCAAAATTGAAACTATCCTTTTTGAAGCTATGTTTTATAGAAATTCTTAGATTAGAAAGTTATTTACCTTAAAACTGAAGCTACATGATGCATGACTTACAAAAATTCATAGTACAAGAGAGTTTTATTCCAGTCTAGCAGAATACGATAGTTCGAATGTTACTTATACACTGATCAGCCGAAACATTATGACCACTGCCCACCGGGACGTTGGATGTCGCCTCGTGGCTTTGCAGACAGCTGACGCGGTAACAGAAGTATATAAGCTGAGCAGACACGGTCGGGGGATCACACTTGGGAAGATATGGACTGCAAATGGGAAAATCCGTTGAGATAAGCGACTTCGACAAAGGACAGATTATTATTACTCAGAGCCTGTGAACGAATATCTCGAAAACGGCGAAGCTGGTCGAAGGCTCACGTGCTACTGCCGTGAGCGTCTACGGGAAGAGGCAGGACAGTGAAACTAGCACTAGGCGCTAAATGGTTGGACGTGCACGACTCTTCACAGAACGTGAGGTTCGGAGGCTTGTCTGCTCTGTAAACTAAAACAGATGGTGGTCTGTGGCATCTCTGCCGAAAGACCACTATGCTGGTGCACGTACACGCGTTTCGGAGCACACCGTTCATCGTACATAGTGGAACATGGAGATCCGCAGCAGGCGTGTTCACGTGTTCACCCCAGAACAAAATGGTCTTCGCTTGCGGAAGGACAAATGTGTGTTTTTTGCTCGTGATTTGCCATACCTGGGACATGTACTCAATGCCCAAGGCATACATCCCAGTCCCACGCACCTTCGTGCCATACAAGACTTGCCTTCGCCGCAGAATTTGAAGCAGCTACAGAGTGTGCTGGGAAAAATAAATTACTATCATCGCTATGTGCGCCACGCCTCTTCCATTTCAGCTCCGCTTCATCGCTTACGCCGTAAAGGTGTTCCGTTCGTCTGGAACACGGAATGCGAACGCGCCCTTCGCCAGTTGCAATCGGCGTTGCTTTCCAATACTTGCCTTACGCCATTCGATCCCCGGAAGCCCCTTTTGTTGATGGTGGATGCATCGGATTTCGGGATCGGTGCTGTGCTTGCGCACAAAGATGGTTCGCACGATCGCCCTATTGCCTTTGCGTCCAAATTGCTCTCGTCTGCGCAAAGAAATTATTCACAGATCGAGAAAGAAGCACTGGCTCTCGTATTTGGTGTTACAAAGTTTCAGGATTTCTTGTACGGTCGTCACTTTACCATCATCACAGACCACAAACCTTTGACATCGCTTTTTCATCCGACCAAGCCTGTATCTCCACGTACGGCGCAGAAATTCATTCGCTGGTCTATTTTCCTCTCGCAGTACCGTTACGATATCTTGTATCAGTCCACTGCTAAGCACGGAAACGCCGATGCGTTGTCCCGTTTTCCCGATGCTGAGGATAGAGCATTCGATTCCTCCGAACTTGCTTGCATGTTCATTGATTCGGAAACCGATGACGTGGTCGAATCGTTTCCGATTGATTTTCGTCGGGTAGCTACAGCCACAGCTGCCGACCCTGTCCTTGCTACCATTCTGCATTTTGTTGCTACGCAATGGCCCTTGTCAAAGTCGCGGATCGAGGATCCGTTGGTTCGCCGATTTTTTGCTCACAAGGAGAGACTTTTTGTACGACGTGGTGTTTTGCTGTTGCGTTCTGATAATGATCAGTCCGGGGTCGTGGTCCCACGTTCGTTACAGTCCTCTGTCTTACGGCTTCTCCACCAAGGACATTGGGGTATAGTGAGAACGAAACAACTTCCTCGTCAGCACTGTACTTGGTTCGGAATCGATGCTGCGATTACGAATATGTGCTCTTCTTGCATGGTGTGTGCCGAACAACAATCAGCACCACCGCGGAAATTCTTTGCATGGCCAAAAGCCACTTCCCCTTGGCAATGCTTACACATCGATTTTGCTGGTCCCTTCTGGAATGCTCGATGGTTGGGTGTGGTAGATTCATTCAGTAATTTTCCTTTTGTTGTCCGGATGTCTTCCACGACGTCTTCTGCCACCATACAAGCGTTGTCCGCTATCTTTTGCATTGAAGGTCTTCCACAGACTATTGTTTCCGACAATGGCCCACAATTCATGTCCGCAGAATTTCAGTCATTCTGCAAGGCCAATGGTATTCAACATCTGACGTCCGCGCCGTTTCCGCTACAGTCAAACGGTGCCGCTGAACGATTGGTCAGGACTTTCAAGTCACAGATGTTGAAGTTGAAAGAGTCGCATTCTCGGGAGGACGCGTTATGGCTCTTTTTGTCCTCGTATCGCTCTCAGCCTTGAGATGGTCGCTCGCCGGCTGAGTTGCTTCACGGTCGCCCTCATCGAACCTTGATGTCTTTGCTACATCCGCCGCATCAGGTTCCTGTGCAGCAGGCGGCCACCTGCTTTTGCTCCAGGCGAAGTTGTCTATTATCGCAACTATCGCGGTTCACGCCGTTGGCTCGCAGGGCGCCTTCTTCGCAGCCTCGGCCGCGCTATGTATCTGGTTTTGGGGGCCTCTGGTGAGGTGCGTCGGCATCTCAATCAGCTGCGCCTCTGTCGTCGCACAGGATCTGCCGCTCCCGGTCAGCGCCCTGGGAACCCATCTACCCAGGTGTTACCGACGCTGCCTTCCATTTTGCCCCATGGTGACGCGCCGCCACCGCCGCCGCCGCCTGTTCTCTCGCCGGCGACGCCCGCAGTGGACGCGTCGCTGCAACTGCCGGGCGCCTCCCTGGGTCACGCGCCGCCGATCGCTTCCCGTGACCAGTTCTCCTCCGCCATGGAACTCTTGCCCGCTCCGGACCACATGTCGTCTTCGCCCGTCGGGTGCCCCGGCCCGATGGAGGTCGACCCTTCGGCCCCTCCTGTCTCTCTACGGGCTCATACACCGCATGTTGGCGTGCACCCTGGAGCTGGTTTTCAGGCGTTTCCTAGCTCCCCTCGGTCCGAATGGCAGGGTGCGGGTGGCACAGCCTCGCCTGTTGTTAGGCTCCCCACCTCGTCGCATACGCCAACATGGGGTCCTCTCCACGGCGGGCGGAAGCCTTATGCCACAACCGTACGCCGATTTTCGGGGGAGGAATGTGGTGTCTCCGCCAGACACCACACTTGCTACGTGATAGCCTTTAAATCGGCCGCGGTCCGTTAGTATACGTCGGACCCGCGTGTGCCCACTATCAGTGATTGCAGACCGAGCGCCGCCACACGGCAGGTCTAGAGAGACGTCCTAGCACTCGCCCCAGTTGTACAGCCGACTTTGCTAGCGATGGTTCAAATTACGCTCTCATTTGCCGAGACGATAGTTAGCATAGCCTTCAGCTACGTCATTTGCTACGACCTAGCAAGGCGCCATTACCAGTCACTATTGATGCTGTAATACATGTGCCATCACGAGCGATGTTCACCAATTATGGATTAAAGTTAAGTATTCCAGAAGCTACGTACCTTTTTTACTAGACTCAACTCCTATAACTGTTCCAGACCTCATGCCAGCTTGCGTGAGCTTAAACGCGTGCCTTTCGGCTTCCTCAGAGTGGCTTGGTTGTCTTGCCAAGCCACAACATCTTCATTGACATACGATCATCACGTCAAGAAATTAAAGAAGCAATCTGCTATCAAGCGTGCGCCTTAAATTCAGCACACTTGCGACAGAGCATTTTTGTGCATCACTTCTAAGTAGTGCTGTACCACCACACTCCTCATTCCTAGACCCATTACATTTCGTTATTTAAAGTAGTTGATTCATAATTTAAAGAAGACCAGGGATTAAAATTCCATCTATAACAAAGTACTTGGAGAGAGGTTGGTAAAGTATAGAGAAAGAAATCTGCCTTGTCTCCCCATCAAAGTACGCGTCGCACGATCCAATTTAAGTGGGTTGTATCCACGGACCCAACCAACCCACTAACTCGCGCACGCGCGCCCTGAGCGTGACATCGCTGGCCACAGTTCCTGTCGCGGCCGTCGGCGTCTCAGGGCGTTACCGCCGACGTAAGAGGTCGCGCCATGGCTGAGCTCGGGTCCGCAGCGCCCTCTGCCTTTTGCATATAAGGAGGAGCGCTGGCCCCGAGACGGTCCGCCCCTTCCCGGTTCTATAAAGCCCTCCAAATCCTCGAACGCCATGCACTCCGCCTCGCCTTCCGCATCCGCCTTCCGTCCCCCACGTGCATCCTCTACGACCTCATCCCCTTCCCCCACCTTCTCCTTTTCCTTGAACACATCCGCACACTATATATTGTCCGCCACCTTGATCCCCCTCACCCCCTGGTGTCTCCCTTCCTCTACACTCCCAACCAGTTGCCACGCCTTTACCATTGTGTCCCTCCATCTCCACACCCTCCTTTCCCAACACAACTTCCACAATCTACCCCTCCCGGATGATGAGCTTCGCCCTGACATCTACCCTTCCTACCAACTCTAATCCCTTCTTCCTGCCTCCTCCTCAGGGCTCCCTCTCCTCCCCCTCCCTCCTTCTGAGCGGCTTTCCCCTCCTACTCCCCCTCCATCTCTTGTGCCTCCTTTCAGTGTCTCTGCGCTCCCTCCAGCCCTGTCTTCCCTTTTCCTCTCCCGCCCCACGTGTCTCCTGCCTCTTCGTGAACCCACGGTTGCCCCTCCTCTCTTCATCCCGCCGCTTCCTCAGCTGCCCCATGCTCTCCCCTCCTTTTCCATCCTCTCTGACCTTTCCCTCGGCAGGTCCCACCTGGTAGTTTTACTCTTCGTCGTGTGTGCTCCAAGTGGGTTTTAAGTGTGTTGTTTCGGAGTGTTTTTCATACTGTGGCCGACTTTTAACCTGTGTGTGCGCATTCAGTGTCTTCCCTGTGTTTCAAGAATCGCCACCTGTGTTTTTTAATTTTCTGGTGACTTTTTTAACTGTCCCCCATGAATGTCTACATGTCCATGTCTTTTTACCTCCATTTTCTCCCCTTACTCTGTTTTATGTTCCCCTTTTTTATCTCCTTATGTATGTATCATTTTATTCTTGTTGTCGTGTCTCTCGGCTGAAGAGCGGCGGATTGTGCCGCTGCTAGCCCTCCCCTGCCCATATGGGGCAGGGGAATGAAATCACAATAAAGAAAAAAAAGAACCCCGAGACGGACAATCCATTGTCGATTGTCTATTGCTAGCCTTTCGTGGAGTTTATAGCAGAGCCATTGCAGTGTGATGTTTGCTGTTGTATTCGACCAGGCTCAGTACACGGATTACTCTCAGATATTACTTGGACCTGTATTGCTGGTGCACGTTTCGTCAGAAATAAAGATATGTTATCTCTTCATTCTAGCTGGCGCAATTCTTGTCATTAGTTATTTGTCAACCAACAGACATAGCTACATCCTGGTCACTATCCACGCTTTATACAATTTGTGGTGGCTGCCCCAAAAGGACCGGCCAGGACCTTTGGTTTGGAAACCGTCACAAAAAAAGTGAGGATTTTATTTTATTAGGATGGTCGGGTAGTGATTTGAATCCCGATTCTTTCGTATAGGTAGGAGTCCTCTGCCTTAACCACTGCATCGTTTCACACGTTGGAATACAAAAAAGGAGGAATCACTTATTTCGATACCTTACTGAACTTATTACTAATTAGGATCACATTCTTTCGCAGAACACCAAGAACATTTCAGGAAATCCAAAAATGTTGCGGAAACTGGGGTGAAGGATCAGGAAAATTTACAGCACATAAAATCAGTACTATGTGCAGGTCGGAAGTTAACAAATAACAAGAAGAGAATATTGCAATAGGCCATGGACTGCAGTGGAATACATTAAAGACAGCCCCATGTTAAAGAAAATAGTTAGTGTTTGTATCATATTAATCTACAACAGAGTACCGATCACCATAGCACTTGCATATTTTTTTTCGTTTTGCGTAAATGGCAGTTAAACCGTTGTGAAATGTTTTTAACCGTTTCAGTGAGTCCAAGATACGCTTTTGATTATTAACTAGTCGTTATTTTGATTCTGACAGAGAAATAACAAGGTATGACGAATTCGTGTGCAGCAATTTTTTGGTTTGAATTTTTTTGCTCTCGTCTTCATTACTTACAAAGAGTTGAAGTCATTGTTGATACGCGATGTAAGTGTGGCATAGGTTTTAGAAGGCAAATGGGTAGGCTTACTTCCGGAACCATTCAGGCTTTTGCCGAGAGGAAACGTATACACTGCTTTCAAGTACGGTCGAAGGATTTCACGGCTTCGTCGACTGGTGAGGCGCACGCGTAAAACTTCTCATCTACTTCGGTGACTGAGCGTAAACAGTCCGGGCCTTCAGATGTGACCTCCATGAGAGATCAGATCTGAGTCTCGCTTCTGTGGAGGCTGACAGTTCCCGTAATTCGACTGACCTTAATTACTGTGGTTTGGAGGCTGTCCGACATAGATTGCTGGCCGCTCTGGTGATGCGTTGGTGAGCTGAGGATTTTTTAAGAGGTCTGATAAAATCTCCAAAATGCCATTTAGTACTTCAATTTTCTGCATCTACTTCTATACTGGGCAAGCAGGACCACGGTGTGTGGTGGAGGTACTTGTGGTAAAAATGTTATTTCTTCCCTTCCCTGTTCCTTTGCGTGGGAAGGACGACTACCGCTAAACCTCCGTGTGGCCTCTGATTTGTTCCTCTAATGACGGTGCGTTAAATCCTAATCTTCCTTCCAACCTTCATATTCTCGTCGTGGTCATTTTACTAGACGTGCGTGAGAGGAATTAGTGTATTTACTGACTTTCCTTGGGCCGTATACTCTCGAAACGTCAAAAGTAAACTTATCATAGTTGCACAACGCCTGGCTTGTAGCTTCTACCATTTGAGATTTTTGGTCATCTTCGTTATACTCTTGCACTTGCTTTCATGGATGAATCACATTTACTTAAGATTCTTCCAAAGACTCTCACCCTCGCATCCGCTTTTCTTACAGTTTGTTTTATATGGACGTTCAACTTGTGTTCGCTCCAGACAGATACCACCAGACATTTTACGGTTGTTACTGTATCCATTGGCTTATATCAGATTGTATAATCGAACAGTGGTGGATCTCTTCACCTACTTCTGCACAACGTTTACATTCATTTACAATCAAGATCATTTCCCAGTCCCTGTAAAAATCCTCTATCGTCTGGAGGTCTTCCTGCATTTTGCTACAATTCTTCTCCGTAGATAACAGTATCAGCCAAGAAAACCCTCATGAAGCTTCAGGTGCTACATACATTTTGTGAAATGTAGTGGACCTATGACACTCCCTTGGAGCACGCCCGAAGTCACTTTCAGATCTGAAGACTTCTCGCCGTTTAGAATGGCTTGCTGTGTTCTATGTGCTGGTAACTCTTCAGTCCAGCCACACAAGTGGTCTAACATTCCGCAAGCTCGTATTTCGTTTATTAGGCGACAGTGTGGAACTGAAGTGAGTACCGTACACTCACGGAACACACCGGAATCAGAGAGAGCTGGGTTTCATACGATTGTTGTTTTCGCAACCCACGTTGAGTCTCACAAAGAAGATTTTTGGTCTCCAGAAGCGTCATAATACGCGAGCATGGAACATGTCCCAAAATTTTACAACTGATCGACGTCAGAGAGATATTCCTAGAGTTTGTACGTCTGTTCAACGACGCTTCTTGAAAACGGTAATGATTTGTGGTTTCCCACAACCGTCAAGACCACTTCGCTCCTCTGAATATCTATGGCACACCGCTGCTAGAAGAGCAGCAAGTTCTTTCGCACACTCTGTGCAGAATCTCACTGATGTCCGCAGGTCCAATGGCCTTCCCTCTTTTGAGCGATTTTAGTTACGTTACTCTCCCATGGTCCCATATTTCGATAACAGACATTTTGTCATTTGAGCGACGACTATAAGGAAGCACTACAGTGCGATCTTCCTCTGTGAAACAGTTTTGGAAAAAACTTTTACTATTTCGGCCGTTTCTGTGTCGTCCTGTTCTAGCGCCAATGACTAGATGTCTTCCAAAGAATGTTAAAAAACACATGAAAATATTTTTTCTTAGAAAGAAGAAACAAACGAACTGTGGAGATTATTCTACTCTGACGACGAAACTGTGGAGCATAAGTGAATAACATTAGAAAGCAACGTACAGTTCATCTTAATAGTATAGTAGAGAGATCCATCCAAACGTATTACACGAATGTATGTATGTGTCTGAGAGTATGTTCCACATCTCCTCCTACAACACTGGGTCAATATCAACCAAACTTGGTACACACATCCCTTAGTGTTAGACAAAATTGCGGTGATGGTAAATACTATGTCATAAACTATGAGATGCGTGAAAAACTACCGCATCGTGCGTGATGTTTAAATTTATTACATTTGTGCTGCTAATTCTATTCTTAACACATTTTGCAAACAGTACCCACATACGCCGCTAAGTGTACCTACATGAATATGTCACTGGACGACACATAATTCAAGAGATATGACTTCACAAACCCTGAGATACTGAAAAAATGCTGTATCATGCTGAAGTTTTAATACATTCACTCTTCACTACCAAGACATTCCTACAGTCGAGTCAACTTCAACAAATCTCTCATACTTACAAGCAGTTCTGACTGCTTTAAACTGCGAAGGCCAAAACGCCTGTAAGCGAAAACAACAGCCGTCTATAGGGCGATAAAGAGGCGTTGCCATAGAGACGGTTTCAAAGTCGCCTTGTAGACAGGCAAAGCAGCTGCGCTCAGCATACAGAAATTGTCCGCGATACTACACTTACACATCTGTACATTACACATATTTCTTTATACGACTCTTTCATAATTTCAAATGTGTTCTCACGAATAAATGAAAAGGGAATTTTTTCGATACTGCCCTACAAACACAGTTAAATTTTGATTGGCAAAATGAATACCCGGGCAATGCCGAGTTTGTCAGCTAGTATTATTATAAAGTTTGACTGGCCTAGTCCTACAGAACTTCCGCACAGTGAGAAATTATATGGCCCTAAGTCCAGAGGGCATTCCAGGCACTGCCACTGATCAGACTGTGGATTATTCATCGAGTTCTTAGGCCAAATAACATTTCCAAACGTATGAAAATCTGCAGAGGTAATAACCTTGAAAAGGAGGGGGGATAAAGTTTCTAGCCAGCCAAAATATTACAGGCCCAACTGTTAAAGAAAGTTCTTAGAAAAATTTTGAACTAATTACAATACGGTAACGATCTCCTGCGACTAGACAAAGCTAACAACTACAAACGTAAAAGTTCTACTGCACACGAATCAAGAATAGCGCATCGTGAATAAACTTTTTAACGCACCTCAGAAGTCCAACTTTTTCTGGGACATCAGTCTTCTGATATGGAGCCTGCCATTACTTTCTCTCCTGTGTCAACCTCTTCATCTTAGCGGAGCGCACACACTCAACCTCCTCCATTATTTGCTGCATATATTCCAGTCTCTGCCTTCCTCTACATTTTTAACATCTATACTTCCCTCTAATATCATGGAAGTTATTCCCTGATGTTTTAACAGATGTCCTATCATCTTGTCCCTTCTCCTTGTCGATGTACTCCGTATATTCCTTTCCTCGCAGCTTCTGCAGAGAACCTCTTCATTCCTTATCCTATTAGTCCAACTAATTTCAGTATTCTTCTGGAACACCACATTTCAAAAGCTGCAGTTCTCCTCTGTTCCGGTTTTCCCACAGTCCACGTTTCACTGCCATACAATGATGTGTTCCAAACGTACATTCCTAGAAATTTCTTCCCCAAATTAGGGTCTACGTTTGATACCAGTACACTTATATTGTGCAGGAATTCCCCCTTTTCCTTTTCTAGTCAACTTTTTATGTTGTCCTTGTTTAGTCAGTCATACATATTTTGCTTCCAAGGTAGCATAATTCCGTAACTTCACTACTTCGTGATCAACACTCCTGATGTTAAGTTTCTAGCTGTTCTCAATCTGCTACTGCTCATTACTTTCCTCTTCCTTCGACCTACTATCAGTACACATATTACGTACTCATTAGTTTATTCCATCCGACAACTCATGTAATTCTTCTTAACATTCACTGTGGGTAGAAATGTCATCATCGAATCATATCATTGATATCCTTCCACCCTGAATTTTAACCCCACTCTTGAATCTCTCTTTTATTTCTGTCATTGCTTATTTGTGTAAAGATTGAATAATAGGGGCAAAAGACTGTAATCCTGTCTTACGGTTTTTTTAATCTGACTTCGTGATCCCCAAATTTTATGGTAGGATTATCACTAATCTCATTTCTACCAGTTCTTATTACTGTCGTCTTTATTCGGTTTACTCTCAGGCCATATCCTGTAAACAGTATACTGTTCATTCCACTCAGTGTTTCCTGTAACTCTTTCTCGCTTTCACTACCGATAGAACTGTCATTGGCAATTCTTATCATTCATATTCTTTCAGGCTGAATTTTAATCGAACTAATGAACTCCGCTCTTATTTCCGTTATTCCTTCTTCGGTGTATAGATAATGCTAGGGGCGGAAGACTGCATCCATGTCTTACACCTTTTTTAATTCGATAACTTCGTACTTGGTCTTCCATTCCCATAGTTCCTTCTTGATTCTTACACCTGTTGTACATTAACCGTCTTTCCCTACAGCTTACTCTTATTTTTAAGAGAATTTTAAATATATTGCACCATTTTACATTGAGGAACACTTTTCCTAGGACGCCAAACCTATGACGGTGTCATTTTTCTTAAGTGTTGCTGATCAGGCGTAACGTCAGATCTGCCCCTCTGGTGCCTTTACCTTTCCTAAGACCAAGTTGCTCGTCACCTAAGAGATCCTTTATTTTCTTTTACATCCTTCTGTGTCTTACTCTTGTCAGTAACTTGAATGCAAGACGCTGATAGTGCGATTATTCTCTCGTTTATCTTCCATTGTTATCTTCGGGATTGGCTGGATATTTTTTCAACATTTTGACTGAATGTCTCCCGTCTCGTAGATTCTACATACTAAATTGAACAGTCGTTTGGTAGCTATTTCCCCTAATTATTTCAGAAATTTCGAAGGAATGTTGTCTATTCCTTCCACCTTGTTTGATCGTAAATCTTCCAAACCCTGTAAAACTCTGACAGTAACACTGGAGTCTCTATATCTTACATATAGACATCCATTTCTTCTTCTTTCACATCAACAGACAGTTCCATCGAACAGACCTTCACTGTAAGCTTTCCGTCTATCCGCTCTCTCATCTATGTTTAACAGTGGAATTCTTTCTGCACCGTCAATGTTGATACCCTTTCTTTTAACTTCATTGAAGATTGTTCTGGATTTTTATGTGATGAATCTGTTCTTCTGAAGAAAATTTCTTTTTCGACTTCTTCACAATTTTCCTGCAGCCATTTCGCATTAACTTCTCTGTATAGCGTCTCCAGTGAAATAATAAGAAAAGACTTAAAAAACAGTATTTATAAAGAAGAGACATTTAAAAATTGAATAATATACATTTTTCTCATATAACCGTATTATAATAATTTCTCTGTGTAAGTTTCGTCGGCAAAGAAATATAACAAAATGATCTAAAGAGACGACAAGATACACTCTTTTGTTAATTTTTTAGTCGTCTTCTCTTCTTCCCTTGTCTTGGTTGCGTGTAGAAGGACATCTTGCGAGTGCTGGCAAATGTAAGCATATTTGTACTAATAAGCAGATAATATATTGATTTACTATCATTGTTCACTTTTAATTTTTTTTTTTTTGTGGTTTTAGGGCGCACAACTTCAATGGTCATTAGCGCCCTGACTACGTTAAGAATGCACCGCGAGGCACAAGTTTAAAACAACAACTAAAAGGGAAAACACGATAAAAGACAGACTGACAGGCATAGGATTAAAAAACAGCATCATCAAATGTCCTTAGAGAGGTTTGTCAAATTGATAAAACGAAGAACACGAGCAGCTGCTCGTGGGTCATCCGCTAAAATGGCATCTAAAGTACATGGCAGGTTAAGATCTAGACGCAGTGTGGTAAAATCCGGACAGGACATTAAAATGTGGCGGACCGTCAGCAATTGCCCACATGGGCAGAACGGCGCCGGCGCAGCCGTCAGCAGATGGCGATGGCTGAACCGGCAGTGTCCAATTCTTAACCGGGCCAAAACTACCTCCTCCCGCCGAGAAGGGCGTGAGGAGGACGTCCAAGCCACGGGAAGAGGTTTTAAGGCCCGAAGCTTGTTGTCTGTAAGTGCAGCCCAATCGGCATGCCACAGCGATAAAATGCGCCGACAAATAACCCTGCTACCATCGGATGAAGGGACACAACAAGAAACTGTCCGAGGCTGGAGGACCGCAACCTTGGCCGCGGCATCTGCAGCTTCGTTCCCAGGGATACCGACATGGCCAGGGATCCACATAAAGCTAACCGGAGAACCGACGTCCACCAGCTGCCGAAGAGAGCGTTGGATCCGGTGCACGAAAGGGTGAACCGGATACGGATCACTGAGGCTCTGGATGGCGCTCAGGGAATCGGAGCAGATGACATAAGCAGAATGTCGGTGGCGGCAGATGTAAAGAACAGCCTGATAGAGGGCAAAGAGCTCAGCTGTGAAGACCGAACAATGGCCATGGAGCCGGTATTTGAAACTTTGTGCCCCGACAATAAAAGAACACCCGTCCCCGTCATTGGTCTTAGAGCCATCTGTATAAATGAAGGTCATATTGATGAACTTCGAACGAAGTTCCACAAAACGGGAGTGGTAGACCGAACCGGGGGTAACCTCTTTTGGGAGCGAGCTGAGGTCAAGGTGAACGCGAACCTGAGCCTGGAGCCAAGGTGGCGTGTGGCTCTCGCCCACTCGAAAGGTTGCAGGGAGTGAAAAATTAAGGTGTTGAAGAAGGCGACGAAAGCGAACTCCAGGGGGTAGCAGGGCAGAGACATACAACCCGTATTGACGGTCGAGAGAGTCGTCAAAAAAAGTAACGATAAGACGGGTGGTCGGGCATTGACAGTAGCCGACAGGCATACCGACAAAGCAGTATATCGCGCCGGTAGGTGAGTGGCAATTCGCCAGCGTCAGCATGAAGACTCTCTACGGGACTAGTATAAAACGCTCCGATCGCAAGTCGTAAACCCCGATGTTGTATGGAGTTGAGGCGGCGTAAGATGGATGGCCATGCAGAGGAGTATACGAAGCTCCCATAATCCAGCTTGGAGCGGACGATCGACCGATATAGACGAAGTAGGACGGTTCGATCCGCTCCCCACGACATACCACTGAGAACACGGAGGACATTTAGAGAACGGGTACAACGGGCAGCCAAATATGACACATGTGGAGACCAGCTAAGTTTCCTGTCAAATGTAAGACCTAAAAATTTGGTTGTCTCCACGGTTGGGAGAGCAACGGGACCGAGTCGTAAAGACGGTGGGAGAAACTCTTTGTAGCGCCAGAAGTTAATACAGACCGTCTTCTCGGCAGAAAAACGGAAGCCATTGGCGACACTCCAGGAGTAAAGACGGTCAAGAGAACGCTGAAGACAGCGCTCCAGGACACGTGTACACTGCGCGCTGCAATAGATGGTAAAATCGTCCACGAAAAGGGAGCCTGATACATCAGCTGGGAGGCAATCCATTATTGGATTGATCGCGACGGCGAAGAGAGCGACGCTCAAAACTGAGCCCTGTGGCACCCCTTTTTCCTGGCGAAAGGTGTCTGACAGGACAGAACCCACACGTACCCTGAACTGTCGATCCATTAAAAAGGAACGAATAAAAAGAGGGAGGCGACCGCGAAGGCCCCATGTATGCATGGTGCGGAGAATGCCCGCCCTCCAACAGGTGTCGTAAGCCTTCTCCAAATCAAAGAACACAGCCGCGGTCGGGCGCTTCCGCAAGAAGTTATACATAATGAAGGTCGACAAGGTAACCAGATGGTCAACAGCAGAGCGGCGCCTACGAAATCCACATTGTACATTGGTAAGTAGGCGTCGAGACTCGAGCAGCCAAACCAATCGAGAGTTAACCATTCGCTCCATCACTTTACAGACACAGCTGGTAAGCGAGATAGGTCGATAACTGGAAGGCAAGTGCTTGTCCTTCCCCGGCTTAGGAATCGGGACAACAATAGACTCGCGCCAGCATGCGGGAACATGTCCCTCAATCCAGATGCGATTGTATGTACGAAGAAGAAAACCTTTACCCGCAGGAGAAAGGTTCTTCAGCATCTGAATATGAATAGAATCAGGCCCTGGAGCGGAGGACCATGATCGGCCAAGTGCGTTTTCGAGTTCCCGCATGGTGAATGGGGCATTATAACTTTCACGATTCGAGGAGCGGAAGTTAGGTGGCCTAGCCTCCTCTGCCTGTTTGCGGGGGAGGAAGGCAGGGTGGTAATGAGCGGAGCTCGAAACCTCTGCGAAAAAGCGGCCGAAGGCATTGGAGACATCCTCAGGGGCCACAAGGACGTCATTCGCGACCGTCAAGCCAGAAACTGGTGAGTGGACCTTAGTGCCAGATAGCCGGCGCAGGCTACCCCAGACAACAGAAGAAGGAGTAAAACTGTTGAAGGTGCTTGTGAAAGCAGCCCAGCTGGCTTTCTTGCTTTCTTTAATAATACGACGACACTGAGCACGTAATCGTTTATAATTGATACAATTCGCCACTGTAGGGTGGCGTTTAAAGGTGCGTAAAGCACGTCGACGAGCACGTAAAGCGTCTCTACATGCTGCGGTCCACCAGGGGACCGGTACGCGACGTGGAGAAGAAGTAGGGTGAGGGATGGAATATTCAGCAGCAGCGAGAATGACGTCCGTGAGGTGGCCGACTTGACGATCGCAGCTTGTGAAGGTTTGATCCTGAAAGGTCGCCCTGGAAGAGAAGAGCCCCCAGTCTGCCTTGGAGATGGTCCAACTAGAGGAGCACGGAGAGGGGGTATGCTGCAGGAGATGGATAACACACGGGAAGTGGTCGCTCGAATATGTATCAGAAAGTGCATACCACTCAAACCGGCGTGCAAGTTGGGGAGTACATATAGAGAGGTCTAAATGGGAATAGGTGTGAGATGTGTCCGAAAGAAAAGTAGGGGCGCCAGTATTGAGGCAGACAAGAGTGAGCTGGTTGAAAAGGTCTGCTAACAGGGAGCCCCTCGGGCAGGATGCTGGAGAGCCCCAAAGGGGATGGTGGGCATTGAAGTCTCCAGTTAACAAAAATGGTGCAGGTAGCTGAGCAATAAGTTGCATCATGTCTGCCCTGGTAACGGCAGATGACGATGGAGTGTAAACGGTACAAATGGAAAATGTAAAAGTGGGGAGAGTAATGCGGATGGCAACTGCCTGCAGGCCGGTGTGCAACGTGATGGGATCGTAGTAAATATCATCCCGGACCAGCAACATAACCCCTCCACGAGCTGGGATACCTACCACAGGGGGTAGGTCAAAACGCACAGAGGTGTAGTGTGCCAAGGCAATTTGATCGCATGGGCGTAGCTTCGTTTCCTGGAGGGCTACGACGAGCGGACGGTGCAAGCGGAGCAGCAACTTCAGGTCCTCTCGGTTGGAGCGAATGCTGCTAATATTCCAGTGAATAAGTGCCATCGTAAGAAGAAAGGAAGATGAAAGAAGGGAAGATGAAAGAAGGGGTCACCTCGAAGGCCGCTGAGGGCCTGGCTTCGAGCGAGCACCGCCGCCGCTATCAGTAGGCGGACAGTCATCGTCCATTGGGTCTATAGGTTCATCGGTCATCTTGGAAGGATGGCCGGGAGGGGGAGCTTCCTCCACCGGTGAACGGCCAGATGTTCGGCTACCAGCGGTGCGGCCAGGCGAAACGGATGACGGCCTGGGGCGGCAACCGCTGGGTGGCGCAGGAGAAGAAATGCGCCGTGGCGGAGAAGGAGAACTGTGCTTCCTATGAGCCTTCTTGGAAGGACGTTTGGTGGAAGTACCGGTCGAAGGCTGGGAGGTCGAGGTACGTAGGAAGTCTGCACGGGATGGTTCCTTCTTGAAGGCCCGTGCATCTGACGTCTGGGTCTTCGTCTTAGCAGAAGCTGATGAAGGGGCTGGTGTCTGTGGGGTGATGGGAGGAAGAGGAGACGTCGACCTCGCGATCTTAGCACTGGCCGAACGGACGACCGTGGTGCTGAAGGTCAGATCGCATGTCTGGGTTGCCACCTCCCTGGTAGTCCGAGGAGAGGCGAGGACAGTACTGTATTTTCCCGCTGGGAGCAGCGTGGGCTTCCTACTAGCCAATAGCTTGCGAGCAGCCGAGGTGGACACTTTCTCTTTGACCCGAATTTCTTGGATACAGCGTTCTTCCTTATAGACAGGACAGTCGCGGGAGGATGCGGCATGGTCACCCTGACAGTTCACACAACGAGGAGACGGAGGTGGACAGTCACCCTCATGGGCATCCCTGCCACAAGTGACACATTTAGCCGCATTGGAACAAGACTGTCGAGTGTGATTGAAACGCTGACACTGGTAGCAGCGCGTAGGTGTCGGGACATAGGGGCGAACAGAGATAACCTCGTAGCCCGCCTTGATGCGCGATGGCAGCTTAACACTATCGAAGGTCAAGAAAAGTGTCCGGGTCGGTACAAGGTCATTGTTGACCTTTTTCATGACCCTATGGACAGCCGTCACACCCTGCTCAGCGAGGAAAGATTGAATCTCCTCGTCAGTCAATCCGTCGAGGGAGCTAGTATAGACTACACCACGAGACGAATTCAAAGTTCGGTGGGCCTCCACCCGGACAGGGAACGTGTACAGGAGTGTGGCCCGAAGCAGTTTTTGTGCCTGAAAGGCGCTCTCAGTTTCTAGTAATAAGGTACCGTTACGCAACCTGGTACAAGATTTGACAGATCCGGCTATGGCATCTACGCCCTTCTGGATAACGAAAGGGTTGACAGAGGAAATATCCTTTCCGTCCTCAGATCGAGAAACGACGAGGAACTGTGGGGCAAGCGGTAGTACTTTTGTCACTGGTGGCTGGTCACGTTTCCGTTTTTGGGTAGAAGTCGAGAGAGATGGAGTGAAATCCATTGCGGAGGAATCCCCCATGATTGCCAGCGTCTCCGATGGCGCGCTCCTTCCTTGTGGGGACCCTCTCAGAGGGCACTCCCGCCTTAGGTGAATGTTTACACCTCAGGTCACACCTCCCGAGAAACAGACGGAGGGACCAATCGGCATGGTCAGAAGGTATCAGCTCAGGCAATCACCCCTCCCCGGGCCTGGCCTTTACCAGGGGGTACGCGCGTGCCTTATATGTCTACCCAGGGCGGGGAATTACGCGTTACCCCGTCACCGGCTACGCGTGCGAACGCGTGGGTCGGCCTTCAGGCACGCACAGGGAGGAAGGAAGAAGAGGAAAAAGAAGAGAGAGAGGGAGAAAGAGGACAGACTGTCTCAAACGCCGAGGCGGAGACCAGAGAAGGGAAGGAGAAGAAGGCAATGAGAAGGCAAGGAGAAGAAGGCAATGAGGAGGCAAGGAGAAGAAGTCAAGGGAAAGAGTAAGGAAGACAGTGAGGTGGAGAAGAGCAAAGAAAGGAACCAACCGAAGGAAGGAAGAAACGAGAAGTGAAAAACCAAAAAGACCACAATTATAGGTCGTGGAACCGTCCGTCTCCGGACGCAGGCGCTAACTACCCCCGTGAGGGGGATGGACTCCTTTTAGTCGGCTCTTACGACAGGCAGGAATACCTCGGGCCTATTCTAATCCCCGGACCCGCAGGGGGGACTTTTAATTTGTAAGAGGTGATCCCGATTTCATGTCCGCCTTCCTTTGAATTAACCTGCATTCGAGTAATTTACAGTTAAACAATCGCAGCGGCCGATGCAGCCAACGACGCCATTACGTGGTGATATTAACTTATAAAAAAATTAGCGGAAGCGAAAACCTCGCCCGCTATTAACGTAATATTCATTTTTCTCCACAGCCGCGCGACGTTGCAGAAAATACGTAGCTTTAAGATTCTTATTTTCAGTACCACAGCCGAGAGCCAGAGCCAGGACTCCGACTGCAATGCAATGGTTAACGGAAGTAAGGCGTGTGTGGGCTGCAATTGTAATTAATAACTAAAGATTTTTTGCTTTAAAGTGAGCTGACTAGCAGAGAAAATTAATATGAAAAGGTTATTCCATTGTTCAACTTATATACTCATGTTTTAAGATTCAGCGAGTCTAATTCCGCTGAAGATCAATATCGAAAAAAAAAGAGAACTTCACAAAAGCGTTTAATTGTAAATCAAAATTAAAATGAAGTATCATTTTGATTAAGGCCCACCACGTAAGTCGGCAACAATTAACGTTACCAATAAATAATATATTAAATTACGACGGCCGACGGACGCGAGAACTGCACATCCCATTTGTTTCATTCCTAGACGTCACAGTGAAACTATTTCATGTTTAAAAGGAGTAGGATTATTTAAAAATGTACTTGCAACTCGGCTGCTACTTTTGTAATCTTGCTGATAAATCACACCTATCTGTGTAACTGCCTATCACATCGACAGTAGCATCGAATCTTATAAACCAAAAATATTGTTTAAGTTGTAGCGTGATTAAAAATACTGAGGCGCAGGGGTAAGGACTACAGAAGTAACTGAGATACTGCAAGTTTAAATAAATCAGTGTCTGCCCTCAATAACAATGCGAAACGCGAGACAGCCTTCACAATATGGAAATAGCCAAGAATCCAAAATTCCGAGCTACAAATGGCTACAGCAACATGTCCACAGAGAACTGATACGTGAATTGCAGAAGTAAATAATAGTGAAAGTTTGATCAGCCTTACGGGAAAAATACTTGAAGCATTAAGAGAGAACGAGACCAGGGAAGATACAAAATAATCAATTAGCTACACTCCTGGAAATTGAAATAAGAACACCGTGAATTCATTGTCCCAGGAAGGGAAAACTTTATCGACACATTCCTGGGGTCAGATACATCACATGATCACACTGACAGAACCACAGGCACATAGACACAGGCAACAAGCATGCACAATGTCGGCACTAGTACAGTGTATATCCACCATTCGCAGCAATGCAGGCTGCTATTCTCCCATGGAGACGATCGTAGAGATGCTGGATGTAGTCCTGTGGAACGGCTTGCCATGCCATTTCCACCTGGCGCCTCAGTTGGACCAGCGTTCGTGCTGGACGTGCAGACCGCGTGAGACGACGCTTCATCCAGTCCCAAACATGCTCAATGGGGGACAGATCAGGAGATCTTGCTGGCCAGGGTAGTTGACTTACACCTTCCAGAGCACGTTGGGTGGCACGGGATACATGCGGACGTGCATTGTCCTGTTGGAACAGCAAGTTCCCTTGCCGGTCTAGGAATGGTAGAAGGATGGGTTCGATGACGGTTTGGATGTACCGTGCACTATTCAGTGTCCCCTCGACGATCACCAGTGGTGTACGGCCAGTGTAGGAGATCGCTCCCCACACCATGATGCCGGGTGTTGGCCCTGTGTGCCTCGGTCGTATGCAGTCCTGATTGTGGCGCTCACCTGCACGGCGCCAAACACGCATACGACCATCATTGGCACCAAGGCAGAAGCGACTCTCATCGCTGAAGACGACACGTCTCCTTTCGTCCCTCCATTCACGCCTGTCGCGACACCACTGGAGACGGGCTGCACGATGTTGGGGCGTGAGCGGAAGACGGCCTAACGGTGTGCGGGACCGTAGCCCAGCTTCATGGAGACGGTTGCGAATGGTCCTCGCCGATACCCCAGGAGCAACAGTGTCCCTAATTTGCTGGGAAGTGGCGCTGCGGTCCCCTACGGCACTGCGTAGGATCCTACGGTCTTGGCGTGCATCCGTGCGTCGCTGCGGTCCGGTCCCAGGTCGACGGGCACGTGCACCTTCCGCCGACCACTGGCGACAACATCGATGTACTGTGGAGACCTCACGCCCCACGTGTTGAGCAATTCGGCGGTACGTCCACCCGGCCTCCCGCATGCCCACTATACGCCCTCGCTCAAAGTCCGTCAACTGCACATACGGTTCACGTCCACGCTGTCACGGCATGCTACCAGTGTTAAAGACTGCGATGGAGCTCCGTATGCCACGGCAAACTGGCTGACACTGACGGCGGCGGTGCACAAATGCTGCGCAGCCAGCGCCATTCGACGGCCAACACCGCGGTTCCTGGTGTGTCCGCTGTGCCGTGCGTGTGATCATTGCTTGTACAGCCCTCTCGCAGTGTCCGGAGCAAGTATGGTGGGTCTGACACACCGGTGTCAATGTGTTCTTTTTTCCATTTCCAGGAGTTATGAGAGAGGTTCAGGCGGAGAAACTAGGTTGCGAGCGCTTCAGCGCATTCCTTACCGTAAGTGCATCGTAGAGTAACCGGTGTACCGGATGCAGGTTCGGAAACGAGCACATGACGTCGTCGCGATCGCGGCCCTACGGCGATTTATCGAGAAATGCAGGCGGATTCGAGTCGCGTATTTATTGGACGCGCCTGGTTTTAAAGTAATGAAGCCCAGGGCGTGCTGCGACTAAGATGATGCATGCCAATCTTCCGATGTACTGTAATCGATCGATCGTGCTCAGAAGCTGCTTCAGAATGGGGGTCCAGAGCGTGCGTCTCCGGTTTTTATCGCCCCCTAGTGCACTTATTAGTGCTATTGCCCTGCAGAAAAAATAGTCCTACACTTTCAGCCTGGCTAGGGGGACAGTGCTATCCCCGCTTCGGCGGGTCAGACATGAGCGGAGTTCTAAGTTGGTCACCCTGAAAAAGGCGACAAACGGACTCTACCGTGAAAAACAGCTTCTTCCTCTACCGAAGCGTCACTGAAAACCAAGTTTAAATGTAACGGCTAAAGTCTGTATCTTCAACAAAGTCGCCTTTTTGTGACTATTTTACTAATCTTGTTACTAAACTGCTGGGAATTTTGCGGAACTTCTCCTCCAGTAGTTCTTTATCTTAGATAACCATTGGTTGCTTCAGAATTACCGGAAAAATTATTTATCAGGGTGAAATTTGCCTATCAAAGTTATCAGCTCACTAATTATGCATGATATCCCCCCATGATGACCGTCATCTGTCCGTCATCTCTCGTAAAGCCCGAAACTATACTTAGATTTTTACTTACTAAGTTACTGGCCTTGAAAACTGCATGATAGGACATGGACCATACCTGGGATATTTAAATAAAATCAAGGAAAAGAGGAAACCCAGCTGTGATTGAGCGGCCGTTGGTACTTTGGTACAGATATATCCGACCAAGTCCTACTCAAATGACGAATGTCGTTTGTGAAAGAAGTGAGACAGCGGCTCAGATCTGTCCTATCTACGAAGCAATGTGACATGAAATGAAATTTGGTTTCTAAAACTCAATACCTCCGGTCTTCTCACAGACGGCCAAAAGAAAGTGTACTTACCAACTAATGCACGCCAAGGGCCTATAGATATGACGTACAGTGAAGGAAAGGAACGGTTCGGCGCCAGTAACAAACAGAATAAGGGGGAACAGGTCCATTAAACTGTCAGACTTTCTTCGATTCCGAATCGGAGATGTGAACGGTTGAGAATCCGAGTCTGAAGCTCAGTCCGTATCACGTAGGTTTGTAGTGCGAAAGACGAATTGCACGTGGATTGCACTGACCACTCAGATTACATAAGATTACTCAAAAATTGCTATACTAAGCGTCACCTGCTCCACATATTTTTGTAATAATGCGAAATCTCGTCCACATTTAACTGTTCTTTTATTCTTTTTTTTTGTCATATTCTCTCTCTGTCTCACACTGATCAATATTAGTTCTTCTTCATTACTTTCTCAAAATGTTTTTAATATTAGGTGGAGAGTAGTTTCAACAGGTTACTTACAAGGACCTTCCTGAGAACGAGGTCTCAAAAGGCCAATGATGATTATGGTATTCGACGCCCCAAATATTGTCTATCATGTAACTGCAATATTGGCTGCTAATGGCAACAGTGTGGAGGAAATGGAGGTATCCAATGGTGAGCACAGCATGAAAGTACAGACCATAGTTGAATTCTTGAGTCGACGAGTAACTCACAACGGTGCTACAGTGCTACTGGTGTACATACGAAGCAGAGTAATGGCAACGATAGGTAAAGCAAATACTACATTATATTTACAACAGCAGTTGCCGAAGTGGACATTTCGTCAGAAAGGAACCCAATGTGAGAAAGAAGTGACAGATGAAATATTAGCGTTTCTGCAAGGTGAGTCAGTGGAATGTATGGTGATGTATACACTAGACTTTGAGGACAATGTACATGAGAATTACAATGATGACGATACGTGCTGAACAAGTGAAAGTGATACTGAAACAGGCGTCGAGGCCCGCATCTCGTGGTCGTGCGGTAGCGTTCTCGCTTCCCACGCCCGGGTTCCCGGGTTCGATTCCCGGCGGGGTCAGGGATTTTCTCTGCCTCGTGATGGCTGGGTGTTGTGTCATGTCCTTAGGTTAGTTAGGTTTACGTAGTTCTAACTTCTAGGGGACTGATGACCACAGATGTTAAGTCCCATAGTGCTCAGAGCCATTTAGCCAGGCGTCGAGCCGTGTAACTCATCATCCATGTCGGACAGGGAGCCTCAAATCCCGTTTCCAGTGAAACATAGCGAAGGGCAATTGTTCTCCAGGCAGCAGATACTAAACAAAATTGCATACCTGGAAGATCACCGGCAAATATGTATGAACAGGTTTCGAATATGCTGGCAGCAACAAGATCGTGTAGTGCGTAAGAAAAACTATGGATATTCAAAGGAGGACAAGGTGCGCTTTTTACAAAAACTCGTGACTCGTGTTTGCACATTTCAAGGTTGCTCGATACAATTTGTAGGATGTACATTATAGTGACCTACTACGTCATGCACATCAAATTGCGCGCAGCATAGATTACAGTGATTTCAAGGGAAACAGTGAATGGTTGCGTAACTTCAAACAGTACCACAGAACTGGGAGACGTACGATGACGAAATTTAAAACAGAGAGTCAACCTGATGATGCATATCAAACTGCGGAATCCACCCAACAATTCGTAGATGGGCTAAACTAATTTATCCCATCGTTCAGTAAGGAATTTTTTTCAACTCCGACCAATGGCGATTAGAAACGGAAATCATATGAAAGGAACCCTGTAAATTAGAGGCACCAAGAGAGTTGTATCAAGATCAACTTACCTCACTACCTTAACGCATTTGCCGGCCGAAGTGGCCGTGCGGTTAAAGGCGCTGCAGTCTGGAACCGCAAGACCGCTACGGTCGCAGGTTCGAATCCTGCCTCGGGCATGGATGTTTGTGATGTCCTTAGGTTAGTTAGGTTTAACTAGCTCTAAGTTCTAGGGGACTAATGACCTCAGCAGTTGAGTCCCATAGTGCTCAGAGCCATTTTTTGAACCTTAACGCATTTGTACACAATTATACCGACTGTTAATTTGGATGGTAAATTGCCTGGAAGGTTATTTATTGTGCTGCGAGGTACTCTGTTCCCAACAATTCTTTCTCGTGTACGTGATCTTACAAGGGCAGTAAGGAATATTTACGTCACAGCAAGTAGGTGAAGGAAAATGGGTATAAGAAAACTACAAATATGGTATGAGCACTGCTTTTGGCCAATAGCTGGTCAAAATAACTTCCCTTTCTTGATTCCTGGTCTGCGTATAAAAGTCATACTCCTTTATAGCACACTATCCAGCCTGAAAAGTGTGTGACATTGCAATTCATACCACCTGTAACCAATGGACAAATCCAGCCTCTGGATGTTTGTTTTTTCTATACCTACGAAACATATTATCGCGCTATCTGCAGCTACGCCTTAAAGGATAACCAGTTTCACGATAAGCTCCATGACAGACTGTTTCGCATTCTGTTGCATGCCATCGCATTCCATCAGTTCTCATCACCCTTTTAAACCAATATGATTCTATATGCATTCTTTAAGAGTGTACAGCTAGCTGAACATCCTGCACGGTTTGTAACTCCCAAGGATTTCGCCTTCGACCTAGATGGTGCGAACATTTCTGATCACTGTGGCGCTCCATTTTTCAAAAATGGCTCTGAGCACTATAGATCTTAACTTATAAGGTCATCAGTCCCCTAGAACTTAGAACTACTTAAACCTAACTAACCTAAAGACATCATACACATCCATGCCCGAGACAGGATTCGAACCTGCGACCGTAGCGGTCGCGTGGTTCCAGACTGTAGCGCCTAGAACCGCTCGGCCACTCAGGCCGGCGCTCCATTTTTCGTTCGGAGTTCATGATGCAAGTTAATGGTTTATTTTGAGCATTTCTTGAATGTCGACGATGTCCATTTTGTGAAGTACAATACACACGTGCTATAGAAGGATGATCTGTGCACCTGTCGGACTCACATTTTCTGTCACCCTATGATGAACATGGTGAGTCATCAGCAGCTAATATTCTTCCTGCTATAATTGTTAACACAACACTTTAAAATGAGCGTTACTAAAGATTGATCTTGACACATCGCGCTTAACACTCAAGGGGTTCGTTGTTAGTAATAACTAAATAACAAATATTTCTGTAAAGAAAGAAGTGCAGAGCAACGAACACTGCCGGAACCATTGTCCGTCAGTGAGGGATGAAGTCACAAGAATATTCTACATATTTAAAGAGAAGCGATAAAAATGTGTATGTACAGGGTGTTTAAAAATGACCCGTATATTTGAAACGGCAATAAAAACTAAAGGAGCAGCGATAGAAATACACCGTTTGTTGCAATATGCTTGGGACAACAGTACATTTTCAGGCGGACAAACTTGCGAAATTACAGTAGTTACAATTTTCAATAACAGATGGCGCTGCAAGTGATGTGAAAGATATAGAAGACAACGCAGTCTGTGGGTGCGCCATTCTGTACGTCGTCTTTCTGCTGTAAGCGTGTGCTGTTCACAACGTGCAAGTGTGCTGTGGACAACATGGTTTATTCCTTAGAACAGAGGATTTTTCTGGTATTGGAATTCCACCGCCTAGAACACAGTGTTGTTGCAACAAGACGAAGTTTTCAACGGAGGTTTAATGTAACCAAAGGACCGAAAAGCGATACAATAAAGGATCTGTTTGAAAAACTTCAACGGACTGGGAACGTGACGGATGAACGTGCTGGAAAGGTAGGGCGACCGCGTACGGCAACCACAGAGGGCAACGCGCAGCTAGTGCAGCAGGTGATACAACAGCGGCCTCGGGTTTCCGTTCGCCGTGTTGCAGCTGCGGTCCAAATGACGCCAACGTCCACGTATCGTCTCATGTGCCAGAGTTTACACCTCTATCCATACAAAATTCAAACGCGGCAACCCCTCAGCGCCGCTACCATTGCTGCACGAGAGACATTCGCTAACGATATAGTGCACAGGATTGATGACGGCGATATGCATGTGGGCAGCATTTGGTTTACTGACGAAGCTTATTTTTACCTGGACGGCTTCGTCAATAAACAGAACTGGCGCATATGGGGAACCGAAAAGCCCCATGTTGCAGTCCCATCGTCCCTGCATCCTCAAAAAGTACTGGTCTGGGCCGCCATTTCTTCCAAAGGAATCATTGGCCCATTTTTCAGATCCGAAACGATTACTGCATCACGCTATCTGGACATTCTTCGTGAATTTGTGGCGGTACAAACTGCCTTAGACGACACTGCGAACACCTCGTGGTTTATGCAAGATGGTGCCCGGCCACATCGCACGGCCGACGTCTTTAATTTCCTGAATGAATATTTCGATGATCGTGTGATTGCTTTGGGCTATCCGAAACATACAGGAGGCGGCGTGGATTGGCCTCCCTATTCGCCAGACATGAACCCCTGTGACGTCTTTCTGTGGGGACACTTGAAAGACCAGGTGTACCGCCAGAATCCAGAAACAATTGAACAGCTGAAGCAGTACATCTCATCTGCATGTGAAGCCAATCCGCCAGACACGTTGTCAAAAGTTTCGGGTAATTTCATTCAGAGACTACGCCATATTATTGCTACGCATGGTGGATGTGTGGAAAATATCGTACTATAGAGTTTCCCAGACCGCAGCGCCATCTGTTGTTGAAAATTGTAACTACTGTAATTTCGAAAGTTTGTCTGCCTGAAAATGTACTGTTGTCCCAAGCATATTGCAACAAACGGTGTATTTCTATCGCTGCTCGTTTAGTTTTTATTGCCGTTTCAAATATACCGGTCATTTTTGAAACACCCTGTAAAACTTGTTCAAACTTTGTGAAACTTGTTTAAAAATGTAAGGTAAGAACATGGTCCACATTAGTTCATCTAGGTAACAAACTATTAATACAGATAAATACAAAAGCTTAAAAAATAAAATACTTAAATTGCCTTTAACTACCATCAGCGTTATTCAGCGATTTGGACACTACGAAGCTGCTTAATGGAAGGAATGAATCTGTTTTGCTAATTATTTGGCAAACGGATAAGAGCGCGCATACAGAGCTTTCAACTACATCTGTACAATGTAAACCACTTACACGCTATATGCCCGCATCTCGTGGTCGTGCGGTAGCGTTCTCGCTTCCCACGCCCGGGTTCCCGCGTTCGATTCCCGGCGGGGTCAGGGATTTTCTCTGCCTCGTGATGGCTGGGTGTTGTGTGCTGTCCTTAGGTTAGTTAGGTTTAAGTAGTTCTAAGTTCTAGGGGACTGATGATCATAGATGTTAAGTCCCATAGTGCTCAGAGCCATTTGCACCATACACGCTATATGACGAAGGTACACAGCATACCATTTGATTCGTGTTGGGGAAAGGGGGAAGGGGGCGGGGGACTGCAGTGTAAATCTCTGCTGGCACTTCTGATTTAGGGTTTCGTTATCTCCGCAAACCACTTTGTGTGAACGTTAGAACGGATATGTGACGAGGGAAGTACCGTGGCTTTCATCGTTCTTTCATAGTGTTTGTACCTCGTCTCCAGAAAACTCGATGTCCACAGGCAGACAGATTAACTCCCTACGTTATTTCATCAAAATTTCAGATTTAAGACCATTCCTCACTTTCTCTCACTAGAGTACTTCGAACAATACTTTTACCTTCTCACACTGACCATATTAAGACGTCTTGAGTAATTTATCGAAGAACAATGCCCGCCTCTTCTTTTCACGCATCTGAGCATGCTCAGACGTTAATTAAGGCCCTGTAGCGGGTGTTATCTTTGCAATAGTTGCAGCTTCCTTCAGCAGCATCAAACTTTGAGTTGAATAATTAGGTGATGCAAGGGATTTGTAATCTTGTTGGTTTGTTTCCTAGCAAGTTTGCATCAGACAGAAATTATCTTTTGCCTTTGAAAGGAATGTGATTGGCACTAGACAGCTGGCAGCTCGCGTAACGTTTTACTTCCCGATCGGGTTTTTGCGCGAACTGTGGCATTTCTTTTACTCTGTCAAGGTCTGCATAGTAACAGCCATTTGCATAGAACGTGGGTACGCACGCTGGCGGCGGTAATGGCAGCGACTGGTCACACTCAGAGTAAATGCCACGAGTTCTTTACTGCTAATTGGACAGACAATAGCGAGGTTCCCCAAGACGTTTTGAAAAGTCGACAACACAGCAGGCTTCAGAGGAACAGACCTCTTCATCTTAGTCGTACCGAGGCTATGAAGACGGAGGAGAACCAAGGAATATTTGCGTGATACCACGCAATGTTCTTACAACGATAGGAAACATTTAAACTACGGTCTATGTTGTACGCTAGAGAGTAAGTAGGTAACATCTTCCGCATCCATTTAAAGACAGCGAATAAGCATTGCACTAAACCATGAGCCCGAACTTTCGATGCCTTAGGCTACTCGTCATCACCATCGTACGTTTTGTGCTATGTTAGCAGATCCTTTGCGTCTCCATTGTTCCTTTGTTGATGCTGTTACATGTACAGCCGGCTGGCGCATCGTCCAGGATTTGAAATCTGTTTCTCCTCCGTCGCTTCTTCCCTTTCACACGCCCTTACAGTACTGTTTTTATAAGTGCCTCCTTTGTCCTAAATATATACGTCCCATCCTATTTCTTTTCCCTGTGTTTACTACACCCAGTAGTTGCCTCTGCTCCGCCACACTTCTCAGTACCTCCTAATTTTTCAACCTACCAGCCCGACTTATTCTTTCCGTCCTCCGCCACATCAGTATCTCAAAAGCCTCTAGCCTTCCTCTACCTTTCGTTCCTACTTATCACGTTTC